>NC_092717.1:256092477-256787627 GCF_047496885.1 Scyliorhinus torazame | reverse complement strand
TCTCTCTCCTCTGTCTCTCCCCCTCTGTCTCTCCTCCTCTCCCTCTGTTTCTCCCCCTCCCTCTCTGTCTCTCCTCCTCCCTCTCTGTCTCTCCTCCTCCCTCTCTGTTTCTCCCCCTCCCTCTCTGTCTTTCCTCCTCCCTCTCTGTCTCTCCCCCTCCATCTCTGTCTCTCCTCCTCCCTCTCTGCCTCTCCCCCTCCCTCTCTCCCTCTCCCTCTCTGTCTCTCCCTCTCTGTCTCTCCCCCTCTGTCTCGGTCTCTCTCCCTCTGTCTCGGTCTCTCTCCCTCCCTCTCTGTCTCTCCCTCACCCTCTCTGTCTCTCCCCCTCCGTCGCTCTCCCTCTGTCTCTCCCCCTCTGTTTCTCCCCCTCCCTCTCTGTCTCTCCTCCTCCCTCTCAGTTTCTCCCCCTCCCACTCTGTCTTTCCTCCTCCCTCTCTGTCTCTCCCCCTCCCTCTCTGTCTCTCCCCCTCCGTCTCTCTCCCTCTGTCTCTCCCCCGTCTGTCTCTCCTCCTCCCCTTCTGTTTCTCCCCCTCCCTCTCTGTCTCTCCTCACTCCCTCTCTGTCTCTCCTCCTCCCTCTCTGTTTCTCCCCCCTCCCCTCTCTGTCTCTCCCCCTCCCTCTCTGTCTCTCCCCCTCCCTCTCTGTCTCTCCCCCTCCGTCTCTCTCCCTCTGTCTCTCCCCCTCTGTCTCTCCTCCTCCCTCTCTGTTTCTCCCCCTCCCTCTCTGTCTCTCCTCCTCCCTCTCTGTCTCTCCTCCTCCCTCTCTGTTTCTCCCCCTCCCTCTCTGTCTTTCCTCCTCCCTCTCTGTCTCTCCCCCTCCCTCTCTGTCTCTCCCCTCTGTCTCTCTCCCTCTGTCTCTATCTCTCCCCCTCCCTCTCTGTCTCTCCCCCTCCCTCTCTGACTCTCCCCCTCCGTCTCTCTCCCTCTTGTCTCTGTCTCCCCCCCTCTGTCTCTCCTCCTCCCTCTCTGTTTCTCCCCCTCCCTCTCTGTCTCTCTCCCTCCCTCTCTGTCTCTCCCCCTCCCTCTCTGTCTCTCTCCCTCCCTCTCTGACTCTCTCCCTCCCTCTCTGTCTCTCCCCCTCCGTCGCTCTCCCTCTGTCGCTCTCCCTCTGTCTCTCCCCCTCTGTTTCTCCCCCTCCCCCCTCTGTTTCTCCCTCTCTGTCTCTCCTCCTCCCTCTCTGTTTCTCCCCCCTCCCTCTCTGTCTTTCCTCCTCCCTCTCTGTCTCTCCCCCTCCCTCTCTGTCTCTCCCCCTCCGTCTCTCTCCCTCTGTCTCTCCCCCTCTGTCTCTCCTCCTCCCCCTCCGTTTCTCCCCCTCCCTCTCTGTCTCTCCCCTCTGTCTCTCTCCCTCTGTCTCTATCTCTCCCCCTCCCTCTCTGTCTCTCCCCCTCCCTCTCTGACACTCACCCTCCGTCTCTCTCCCTCTGTCTCTGTCTCTCCCCTTTGTCTCTCCCTCCTCCCTCTCTGTTTCTCTCCCCCTCCCTCTCTGTCTCTCCTCCTCCCTCTCTGTCTCTCCTCCTCCCTCTCTGTCTCTCCTCCTCCATCTCTGTCTCTCTCCCTCCATCTCTGCTCTCCTCCTCCCTATCTGCCTCTCCCCCTACCTCTCTGTCTCTCCCTCTCTGTCTCTCCCTCTCTCTCTCCCCCTCCCTCTCTGTCTCCCCCTCTGTCTCTCTCCCTCTGTCTCTGTCTCTCCCCCTCCCTCTCTGTCTCTCCCCCTCCCTCTCGGTCTCTCCCCCTCCGTCTCTCTCCCTCTGTCTCTCCCCCTCTGTCTCTCCTCCTCTCCCTCTGTTTCTCCCCCTCCCTCTCTGTCTCTCCTCCTCCCTCTCTGTCTCTCCTCCTCCCTCTCTGTTTCTCCCCCTCCCTCTCTGTCTTTCCTCCTCCCTCTCTGTCTCTCCCCCTCCATCTCTGTCTCTCCTCCTCCCTCTCTGCCTCTCCCCACCCTCTCTCCCTCTCCCTCTCTGTCTCTCCCTCTCTGTCTCTCCCTCTCTGTCTCTCCCCCTCTGTCTCGGTCTCTCTCCCTCTGTCTCGGTCTCTCTCCCTCCCTCTCTGTCTCTCCCTCACCCTCTCTGTCTCTCCCCCTCCGTCACTCTCCCTCTGTCTCTCCCCCTCTGTTTCTCCCCCTCCCCCTCTGTTTCTCCCTCTCTGTCTCTCCTCCTCCCTCTCAGTTTCTCCCCCTCCCACTCTGTCCTTTCCTCCTTCCTCTCTGTCTCTCCCCCTCCCTCTCTGTCTCTCCCCCTCCGTCTCTCTCCCTCTGTCTCTCCCCCTCTGTCTCTCCTCCTCCCCCTCTGTTTCTCCCCCTCCCTCTCTGTCTCTCCTCCTCCCTCTCTGTCTCTCCTCCTCCCTCTCTGTTTCTCCCCCTCCCTCTCTGTCTCTCCCCCTCCCTCTCTGTGTCTCTCCCCCTCCCTCTCTGTCTCTCCCCCTCCGTCTCTCTCCCTCTGTCTCTCCCCCTCTGTCTCTCCTCCTCCCTCTCTGTTTCTCCCCCTCCCTCTCTGTCTCTCCTCCTCCCTCTCTGTCTCTCCTCCTCCCTCTCTGTCTCTCCCCCTCCCTCTCTGTCTCTCCCCCCTCCCTCTCTGTCTCTCCCCCTCCGTCTCTCTCCCTCTGTCTCTCCCCCTCTGTCTCTCCTCCTCCCTCTCTGTTTCTCCCCCTCCCTCTCTGTCTCTCCTCCTCCCTCTCTGTTTCTCCCCCTCCCTCTCTGTCTTTCCTCCTCCCTCTCTGTCTCTCCCCCTCCCTCTCTGTCTCTCCCCTCTGTCTCTCTCCCTCTGTCTCTATCTCTCCCCCCTCCCTCTCTGTCTCTCCCCCTCCCTCTCTGACTCTCCCCCCTCCGTCTCTCTCCCTCTGTCTCTGTCTCTCCCCCTCTGTCTCTCCTCCTCCCTCTCTGTTTCTCCCCCTCCCTCTCTGTCTCTCTCCCTCCCTCTCTGTCTCTCCCCCTCCTCTCTGTCTCTCTCCCTCCCCTCTCTGACTCTCTCCCTCCCTCTCTGTCTCTCCCCCCTCCGTCGCTCTCCCTCTGTCGCTCTCCCTCTGTCTCTCCCCCTCTGTCTCTCCCCCTCTGTTTTCTCCCCCTCCCCCTCTGTTTCTCCCTCTCTGTCTCTCCTCCTCCCTCTCTGTTTCTCCCCCTCCCTCTCTGTCTTTCCTCCTCCCTCTCTGTCTCTCCCCCTCCCTCTCTGTCTCTCCCCCTCCGTCTCTCTCCCTCTGTCTCTCCCCCTCTGTCTCTCCTCCTCCCCCTCTGTTTCTCCCCCTCCCTCTCTGTCTCTCCTCCTCCCCCTCCGTTTCCTCCCCCTCCCTCTCTGTCTCTCCCCTCTGTCTCTCTCCCCTCTGTCTCTATCTCTCCCCCTCCCTCTCTGTCTCTCCCCCTCCCTCTCTGACACTCACCCTCCGTCTCTCTCCCTCTGTCTCTGTCTCTCCCCCTTTGTCTCTCCTCCTCCCTCTCTGTTTCTCCCCCTCCCTCTCTGTCTCTCCTCCTCCCTCTCTGTCTCTCCTCCTCCCTCTCTGTCTCTCCTCCTCCATCTCTGTCCTCTCTCCCTCCATCTCTGTCTCTCCTCCTCCCTATCTGCCTCTCCCCCTACCTCTCTGTCTCTCCCTCTCTGTCTCTCCCTCTCTGTCTCTCCCTCTCTGTCTCTCCCTCTCTGTCTCTCCCTCTCTGTCTCTCCCTCTCTCTCTCTCCCCCTCCCTCTCTCCCCCTCCCTCTCTGTCTCCCCCTCTGTCTCTCTCCCTCTGTCTCTGTCTCTCCCCCTCCCTCTCTGTCTCTCCCCCTCCCTCTCTGTCTCTCCCCCTCCCGTCTCTCTCCCTCTGTCTCTGTCTCTCCCCCTCTGTCTCTCCTCCTCCCCCTCTGTCTCTCCTCCTCCCTCTCTGTCTCTCCTCCTCCCTCTCTGTCTCTCCTCCTCCCTCTCTGTCTCTCCTCCTCCCTCTCTGTCTCTCCTCCTCCCTCTCTGTCTCTCTCCCTCCAACTCTGTCTCTCCACCTCCCTCTCTGTCTCTCCCCCTCCGTCTCTCTCCCTCCCCCTCCGTCTCTCTCCTCTCTGTCTCTCCCCCTCCCTCTCTGTCTCTCCCCCCTCCCTCTCTGTCTCTCCCTCTCCATCTCTGTCTCTCCCCCTCTGTCTCTCCCCCTCCATCACTGTCTCTCTCCCTCCCTCTCTGTCTCTCCCCACCTCTGTCTCTCCCCCTCCCTCTCTGTCTCTCCCCCTCTCTCCCTGTCTCTCCCCCCCTGTCTCTCCCCCCTGTCTCTCCCCCTTTGTCACTCCCCCTCCCTCTCTGTCTCTCCCTCTCTGTCTCCCTCCCCTGTATCTTCCCCCTGTCTCCCCCCCCGTCTCCCCCCCCCCCGTCTCTCCCCCGTCTCTCCCCCCTGTCTCTCCCCCCTGTCTCTCCCCCCTGTCTCTCCCCCGTCTCTCCTCCCTGTCTCTCCCCCTCTGTCTCTCCCCCTCTCCCCCCGTCTCCCCCCCCGTCTCCCCCCCTGTCCCTCCCCCCTGTCCCTCCCCCCTGTCCCTCCCCCCTGTCTCTCCCCCCTGTCTCCTCCCCCCCTTGTCTCTCCCCCCTGTCTCTCTCCCCTGTCTCTCCCCCCTGTCTCTCCTCCTCCCTCTATGTCTCTCCTCCTCCCTCTCTGTCTCTCCCCCTCCATCACTGTCTCTCCTCCTCCCTCTGTCTCTCCTCCTCCCTCTCTGTCTCTCCTCTCCCTCTCTGTCTCTCCCCCTCCATCACTGTCTCTCCTCCTCCCTCTCTGTCTCTCCCTCACTGTCTCTCCCCCTCCCTCTCTGTCTCTCCCTCTCTCCCCCCTCCCTCTCCTGCCTCTCCCCCTCCCTCTCTGTCTCTCCCCCTCTGTCTCTGTCTCTCCACCTCTGTCTCTGTCTCTCCTCCTCCCTCTCTGTCTCTCCCCCCTCCCTCTCTGTCTCTGTCTCTCCCCCTGCATCGCTGTCTCTCCATCAGGGAGGGGGAGGCTGAGCTGCAGACGCTGTCATCCATGGTCCCTGAATCCTGCCTTTCCTATCCTTCCCTTTTTACCGGCACGTGCCTGTCCTGCATTCCCATCAACTGCTCCTTAAAAGACTCCCACATGTCAAATGTGGGTTTACCCCTCAAACAGCCTCCCCCAAACACCAGCCTCCAAATCCGGCCTAATCTGGTTGTAGTTAGCCTTCTCCCAATTCAGCACCTTAACCCTCGGATAACACTCGGCCCTGTTCCAGGAGTATCTGAAAGCTTACCGAATTGTGGTCACTGTTCACACACATGTTCCCCACTACAACTGGCCGGGCTCGTCCCCGAGTACCTAGGTCCAGTATAGCCCCCTCGCTAGTCGGACTATCCACATATTGTTCCAAAAAACCTTCTTGGACACACTGAACAAATTCCTCACCATCCAGACCCGTAGCCCTTCCCGTCTGTCTCGCCTAAAACACCGATATCCTGCAATACGTGGGCTGCCAGTCCTGTCCCTTTTTTTTAACCAAATCTCCATTACCGCAACCACATCCAGGTTCCGCGCATGAATCAAGGCTGTAAGTTCATCTCTCTTACCTGTTATACTCCGTGCATTGAAGCAGATACACTCCAGACCGCCAGGCCCACTGAGTTCAACCTCCCCCAGCCTGCCCTTCCTCTAAGCCAGCCTGGCCCTGGTACCAGGCTCATCAAGGGGCTGTTTAGCACAGGGCTAAGTCGCTGGCTTCTAAAGAAGACCAAGGCAGGCCAGCAGCACGGTTCAATTCCCGTAACAGCCTCCCCGAACAGGCGCCGGAATGTGGCGACTAGGGGCTTTTCACAGTAACTTCATTTGAAGCCTACTTGTGACAATAAGCGATTTTCATTTTCATTTCATTTCATCCCCAGTCTCTACACTTGCTGGCTGACTGTTCTGATTCCCACCTCCTGCCACATTAGTTTCAACCCACCCGAACCAGACTAACAAACCTCCCAGCCAGGATATTGGTTCCCCTCCAGTTCAGGTGTAACCCGTCCTTCTTGTGCAGGCCCCACCTTCCCTGGAAGACATCCCAGTGATCCAAAAAACTGAAATAGGGAAATTGCTGGAATCCATTATCAAGGATTTCACAGCACAGCATTTGGAAAGCAGGGGTGTAATCAGACAGTCAGCATGGATTTACAAAAAATCATGCTTGACAAATCTACTGGAATTCTTTGAAGATGTAACTAGTAGAGTTGACCAGGGAGAACAGGTGGATGTGGTTTATTTAGACTTTCAGAAGGCTTTCGACAAGATCTCACAGAGCAGGTTTATGTGTAAAGTTAAAGTGCATGGGATTGTGGGTAGTGTCTTGAGATGGATAGACAGCTGGTTAGCAGACAGGCAGTGACTAGTGGGGTACCGCACGGCCCTGTGCTGGGACCCCAACTGTTCACATTATAGATTAATGATAAATGTATTATCTCCAAATTTGCAGATGATACAAAGTTGGGTGGGAGGGTGAGCTGTGAGGAGGATGCAGAGATGCTCAGCGGGATTTGGACAGGCTGAGTGAGTGGGCACATGCAAGGCTGATGCAGTATAATGTGGATAAACATGAGGTTATCCACTTCAGTAGCAAAAATAGGAAATCAGATTATTATTGGAATGGGAGTAAATTGAGAGAGGCGGAGACTCAGCGAGACCTTGGTGTCCTCAGTGCATCAGTCGCTGAAAGTAAGCGGCAGGTACAGCCGGCAGGAAAGAAGGGAAATGGAATGTTGGCCTTCATAGCGAGAGGGTTTGAGTATAGGAATAGAGATGTTTCACTGCAATTGTATCGGCATTGGTGAGGTCACACCGGGAGTATTGTGGGCAGTTTTGGTCTCCTTATCTGAGGAAGGATGTTCTTGCTCTGGAGGGAGAGCAGCGAAGGACCAGGCTGATTCCTGGGATGGCGGGACTGTCATATGAGAGACTAAATCGGTTAGGATTATATTCATTGGAGTTTAGAAGAGTGAGAGGGGATCTCATAGAAACTCACAAAATTCTAACAGGATTAGACAGGGTAGATTCAGAAAGAATGTTCCCGATGGTGGGTGGGTCCAGAACTAGGGGTCATAGTTTGAGGATAAGGGGGAAACCTTTTAGGACTGAGGTGAGGAGAAATTTCTTCACCCAGAGAGCGGGGAATCTGTGGAACTCACTCCCACAGAAAGTAGTCGAGGCGAAAACGTTGTGTAATTTCAAGAAGGAATCAGATACAACTCTTGGGGCTAAAGGGATCGAGGGATATGGGGGTGGGGGGGAATCAGGGTATTGAACTTGATGATCAGCCATGATCAGAATGAATGCGGAGGCAGGCTCGAAGGGCTCCTCCTGCTATTTTCTATGTTTCTCTCTCTCTCTCTGTCTCTCTCTCTCTCTCGTCTCTCTCTCCTCTCGGTCTCTTTCTCTCTGTCTCTCTTTCTCTCCCTCTCTGTCTCTCTCTCTGTCTCTCTCTCTCTGTCTCTCTCTCCCTCTCTGTCTCTCTCTCTCTCTGTCCCTCTCTGTCTCTCTCTCTGTCTCTCTCTCTGTCTCTCTCTCTCTCTCGGTCTCTCTCTCCCTCTCGGTCTCTCTCTTTCTCTGTCTCTCTCTTTCTCTCTGTCTCTCTTTCTCTCTCTCTCTCTCCCTCTCTCCCTCTCTCTCTGTCTCTCTCTCTCTGTCTCTCTCTCCCTCTCTGTCTCTCTCTCTCTCTGTCCCTCTCTGTCTCTCTCTCTGTCTCTCATTCTCTGTCCTCGTTCTCTCTGTACTTCTCTTTCTCTGTCTCTCTATCTCTCTGTATCTCTGTCTCTCTCTCCCTCTCTGTTCCCTCCCGTCTCTCTCTGTCGCTTGAGGCACGATCAATTTGGCTGAACCGAAGTTGAATTCAAACTGAGGCTTTATCAGTGTGGCCTCCTACAGCAGCTGACGAAAATGGCTGCAAGCTGGAGGCCACGCATATTTATAACCCGGCTCCTGGGCGGAGCTAGCATGCAGGGGCCCAGGTGAACCTGTAGTGCAGGTTCTACCGTACAACCCTTAATATAGGAACACAGTGGTTTACCACATTCACCCCCTTTTAAAATTGAATCCGGCGGGGGTGGTGGATAACTATATACAATTCGCAATCTTTAATATTTACATAACAGTGAAAAAACAAATGTCTCTGGTCACCCGGTGGGCTGGTCAGAGGTTCAGCCCGGTCCGGCGCCTTGCGCCCTTCGTCCTTGGATCGACGAAGTGGAGCCGGATGTTGGTGCTGGTCGTGGTCGCAGTTGACTCCGGGAGCATGCCGAAATCCTCTTCATCAACGGGGGTGGACAGGGGGAGGACGGACAGTCCCTAGGGGGGGTGATGGGGGTGGTGGGGGAGGGCGAGGGCGACGCCGGGGGCGATGGGGGTGGTGTGGGGGCGGAACCTGCTGGTGCCAGGTCCCTGAGGGAGGACGGTATCCTGGCGGCCGTCGGGGAACGCCACGTAGGCGCACTGGGGGTTTGCGTGGAGCAGGTGCACCCGCTCCACCAACGGGTCCGCCTTGTGGAGCGGCACATGTTTACGGAGCAGCACGGTTCCCGGAGCTGTGAGCCAAGTTGGGAGCGATACCCCGGATGTCGACTTCCTGGGAAAGGCAAAGAGACGTTCATTGCGGTGTACTGTTAGTGGCAGTCCGGAGTAACGAGCGAATGGAATGTAGTGCATCAGGGAGGACCTCCTGCCAGCGGGAGGCCGGGAGATTTCTGGACCGTAGGGCCAGCTGGACGGCCCTCCAGACCGTCCCATTCTCCCTTTCTACCTGTCCGTTTCCCCCGGGGGTTATAGCTGGTCGTTCTGCTGGCGGGGGAAGCCGAACAGAGTGAAGATAGAATTAAGGACTTTAATGACGGTGGCAGACATCATGTCGGGGATGGGATGGCGAAGGGAAAACAGGAGTATTCATCGATCACACTGAGGAAATAAGTGTGTCGGTTGGAGGAGGGGAGGGGCCCCTTTGAAATCCACGCTGAGGCGTTCAAAGGTGCGGGAGGCCTTCACCAGGTAGCGCAACGGTCTGGCCGGTAGAAGTGTGGTTTGCACTCCGCACAGACCTGGTAGTCCCTGGTGATCGTCCTTACTTCCTCGACGGAGTAGGGCAATTTCGTGCCTTAATGAAGTGGTACAACCGAGTGACCCCTGGGTGACATAGGCTGTCGTGCAGGGCCCGGAGTCGGTCTACCTGTGCGCTGGCACATGTACCTCAGGATAGGGGTGTCTGGGGGCTCGTTGAGTTTACCGGGGCGATACTTAATCTCATAATTATAGGTGGAGAGCTCGATTCTCCACCGCAAGATTTTATCATTTTTGATCTTGCCCCGCTGTGTGTTGTTGAACATGAAGGCTACCGACCATTGGTCAGTGAGGAGAGTGGAATCTCTGCCGGCCAGGTAATGCCTCCAATGCCGCACAGCCTCACGATAGCTTGGGCCTCCTTTTCGACGGATGAGTGCCGGATTTCGGAGGCATGGAGGGTGCGGGAAAAGAATGCCAGGGGCCTGCCTGCCTGGTTGAGGGTGGCGGCAAGGGCGACGTCCGATGCGTCGCTTTCTACTTGGAAAGGAAGTGTTTTGTCTACAGCGTGCATTCCAGCTTTGGCAATATCAGCTCTGATCTGGGAGAAGGCCTGTTGGGCCTCTGCCGTCAGGGTCAGGGGGAAATGAGTGGACTGTATGAGTGGGACCGTGCAGTACCCCGGATCGCTACGCGATGGGATCCGGAGGCCAGGGAGATACTTTGATTGGTCGGGTGTACCTTAAGGGAGCAGCGCCTTACCAAATTCGGGTGTACAAAACTCTCGGTGCTCCTGGAGTCCAGTAGGCAGGAGGTCACGTGGCCGTTGACTTTCACGCTGGTGGATGCGTTGGTCAGAGTGTGTGGTCTGGACTGGTCGATTCCCATGGATGTGAGTCGTGGTTGATCGCTGGGTAGTGAGGCGGCCGCTGGGTGGGGGTCCTGAAACGCCGTTGGTCTCCGTGTGCTGCGGGGTGGACAAGATGGCGGCGCCCGGAGGTCACACAATGGCGGCGCCCATGAAACGCACGTGATGTGCGGGGGAGAAGATGGCAGCGCTCATTGCTCGCACATGGCCTGGGGAGGAGGGGAGGATAGTGGCGCCCATTGTCCGTGACCGGGGGGGGTGGTGGGGGCGACCGCTGCCCGCTGAGCGGGCCTGGCACACCGCTGCGTAGTGGCCCTTCTTCCCGCAGGCCTTACAAAGGGCAGCGCGGGCCGGGCAGCGTTGGCGGGGGTGTCTTTGTTGGCCGCAAAAATAGCATTGAGGGCCCCCAGAGATCACCGGCTGGCGCGTAGCACAGGAGTACTGGGTGGGTAACGCCCCCGCTGGAGGGCGCTGCCTGTGGGGCCCATGAAGCGTAGGAGGAGTGGGCTGCGCGGTTGGGGGCGTAGGACTGGACATTGCGCAGGGCGACCGTCATGGAGAGCGCTAGAGTTTTAGTCTCTGCGAGGTCACGCGTGGCCCCTTCTAGGAGCCGCTGCCCTGATAACATCAGACCCAATCCCAGTTACAAAAGCGTCCCGCATAAGGAGATCCGAGTTCTCCTTAGCTGTAACGTCCTGGCAGTCACAGTCCCGAACTAGTGGGATCAGGGGCCCTCCAGAAGTCCTCGATTGACTCACCAGGTAGTTGAGTACGAGTTGCGAGCGGGTGTCTGGCGAAGAGCGTGTTCGTCTTCTGCTCATAACTCTCTTTGAGTCGAATCATAGCATCAACGTAATTGGCGCATCCTGGATCAGCGGGAAGACTTTCCTCAGCTGCTGTAGGAGGCCACACTTCAGATACTAATAAATTGAGGCACGATCAATTTGTCTGGAGACGAAGTTGAATTCAAACTGAGGCTTTATTAGTATCTGATGTGTGGCCTCCCACAGCAGCTGACGAAATGGCTGCGAGCTGAAGGCCACGCATATTTATAACCCGGCTCCTGGGCGAGCTAGCATGCAGGGGCCCAGGTGAACCTGTAGTGCAGGTTCTACCGTACAAACCCTAATATAGGAACACAGTGGTTTACCTCATCCCTCTCTTTCTCTCTCTCTTTCTGTCTCTCTCTCTCTATCTCTGTCGCTGTCTCTCTCTTTCTCTCTGTCTCTCTCTCTCTGTCTCTGCCTCTGTCCTCTCTCTGTCTCTCTCTCTGTCTCTCTGTCTCTCTGTCTCTCTCTCTCTCTCTCTCTGTCTCTCTCTTTCTCTCTCTCTCTGTCACTGTCTCTCTCTTTCTCTCTGTCTCTCTGTCTCTGCCTCTGTCCTCTCTCTCTCTCTCTCATCTCTGTCTCTCCTCTCTCTATCGCTGTCTCTCTCTCTCTGTCTCTTTCTCTCCCTCTGTCTCTGTCTCTCTCTCTCTCTTTCTGTCTCTCTCTCTCTATCTCTGTCTCTCTCTCTCTGTCTCTTTCTCGCTCTCTCTCTCTCTCTCTCTCTCCCTCTGTCTCTCTCTCTCTCTCTCTCTGTCTCTCTCTTTCTCGCTCTCTCTGTCTCTGTCTCTCTCTGTCTCTCTCTCTCTCTCTTTCTGTCTCTCTCGTCTGCCTCTTGTAGTATATATAAATGATTTGGAGGAAAATGTAACTGGTCTGATTAGTAAGTTTGCAGACGACACAAAGGTTGGTGGAATTGCGGATAGCGATGAGGACTGTCTGAGGATACAGCAGGATTTAGATTGTCTGGAGACTTGGGCGGAGAGATGGCAGATGGAGTTTAACCTGGACAAATGTGAGGTAATGCATTTGGAAGGGCTAATGCAGGTAGGGCATATACAGTGAATGGGTAGAACCCCTCAAGAGTATTGAAAGTCAAAGAGATCTAGGAGTACAGGTCCACAGATCACTGAAAGGGGCTACACAGGTGGAGAAGGTAGTCAAGAAGGCATACGGCATGCTTGCCTTCATTGGCCCGGGGCATTGAGTATAAGAATTGGCAAGTCATGTTGCAGCTGTAATAGAACCTTAGTTAGGCCACACTTGGAGTATAGTGTTCAATTCTGGTCGCCACACTACCAGAAGGATGTGGAGGCTTTAGAGAGGGTGCAGAAGAGATTTACCAGAATGTTGCCTGGTATGGAGGGCATTAGCTATGAGGAGCGATTGAATAAACTCGGTTTGTTCTCACTGGAACGAAGGAGGTTGAGGGGCGACCTGATAGAGGTATACAAAATTATGAGGGGCATAGACAGAGTGGATAGTCAGAGGCTTTTCCCAGGGTAGAGGGGTCAATTACTAGGGGGCATAGGTTTAAGGTGAGAGGGGCAAAGTTTAGAGTAGATGTACGAGGCAAGTTTTTTACACAGAGGGTAGTGGGTGCCTGGAACTCACTACCGGAGGAGGTAGTGGAGGCAGGGACGATAGGGACATTTAAGGGGCATCTTGACAAATATATGAATAGGATGGGAATAGAAGGATACGGACCCAGGAAGTGTAGAAGATTGTAGTTTAGTCGGGCAGTATGGTCGGCACGGGCTTGGAGGGCCGAAGGGCCTGTTCCTGTGCTGTACATTTCTTTGTTCTTTGTTCTTTGCTCTGTCTCTGTCTCTCTCTTTGTAGCACCATCGATCACACACGAGGCGAGACGTAGAGAACTTCAATCGAGGCTTTATTGCACAGACTTGTTCCCCAGCAGCTCAGTCACAGAATGCGCGCTGCGGGGAGTAAACCGGGTTCTTATACCCCGCCTATCTGGGTGGAGCCCAGTAGGCGGCAGATCCAATCGGGACCCAGCATCTGTCCTCCAATAGCTGCTCTGCATTCATGGTGTACCGTATTACCCCTAATACATACCACCACATTCTCCCCTTGTTAAAAAAGACCCCGGCGGGGTGGTGGGTGGTAGGGTGGTCGGGGTTTACAGGGTCGGTGCCTTAACCATTGACCTATATACAACCATGCCGCTTTACTGGGCCACTGAATTATTCACATTTTACCCGATTTGCAGCGTTAACTATTTACAACAATGCCGCTTTACTGGGCCGCTGAATTATATACATCTTAAGTCGATTCGATGAGTCGAGATGGTGCTCTGGTCGCCCTTTCCGATTGTCGCAGCCCGGGTGGTGGTGTTGGTGCTGGCTCGGGTCCGGTCGACTCTGGGAGCATCGCGCTGTCCCTTTCGGCGGCGTGAGAGCAGCTGGTTAGTCAATTTCAGCGGGAGCATTGCGGAAGGAGGGTGCTGGGAGGTAAGTCAACCTTTAAAAGCACTTCTCTTTGCAGGGGCAGGCCAGTCGATTTCGGCGGGAGAACAGCTGGTGAGTCAGTTTCAGCGGGAGCTGAGAATTTTTCTTTTTTTTTAAATTAGTGTTTTAGGCGGGAACAGGAAGTCGACCCGCGGACGTCTGGGAAGACCCTCACCAATAAATTCTGGTGGAGAGGAAACCCGAGACACTACACGTGTAGTGTCTCCCACCTGCCCTCCTCCTCTAACCTAATAATAAAACCCATTGGTCTGAGGTAAGTACCATATTTTTATTATATTTTTATTTTTTATAAAAATTTAATTTAGTTGTTAGCCAGATCTTGGTAGAAAGTTAGAGGAATGGCAGGGAAGGGAGTACAATGTTCCTCCTGCAGGATGTTTGAGGTGAGGGATGCAGTTAGTGTCCCTGCTGATTTTACCTGCAGGAAGTGCTGCCATCTCCAGCTCCTCCAAGACCGAGTTAGGGAACTGGAGCTGGAGTTGGAAGAACTTTGGATCATTCAGGAGGCAGAGGGGGTCATAGATAGCAGTTTCAGGGAATTAGTTACACCAAAGATTGGAGATAGGTGGGTAACTGTAAGAGGGACTGGGAAAAAACAGTCAGTGCAGGGATCCCCTGCGGTCGTTCCCCTGAGAAACAAGTATACCGCTTTGGATACTTGTGGGGGGGGATGACTTACCAGGGGTAAGCCATGGGGTACGGGCCTCTGGCACGGAGTCTGTCCCTGTTGCTCAGAAGGGAAGGGGGGAGAGGAGCAGAGCATTAGTAATTCGGGACTCGATAGTCAGGGGCACAGATAGGAGATTTTGTGGGAGCGTGAGAGACTCACGTTTGGTATGTTGCCTCCCAGGTGCAAGGGTACGTGATGTCTCGGATCGTGTTTTCCGGGTCCTTAGGGGGGAGGGGGAGCAGCCCCAAGTCGTGGTCCACATTGGCACCAACGACATAGGTAGGAAAGGGGACAAGGATGTCAGGCAGGCTTTCAGGGAGCTAGGATGGAAGCTCAGAACTAGAACAAACAGAGTTGTTATCTCTGGGTTGTTGCCCGTGCCATGTGATAGTGAGATGAGGAATAGGGAGAGAGAGCATTTAAACACGTGGCTACAGGGATGGTGCAGGCGGGAGGGTTTCAGATTTTTGGATAACTGGGGCTCTTTCTGGGGAAGGTGGGACCTCTACAGACAGGATGGTCTACATCTGAACCTGAGGGGCACAAATATCCTGGGGGGGAGATTTGTTAGTGCTCTTTGGGGGGGTTTAAACTAATGCAGCAGGGGCATGGGAACCTGGATTGTAGTTTTAGGGTAAGGGAGAATGAGAGTATAGAGGTCAGGAGCACAGATTTGACGTCGCAGGAGGGGGCCAGCGTTCAGGTAGGTGGTTTGAAGTGTGTCTACTTAGAACATAGAACATAGAACAATACAGCGCAGTACAGGCCCTTCGGCCCACGATGTTGCACCGAAACAAAAGCCATCTAACCTAACACTATGCCATTATCATCCATATGTTTATCCAATAAACTTTTAAATGCCCTCAATGTTGGCGAGTTCACTACTGTAGCAGGTAGGGCATTCCACGGCCTCACTACTCTTTGCGTAAAGAACCTACCTCTGACCTCTGTCCTATATCTATTACCCCTCAGTTTAAAGTTATGTCCCCTCGTGCCAGCCATATCCATCCGCGGGAGAAGGCTCTCACTGTCCACCCTATCCAACCCCCTGATCATTTTGTATGCCTCTATTAAGTCTCCTCTTAGCCTTCTTCTCTCCAACGAAAACAACCTCAAGTCCGTCAGCCTTTCCTCATAAGATTTTCCCTCCATACCAGGCAACATCCTGGTAAATCTCCTCTGCACCCGCTCCAAAGCCTCCACGTCCTTCCTATAATGTGGTGACCAGAACTGTACACAATACTCCAAATGCGGCCGTACCAGAGTTCTGTACAGCTGCAACATGACCTCCTGACTCCGGAACTCAATCCCTCTACCAATAAAGGCCAACACTCCATAGGCCTTCTTCACAACCCTATCAACCTGGGTGGCAACTTTCAGGGATCTATGTACATGGACACCTAGATCCCTCTGCTCAGCCACACTTTCAAGAACTTTACCATTAGCCAAATATTCCGCATTCCTGTTATTCCTTCCAAAGTGAATCACCTCACACTTCTCTACATTAAACTCCATTTGCCACCTCTCAGCCCAGCTCTGCAGCTTATCTATATCCCTCTGTAACCTGCTACATCCTTCCACACTATCGACAACACCACCGACTTTAGTATCGTCTGCAAATTTACTCACCCACCCTTCTGTGCCTTCCTCTAGGTCATTGATAAAAATGACAAACAGCAACGGCCCCAGAACAGATCCTTGTGGTACTCCACTTGTGACTGTACTCCATTCTGAACATTTCCCATCAACCACCACCCTCTGTCTTCTTTCAGCTAGCCAATTTCTGATCCACATCTCTAAATCACCCTCAATCCCCAGCCTCCGTATTTTTTGCAATAGCCTACCGTGGGGAACCTTATCAAACGCTTTGCTGAAATCCATATACACCACATCAACTGCTCTACCCTCGTCTACCTGTTCAGTCACCTTCTCAAAGAACTCAATAAGGTTTGTGAGGCATGACCTACCCTTCACAAAGCCATGCTGACTATCCCTGATCATATCATTCCTATCTAGATGATTATAAATCTTGTCCCTTATAATCCCCTCCAAGACTTTACCCACTACAGACGTGAGGCTCACCGGTCTATAGTTGCCGGGGTTGTCTCTGCTCCCCTTTTTGAACAAAGGGACCACATTTGCTGTCCTCCAGTCCTCTGGCACTATTCCTGTAGCCAATGATGACATAAAAATCAAAGCCAAAGGTCCAGCAATCTCTTCCCTGGCCTCCCATAGAATCCTAGGATAAATCCCATCAGGTCCCGGGGACTTATCTATTTTCAGCCTGTCCAGAATTGCCAACACCTCTTCCCTACGTACCTCAATGCCATCTATTCTATTAGCCTGGGACTCAGCATTCTCCTCCACAACATTATCTTTTTCCTGAGTGAATACTGACGAAAAATATTCATTTAGTATCTCGCCTATCTCTTCAGACTCCACACACAATTTCCCATCCCTGTCCTTGACTGGTCCTACTCTTTCCCTAGTCATTCGCTTATTCCTGACATACCTATAGAAAGCTTTTGGGTTTTCCTTGATCCTTCCTGCCAAATACTTCTCATGTCCCCTCCTTGCTCGTCTTAGCTCTCTCTTTAGATCCTTCCTCGCTACCTTGTAACTATCCATCGCCCCAACCGAAACTTCACACTTCATCTTCACATAGGCCTCCTTCTTCCTCTTAACAAGAGATTCCACTTCCCTGGTAAACCACGGTTCCCTCGCTCGACGCCTTCCTCCCTGTCTGACCGGTACATACTTATCAAGAACACGCAGTAGCTGATCCTTGAACAAGCCCCACTTATCCAGTGTGCCCAACACTTGCAGCCTACTTCTCCACCTTATCCCCCCCAAGTCACGTCTAATGGCATCATAATTGCCCTTCCCCCAGCTATAACTCTTGCCCTGCGGTGTATACTTATCCCTTTCCATCATTAACGTAAACGTCACCGAATTGTGGTCACTGTCCCCAAAGTGCTCTCCTACCTCCAAATCCAACACCTGGCCTGGTTCATTACCCAAAACCAAATCCAACGTGGCCTCGCCTCTTGTTGGCCTGTCAACATATTGTTTCAGGAAACCCTCCTGCACACACTGTACAAAAAACGACCCATCTATTGTACTCGAACTATATCTTTTCCAGTCAATATTTGGAAAGTTAAAGTCTCCCATAATAACTACCCTGTTACTTTCGCTCATATCCAGAATCATCTTCGCCATCCTTTCCTCTACATCCCTAGAACTATTAGGAGGCCTATAAAAAACTCCCAACAGGGTGACCTCTCCTTTCCTGTTTCTAACTTCAGCCAATACTACCTCGGAAGAAGAGTCCCCATCTAGCATCCTCTCCGCCACCGTAATACTGCTCTTGACTAGCAGCGCCACACCTCCCCCTCTTTTGCCTCCTTCTCTGAGCTTACTAAAACACCTAAACCCCGGAACCTGCAACATCCATTCCTGTCCCTGCTCTATCCATGTCTCCGAAATGGCCACAACATCGAAGTCCCAGGTACCAACCCACGCTGCCAGTTCCCCTACCTTGTTTCGTATACTCCTGGCATTGAAGTAGACACACTTCAAACCACCTACCTGAACGCTGGCCCCCTCCTGCGACGTCAAATCTGTGCTCCTGACCTCTATACTCTCATTCTCCCTTACCCTAAAACTACAATCCAGGTTCCCATGCCCCTGCTGCATTAGTTTAAACCCCCCCAAAGAGCACTAACAAATCTCCCCCCCAGGATATTTGTGCCCCTCAGGTTAAGATGTAGACCATCCTGTCTGTAGAGGTCCCACCTTCCCCAGAAAGAGCCCCAGTTATCCAAAAATCTGAATCCCTCCCGCCTGCACCATCCCTGTAGCCACGTGTTTAAATGCTCTCTCTCCCTATTCCTCATCTCACTATCACGTGGCACGGGCAACAACCCAGAGATAACAACTCTGTTTGTTCTAGTTCTGAGCTTCCATCCTAGCTCCCTGAAAGCCTGCCTGACATCCTTGTCCCCTTTCCTACCTATGTCGTTGGTGCCAATGTGGACCACGACTTGGGGCTGCTCCCCCTCCCCCCTAAGGACCCGGAAAACACGATCCGAGACATCACGTACCCTTGCACCTGGGAGGCAACATACCAAACGTGAGTCTCTCATGCTCCCACAAAATCTCCTATCTGTGCCCCTGACTATAGAGTCCCCAATTACTAATGCTCTGCTCCTCTCCCCCCTTCCCTTCTGAGCAACAGGGACAGACTCCGTACCAGAGGCCCGTACCCCATGGCTTACCCCTGGTAAGTCGTCCCCCCCACAAGTATCCAAAGCGGTATACTTGTTTCTCAGGGGAACGACCGCAGGGGATCCCTGCACTGACTGTTTTTTCCCAGTCCCTCTTACAGTTACCCACCTATCTCCAATCTTTGGTGTAACTAATTCCCTGAAGCTGCTATCTATGACCCCCTCTGCCTCCCGAATGATCCGAAGTTCAATGCCAGGAGTATACGAAACAAGGTAGGGGAACTGGCAGCATGGTTTGGTACCTGGGACTTCGATGTTGTGGCCATTTCGGAGACATGGATAGAGCAGGGACAGGAATGGATGTTGCAGGTTCCGGGGTTTAGGTGTTTTAGTAAGCTCAGAGAAGGAGGCAAAAGAGGGGGAGGTGTGGCGCTGCTAGTCAAGAGCAGTATTACGGTGGCGGAGAGGATGCTAGATGGGGACTCTTCTTCCGAGGTAGTATTGGCTGAAGTTAGAAACAGGAAAGGAGAGGTCACCCTGTTGGGAGTTTTTTATAGGCCTCCTAATAGTTCTAGGGATGTAGAGGAAAGGATGGCGAAGATGATTCTGGATATGAGCGAAAGTAACAGGGTAGTTATTATGGGAGACTTTAACTTTCCAAATATTGACTGGAAAATATATAGTTCGAGTACAATAGATGGGTCGTTTTTTGTACAGTGTGTGCAGGAGGGTTTCCTGAAACAATATGTTGACAGGCCAACAAGAGGCGAGGCCACGTTGGATTTGGTTTTGGGTAATGAACCAGGCCAGGTGTTGGATTTGGAGGTAGGAGAGCACTTTGGGGACAGTGACCACAATTCGGTGACGTTTACGTTAATGATGGAAAGGGATAAGTATACACCGCAGGGCAAGAGTTATAGCTGGGGGAAGGGCAATTATGATGCCATAAGACGTGACTTGGGGGGGATAAGGTGGAGAAGTAGGCTGCAAGTGTTGGGCACACTGGATAAGTGGGGCTTGTTCAAGGATCAGCTACTGCGTGTTCTTGATAAGTATGTACCGGTCAGACAGGGAGGAAGGCGTCGAGTGAGGGAACCGTGGTTTACCAGGGAAGTGGAATCTCTTGTTAAGAGGAAGAAGGAGGCCTATGTGAAGATGAAGTGTGAAGTTTCGGTTGGGGCGATGGATAGTTACAAGGTAGCGAGGAAGGATCTAAAGAGAGAGCTAAGACGAGCAAGGAGGGGACATGAGAAGTATTTGGCAGGAAGGATCAAGGAAAACCCAAAAGCTTTCTATAGGTATGTCAGGAATAAGCGAATGACTAGGGAAAGAGTAGGACCAGTCAAGGACAGGGATGGGAAATTGTGTGTGGAGTCTGAAGAGATAGGCGAGATACTAAATGAATATTTTTCGTCAGTATTCACTCAGGAAAAAGATAATGTTGTGGAGGAGAATGCTGAGCCGCAGGCTAATAGAATAGATGGCATTGAGGTACGTAGGGAAGAGGTGTTGGCAATTCTGGACAGGCTGAAAATAGATAAGTCCCCGGGACCTGATGGGATTTATCCTAGGATTCTATGGGAGGCCAGGGAAGAGATTGCTGGACCTTTGGCTTTGATTTTTATGTCATCATTGGCTACAGGAATAGTGCCAGAGGACTGGAGGACAGCAAATGTGGTCCCTTTGTTCAAAAAGGGGAGCAGAGACAACCCCGGCAACTATAGACCGGTGAGCCTCACGTCTGTAGTGGGTAAAGTCTTGGAGGGGATTATAAGGGACAAGATTTATAATCATCTAGATAGGAATGATATGATCAGGGATAGTCAGCATGGCTTTGTGAAGGGTAGGTCATGCCTCACAAACCTTATTGAGTTCTTTGAGAAGGTGACTGAACAGGTAGACGAGGGTAGAGCAGTTGATGTGGTGTATATGGATTTCAGCAAAGCGTTTGATAAGGTTCCCCACGGTAGGCTATTGCAAAAAATACGGAGGCTGGGGATTGAGGGTGATTTAGAGATGTGGATCAGAAATTGGCTAGCTGAAAGAAGACAGAGGGTGGTGGTTGATGGGAAATGTTCAGAATGGAGTACAGTCACAAGTGGAGTACCACAAGGATCTGTTCTGGGGCCGTTGCTGTTTGTCATTTTTATCAATGACCTAGAGGAAGGCACAGAAGGGTGGGTGAGTAAATTTGCAGACGATACTAAAGTCGGTGGTGTTGTCGATAATGTGGAAGGATGTAGCAGGTTACAGAGGGATATAGATAAGCTGCAGAGCTGGGCTGAGAGGTGGCAAATGGAGTTTAATGTGGAGAAGTGTGAGATGATTCACTTTAGAAGGAATAACAGGAATGCGGAATATTTGGCTAATGGTAAAGTTCTTGAAAGTGTGGCTGAGCAGAGGGATCTAGGTGTCCATGTACATAGATCCCTGAAAGTTGCCACCCAGGTTGATAGGGTTGTGAAGAAGGCCTATGGAGTGTTGGCCTTTATTGGTAGAGGGATTGAGTTCCGGAGTCGGGAGGTCATGTTGCAGCTGTACAGAACTCTGGTACGGCCGCATTTGGAGTATTGCGTACAGTTCTGGTCACCGCATTAAAGGAAGGACGTGGAGGCTTTGGAGCGGGTGCAGAGGAGATTTACCAGGATGTTGCCTGGTATGGAGGGAAAATCTTATGAGGAAAGGCTGACGGACTTGAGGTTGTTTTCGTTGGAGAGAAGAAGGTTAAGAGGAGACTTAATAGAGGCATACAAAATGATCAGGGGGTTGGATAGGGTGGACAGTGAGAGCCTTCTCCCGCGGATGGATATGGCTGGCACGAGGGGACATAACTTTAAACTGAGGGGTAATAGATATAGGACAGAGGTCAGAGGTAGGTTCTTTACGCAAAGAGTAGTGAGGCCGTGGAATGCCCTACCTGCTACAGTAGTGAACTCGCCAACATTGAGGGCATTTAAAAGTTTATTGGATAAACATATGGATGATAATGGCATAGTGTAGGTTAGATGGCTTTTGTTTCGGTGCAACATCGTGGGCCGAAGGGCCTGTACTGCGCTGTATTGTTCTATGTTCTATGTTCTATGTCCCCTTCTGTTTCCTTACTCCTGGACGGGCCTGGGAGGAGGACCGATCCCCCCGGGAAGGGAGTGGCTGTGGGGTGCACCGGCGGGAGTGAGGGGGTGGTGATTGGTGTTGGGGGGGGGGGGGGGGGGGTGTGGGGAGCTCCAGCGGGCGCCAGGTCCCGCAGAGAGACCGTGTCCTGTCGGCCGTCTGGGAAAGCCACGTAGGCGTACTGCGGGTTAGTGTGGAGTAGATGTACCTTCTCCACCAGCGGGTCTGATTTGTGCGCCCGCACATGTTTCCGGAGCAGGATGGGTCCCGGGGCTGCCAGCCAGGTCGGAAGTGACGTTCCAGAAGCGGACTTCCTAGGGAAGACAAGGAGGCGTTCGTGAGGCGTTTGGTTAGTCATG
Organism: Scyliorhinus torazame; assembly: GCF_047496885.1. Classification (NCBI taxonomy): domain Eukaryota; kingdom Metazoa; phylum Chordata; class Chondrichthyes; order Carcharhiniformes; family Scyliorhinidae; genus Scyliorhinus; species Scyliorhinus torazame. The sequence goes on along the minus strand of NC_092717.1, from coordinate 256,766,127 downwards.
GTGCACAGCAGGGACCGGATAGAATGAAGGGCATCCGGGAGGACTTCCTGCCAGCGGGAAGTTGGGAGACTCCTAGACCGTAGGGCCAGTAGGACGGTCTTCCAGAGCGTTCCGTTCTCCCTCTCTACCTGCCCGTTCCCCCGGGGGTTGTAGCTGGTCGTCCTGCTCGAGGCTATGCCCTTGCTGATCAGGAATTGACGCAGCTCGTCACTCATGAAGGAGGACCCCCTGTCGCTATGGATGTAGGCGGGGAAACCGAACAGGGTAAAGACGGTGCCGAGGGCTTTAATGACCGTGGCCGCGGTCATGTCGGGGCAGGGGATGGCGAAGGGGAAACGGGAGTATTCGACAATGACGTTAAGAAAGTACGTGTTGCGATCGGTGGAGGGGAGGGGGGCTTTGAAATCCAAACTGAGGCGTTCAAAGGGACGGGAAGCCTTTATCAGGTGCGCTCTATCTGGCCTGAAAATATGCGGTTTGCGCTCTGCGCAGATCTGGCAGTTCCTGGTGACTGTTTGGACGTCCTCGATGGAGTACGGGAGGTTGCGGGCCTTTATAAAGTGGTAGAAGCGAGTGACCCCCGGGTAGCAGAGGTCCTCGTGGAGGGCTTGACGGCTCGTTCAGCTTTCCGGGACGGTACAAGATCTCACAGTTGTAGGTGGAGAGTTCGATCCTCCACCGCAAGATCTTGTCGTTCTTTATCTTGCCCCGCTGTGCATTATCGAACATGAAAGCCACCGACCGTTGGTCAGTGAGGAGAGTGAATCTCCTACCGGCCAGGTAATGCCTCCAATGTCGCACAGCTTCCACTATGGCTTGGGCTTCCTATTCCACTGAGGAGTGGCGAATTTCTGAAGCGTGGAGGGTACGGGAGAAAAAGGCCACGGGTCTGCCCGCTTGGTTGAGAGTGGCCGCCAGAGCTACATCCGATGCGTCGCTCTAGACTTGGAAGGGGAGGGACTCGTCGATGGCGCGCATCGTGTCCTTTGCGATATCCGCTTTGATGCGGCTGAAGGCCTGACGGGCCTCTGTCGACAGGGGAAAAGTAGTGGACTGGATTAGTGGGCGGGCCTTGTCTGCGTACTGGGGGACCCACTGGGCGTAATAAGAGAAAAAGCCCAGGCAGCGTCTCAGGGCTTTGGCACATTGGGGAAGAGGGAACTCCATGAGGGGGCGCATGCGTTCGGGGTCGGGGCCTATCACTCCATTACGCACTACGTAGCCCAAGATGGCTAGACGGTCGGTGCTAAACACGCATTTTCCCTGTTGTAGGTGAGGTTGAGGGCGTTAGCGGACTGGAGGAATTTGCGGAGGTTGGCGTCGTGGTCCTGCTGGTCGTGGCCGCAGATGGTGACGTTGTCGAGGTACGGGAATGTGGCCCGTAACCCGTGCTGGTCAACCATTCGGTCCATCTCCCGTTGGAAGACCGAGACTCCGTTCGTGACGTCGAATGGAAGCCTTAAGAAGTGGTATAGCCGCCCGCCTGCTTCGAAGGCAGTGTACTTGCGGTCACCGGGGCGAATGGAGAGCTGGTGGTAGGCGGACTTAAGGTCCACAGTGGAGAAGACCTTGTACTGTGCAATCCGAATGACCATGTCGGAAATGCGGGGAAGAGGGTACGCATCCAGCTGCGTGTACCTGTTGATGGTCTGACTATAGTCTACGACCATCCTCTGCTTCTCCCCGGTCTTCACTACTACCACCTGAGCTTTCCAGGGACTATTGCTGGCCTGGATTATGCCTTCCTTCAACAGCCGCTGGACTTCGGACCTGATAAACGTCCGGTCCTGGGCGCTGTACCGTCTGCTCCTAGTGGCGACGGGTTTGCAATCCGGGGTGAGGTTCGCAAACAAGGAAGGCGGTTCGACCTTGAGTGTCGCGAGGCCGCAGATAGTCAGTGGGGGTATAGGGCCGCCAAATTTAGATGTTAAGCTCTGGAGGTTGCATTGGAAGTCCAACCCCAGGAGAGTGGGAGCGCAGAGATGGGGGAGGACATACAGCCGGTAATGTTTGAACTCTCTCCCCTGCACCGTTAGGTTTGCGATGCTGAACCCTTTGATTGCAACGGAGTGGGACCCCGCCGCCAGGAACATTTTTTGGGTGCTTGGCCGAATTACAAGGGAACAGCGTCTTACCGTGTCCGGGTGAATAAAACTCTCCGTGCTCCCCGAGTCGATCAAACACGGCGTCTCGTGCCTGTTCACCAGCACCTTTGTCGTTGTCGTCTGGAGCGTCCGGGGCCGTGACTGGTCGAGGGTCACCGATGCCAAACGTGGTTGGTGCATCAGATCGTTGTCTTCAGGCAGTGTGGAGCCGTCCACGCTGGGGTCCTTGCCTATCAGCCAAGATGGCGGCGTCCATGGATCGCACGCTGCCGGGGGTGGACAAAATGGCCGCTCCCATGGGTCGCACGCGGCCAGGGGTGGACAAAATGGCCGCTCCCATGGATCGCACGCTGCCGGGGGTGGACAAAATGGCCGCTCCCATGGATCGCACGTGACCCGTGGGTAGGAAGATGGCGGCGCCCGTCCCCCCCTCGTGGTGTCCGGGGTCCAAAGTGGCGGCACCCGTTGGCCTCCCGTGGGTCGCTGGGGGGGTTGAGCCGTGGTCCCGTTTGTTCCCCGGAGATAGCGGCGACCCCACGGGACTGGCACACCGCTGCATAGTGCCCCTTTATGCCGCAGCTTTTGCAGGTGGCCGAGCGGGCCGGGCAGCGCTGGCGGGGCTGTTTCGGCTGCCCGCAAAAGTAGCAGCGGGGGCCCCCCGGGTGGTCTGGGATTCTGGCCGCGCACGCTTGCGGAGGGGTGGGGGGTGCCGGGGGGGTCGGTCACGGCGGGGGTCCACGGAGCCCAAGGGGCTGTAGTGCGGTCGGGGGCATAGGCGCGGGCGTTTTGGGAGGCCACGTCGAGGGAGGCTGAAAGGGCCCGTACCTCTGTGAGTCCGAGAGAGTCTTTCTCTAAAAGTCTCTGGCGAATTTGCGACGATGCCAAACCTGCTACGTAAGCGTCTCTGATCAGGATGTCCGTATGTTCATTCGCCGTTACCGCTGGGCAGTCGCAGTTTCTTCCCAGAATCGTCAGCGCATTGAAGAATTCGTCCAGCGATTCCCCGGGGATTTGTCGTCTCGTCGCGAGCTGGTAGCGTGCGTAGACCTGGTTGACGGGCCTAATGTAGATCTTCAGCAAGTTGATCGCCGCTGGGAATTCTTCCGCGTCCTCGATGAGTGAGTAGATTTCGGGTCTCACTCTGGAATGCAGGACCTGCATCTTCTGGTCTTCCGTTGGTTTACCGGGGGCCGTTAGGAGGTAACCCTCAAAGCACGCCAGCCAGTGTTTAAACGCCGATGTTGCGTTAGCTGCTTGGGGGGGCGATTCGCAGGCACTCCGGGGCGATCCGGAGCTCCATATTCCTTTTTACGTCTGCTCAATAAATCCATCAATCACACACGAGGCGAGACGTAGAGAACTTCAATCGAGGCTTTATTGAGCAGACTTGTTCAGACTTGTTCCCCAGCAGCTCAGTCACAGAATGCAGCTGCTGGGAGCAAACCGGGTTCTTATACCCCGCCTATCTGGGTGGAGCCCAGTAGGCGGCAGATCCAATCGGGACCCAGCATCTGTCCTCCAATAGCTGCTCGGCATTCATGGTGTACCGTATTACCCCTAATACATACCACCACACTCTTTCTCTCTCTCTCGCTCTCTCTTTCTGTCTCTCTCTCTCTCTCTCTGTCTCTCTCTTTCTCTCTCTCTCTCTGTCTCTCCTCTCTCTCCCCCCTCTCTCTCTGTTCCTCTCTGTCCCCCGCGCTCTCTCTCTCTCTCTCTCTGCCCCCCCCTCTCTCTGTCCCCCACGCGCTCTCTCTCTCTCTCTCTCTGCCCCCCACTCTCTCTTCCCCCCCTCACTCTCCCTGTGCCTCCCTCTCTCTCTCTGTAGCTCTCTCTCTCTGCCCCCCTCTCTTTCTCTCTGTCCCCCTCTCTCGCTCTGTCCCTCTCTCTCTGTGCCTCCATCTGTCTCTCTCTGTCCCCCTCTCTCTCAATGTCCCTCTCTCTCTCTCTCTCTCTCTCTCTCTCTGTGCCTCCCTCTCTCTCTCTGTACCCCTCTCTCTGTGCCCCCCTCTCTCTCTCTCTCTCTGTGCCCCCCTCTCGCTCTCTCTCTGTGCAACTCTCTCTCTCTTTGCCTCCCTCTCTCTCTCTGTCCCACTCTCTCTCTGTGCCTCTCTCTCTGTCCCGTCCCTCCCTCTCTCTCTCTCTGTCCCGTCCCTCCCTCTCTCTCTCTGTCCCATCCCTCCCTCTCTCTCGGTCGCCCTCCCTCTCTCTCTCTCTCTCTCCCTCCCTCTCTCTCTCTCTCTCTCTCTCCCTCCCTCTCTCTCTCTCTCTGACCCCCTCTCTCTCTCCCTCTGTCCTCCTTGTCATGATATTCAAACACACACATCATGATAGACACACCAACAGACAAATCAGAACACACAACACCACAACCAATGACAGAAAGATATAAAAGCACAGACACAACCCCTGGTGGTCAGTAAGAGCGGCAGAGGAGAACCAGGACACATCTGTTGCCAAACACACTCAGGGAGACAGCACGTGCAGAGTATCCAGAACGAACTGTATTATAAGAGTTATAATAAAATAGAGTTGTACCACATACAACTGTGTTGGCTCATCTGTGCACCAGAGCACCCAACACCACATGGTACAGGAGTGGATCGATACCTGCCGGCATACCTCAGTGTACACAGACAACCAGCAGTGCCCAGGCATGATGTACGAGCTCCCGGTTCCGCAGGCGCTCCAGTGCCACGGCGACCTCCACGAAAACTGGCGGCGATTCCGGCAAATGTTCGAGATGTTCCTGGCGGCAGCTCAACTCCAAGACCTGGATGATAAGGAAAAAATTGAATTTCTCCTCACCATCGCCGGTGCAAGGGCAAGAGCAATGTTCAGAAGGTTCAGGTTCTTCAGGAGGCAGCAAAGGTACGATTACCAGGCAGTCCTGGACAAATTCGCCAAGTACTGTGAAGAATACGCAATCCAATGGGGACTTAAAGGTAAGAAAAGCTGCAGTACTCACCTCGTGGCTGGGATCCCGGAGCCCGAATTCCCAGAGGCCGAAATCCCGGGCCTGAGAGAGGGCTGGGTCGAGGTCGGCGGCCATCTTGCTGAAGGTATAACGCTAGCACAGTTGCGCGAGCAGTGCGCAGAACCGGAAGTTTCGTTTGCGCATGCGCGAGATGCTGCGCATCCGCAGTTAAGAAAATGGCCATCGGTAAAGGAACAGCGATCTGAGCATGCGCAGTCGCTTCCTACGTGCTACATACCGAGCGTCAGGATGTCAGAGGCCCCAGACTGCACCAATTTAAAAGGGAAACGTCCCAAATCAAAAAAACAAAAATCTGTTAAAGCTGTAAAACAACCTTCCCTCACCTGGAATGACAGCGCAGTGCCGCAAATTGACCCAGGAGATGAATTTGACCTCCGAAGAACCCTCCGACAAGCAGTTACCTACGCACAAGCCGATGATTCCGACCTCAAATACTTCGATGACGATCTTTACAGTGTTTCCGGACCTCGCGAGCCCAATGATAGCTCCGTGGTCCTATATGACTATGACTCGGACGAACGTTTCGTGGTGCACATTGGCGGCCCCCACATTGAATCCGACGCAGATGCGGATTCATTTTTCGGATTTGAGGATCTTCAACCCAGCAGATATGACGTTCCAACTTATCAGTACCGGATGATGCTGCAGCCTGACATTACCAGACAGGGAGCGGTGCAAGCACACGGAGAGTGCCCTGCTGCCACACAGAGCGTGGTCCACGTCCCGCTCAACATTCCCGACTCTATGAAAAAAGACATGCAAGACTCCAGAGTGCAGTCCTCGCATGAACCAGAAGTGACTCCAGTGTCACAAGCTTCCACAGCAAGCTCGTGGACAGCCTCCACGATAGAAGTAACGCAAGACTCCAGAGCGCAGTCCTTGCACGAACAAGAAGTGATTCCAGTGTCACAAGCCTCCACAGAGAGCTCGTGGACGGACTCCACGATGGAAGGAACGCAAGACTCCAGAGCGCAGTCCTTGCAGGAACAAGACCATGAGGGTCTAGCAACCTCTCCTGACCAACCAGCGGCAGACGATGCAAGTCTGCCATGCTCCCGTGAACAGCAAGAAGGCTATAACAGCCTACCATGCTCCACTACACAGCAGCATGACCATGACGGTCTCTCATGCTACAATAAAGGGCACAGCGCTGAAGACTGTTCAAGCCCAACTGAAGACAAGCCAAAGGAATCGCCTCGTCCAAGCCCGAAGAAAAAAGGTTTATGCGCTGACCTTCAGGATCATTGTAGCCGAACAGAGATTAATAATGCAGCACGGCCACAGAAGGATGCTGAGGATTTGCTAACGAAATTAATTGTATGTTTAACTTGCAAGGAGCAGACTGAGAATTGCCAGTGTTTTAGTACGGATCGAAAAAATGGACAAGACATTGATCCTCAGGTAATGGAAATAACACAACCTGACTCATATCTACAGCAGGGACAAATGTCTCCCTTCAACACAATGCCGCAAAATCCCAACTTCGGAGACCAGCAGTTAGTCAGTAATGACTCTTCAAACCTGGAGGGGAACATTAATTGCATTGAACCTATACACACTCCACTGATTATTGAGCAGAACATTGGAGCAAGAATCCTGAGGACACCGACATCGAGTAGCCAGATAACGAATTTAACACCCACAGCAGTTTCAAGTGAACCAAGTGTGCTTTCCACTAATGATGAAGATGCAGATAAGGTCGAACCGATTATCCATTGTACCACACTAACCCCAGTGCTCAAGCAGTTATGTATGGGGAGTATAATGTGGGCAATTGAGAACAGTAAAAAAGAGACTGTGACCATGCCAGTCCCAGCAAAATCAGACCCAGAGACCATGAAGGCATGTACATCAAACAAAGTTACATATGAGGTACCTGAGAAGAAAAGTGAAACGGAATGTTCTTTGGAAAATGGTACAATGTCGATAGAAACAGTGGATACTATATTCGAGACCATACATATGGGAGAATTTGGGGGTAATAAACAAGGTTCTGCAATGTCTGGGGGAAGATTTAAAGTTCCAAAGAAGAAAAGCCCAAATGAAGGACAATGGCAAGACAATGACAGTCCACCGACATGGTGTGCACCACCAGATGAAAACTCTGACAATTTACCCAACCCTAGTGAACAGCAAGCTGCTAATGACGATCTATCCACGGGATGTGAGACGAGTGACGACAGCATCCCACTTCCCATGCAAAAGGTGCAAGGTGACAGACCTCGCCTAGTGCGTACCAAGGCACTCAACGATCACGGTGGGACCACTGACGACTGCGGTGGCGGCGCACCGCTTCCACCCTCGATGGCTCGAGCCTCTCCACTGGTTGGTGCATTCCTGCATGTTCCGACTCCAGAAGTGCAGCTTCAGGGAATCTCGGCTGCCTCCAGTGAACCTGTTGGGACTCCGGACGGGGGGCATCGAAGGAAGGCAGACCGGACTCCAGATGGGGAGCAGCCAAGCGCCGACTCTGATCTGCGCACGCCAGACCTTGCTCCGGACGGGCGGTGTCGCGGCCTCGGTGATGGCACGCTCAGGGTGACGGCAGATGCCACGGCGACAGGGAATGGATCGCGTGGCAGTCCCACTGGGTCGGCAGTGGCAACCAGCACCGGCGGTCCAAGATGGACACACCAACTCGCGCCATCGCCAGACGTTGATGCGAGCAACAATTCTCTATCCAAGGCGACATGCTTCGACGTTTCTCTGCGGAGTCGCCCTTCCGGCACAGCAGGTGGCCGGAACCAGCGTACACGGTCTTGGCCAACTTCCACATCTGGCACAGTCATCGCCTTGCATGATATTAGTGATGGTGCTACTTCAATGGCAACGACCCATCGGCTACAAGATGCCGTCCACCACAAACATAAAAAGAAAACAGACTCCACCTTGTTCCTGGCATGCAGGGCGGATGGATTGGTGCGTAGGCGCAATCAGCGGGCTCTGTGCCGCCTTCCACGCTCGCAACTGAACCGTACGCACACGCCGGATCCTCCACTGGTTCCCAAGGATGACTTCGTGGAGATGCCACGGATCATGCCCCTTCCATCGCCACCAGAACCAAACCACAGCCAGGGCACCACTAACAAAGATGTTGAATGTTATATTTGCAAGAATGAAAAAGACCAAGCACTGCAGGAAGTACAACAAATGGTAAAGTAGAGACTTCGGCAACAGCATCACCTCCAACAGTCCAAGGTGAACCAGTGTGACCCCAAATCTCCACAGCTGAACCGGCTTGAGGACCAGCCCATTCTTGAGGCGGTCACCCATTAGACTGGACTTCTAACGCTGTTAATACGTTCAAAAAGTCAAACACTTCTGTATTATAACCTGTTGTTGTTTATTGTTCCAGATATCGTCTGACCGGACCAATGTTCAAGTTTTTTTTTTTCTCTCGTATCCAAGTTTTGTTATGGTACAACCTTGTTAGTGTGACGCACCCGACATCGCCCCATGTAAATAGTTACGTCATAAACACACGCTGTACACAACACACACACACACTCTTCGATGCACTCACGACACAATTATATTTATAACCACGTAGGCACATATCTTTGTAAAAAAGGGGGATGTCATGATATTCAAACACACACATCATGATAGACACACCAACAGACAAATCAGAACACACAACACCACAACCAATGACAGAAAGATATAAAAGCACAGACACAACCCCTGGTGGTCAGTAAGAGCGGCAGAGGAGAACCAGGACACAGCTATAGCCGGGGACACTCAGGGAGACAGCACGTGCAGAGTATCCAGAACGAACTGTATTATAAGAGTTATAATAAAATAGAGTTGTACCACATACAACTGTGTTGGCTCATCTGTGCACCAGAGCACCCAACACCACACTCCTTACCTCTCTCTCTGTGCCTCTCTCTGTGCCCCCCCTCTCTCTCTCTCTCTCTGTGCCCCCCTCTCGCTCTCTCTCTGTGCAACTCTCTCTCTCTGTGTCCCTCTCTCTCTCTCTTGGCCTCCCGCTCTCTCTCTGTCCCTCTCTCTCTCTGTGGCTCTCTCTCTGTCTCCCTCTCTCTCTGTCTCCCTCCCTCTCTCTCTCTCTCTCTGTCCCGTCCCTCCCTCTCTCTCTCTGTCCCGTCCCTCCCTCTCTCTCGGTCGCCCTCCCTCTCTCTCTCTCTCTCTGTCTCCCTCCCTCTCTCTCTCTCTCTGACCCCCTCTCTCTCGCTCTCTGTCCTCCTTCTCTCTCTCTGTGCCTCTCTCTCGCTGTCCCTCTCTCTCTGTCCTGTCCCTCCCTCTCTCTCTCTCTCTCTGTCCCGTCCCTCCCTCACTCTCTGCCTCCCTCTCTCTCTCTCTGTGCAACTCTCTCTCTCTGTGTCCCTCTCTCTCTCTCTTTGCCTCCCGCTCTCTCTCTGTCCCTCTCTCTCTCTGTGGCTCTCTCTCTGTGCCTCTCTCTCTGTCCCGTCCCTCCCTCTCTCTCTGTCTCCCTCCCTCTCTCTCTCTCTCTGACCCCCTCTCTCTCTCTCTCTCTGTCCCGTCCCTCCCTCTCTCTCGGTCGCCCTCCCTCTCTCTCTCTCTGACCCCCCCCCCCCCCCCCTCTCTCTCTCTCTCTCTCTGTGTTGCTCTCTCTGACCTCTCCCCCTGTCTCTGTGCCCCACAGATCAGTCAGCTGCATTCTGGGATAAGTTACCCCCAATCCTCCGGGTTCTATGCCTGCACGATCAGTTCAAATGTGAATCGTTGGACTGTGTAGATGTGGACAGTGTCTGTGACGGGATTGCAGATTGTGTCGATGGTTCAGATGAGCGACACTGTGGTACGTGAACAGTAAGAGGACCCACCCTGCTAAAGAATTCTGAAATTCATTCACAACTTTACATTCAAAATCCCAATGCTCAGGCTGATATTCCACAACATTCCTGTGATTGATTTACTCAAACACACCCCGATTTTACCCATAACATTGGCAGACCAGGTAGACTCCAATTGTGTCCAATCCCATCTGCTCCAGAATAATCCTGGATGGAAACGTGACCCCAGCTTCTATTCCCGACTGCAGACTGTCTCCCCAAACTCCACTCCCCTCTCCTCCTCCCCTCTCCTCCTCCCCTCTCCTCCCCTCTCCCCACATCCTCCCCTCTTCCCACATCCTCCCCTCTCCCCACATCCTCCCCTCTCCCCACATCCTCTCCCTCCCCGCCTCAAAGAACAATCCAGCACAGGAACAGGCCCTTCGGCCCTCCAAGTCTGTACCGGCCATGATACCAACCTTGGCCAAAACCCTCAGCACTTCCTTGTGCCGTATCCCTCTATACCCATCCTGTCCATGTGTTTGTCAAGATGCCTTTGGAACGCCCGTTAATGTATCTGCTTCCACAGCCTCCCCTGGCAACGCGTTCCAGGCACTCACCACCCTCTGTGTAAAAAACCTGCCTCGCACATCTCCTCTGAACTTTACCCCACAGACCTTAAACCTATGCCCCCTGGTGCTTGACCCCTCCACCCTGGGAAAGAGTGCCTGCCCATCCACTCTCTCCATGCCCCTCATAATCTTGTAGACCTCAACCTCCGTCTTTCTAATGAAAAAAGTCTCCTCCCCCTCTCCCGTCTCCCCATCTCCTTTCCTCTCCCCACTTACTCCTCCCTTCCCTCCTACCCCTTCCCTCCCATGTCCTTCCCCTTTCCCAGTCTCCTTCCCCCCTCCTTCCCTTCTACAATAATAAAAATCTTTATTGTTACAAGTAGGCTGACATTAACACTGCAATGAAGTTACTGTGAAAAGCCCCTAGTCACCACATTCTGGCGCCTGTTCGGGGACACAGAGGGAGAATTCAGAATGTCCAATTCACCTAACAGCACGTCTTTCGGGACTTGTGGGAGGAAACCGGAGCACCCGGAGGAACCCACGCAGACACGGGGAGAACGTGCAGACTCCGCACAGACAGTGACCCAAGCGGGAATCGAACTTGGGACCCTGGAGCTGTGATGCAACAGTGCTAACCACTGTGCTACCATGCTGCCTATACCCGTGCTTCCCAGGACAAGATCCAGTCTCTCACTCCATCAAGGTGAACGGAGAAACCCTCCCAAATGTGGAACATTTCCGCTATCGCGGGAGCCACCTCTCCTCTGAGACTGACAGTGATGCAGAGATCCAACATCCTGTCTGACCCACAAGTTCCTCCTTCAGACACGTAAAGTCTTTGACGACTGCGACATTCGTGCTGACACCCAGACCCTCGTGTACAGAGCCTTCGTCCTCCCAACTCTTCGAAACGGCTCAGAAACTTGAACTATGTACAGACGCCAGCTCAAGGCGGTTCCACCAACGCTGTCTGAGACTGACATCAGCTGGAAGAACAGGTGTAAAACATCAGTGTCCTTGGAAGAAGCCACAAGCAGCAGTATTGAGGCCACCATCATAGGGAGTTTTCTATAGGCCTCTGAAAAGTTCCAGAGATGTAGAGGAAAGGATTGCAAAGATGATTCTGGATAGGAGCGAAAGCAACAGGGTAGTTGTTATGGGGGACTTTAACTTTCCAAATATTGACTGGAAATGCTATAGTTCGAGTACTTTAGATGGGTCCGTTTTTGTCCAATGTGTGCGGGAGGGTTTCCTGACACAGTATGTAGATAGGCCAACGAGAGGCGAGGCCATATTGGATTTGGTACTGGGTAATGAACCAGGCCAGGTGTTAGATTTGGAGGTAGGTGAGCACTTTGGTGATGGTGACCACAATTCGATTACGTTTACTTTAGTGATGGAAAGGGATAGGTATATACCGCAGGGCAAGAGTTATATCTGGGGGAAAGGCAATTATGATGCGATAAGGCAAGACTTAGGATACATCGGATGGAGAGGAAAACTGCAGGGGATGGGCACAATGGAAATGTGGAGCTTGTTCAAGGAACAGCTACTGCGTGTCCTGGATAAGTATGTACCTGTCAGGCAGGGAGGAAGTGGTCGAGTGAGGGAACCGTGATTTACTAAAGTAGTTGAATCACTTGTCAAGAGGAAGAAGAAGGCTTATGTAAAGATGAGACGTGAAGGTTCAGTTAGGGCGCTCGAGAGTTACAAGTTAGCTAGTGTAGCGCACAAAGACTCCGAGAGACGAATAGAGTGAAGTCGATGAGGCTTTATTAAGCGTGTCTGTTCCCCCGCAGCTCGGTAGTAGACTGGCCTGCGGGGGAGGACTCCGGCTTCTTATACTCCGCCTTCAGGGCGGAGCTAGAGGTCAACGGCCAACCAGGACCCGGGATCTGTCAGCCAATGACATTAGGGCTTCCAGTCCCACATGACCCCTAATACATACTACCACAGCTAGGAAGGACCTAAAAAGAGAGCTGCAAAGAGCTAGGAGGGGACAGGAGAAGTCTTTGGCAGGTAGGATCAAGAATAACCCTAAAGCTTTCTAGGTATGTCAGGAATAAAAGAATGACTAGGGTAAGAGTAGGGCCAGTCAAGGACAGTAGTGGGAAGTTGTGCGTGGAGTCCGAGGAGATTGGAGAGGTGCTGAATGAATACTTTTCGTCAGTATTCACACAGGAAAAAGACAATGTTGTCGAGGAGAATACTGAGATTCAGACTACTAGACTAGACGGGCTTGAGGTTCATAAGGAGGAGGTGTTAGCAATTCTGGAAAGTGTGAAAATAGTTAAGTCCCCTGGGCCGGATGGGATTTATCCTAGGAAGGGGCATGAGGTCCTGCAGCAGGAGTTCAGGGAGCTAGGCAGAAAGTTAAAAGTCAGGACCTCGAGGGTTGTAATCTCGGGATTACTCCCTGTGCCACGTGCCAGTGAGGGTAGAAATAGGAAGATAGAGCAGCTAAACACGTGGCTAAACAGCTGGTGTAGGAGGGAGGGTTTCCATTATCTGGACCACTGGGAGCTCTTCCGGGGCAGGTGTGACCTGTATAAGAAGGACGGGTTGCATCTAAACAGGAGAGGCATAAATATCCTGGCCGCGAGGTTTGCTAGTGTCACATGGGAGGGTTTAAACTAGTATGGCAGGGGGGTGGGCACGGGAGCAATAGGTCAGAAGGTGAGAGCATTGAGGGAGAACTAGGGAATAGGGACAGTGTGGCTCTGAGGCAGAGCAGACGGGGAGAAGTTGCTGAACACAGCGGGTCTGGTGGCCTGAAGTGCATATGTTTTAATGCAAGGAGCATTACGGGTAAGACAGATGAACTTAGAGCTTGGATTAGTACTTGGAACTATGATGTTGTTGCCATTACAGAGACCTGGTTGAGGGAAGGGCAGGATTGGCAGCTAAACGTTCCAGGATTTAGATGTTTCAGGCGGGATAGAGGGGGATGTAAAATGGGAGGCGGAGTTGCGCTACTTGTTCGGGAGAATATCACAGCTGTACTGCGAGAGGACACCTCAGAGGGCAGTGAGGCTATATGGGTAGAGATCAGGAATAAGAAGGGTGCAGTCACAATGTTGGGGGTATACTACAGGCCTCCCAACAGCCAGCGGGAGATAGAGGAGCAGATAGGTAGACAGATTTTGGAAAAGAGTAAAAACAACAGGGTTGTGGTGATGGGAGACTTCAACTTCCCCAATATTGACTGGGACTCACTTAGTGCCAGGGGCTTAGACGGGGCGGAGTTTGTAAGGAGCATCCAGGAGGGCTTCTTAAAACAATATGTAGACAGTCCAACTAGGGAAGGGGCGGTACTGGACCTGGTATTGGGGAATGAGCCCGGCCAGGTGGTAGATGTTTCAGTAGGGGAGCATTTCGGTAACAGTGACCACAATTCAGTAAGTTTTAAAGTACTGGTGGACAAGGATAAGAGTGGTCCGAGGATGAATGTGCTAAATTGGGGGAAGGCTAATTATAACAATATTAGGCGGGAACTGAAGAACATAGATTGGGGGCGGATGTTTGAGGGCAAATCAACATCTGACATGTGGGAGGCTTTCAAGTGGCAGTTGAAAGGAATACAGGACCGGCATGTTCCTGTGAGGAAGAAAGATAAATACGGCAATTTTCGGGAACCTTGGATGACGAGTGATATTGTAGGCCTTGTCAAAAAGAAAAAGGAGGCATTTGTCAGGGCTGAAAGGCTGGGAACAGACGAAGCCTGCGTGGAATATAAGGAAAGTAGGAAGGAACTTAAGCAAGGAGTCAGGAGGGCTAGGAGGGGTCACGAAAAGTCATTGGCAAATAGGGTTAAGGAAAATCCCAAGGCTTTTTACACGTACATAAAAAGCAAGAGGGTAGCCAGGGAAAGGGTTGGCCCACTGAAGGATAGGCAAGGGAATCTATGTGTGGAGCCAGAGGAAATGGGCGAGGTACTAAATGAATACTGGCTACCCTCTTGCTTTTTATGTACGTGTAAAAAGCCTTGGGATTTTCCTTAACCCTATTTGCCAATGACTTTTCGTGACCCTTCTAGCCCTCCTGACTCCTTGCTTAAGTTCCTTCCTACTTTCCTTCTATTCCACACAGGCTTCGTCTGTTCCCAGCCTTTTAGCCCTGACAAATGCCTCCTTTTTCTTTTTGACAAGGCCTACAATATCACTCGTCATCCAAGGTTCCCGAAAATTGCATCAGTATTCACCAAAGAGAAGGAATTGGTAGATGTTGAGTCTGGAGAAGCGGGTGTAGATAGCCTGGGTCACATTGTGATCCAAAAAGACGAGGTGTTGGGTGTCTTAAAAAATATTAAGGTAGATAAGTCCCCAGGGCCTGATGGGATCTACCCCAGAATACTGAAGGAGGCTGGAGAGGAAATTGCTGAGGCCTTGACAGAAATCTTTGGATCCTCGCTGTCTTCAGGGGATGTCCCGGAGGACTGGAGAATAGCCAATGTTGTTCCTCTGTTTAAGAAGGGTAGCAAGGATAATCCCGGGAACTACAGGCCGGTGAGCCTTACTTCAGTGGTAGGGAATTACTGGAGAGAATTCTTCGAGACAGGATCTACTCCCATTTGGAAGCAAATGGACGTATTAGTAAGAGGCAGCATGGTTTTGTGAAGGGGAGGTCGTGTCTCACTAACTTGATAGAGTTTTTCGAGGAGGTCACTAAGATGATTGATGCAGGTAGGGCAGTAGATGTTGTCTATATGGACTTCAGTAAGGCCTTTGACAAGGTCCCTCATGGTAGACTAGTACAAAAGGTGAAGTCACACGGGATCAGGGGTGAGCTGGCAAGGTGGATACAGAACTGGCTAGGCCATAGAAGGCAGAGAGTAGCAATGGAAGGATGCTTTTCTCATTGGAGGGCTGTGACCAGTGGTGTTCCACAGGGATCAGTGCTGGGACCTTTGCTCTTTGTAGTATATATAAATGATTTGGAGGAAAATGTAACTGGTCTGATTAGTGAGTTTGCAGACGACACAAAGGTTGGTGGAATTGCGGATAGCGATGAGGACTGTCGGAGGATACAGCAGGATTTAGATTGTCTGGAGACTTGGGCGGAGAGATGGCAGATGGAGTTTAATCCGGACAAATGTGAGGTAATGCATTTTGGAAGGCCTAATGCAGATAGGGAATATACAGTGAATGGTAGAACCCTCAGAGTATTGAAAGTCAAAGCGATCTAGGAGTACAGGTCCACAGGTCATTGAAAGGGGCAACACAGGTGGAGAAGGTAGTCAAGAAGGCATACGGCATGCTTGCCTTCATTGGCCGGGGCATTGAGTATAAGAATTGGCAAGTCATGTTGCAGCTGTATAGAACCTTAGTTAGGCCACACTTGGAGTATAGTGTTCAATTGTGGTCGCCACACTACCAGAAGGATGTGGAGGCTTTAGAGAGGGTGCAGAAGAGATTTACCAGAATGTTGCCTGGTATGGAAGGCATTAGCTATGAGGAGCGGTTGAATAAACTTGGTTTGTTCTCACTCGAACGAAGGAGGTTGAGGGGCGACCTGATAGAGGTATACAAAATTATGAGGGGCATAGACAGAGTGGATAGTCAGAGGCTTTTCCCCAGGGTAGAGGTGTCAATTACTAGGGGGCATAGGTTTAAGGTGAGAGGGGCAAGGTTTAGAGTAGATGTACGAGGCAAGTTTTTTACGCAGAGGGTAGTGGGTGCCTGGAACTCGCTACCGGAGGAGATAGTGGAAGCAGGGACGATAGGGACATTTAAGGGGCGTCTTGACAAATATATGAATAGGATGGGAATAGAAGGATACGGACCCAGGAAGTGTAGAAGATTGTAGTTTAGACGGGCAGCATGGTCGGCACGGGCTTGGAGGGCCGAAGGGCCTGTTCCTGCGCTGTACATTTCTTTGTTCTTTGTTTGATTCTCTGGGAAGCTAGGGAGGAGATTGCTGAGCCTTTGGCTTTGATCTTTATGTTATTGTCTACAGGAATAGTTCCAGAAGACTGGAGGATAGCAAATGTTGTCCCCTTGTTCAAGAAGGGGAGTAGCGACAACCCTGGTAACTATAGACCAGTGAGCCTTACTTCTGTTGTGGGCAAAGACTTGGAAAGGTTTATAAGAGATAGGATTTATAATCATCTCGAAAATAATAATATGATCAGGGATAGTCAGCATGGCTTTGTGAAGGGTAGGTCATGCCTCACAAACCTTATCGAGTTCTTTGAGAAGGTGACTGAACAGGTAGACGAGGGTAGAGCAGTTGATGTGGTGTATATGGATTTCAGTAAAGCGTTTGATAAGGTTCCCCACGGTAGGCTATTGCAGAAAATACGGAGGCTGGGGATTGAGGGTGATTTAGAGATGTGGATCAGAAATTGGCTAGCTGAAAGAAGACAGAGGGTGGTGGTTGATGGAAAATGTTCAGAATGGAGTACAGTCACAAGTGGCGTACCACAAGGATCTGTTCTGGGGCCGTTGCTGTTTGTCATTTTTATCAATGACCTAGAGGAGGGCGCAGAAGGATGGGTGAGTAAATTTGCAGACGACACTAAAGTCGGTGGTGTTGTCGACAGTGTGGAAGGATGTAGCAGGTTACGGAGGGACATAGATAAGCTGCAGAGCTGGGCTGAGAGGTGGCAAATGGAGTTTAATGGAGAGAAGTGTGAGGTGATTCACTTTGGAAGGAATAACAGGAATGCGGAATATTTGGCTAATGGTAAAGTTCTTGGAAGTGTAGATGAGCAGAGGGATCTAGGTGTCCATGTACATAGATCCCTGAAAGTTGCCACCCAGGTTGATAGGGTTGTGAAGAAGGCCTATGGAGTGTTGGCCTTTATTGGTAGAGGGATTGAGTTCAGCAGTCAGGTGGTCATGTTGCAGCTGTACAAAACTCTGGTACGGCCGCATTTGGAGTATTGCGTACAGTTCTGGTCACCGCATTATAGGAAGGACGTGGAGGCTTTGGAGCGGGTGCAGAGGAGATTTACCAGGATGTTGCCTGGTATGGAGGGAAAATCTTATGAGGAAAGGCTGATGGACTTGAGGTTGTTTTCGTTGGAGAGAAGAAGGTTAAGAGGAGACTTAATAGAGGCATACAAAATGATCAGGGGGTTAGATAGGGTGGACAGTGAGAGCCTTCTCCCGCGGATGGAAATGGCTAGCACGAGGGGACATAGCTTTAAACTGAGGGGTAATAGATATAGGACAGAGGTCAGAGGTAGGTTCTTTACGCAAAGAGTAGTGAGGCCGTGGAATGCCCTACCTGCTACAGTAGTGAACTCGCCAACATTGAGGGCATTTAAAAGTTTATTGGATAAACATATGGATGATAATGGCATAGTGTAGGTTAGATGGCTTTTGTTTCGGTGCAACATCGTGGGCCGAAGGGCCTGTACTGCGCTGTATTGTTCTCTGTCAGATTCTTGGCAGTGTGGATGAGCAGAGAGATCTCGGTGTCCATCTACATAGATCCCTGAAAGTTGCCACCCAGGTTGAGAGGATTGTTAAGAAGGCATACGGTGTGTTAGCTTTTATTGGTAGAGGGATTGAGTTTCGGAGCCATGAGGTCATATTGCAGCTGTACAGAACTCTGGTGCGGCCGCATTTGGAGTATTGCGTGCAATTCTGGTCACCGCATTATAGGAAGGATGTGGAAGCATTGGAAAGGGTGCAGAGGAGATTTACCAGAATGTTGCCTGGTATGGAGGGAAGATCTTATGAGGGAAGGCTGAGGGACTTGAGGCTGTTTTCGTTAAAGAGAAGAAGGTTAAGAGGTGACATAATTGAGGCATACAAGATGATCAGAGGATTGGATAGGGTGGACAGTGAGAGCCTTTTTCCTCGGATGGTGATGTCTGGCACGAGGGGACATAGCTTTAAATTGAGGGGAGATAGATATCGGACAGATGTCAGAGGTAGGTTCTTTACTCAGAGAGTAGTAAGGGTGTGGAATGCCCTGCCTGCGGCAGTAGTGGACTCGCCAACACGAAGGGCATTCAAATGGTCATTGGATAGACATATGGACGATAAGGGAATAGTGTAGATGGGCTTTAGAGTGGTTTCACAGGTCGGCGCAACATCGAGGGCCGAAGGGACTGTACTGCGCTGTAATGTTCTGTGTTCTATGTTCTATCATCTGAAACCAACTCCGCTGGACCGGCATGTGCTCAGGATGTCAGAGTCCCAACTGCCAAAACAAAACTTCACCAGGCTCAAGGATGGCTCCAGAACAAGGGAAGGACAAAGGAAGCTCTTCATAGACACCCTGAAGGTTAACCTCAAGAAACGCAACATAGACATCAATGCCTGGCTCAGAAGAGACCGACTTGAAGGAACCTCCTGACTGCAGGGACACATTTTCTTCGAGGACATCCAACGGCAAGAAGAGGCCTGGAATAGGATCCTGGGAAAGGAAGAGCCGTGACCTCGAGTCCAAGGACTGATCCCACCTCCCGGAAACACCAGCCACGTGTGAGGTTGAAGATGCTGCTCGAGGATCAGGCTCCTCACGCAAGGACCCACCGAATCCATGACCCGAAACACGGAGTTTCTTAGGTGAACAATCACAGCCGTTAGCGAGTGATCCTGAAGAGGGTGTATTGGCACACATTGCGAATTGGTCAGCAGACAGGGAACAGAGTGGAATAAATCGGTCTTTTTCAAATTTGGTGGTGACACAAAACTAGGTGGGAATGAGTGAGGTGGATGTGAAGAGGCTTCAAGGTGATTTAGACCAGGACACCCAGGTCCCTCTGCACGGCAACATGCTGCAATTTTGTACCGTTTAAATAATCGTCCATTTTGCTGTTATTCCTACCAAAATGGATGACCTCACATTTATCAACATTGACCTCCATCTGCCAGACCCTAGCCCACTCACTGAAACTTTCCAAATCCCTCTGCAGGCTTTCAGTGTCCTCTGCACACTTGGCTCTACCACTCATCTTAGTGTCATCTGCGACCTTTGACACAATACACTTGGTCCCCAACTCCAGATCATCGATGTAAATTGTAAACAATTGTGGGCCCAACACTGATCCCTGAGGCACACCACTCGCCACTGATCGCCAACCAGAAAAACACCCATTTATCCCCACTATTTCCTTTCTGTCAGTTAACCAATCCTCTATCCATGCTACGACATTACCCATAATGCTGTGTACCTGTATCATATGCAGCAGCCTTTTGTGTGGCACCTTGTCAAATGCCTTCTGGAAATCCAGATACACCACATCCACCAGTTCCCGGTTGTCCACCGCGCTTGTAATGTCCTCAAAGAATCCGACTGGATTAGTCAAACATGACCTGCCTTTCATGAACCCATACTGCATCTGCCCAATGGGGCAATTTCTATCCCGATGTCTCGCTATTTCTTCCTTGACGATAGATCCAAGCATTTTCCCATTACAGAGTTAAGCAAACCGGCCTATAGTTATCGCTTTTTGTCTATAGGCTAAATGGCCCAAAACCTCCTGCTTTCTGTCTCCCTCCTGTCACAGCGATGTTATATTTGTAGTTTTCCAATCCTGCTTTTTGTTTGCGAACAATCCTAGAGTTGGGGTTGGGGTTGGGGTGAGGGTTAGGGTAAGGGTTAGGGTAAGGGTTAGGGTTGGGGTGATGATTTATAAGGTTGAAGGTGCAAGTTGTTGCTGTTGAATTATGGAATTGGGTTAGGGTTGGGGTTGGGGTTAAGGTTAAGGTTAGGGTTAGGGGGATGATTTATAAGGTTGAAGGTGTTAGGGTTAGGGTTAGGGGGACGATTAGGGTTGGGGTTGGAGTTGGGGTTGGGGTTGGGGTTTTGGGTTTAGGGGGACGGTTATGGTTAGGGGGACGATTAGGGTTAGGGTTAGGGGGACGGTTAGGGTTAGGGTTAGGATTAGGGTTAGGGTTGGGGTTGGCGTTAGGGGACGGTTAGGGGGACGGTTAGGGTTAGGATTAGGGGGACGGTTAGGGTTAGGATTAGGATTAGGATTAGGGTTGGGGTTAGGGTTAGGGGGACGGTTAGGGTTAGGGTTAGGATTAGGATTAGGGTTGGGGTTAGGGTTAGGGGGACGGTTAGGGTTAGGGTTGGGGTTGGGGTTAGGATTAGGGTTGGGGTTAGGGTTAGGGGGACGGTTAGGGTTGGGGTTGGGGTTGGGGTTAGGGTTAGGGTTGGGGGACGGTTGGGGTTGGGGTTGGGGTTAGGGTTAGGGTTAGGGTTAGGGTTAGGGTTAGGGGACGATTAGGGTTAGGGTTGGGGTTGGGGTTGGGGGTTAGGGTTAGGGTTAGGGGGATGGTAAGGGTTAGGGTTGGGGGATGATTTATAAGGTTGAAGGTGCAAGGTGTTGCTGTTGAATTGTGGAATTAGTCACTCTGACACGCCCACTCACTCATGCCTCCTGTTTCTTTGTTTCAGGCTCCTCTCCTCCCTCAGTGACTCCAACACCAAGTGGTTCAGATCAGTTTGCTCCCCCCAGCCCGGCCAGTCCCTGCTCCAGCAAACAGTTTACCTGTGGGAGTGGTGAGTGTGTGGCCCGGACTCGACTCTGTAACCTGCAACTGGACTGTCAGGATGGGGTCTGATGAGAAGGACTGTGGTAAGAGAGCCACACAGTGGAGCGAACACGGCGGGGGGGGGGGCCGGGGGGGGGGAGAGGAGGAGGGGGGAGGAGGAGAGAGAGAGGCCCGGGGGGGGGGAGCGGTGGGGGTGGAGGCCGGGGGGGTGGGTGCCAGGGGGGTGGGTGGAGAGAGGCTGGGGGGGGAGGGGAAGAGAGGGAGAGAGGCTGGGGGGGGGTGGGTGGAGGCTGGGGGAGGGGAGAGGCTGGGGGGGGGGGGGGCGGTGGGGGGTGGAGGCCGGGGGGGTGGGTGGAGGTTGGGGGGGGGAGGAGAGAGGCTGGGGGGGGGGGGGGCGGGGGGGGGAAAGAGAGAGGGAGAGGAGAGGCTGGGGGGTGGGTGGAGGTTGGGGGGGGGGGGGAGGAGAGAGGCTGGGGGGGGGGAAGAGAGAGAGAGAGAGGCTGGGGGGGGGGGGCAGAGGCTGGGGGAGAGGGCAGAGGCTGGGGGGGGGAGGGCAGAGGCTGGGGGGGGAAGGGACCGGGGGGGCGTGGGGGGGGGGGGAGGCCGGGGGAATGGGGGGGGATGGAGTTGAGGGGTCAGGGGCCATGTCTGGGGTGGGTGGGCAGAGCTCTAGGAGGAGGCAGGACCCAGAGGGAAGGCCTGGGGCACAGGATGTGACAAACAGGTGAGGGTGAGGGTGGTGTGTTAGGGTGAGGGTGAGGGTGAGGGTGGTGTGGTCGGGTATAATTTAATTCCCCATTCCCCCTTCCCGTATTTTGAGTAAATGACAGATTGCTCAGTAATTGGGGTCTGTCTGTTTCCACAGTGGACTGTGTGGCGTCGGGACTGGACTCTGTGGAGTCAGTGTGGTCAGAGCTGCGGCCTGGGGGTGTTGTTTTCCGACACAGGGACATCCTGCGGCCGGCTCTCCCCCGGCGGACAATGTAACCAGGCCCGGTGGGACACTCGAGCCTGCTTTATCCAGGCCTGCCCAGGTAACCACACAACACCGCACAAGC
This sequence comes from Scyliorhinus torazame, assembly GCF_047496885.1. Lineage (NCBI taxonomy): Eukaryota > Metazoa > Chordata > Chondrichthyes > Carcharhiniformes > Scyliorhinidae > Scyliorhinus > Scyliorhinus torazame. The sequence continues at coordinate 256,744,174 of NC_092717.1, read as the reverse complement.
CCAGGTGACCAAACAGGTGGACGAGGGTAAAGCAGTTGATGTGGTGTATATGGATTTCAGTAAAGCGTTTGATAAGGTTCCCCATGGTAGGCTACTGCAGAAAATACGGAGGCATGGGATTCAGGGAGATTTAACAGTTTGGATCAGAAATTGGCGAGCTGTAAGAAGACAAAGGGTGGTGGCTGATGGGATGTGTTCAGACTGGAGTCCAGTTACTAGTGGTGTACCACAAGGATCTGTTTTGGGGCCCACTGCTGTTTGTCATTTTTATAAATGACCTGGAGGAGGGCGTAGAAGGATGGGTGAGTAAATTTACAGATGACACTAAAGTTGGTGGAGTTGTGGACAGTGCGGAAGGATGTTACAAGTTACAGAGAGACATAGACAAATAGAGTTTAATTGCAGAAAAGTGTGAGGTGATTCATTTTGGAAGGAATAACAGGAAGACAGAGTACTGGCTAATGGTAAGATTCTTGGCAGTGTGGATGAGCAGAAAAGATCTCGGTGTCCATGTACATAGATCCCTGAAAGTTGCCACCCAATTGAGAGGGTTGTTAAGAAGGCGTACGGTGTGTTAGCTTTTATTGGTAGAGGGATTGAGTTTCAGAGCCATGAGGTCATGTTGCAGCTGTACAACATTCTGGGGCGGCCGCATTTGGAGTATTGCGTGCAATTCTGGTCGCCGCATTACAGGAAGGATGTGAAAGCATTGAACAAAGAACAAAGAACAAAGAAATGTACAGCACAGGAACAGGCCCTTCGGCCTCCAAGCCCGTGCCGACCATACTGCCCGACTAAACTACAATCTTCTACACTTCCTGGGTCCGTATCCTTCTATTCCCATCCTATTCATATATTTGTCAAGATGCCCCTTAAATGTCCCTATCGTCCCTGCCTCCACTACCTCCTCCGGTAGTGAGTTCCAGGCACCCACTACCCTCTGCGTAAAAAACTTGCCTCGTACATCTACTCTAAACTTTGCCCCTCTCACCTTAAACCTATGCCCCCTAGTAATTGACCCCTCTACCCTGGGGAAAAGCCCTCTGACTATCCACTCTGTCTATGCCCCTCATAATTTTGTATACCTCTATCAGGGTCGCCCCCTCAACCTCCTTCGTTCCAGTGAGAACAAACCGAGTTTATTCAATCGCTCCTCATAGCTTATGCCCTCCATACCAGGCAACATTCTGGTAAATCTCTTCTGCACCCTCTCTAAAGCCTCCACATCCTTCTGGTAGTGTGGCGACCAGAATTGAACACTATACTCCAAGTGTGGCCTAACTAAGGTTCTATACAGCTGCAACATGACTTGCCAATTCTTATACTCAATGCCCCGGCCAATGAAGGCAAGCATGCCGTATGCCTTCTTGACTACCTTCTCCACCTGTGTAGCCCCTTTCAGTGATCTGTGGACCTGTACTCCTAGATCTCTTTGACTTTCAATACTCTTGAGGGTTCTACCATTCACTGTATATTCCCTACCTGCATTAGCCCTTCCAAAATGCATTACCTCACATTTGTCCAGGTAAAACTCCATCTGCCATCTCTCCGCCCAAGTCTCCAGACAATCTAAATCCTGCTGTATCCTCAGACAGTCCTCATCGCTATCCCGCAATTCACCAACCTTTGTGTCGTCTGCAAACTTACTAATCAGACCAGTTACATTTTCCTCCAAATCATTTATATATACTACAAAGAGCAAAGGTCCCAGCACTGATCCCTGTGAGAACACCACTGGTCACAGCCCTCCAATTAGAAAAGCATCCCTCCATTGCTACCCTCTGCCTTCTATGGCCTAGCCAGTTCTGTATCCACCTTGCCAGTTCACCCTGATCCCGTGTGACTTCACCTTTTGTACTAGTCTACCATGAGGGACCTTGTCAAAGGCCTTACTGAAGTCCATATAGACAACATCTACTGCCCTACCTGCATCAATCATCTTAGTGACCTCCTCGAAAAACTCTATCAAGTTAGTGAGACACGACCTCCCCTTCACAAAACCGTGCTGCCTCTCACTAATACGTCCATTTGCTTCCAAATGGGAGTAGATCCTGTCTCGAAGAATTCTCCAGTAATTTCCCTACCACTGAAGTAAGGCTCACCGGCCTGTAGTTCCCGGGATTTATCCCTGCCACCCTTCTTAAACAGAGGAACAACATTGGCTATTCTCCAGTCCTCCGGGACATCCCCTGAAGACAGCGAGGATCCAAAGATTTCTGTCAAGGCCTCAGCAATTTCCTCTCCAGCCTCCTTCAGTATTCTGGGGTAGATCCCATCCGGCCTGGGGACTTATCTACCTAATATTTTTTAAGACACCCAACACCTCGTCTTTTTGGATCACAATGTGACCCAGGCTAATCTACCACCCCCCTTCTCCAGACTCAACATCTACCAATTCCTTCTCTTTGGTGAATACTGATGCAAAGTATTCATTTAGTACCTCGCCCATTTCCTCTGGCTCCACACATAGATTCCCTTGCCTATCCTTCAGTGGGCCAACCCTTTCCCTGGCTACCCTCTTGCTTTTTATGTAAGTGTAAAAAGCCTTGGGATTTTCCTTAACCCTATTTGCCAATGACTTTTCATGACCCCTTTCTAGCCCTCCTGACTCCCTGCTTAAGTTCCTTCCTACTTTCCTTATATGCCACACAGGCTTCGTCTGTTCCCAGCCTTTTAGCCCTGACAAATGCCTCCTTTTTTCTTTTTGACGAGGCCTACAATATCATTCGTCATCCAAGGTTCCCGAAAAATTGCCGTATTTGTCTTTCTTCCTCACAGGAACATGCCTGTCCTGTATTCCTATCAACTGACACTTGAAAGCCTCCCACATGTCAGATGTTGATTTGCCCTCAAACATTCCGCCCCCAATCTATGCTCTTCAGTTCCCGCCTAATATTGTTATAATTAGCCTTCCCCAATTTAGCACATTCATCCTCGGACCACTCTTATCCTTGTCCACCAGTACTTTAAAACTTACTGAATTGTGGTCACTGTTACCGAAATGCTCCCCTACTGAAACATCTACCACCTGGCCGGGCTCATTCCCCAATACCAGGTCCAGTACCGCCTCTTCCCTAGTTGGACTGTTTACATATTGTTTTAAGAAGCCCTCCTGGATGCTCCTTACAAACTCTGCCCCGTCTAAGCCCCCTGGCACTAAGTGAGTCCCAGTCAATATTGGGGAAGTTGAAGTCTCCCATCACCACAACCCTGTTGTTTTTACTCTTTTCCAAAATCTGTCTACCTATCTGCTCCTCTATCTCCCGCTGGCTGTTGGGAGGCCTGTAGTATACCCCCAACATTGTGACTGCACCCTTCTTATTCCTGATCTCTACCCATATAGCCTCACTGCCCTCTGAGGTGTCCTCTCGCTGTATAGCTGTGATACTCTCCTGAACAAGTAGCGCAACTCCGCCTCCCTTTTACATCCCCCTCTATCCCGCCTGAAACATCTAAAACCTGGAACGTTTAGCTGCCAATCCTGCCCTTCCCCTCAACCAGGTCTCTTGTAATGGCAACAACATCATAGTTCCAAGTAGTAATCCAAGCTCTAAGTTCATCTGCCTTACCCGTAATGCTCCTTGCATTAAAACATATGCACTTCAGGCCACCAGACCCGCCTGTGTTCAGCAACTTCTTCCCCGTCTGCTCTGCCTCAGAGCCACACTGTCCATATTCCCTAGTTCTCCCTCAACGCTCTCACCTTCTGACCTATTGCTCCCGTGCCCACCCCCCTGCCATACTAGTTTAAACCCTCCCGTGTGACACTAGCAAATCTCGCGGCCAGGATATTTATGCCTCTCCGGTTTAGATGCAACCCCGTCCATCTTATACAGGTCACACTGCCCCGGAAGAGCTCCCAGTGGTCCAGATAACCGAAACCCTCCCTCCTACACCAGCTGTTTAGCCACGTGTTTGTCTGCTCTATCTTCCTATTTCTAGCCTCACTGGCACGTGGCACAGGGAGTAATCCCGAGATTACAACCCTCGAGGTCCTGTCTTTTAACTTTCTGCCTAGCTCCCTGAACTCCTGCTGCAGGACCTCATGCCTCTTCCTGCCTATGTCGTTAGTACCAATATGTACAACGACCTCTACCTGTTTGCCCTCCCCCTTCAGGATTCCCTCTACCCGTTCGGAGACATCCTGGACCCTGCACCAGGGAGGCAACATACCATCCTGGAGTCTCTTTCACGTCCACAGAAGCGCCTATCTGTTCCCCTGACTATAGAGTCCCCTATAACTATTACTCTTCTGCGCTTTGACCCTCCCTTCTGAACATCAGAGCCAGCCGTGGTGCCACTGCTCTGGCTGCTGCTGTTTTCCCCCCTGATAGGCTATCCCCCCGACAGTATCCAAAGGGGTATATCTGTTCGAGAGGGGGACAACCACAGGGGATTCCTGCACTGACTGCCTGCCCTTTCTGGTGGTCACCCATTTCTCTGCCTGCACCTTGGGTGTGACCACACTTACATAACTGCGATCTATGACGCTTTCCCGCCACCTGCATGCTCCTAAGTGCATCCAATTGCTGCTCCAACCGAACCATGCGGTCTGTGAGGAGCTGCAGTTGGGTGCACTTTCTGCAGATGAAGCCATCCAGGACGCTGGAAGCCTCCCGGACCTGCCACACTCTCACAGTCAGAGCACAGCACCCCTCTAACTGACATTGCGTCAATTAATTAAAATTAAAATTTGTCTTTTTTTTTTAATAAATACTTTTTTTTTAAATTACAAAGTTACTGTCAACTATCTGTTTCCTAGCACTAGATTTCTAATAGAAATGCGATAGCTAACTATAATATCCTCCGATCTCTGGCTTAGATATCCTCTAAATTATAATTAAGTTATTATGTTTAATTAGTTCCCAAATAGTCAAAAAAAAAAAAAAAAAAATTTAGGTTAGAATCCCAACCAGCCACTCAGGTCACAGCTTTTCTGTCCCCCCCGACACACACAATTTGAAAAAAGGTATAAAAGTAAAAAATCACTTGCTTACCTTCTGAGATGTTCTCAGGTTCTCTCGCTGACAGAGACTGCTCCTCCACCTCCAATCCTTGGCCTGCACAATGCTAATAATATATAATATAATATGGCACTTACCTTACACCAATGGTCTTATTATTAGGTTAGAGGAGAGGAGGGTGGGTGGGTGGAAAGGGTGCAGAGGAGATTTACCAGAATGTTGCCTGGTATGGAGGGAAGATCTTATGAGGGAAGGCTGAGGGGACTTGAGGCTGTTTTCGTTAGAGAGAAGAAGGTTAAGAGGTGACTTAATTGAGGCATACAAGATGATCAGAGGATTGGATAGGGTGGACAGTGAGAGCCTTCTTCCTCGGATGGTGATGTCTAGCACGAGGGAACATAGCTTTAAATTGAGGGGAGGTAGATATATCAGAGAGTAGTAAGGGTGTGGAATGCCCTGCCTGCAACAGTAGTGGACTCCGCCAACACTAAGGGCATTCAAATGGTCATTGGATAGACATATGGATGATAAGGGAATGGTGTAGATGGGCTTTAGAGTGGTTTCACAGGTCGGCGCAACATCGAGGGCCGAAGGGCCTGTACTGCGCTGTAATGTTCTATGTTCTATGTAACCCACACAACACTGCACAGGCCCAGGTAACCCACACAACACACAGGCCCAGGTAACCACACAACAACACACAGGCCCAGGTAACCACACAACAACACACAGGCCCAGGTCACCACACAGGCCCAGGTAACCACACAACATCACACAGGCCCAGATCACCACACAGGCCCAGGTAACCACACAACATCACACAGGCCCAGGTAGCCACACAACACCACACAGGCCCAGGTAACCACACAACACCACACAGGCCCAGGTAACCACACAACAACACATGGGCTCAGGTCACCACACAACAACACACAGGCCCAGGTAACCACACAACACCACACAGGCCCAGGTAACCACACAACAACACACAGGCCCAGGTCACCACACAACAACACACAGGCCCAGGTAACCACACAACATCACACAGGCCCATGTAGCCACACAACAACAACACAGGCCCAGGTAACCACACAACAACACACAGGCCCAGGTAACCACACAACACCACACAGGCCCAGGTAACCACACAACAACACACAGGCCCAGGTCACCACACAGGCCCAGGTAACCACACAACATCACACAGGCCCAGGTAGCCACACAACAACACACAGGCCCAGGTAACCACACAACAACACACAGGCCCAGGTAACCACACAACAACACACAGGCCCAGGTCACCACACAGGCCCAGGTAGCCACACAACAACACACAGTCCCAGGTAACCACACAACACACAGGCCCAGGTCACCACACAGGCCCAGGTAGCCACACAACAACACACAGGCCCAGGTAACCACACTACACCACACAGGCCCAGGTAACCACACAACAACACACAGGCCCAGGTCACCACACAGGCCCAGGTAGCCACACAACAACACACAGGCCCAGGTAACCACACAACAACACACAGGCCCAGGTAACCACACAACAACACACAGGCCCAGGTCACCACACAACAACACACAGGCCCAGGTCACCACACAACAACACACAGGCTCAGGTCACCACACAGGCCCAGGTAACCACACAACATCACACAGGCCCAGGTCACCACACAACAACACACAGGCCCAGGTCACCACGCAGGCCCAGGTAACCACACAACAACACACAGACCCAGGTAACCACACAACAACACACAGGCCCAGGTAGCCACACAACAACACACAGGCCCAGGTAACCACACAACAACACACAGGCCCAGGTCACCACACAACAACACACAGGCCCAGGTCACCACACAGGCCCAGGTAACCACACAACATCACACAGGCCCAGGTAGCCACACAACAACACACAGGCCCAGGTAACCACACAACACACAGGCCCAGGTAACCACACAAAAACGGAATGAAACCGGACGGACCACCCAGCATCGACCCAGGCACCGGAAACAACAACGGCAAACCCAGCCCTGCCGAAGTCCTCCTCACTAACATCTGGGGGCTTGTGCCAAGGTTGGGAGAGCTTCTCACAGACTGGTCAAGCAACCGCCTGACATAGTCACACTCACAGAATCATACCTTACGGACAATGTCCCAGACACCACTATCACCATTCCTGGGTATGTCCTGTCTCACCGGCAGGACAGACCCAGCAGAGGGGCCGGCACAGTGGGATACAGTCGGGAGGGAGTTTTTTTTAGAATTTATAGAATTTAGAATTTACAGTGCAGAAGGAGGCCATTCGGCCCATCGAGTCTGCACCTGCTCTTGGAAAGAGCACCCTACACAAGGTCCACACCTCCACCCTATCCCCATAACCCAGTAACCCCACCAAACATTAAGGACAATTTTGGACACGAAGGGCAATTTATCACGGCCAATCCACCTAACCCGCACATCTTTGGAGTTGCTCTGGGAGTCCTCAACATTGACTCTGGACATGAAGCCTCAGGGCTTCAGGTTAAACACGGGCAAGGAAACCTCCTGCTGTCCCCACTCAGCTGATGAATCAGTTACTCCTCCATATTGAACACCACTCGGAGGAAGCACTGAGGGTGGCAAGGGCGCAGAATATGCTCTGGGTGGGGGTTTCAATGTCCATCACCAAGAGTAGCTCGGTATTACCACCACAGACCGAGCTGGCCGGGTCCTAAAGGACAGAGCTGCTAGACTGGGACTGCAGCAGGTGGTGAGGGAACCAACAAGAGGGAAAAACATCCTTGACCTCATCCTCCCCAACCTGCCTGCTGCAGAGAATAATAATAATCTTTATACTCACCAGTAGGCTTACAGTAACACTGCAATGAAGTTACTGTGAAAAGCCCCTAGTCGCCACATTCCGCACCTGTTCGGGTCACAGAGGGAGAATGTCAGAAAGACAATAGTGAACCAGATGGATTTTTACGACAATTGATGGTATTATGGTCACAATTACAGAGACCTGGGGCGGGATTCTCCCCTACCCGGCGGGGGGTCCCGGCGGGACGGAGTGGCAGGAACCACTCCGGCATCGGGCAGCCCCAAAGGTTTGCGCCACGTCAGCCGGGGCCGAAGGGACTCCGTGCTGGTCTGCGCATGCGCGGGGGGGAACGTCTCCGCGCTGGCCATGGCGGGGGCTGACACGGCCGGCGCGGAGGAATGGAGCGCCCCCACGGCACAGGCCCGCCCGCGGATCGGTGGGCCCTGATCGCGGGCCAGGCCACTGTGGGGACCCTCCCCCGGGGCCAGATTGCCCCCCCCCCCCCGAGGACCCTGGAGCCCGCCCATGCCGCCAGGTCCTGCTGGTGAGGGACCTACTCCAATTTACGCCGGCGGGACCTGCATAGAAGGGGCGGGACTTCGGCCCATCGCGGGCCGGAGAATCGGCCGGGGGGGGGGGGGGGCCACTGCCAGCGGCCGCCGACTGGCTCGGCGCGATTCCCGCCCCCCCCCCAATTCTCCGGCGCCGGAGAATTCATCAGCCGGCAGGGGCGGGATTCACGCCGCCGCCCCCCCCCCCCCCCCCCGCAGCGATTCTCCAACCCGGCGGGGGCGGGATTCACGCCCCCCCCCCCCCCCGCGGCGATTCTCCAACCGGCGGGGGCGGGATTCACGCCCCCCCCCCCCCCCCCCCGCGGCGATTCTCCAACCGGCGGGGGCGGGATTCACGCCCCCCCCCCCCCCGCGGCGATTCTCCAACCGGCGGGGGCGGGATTCACGCCCCCCGCCCCCCCGCGGCGATTCTCCAACCCGGCGGGGGTCGGAAAATCCCACCCTAACTTTCAATTCCAGATTTAATAATTACATTTAAATTCCATCAGCTTTCATGGTGGGTTTTGAGCCTGTGTCGCCGTAGCAACGGTCTCGGCCTCTGGATTACTGCACAGTGACATTTGATAAGCTTGATAAAGAGAATCTATTTTCTCTGGTGGGGTGGGGAGTGTGGAGGATGGGAGGGTGGGGGAGACTGGGGGGGGGATGGGGGTTTTGGGGTGTTGGAGAGTGTGGAGGGTAGGGGGTTTGGAGGGTGGGAGTGTGGGGGGGTTTGGGGGAGTGGGGGATGGAAGGTGGGGCAGAGTGCGGGGTAGGGGTGGGGGTGTTGTGGGGAGGGGTGGGGGGGCTTGTGGGGGGTGTTGTGGGGGAGGGGTGGGGGGTGTTGTGGGGAGGGGTGGGGGGGGTTGTGGGGGGTGTTGTGGGGGAGGGGTGGGGGGGGTTGTGGGGAGGGATGGGGGGGGTTGTGGGGGGTGTTGTGGGGAGGGGTGGGGGGGCTTGTGGGGGGTGTTGTGGGGGGAGGGGTGGGGGGTGTTGTGGGGAGGGGTGGGGGGGGTTGTGGGGGGTGTTGTGGGGAGGGGTGGGGGGTTTTGTGGGGAGGGTGGGGGGTGTTGTGGGGAGGGATGGGGGGGTTGTGGGGGGTGTTGTGGGGGAGGGGTGGGGGGTTTTGTGGGGAGGGGTGGGGGGTGTTGTGGGGGGGTTGTGGGGGGTGTTGTGGGGGAGGGGTGGGGGGTGTTGTGGGGAGGGGTGGGGGGGGGGGTTGTGGGGGAGGGGTGGGGGGTGTTGTGGGAGGGATGGGGGGGTTGTGGGGAGGGGTGGGGGGGCTTGTGGGGGGTGTTGTGGGGGAGGGGTGGGGGGTGTTGTGGGGAGGGGTGGGGGGGGTGTTGTGGGGAGGGGTGGGGGGTGTTGTGGGGGGGTTGTGGGGGGTGTTGTGGGGGAGGGGTGGGGGGTTTTGTGGGGGGGGGTGGGGGGGTTTTGTGGGGAGGGGTGGGGGGTGTTGTGGGGGAGAGGTTGGGGGTGTTTTGGGGGCATCTAGGACAAGGGGCAAAACCTTCAAATTGGAGGCAGCTGGAGGGAGGGGATATCAGGAATCCTTTCTTCATATGGAAGGTGGATCCAGGGAACTGAGATCGGGGCTGAATTAGAAATGTCAATCCTGAGCTTGACCCATTGACAGGGACAGGGAGTTTATCGATTAACCTCCTGGACAATTAACTTGAAGTAAGGATTCAGTGACATCACTTCATGTATATGTGAAATCTCGGGTGAGATTCTCGGTAGAGTGTTGACGCCGTTGTACAAACTGGAGAGTTAAACGATGCTGTCATTGGACCTCGAAGTGTAGCGATCCTCTGCCCTCAGGAGTCCGGCACAGAGTGAGCGAGCCACGCCACTCCAGCTGCCGCTACCGTCGTCCAACGTGTCGCGGGTCTGCGCATGCGTGCTGCGACCGGCAGGAAAGCTCCCTTCTCCGCGCCGGCCCTGACGCAACATGGCGTAGGGCAGAAGGGGCAGGCGCGGAGCAAAACAGGCCCCCACCACGAGAGGCCAGCCCGCCGATCGGTAGGCCCCAATCACGGGCCAGGCCACGGTGGAGAACCCCCCCCCCGGATCGGACCCCCCCCGGATCGGACCCCCCCCCCCCGGATCGGACCCCCCCCCGGATCGGACCCCCCCCCCCCCGGGTCGGACCCCACCCCCCGGGTCGGACCCCCCCCCCCGGATCGGACCCCCCCCCGGGTCGGACCCCCCCCCCCGGGTCGGACCCCCCCCGGGTCGGACCCCCCCCCACCACCAGGCCGCCCCAGACAGGATGGATGCCGGGTCCAGCAGGACTCCGGCTATTTGGGGCGGCCAGTCAGCCCATCCCGGGCGGGGAATCGCCGGGGGGGCCGGGTAGAGCGGCTCCTGACCAGTGCCACGCTGACTGCGCCGGGGCCACTGATTCTCCGGTCACCGGGGCGGCGCTGTGCGAATCGCACCCGGCCGGGTGATTCTCCGACCCGGCGTGGCCTGAGAGAATCCTGCCCCCTATGTTCACCATGGTGTGTGAATATTGATCACAGATCAATTTGTCTTAGAAAAGTATCTGTAATCTTCAATTGGTTAACTAAATTTGCATTAACTGCTGGAACTAAACCTATACAGTAAAGGATACAAGCCAAAGGTTGCCTCCATGTTTGGGCCTGTACACGGTGACGGTGATACTGCACGGAGTTCCACATTAACCTGTACACCGTGACGGTGATACTGCACGGGGTTCCACATTAACCTGTACACCGTGACCGTGATACTGCACGGGGTTCCACATTAACCTGTACACCGTGACGGTGATACTGCACGGAGTTCCACATTAACCTGTACACGGTGACCGTGATACTGCACGGGGTTCCACATTAACCTGTACACCGTGACGGTGATACTGCACGGGGCTCCACATTAACCTGTACACCGTGACGGTGATACTGCACGGAGTTCCACATTAACCTGTACACGGTGACCGTGATACTGCACGGGGTTCCACATTAACCTGTACACCGTGACGGTGATACTGCACGGAGTTCCACATTAACCTGTACACCGTGACGGTGATACTGCACGGAGTTCCACATTAACCTGTACACGGTGACGGTGATACTGCACGGAGTTCCACATTAACCTGTACACGGTGACGGTGATACTGCACGGAGTTCCACATTAACCTGTACACCGTGACGGTGATACTGCACGGAGTTCCACATTAACCTGTACACCGTGACCGTGATACTGCACGGGGTTCCACGTTAACCTGTACACCGTGACGGTGATACTGCACGGGGTTCCACATTAACCTGTACACGGTGGCGGTGATACTGCACGGAGTTCCACATTAACCTGTACACCGTGACGGTGATACTGCACGGAGTTCCACATTAACCTGTACACGGTGACGGTGAAACTGCACGGAGTTCCACATTAACCTGTACACGGTGACGGTGATACTGCACGGAGTTCCACATTAACCTGTACACCGTGACGGTGATACTGCACGGAGTTCCACATTAACCTGTACACGGTGACGGTGATACTGCACGGAGTTCCACATTAACCTGTACACCGTGACGGTGATACTGCACGGAGTTCCACATTAACCTGTACACGGTGACGGTGATACTGCACGGAGTTCCACATTAACCTGTACACCGTGACGGTGATACTGCACGGAGTTCCACATTAACCTGTACACCGTGACGGTGATACTGCACGGAGTTCCACATTAACCTGTACACCGTGACGGTGATACTGCACGGAGTTCCACATTAACCTGTACACCGTGACGGTGATACTGCACGGAGTTCCACATTAACCTGTACACCGTGACGGTGATACTGCACGGAGTTCCACATTAACCTGTACACGGTGACGGTGATACTGCACGGAGTTCCACATTAACCTGTACACCGTGACGGTGATACTGCACGGAGTTCCACATTAACCTGTACACCGTGACGGTGATACTGCACGGAGTTCCACATTAACCTGTACACGGTGACGGTGATACTGCACGGAGTTCCACATTAACCTGTACACCGTGACGGTGATACTGCACGGAGTTCCACATTAACCTGTACACCGTGACGGTGATACTGCACGGAGTTCCACATTAACCTGTACACCGTGACCGTGATACTGCACGGGGTTCCACATTAACCTGTACACGGTGACGGTGATACTGCACGGGGTTCCACATTAACCTGTACACCGTGACGGTGATACTGCACGGAGTTCCACATTAACCTGTACACCGTGACCGTGATACTGCACGGGGTTCCACATTAACCTGTACACGGTGACGGTGATACTGCACGGAGTTCCACATTAACCTGTACACCGTGACGGTGATACTGCACGGAGTTCCACATTAACCTGTACACCGTGACCGTGATACTGCACGGGGTTCCACATTAACCTGTACACGGTGACGGTGATACTGCACGGGGTTCCACATTAACCTGTACACCGTGACGGTGATACTGCACGGAGTTCCACATTAACCTGTACACCGTGACCGTGATACTGCACGGGGTTCCACATTAACCTGTACACGGTGACGGTGATACTGCACGGGGTTCCACATTAACCTGTACACCGTGACCGTGATACTGCACGGGGTTCCACATTAACCTGTACACCGTGACCGTGATACTGCACGGGGTTCCACATTAACCTGTACACGGTGACGGTGATACTGCACGGAGTTCCACATTAACCTGTACACCGTGACGGTGATACTGCACGGGGTTCCACATTAACCTGTACACCGTGACCGTGATACTGCACGGGGTTCCACATTAACCTGTACACGGTGACGGTGATACTGCACGGGGTTCCACATTAACCTGTACACGGTGGCGGTGATACTGCACGGAGTTCCACATTAACCTGTACACCGTGACGGTGATACTGCACGGAGTTCCACATTAACCTGTACACCGTGACGGTGATACTGCACGGAGTTCCACATTAACCTGTACACGGTGACCGTGATACTGCACGGGGTTCCACATTAACCTGTACACCGTGACGGTGATACTGCACGGGGTTCCACATTAACCCGTACACCGTGACGGTGATACTGCACGGAGTTCCACATTAACCTGTACACCGTGACGGTGATACTGCACGGAGTTCCACATTAACCTGTACACCGTGACGGTGATACTGCACGGAGTTCCACATTAACCTGTACACCGTGACGGTGATACTGCACGGAGTTCCACATTAACCTGTACACCGTGACGGTGATACTGCACGGGGTTCCACATTAACCTGTACACCGTGACCGTGATACTGCACGGAGTTCCACATTAACCTGTACACCGTGACGGTGATACTGCACGGAGTTCCACATTAACCTGTACACCGTGACGGTGATACTGCACGGGGTTCCACATTAACCTGTACACGGTGACGGTGATACTGCACGGAGTTCCACATTAACCTGTACACGGTGACGGTGATACTGCACGGAGTTCCACATTAACCTGTACACCGTGACGGTGATACTGCACGGAGTTCCACATTAACCTGTACACCGTGACGGTGATACTGCACGGAGTTCCACATTAACCTGTACACCGTGACGGTGATACTGCACGGAGTTCCACATTAACCTGTACACCGTGACGGTGATACTGCACGGAGTTCCACATTAACCTGTACACCGTGACGGTGATACTGCACGGGGTTCCACATTAACCTGTACACCGTGACGGTGATACTGCACGGAGTTCCACATTAACCTGTACACGGTGACGGTGATACTGCACGGAGTTCCACATTAACCTGTACACCGTGACGGTGATACTGCACGGAGTTCCACATTAACCTGTACACGGTGACGGTGATACTGCACGGAGTTCCACATTAACCTGTACACGGTGACGGTGATACTGCACGGAGTTCCACATTAACCTGTAGACGGTGACGCTGATACTGCACGGGGTTCCACATTAACCTGTACACCGTGACCGTGATACTGCACGGAGTTCCACATTAACCTGTACACCGTGACGGTGATACTGCACGGGGTTCCACATTAACCTGTACACCGTGACGGTGATACTGCACGGAGTTCCACATTAACCTGTACACCGTGACCGTGATACTGCACGGGGTTCCACATTAACCTGTACACGGTGACCGTGATACTGCACGGGGTTCCACATTAACCTGTACACCGTGACGGTGATACTGCACGGAGTTCCACATTAACCTGTACACGGTGACCGTGATACTGCACGGAGCTCCACATTAACCTGTACACCGTGACGGTGATACTGCACGGAGTTCCACATTAACCTGTACACCGTGACGGTGATACTGCACGGAGTTCCACATTAACCTGTACACCGTGACGGTGATACTGCACGGGGTTCCACATTAACCTGTACACCGTGACCGTGATACTGCACGGAGTTCCACATTAACCTGTACACCGTGACAGTGATACTGCACGGAGTTCCACATTAACCTGTACACCGTGACCGTGATACTGCACGGAGTTCCACATTAACCTGTACACCGTGACAGTGATACTGCACGGAGTTCCACATTAACCTGTACACCGTGACGGTGATACTGCACGGAGTTCCACATTAACCTGTACACGGTGACGGTGATACTGCACGGGGTTCCACATTAACCTGTACACCGTGACGGTGATACTGCACGGAGTTCCACATTAACCTGTACACCGTGACCGTGATACTGCACGGGGTTCCACATTAACCTGTACACCGTGACGGTGATACTGCACGGAGTTCCACATTAACCTGTACACCGTGACGGTGATACTGCACGGAGTTCCACATTAACCTGTACACGGTGACCGTGATACTGCACGGAGTTCCACATTAACCTGTACACCGTGACGGTGATACTGCACGGAGTTCCACATTAACCTGTACACCGTGACGGTGATACTGCACGGAGTTCCACATTAACCTGTACACGGTGACGGTGATACTGCACGGAGTTCCACATTAACCTGTACACCGTGACGGTGATACTGCACGGAGTTCCACATTAACCTGTACACCGTGACGGTGATACTGCACGGAGTTCCACATTAACCTGTACACGGTGACGGTGATACTGCACGGAGTTCCACATTAACCTGTACACCGTGACGGTGATACTGCACGGAGTTCCACATTAACCTGTACACCGTGACCGTGATACTGCACGGAGTTCCACATTAACCTGTACACCGTGACAGTGATACTGCACGGAGTTCCACATTAACCTGTACACCGTGACGGTGATACTGCACGGAGTTCCACATTAACCTGTACACGGTGACGGTGATACTGCACGGGGTTCCACATTAACCTGTACACCGTGACGGTGATACTGCACGGAGTTCCACATTAACCTGTACACCGTGACCGTGATACTGCACGGGGTTCCACATTAACCTGTACACCGTGACGGTGATACTGCACGGAGTTCCACATTAACCTGTACACCGTGACGGTGATACTGCACGGAGTTCCACATTAACCTGTACACGGTGACCGTGATACTGCACGGAGTTCCACATTAACCTGTACACCGTGACGGTGATACTGCACGGAGTTCCACATTAACCTGTACACCGTGACCGTGATACTGCACGGAGTTCCACATTAACCTGTACACCGTGACGGTGATACTGCACGGAGTTCCACATTAACCTGTACACCGTGACGGTGATACTGCACGGGGTTCCACATTAACCTGTACACCGTGACGGTGATACTGCACGGAGTTCCACATTAACCTGTACACGGTGACCGTGATACTGCACGGAGTTCCACATTAACCTGTACACCGTGACCGTGATACTGCACGGAGTTCCACATTAACCTGTACACCGTGACCGTGATACTGCACGGAGTTCCACATTAACCTGTACACCGTGACCGTGATACTGCACGGAGTTCCACATTAACCTGTACACCGTGACCGTGATACTGCACGGAGTTCCACATTAACCTGTACACCGTGACGGTGATACTGCACGGAGTTCCACATTAACCTGTACACCGTGACCGTGATACTGCACGGAGTTCCACATTAACCTGTACACCGTGACGGTGATACTGCACGGAGTTCCACATTAACCTGTACACGGTGACGGTGATACTGCACGGAGTTCCACATTAACCTGTACACAGTGACGGTGATACTGCACGGAGTTCCACATTAACCTGTACACCGTGACGGTGATACTGCACGGGGTTCCACATTAACCTGTACACGGTGACCGTGATACTGCACGGGGTTCCACATTAACCTGTACACCGTGACGGTGATACTGCACGGAGTTCCACATTAACCTGTACACCGTGACGGTGATACTGCACGGAGTTCCACATTAACCTGTACACGGTGACGGTGATACTGCACGGAGTTCCGCATTAACCTGTACACCGTGACGGTGATACTGCACGGAGTTCCACATTAACCTGTACACCGTGAGGGTGATACTGCACGGGGTTCCACATTAACCTGTACACGGTGACCGTGATACTGCACGGAGTTCCACATTAACCTGTACACCGTGACGGTGATACTGCACGGGGTTCCACATTAACCTGTACACCGTGACCGTGATACTGCACGGGGTTCCACATTAACCTGTACACCGTGACGGTGATACTGCACGGGGTTCCACATTAACCTGTACACCGTGACGGTGATACTGCACGGAGTTCCACATTAACCTGTACACCGTGACGGTGATACTGCACGGAGTTCCACATTAACCTGTACACCGTGACGGTGATACTGCACGGGGTTCCACATTAACCTGTACACCGTGACGGTGATACTGCACGGAGTTCCACATTAACCTGTACACCGTGACGGTGATACTGCACGGAGTTCCACATTAACCTGTACACCGTGACCGTGATACTGCACGGAGTTCCACATTAACCTGTACACGGTGACCGTGATACTGCACGGGGTTCCACATTAACCTGTACACGGTGACGGTGATACTGCACGGAGTTCCACATTAACCTGTACACCGTGACGGTGATACTGCACGGAGTTCCACATTAACCTGTACACCGTGACGGTGATACTGCACGGAGTTCCACATTAACCTGTACACCGTGACGGTGATACTGCACGGAGTTCCACATTAACCTGTACACCGTGACGGTGATACTGCACGGAGTTCCACATTAACCTGTACACCGTGACGGTGATACTGCACGGAGTTCCACATTAACCTGTACACCGTGACGGTGATACTGCACGGAGTTCCACATTAACCTGTACACCGTGACCGTGATACTGCACGGGGTTCCACATTAACCTGTACACGGTGACGGTGATACTGCACGGAGTTCCACATTAACCTGTACACGGTGACGGTGATACTGCACGGAGTTCCACATTAACCTGTACACCGTGACGGTGATACTGCACGGAGTTCCACATTAACCTGTACACCGTGACGGTGATACTGCACGGAGTTCCACATTAACCTGTACACCGTGACGGTGATACTGCACGGAGTTCCACATTAACCTGTACACCGTGACGGTGATACTGCACGGAGTTCCACATTAACCTGTACACCGTGACCGTGATACTGCACGGGGTTCCACATTAACCTGTACACGGTGACGGTGATACTGCACGGAGTTCCACATTAACCTGTACACCGTGACGGTGATACTGCACGGAGTTCCACATTAACCTGTACACCGTGACGGTGATACTGCACGGGGTCCCACATTAACCTGTACACGGTGACGGTGATACTGCACGGGGTTCCACATTAACCTGTACACGGTGACCGTGATACTGCACGGAGTTCCACATTAACCTGTACACGGTGACGCTGATACTGCACGGGGTTCCACATTAACCTGTACACGGTGACGGTGATACTGCACGGAGTTCCACATTAACCTGTACACGGTGACGGTGATACTGCACGGAGTTCCACATTAACCTGTACACGGTGACGGTGATACTGCACGGAGTTCCACATTAACATGTACACCGTGACGGTGATACTGCACGGAGTTCCACATTAACCTGTACACCGTGACGGTGATACTGCACGGGGTTCCACATTAACCTGTACACCGTGACCGTGATACTGCACGGAGTTCCACATTAACCTGTACACCGTGACGGTGATACTGCACGGAGTTCCACATTAACCTGTACACGGTGACGGTGATACTGCACGGAGTTCCACATTAACCTGTACACGGTGACGGTGATACTGCACGGAGTTCCACATTAACCTGTACACCGTGACGGTGATACTGCACGGAGTTCCACATTAACCTGTACACCGTGACCGTGATACTGCACGGAGTTCCACATTAACCTGTACACGGTGACGGTGATACTGCACGGAGTTCCACATTAACCTGTACACGGTGACGGTGATACTGCACGGAGTTCCACATTAACCTGTACACGGTGACGGTGATACTGCACGGAGTTCCACATTAACCTGTACACCGTGACGGTGATACTGCACGGAGTTCCACATTAACCTGTACACGGTGACCGTGATACTGCACGGAGCTCCACATTAACCTGTACACCGTGACGGTGATACTGCACGGAGTTCCACATTAACCTGTACACTGTGACCGTGATACTGCACGGAGTTCCACATTAACCTGTACACCGTGAGGGTGATACTGCACGGGGTCCCACATTAACCTGTACACCGTGACGGTGATACTGCACGGAGTTCCACATTAACCTGTACACTGTGACCGTGATACTGCACGGAGTTCCACATTAACCTGTACACTGTGACCGTGATACTGCACGGAGTTCCACATTAACCTGTACACCGTGAGGGTGATACTGCACGGGGTCCCACATTAACCTGTACACCGTGACGGTGATACTGCACGGGGTTCCACATTAACCTGTACACCGTGACGGTGATACTGCACGGAGTTCCACATTAACCTGTACACCGTGAGGGTGATACTGCACGGGGTCCCACATTAACCTGTACACCGTGAGGGTGATACTGCACGGAGTTCCACATTAACCTGTACACGGTGACGGTGATACTGCACGGAGTTCCACATTAACCTGTACACCGTGACCGTGATACTGCACGGAGTTCCACATTAACCTGTACACGGTGACCGTGATACTGCACGGGGTTCCACATTAACCTGTACACCGTGACGGTGATACTGCACGGAGTTCCACATTAACCTGTACACTGTGACCGTGATACTGCACGGAGTTCCACATTAACCTGTACACCGTGACGGTGATACTGCACGGAGTTCCACATTAACCTGTACACGGTGGCGGTGATACTGCACGGAGTTCCGCATTAACCTGTACACCGTGACGGTGATACTGCACGGGGTTCCACATTAACTTGTACACGGTGACGGTGATACTGCACGGAGTTCCACATTAACCTGTACACCGTGAGGGTGATACTGCACGGAGTTCCACATTAACCTGTACACCGTGACCGTGATACTGCACGGAGTTCCACATTAACCTGTACACCGTGACGGTGATACTGCACGGAGTTCCACATTAACCTGTACACCGTGACGGTGATACTGCACGGAGTTCCACATTAACCTGTACACGGTGACCGTGATACTGCACGGAGTTCCACATTAACCTGTACACCGTGACGGTGATACTGCACGGGGTTCCACATTAACCTGTACACCGTGACGCTGATACTGCACGGAGTTCCACATTAACCTGTACACCGTGACGGTGATACTGCACGGAGTTCCACATTAACCTGTACACCGTGACGGTGATACTGCACGGAGTTCCACATTAACCTGTACACCGTGACGGTGATACTGCACGGGGTCCCACATTAACCTGTACACGGTGACCGTGATACTGCACGGAGTTCCACATTAACCTGCACACCGTGACCGTGATACTGCACGGAGTTCCACATTAACCTGTACACCGTGACGGTGATACTGCACGGAGTTCCACATTAACCTGTACACGGTGACGGTGATACTGCACGGGGTTCCACATTAACCTGTACACCGTGACGGTGATACTGCACGGAGTTCCACATTAACCTGTACACCGTGACGGTGATACTGCACCGAGTTCCACATTAACCTGTACACCGTGACGGTGATACTGCACGGAGTTCCACATTAACCTGTACACCGTGACGGTGATACTGCACGGAGTTCCACATTAACCTGTACACCGTGACGGTGATACTGCACGGAGTTCCACATTAACCTGTACACCGTGACGGTGATACTGCACGGAGTTCCACATTAACCTGTACACCGTGACCGTGATACTGCACGGAGTTCCACATTAACCTGTACACCGTGACGGTGATACTGCACGGAGTTCCACATTAACCTGTACACGGTGACGGTGATACTGCACGGAGTTCCACATTAACCTGTACACCGTGACGGTGATACTGCACGGAGTTCCACATTAACCTGTACACGGTGACGGTGATACTGCACGGAGTTCCACATTAACCTGTACACAGTGACGGTGATACTGCACGGAGTTCCACATTAACCTGTACACCGTGACGGTGATACTGCACGGAGTTCCACATTAACCTGTACACGGTGACGGTGATACTGCACGGAGCTCCACATTAACCTGTACACCGTGACGGTGATACTGCACGGAGTTCCACATTAACCTGTACACCGTGACGGTGATACTGCACGGAGTTCCACATTAACCTGTACACCGTGACGGTGATACTGCACGGAGTTCCACATTAACCTGTACACCGTGACGGTGATACTGCACGGAGCTCCACATTAACCTGTACACCGTGACGGTGATACTGCACGGAGTTCCACATTAACCTGTACACCGTGACGGTGATACTGCACGGAGTTCCACATTAACCTGTACACCGTGACGGTGATACTGCACGGAGTTCCACATTAACCTGTACACCGTGACGGTGATACTGCACGGAGTTCCACATTAACCTGTACACGGTGACGGTGATACTGCACGGAGTTCCACATTAACCTGTACACCGTGACGGTGATACTGCACGGAGTTCCACATTAACCTGTACACCGTGACGGTGATACTGCACGGAGTTCCACATTAACCTGTACACCGTGACCGTGATACTGCACGGAGTTCCACATTAACATGTACACCGTGACGGTGATACTGCACGGAGTTCCACATTAACCTGTACACGGTGACGGTGATACTGCACGGAGTTCCACATTAACCTGTACACCGTGACCGTGATACTGCACGGAGTTCCACATTAACCTGTACACCGTGACGGTGATACTGCACGGGGTTCCACATTAACCTGTACACGGTGACGGTGATACTGCACGGAGTTCCACATTAACCTGTACACCGTGACCGTGATACTGCACGGAGTTCCACATTAACCTGTACACCGTGACGGTGATACTGCACGGGGTTCCACATTAACCTGTACACCGTGACGGTGATACTGCACGGAGTTCCACATTAACCTGTACACGGTGACGGTGATACTGCACGGAGTTCCACATTAACCTGTACACCGTGACGGTGATACTGCACGGAGTTCCACATTAACCTGTACACCGTGACGGTGATACTGCACGGAGTTCCACATTAACTTGTACACCGTGAGGGTGATACTGCACAGAGTTCCACATTAACCTGTACACCGTGACGGTGATACTGCACGGGGTTCCACATTAACCTGTACACCGTGACGGTGATACTGCACGGAGTGCCACATTAACCTGTACACCGTGACGGTGATACTGCACGGGGTTCCACATTAACCTGTACACCGTGAGGGTGATACTGCACGGAGTTCCACATTAACCTGTACACCGTGAGGGTGATACTGCACGGAGTTACTCATTAACCTGTACACGGTGACGGTGATACTGCACGGGGTTCCACATTAACCTGTACACCGTGACGGTGATACTGCACGGAGTTCCACATTAACCTGTACACCGTGACCGTGATACTGCACGGAGTTCCACATTAACCTGTACACGGTGACGGTGATACTGCACGGAGTTCCACATTAACCTGTACACGGTGACGGTGATACTGCACGGAGTTCCACATTAACCTGTACACCGTGACCGTGATACTGCACGGAGTTCCACATTAACCTGTACACCGTGACGGTGATACTGCACGGGGTTCCACATTAACCTGTACACCGTGACGGTGATACTGCACGGAGTTCCACATTAACCTGTACACCGTGACGGTGATACTGCACGGAGTTCCACATTAACCTGTACACCGTGACCGTGATACTGCACGGAGTTCCACATTAACCTGTACACCGTGACGGTGATACTGCACGGGGTTCCACATTAACCTGTACACCGTGAGGGTGATACTGCACGGAGTTCCACATTAACCTGTACACCGTGAGGGTGATACTGCACGGAGTTCCACATTAACCTGTACACCGTGACCGTGATACTGCACGGAGTTCCACATTAACCTGTACACGGTGACGGTGATACTGCACGGAGTTCCACATTAACCTGTACACCGTGACCGTGATACTGCACGGAGTTCCACATTAACCTGTACACCGTGAGGGTGATACTGCACGGAGTTCCACATTAACCTGTACACCGTGACGGTGATACTGCACGGAGTTCCACATTAACCTGTACACCGTGACAGTGATACTGCACGGAGTTCCACATTAACCTGTACACCGTGACGGTGATACTGCATGGAGTTCCACATTAACCTGTACACCGTGACGGTGATACTGCACGGAGTTCCACATTAACCTGTACACCGTGACGGTGATACTGCACGGAGTTCCACATTAACCTGTACACCGTGACGGTGATACTGCACGGAGTTCCACATTAACCTGTACACCGTGACGGTGATACTGCACGGAGTTCCACATTAACCTGTACACGGTGACCGTGATACTGCACGGAGTTCCACATTAACCTGTACACCGTGACGGTGATACTGCACGGAGTTCCACATTAACCTGTACACAGTGACGGTGATACTGCACGGAGCTCCACATTAACCTGTACACCGTGACGGTGATACTGCACGGAGTTCCACATTAACCTGTACACGGTGACGGTGATACTGCACGGAGTTCCACATTAACCTGTACACCGTGACGGTGATACTGCACGGAGTTCCACATTAACCTGTACACCGTGACGGTGATACTGCACGGAGTTCCACATTAACCTGTACACGGTGACCGTGATACTGCACGGAGTTCCACATTAACCTGTACACGGTGACCGTGATACTGCACGGGGTTCCACATTAACCTGTACACCGTGACGGTGATACTGCACGGAGTTCCACATTAACCTGTACACCGTGACGGTGATACTGCACGGAGTTCCACATTAACCTGTACACCGTGACCGTGATACTGCACGGGGTTCCACATTAACCTGTACACCGTGACCGTGATATTGCACGGAGTTCCACATTAACCTGTACACCGTGACGGTGATACTGCACGGGGTTCCACATTAACCTGTACACCGTGACGGTGATACTGCACGGAGTTCCACATTAACCTGTACACCGTGACGGTGATACTGCACGGAGTTCCACATTAACCTGTACACGGTGACCGTGATACTGCACGGGGTTCCACATTAACCTGTACACGGTGACCGTGATACTGCACGGGGTTCCACATTAACCTGTACACGGTGACGGTGATACTGCACGGAGTTCCACATTAACCTGTACACCGTGACGGTGATACTGCACGGAGTTCCACATTAACCTGTACACCGTGACCGTGATACTGCACGGGGTTCCACATTAACCTGTACACCGTGACGGTGATACTGCACGGAGTTACACATTAACCTGTACACCGTGACGGTGATACTGCACGGAGTTCCACATTAACATGTACACCGTGACGGTGATACTGCACGGAGTTCCACATTAACCTGTACACCGTGACCGTGATACTGCACGGGGTTCCACATTAACCTGTACACCGTGACGGTGATACTGCACGGAGTTCCACATTAACCTGTACACCGTGACGGTGATACTGCACGGAGTTCCACATTAACCTGTACACGGTGACGGTGATACTGCACGGAGTTCCACATTAACCTGTACACGGTGACGGTGATACTGCACGGAGTTCCACATTAACCTGTACACCGTGACGGTGATACTGCACGGAGTTCCACATTAACCTGTACACCGTGACCGTGATACTGCACGGAGTTCCACATTAACCTGTACACCGTGACCGTGATACTGCACGGAGTTCCACATTAACCTGTACACCGTGACGGTGATACTGCACGGGGTTCCACATTAACCTGTACACCGTGACGGTGATACTGCACGGAGTTCCACATTAACCTGTACACCGTGACGGTGATACTGCACGGAGTTCCACATTAACCTGTACACCGTGAGGGTGATACTGCACGGAGTTCCGCATTAACCTGTACACCGTGACGGTGATACTGTACGGGGTTCCACATTAACCTGTACACCGTGACGGTGATACTGCACGGGGTTCCACATTAACCTGTACACCGTGACGGTGATACTGCACGGAGTTCCACATTAACCTGTACACCGTGACCGTGATACTGCACGGGGTTCCACATTAACCTGTACACCGTGACCGTGATACTGCACGGAGTTCCACATTAACCTGTACACGGTGACGGTGATACTGCACGGAGTTCCACATTAACCTGTACACCGTGACGGTGATACTGCACGGAGTCCCACATTAACCTGTACACCGTGACGGTGATACTGCACGGAGTTCCACATTAACCTGTACACGGTGACCGTGATACTGCACGGAGTTCCACATTAACCTGTACACCGTGACCGTGATACTGCACGGGGTTCCACATTAACCTGTACACCGTGACGGTGATACTGCACGGAGTTCCACATTAACCTGTACACCGTGACGGTGATACTGCACGGAGTTCCACATTAACCTGTACACCGTGACGGTGATACTGCACGGAGTTCCACATTAACCTGTACACCGTGACGGTGATACTGCACGGAGTTCCACATTAACCTGTACACCGTGACCGTGATACTGCACGGGGTTCCACGTTAACCTGTACACCGTGACGGTGATACTGCACGGAGTTCCACATTAACCTGTACACCGTGACGGTGATACTGCACGGAGTTCCACATTAACCTGTACACCGTGACGGTGATACTGCACGGAGTGCCACATTAACCTGTACACCGTGACGGTGATACTGCACGGGGTTCCACATTAACCTGTACACCGTGACGGTGATACTGCACGGAGTTCCACATTAACCTGTACACCGTGACGGTGATACTGCACGGAGTTCCACATTAACCTGTACACCGTGACGGTGATACTGCACGGAGTGCCACATTAACCTGTACACCGTGACGGTGATACTGCACGGAGTTCCACATTAACCCCAGATGTGCCAGACTCTTGCTCAATAACTGGGAAACTACCGGGTTTCATAAAAACCCATCTGGGTCACTCATGTCCTTCAGGGAAGGAAATCTGGTGTTAGCCGGTCTGGCCTACACGTGACTCCAGACCCACAGCAATGTGGTTCACTCTGAAATGACTGAGTGAGTCACTGTGTTCGAGGGCAATTAGGGACGGGTAACAAATTCTGGCCCAGCAACACCAACATCCTAGAATTAATTAAAAGAAAATATTTTTATTGGTTAATGTCAGTGAGCGACATGGAACAAAGATTGGTTCGTGTCATTTTGGTTCAAATCAGCTGTGATTTTACGGAATGTGGGAGCAGATTGTGGGATTGAACGCTCGATTTGTGTTTCGATGTTCACAGGAAGTATCTGTTAGAATCCAGCGGTTCTTTATTCATGCTTCCTGATGTCACCAAACAGAGAATTGAAGTCTAACTGTTGTGCCTGTCTCACAGTGAATGGTCAGTGGTCAGCATGGAGCGAATGGTCAGACTGTGATGCAGAGTGTAGCAGTGGCGTGCGATCCCGCCAGCGAGCGTGTGTCAACCCACCGCCAAAGAATGGAGGCCAGACATGTCCAGGCGTCGCCATGGAGACAGAGTCCTGTAACCGACACCTCTGTCCAGGCACAATGGGTGAGTTCATTCCCAGCAGCCCTGATGTGTCACCATCCAATATCCTGAGCAGAACATCTGGGTGGAGTTCCCGTCAGCAATTCCAGAGGGTTTACGCCGCTGAGGTTTCGGGTCTTGGCTGCGGGGCTCTGTGAGAGACACTCATTCTCGACATTCTCGATCCTGTGGTCTTTGTAATTCTCATTTATAGCTTTGAGCAGAGGGTGAATGTGCCACTTCTGTCAACACCGTCATCGGCCCATCTTATCACCACAGCAGATGTTCATTGTCGAGCAAAACCAAACCCCAGAGGGGAACTTGACATCACCTTTTTTTTGTATTTTGTAAACAAGAAGGGAACAGACCAATCCAAGTCCAGTAACTCTTTGGGGATTTTAAACATTAAAGTTAAAAGGTTTATTAACAAGAAGAAAAGAAAACTTAAGCGAACAAGATTACAGTTACAGTTTAAGATAAGTCTGACAAAACATTCCCCCCCTAAAGACTCCCTACTTAGTCACACTCACAAGTAAACACCTTCCAGGGAACACACCTTCACAGATTTCTAACTATTAAAATCTTGTAATATTACCCAGCAAAGCTGCTGTTGCTTTGATAAAGGGATACCACACAACCTCTCAAATTCACTTGCACTCTGCTGTGGAAATCAAAGAAACTTCCAAACAAGACTACTTTCTGGATGGCTGATTCAAACTTCACACCCAGCATTTAAGAGGTGAAAAAGTGAAAGTGAAAATCGCTTATTGTCACAAGTAGGCTTCAAATGAAGTTACTGTGAAAAGCCCCTAGTCGCCACATTACAGCGCCTGTTCGGAGAGGCTTGGAAGGGAATTCAACCGTGCTGCTGGCCTATCTTGGTCTGCTATCAAAGCCAGCGATTTAGCCCTGTGCTAAACACAGTTGGACTGACCCTTGGCCTGAGGTTTGAGGGGTCAGCCTGACCCTTGGCCTGAGGTTTGAGGGGTCAGCCTGACCCTTGACCTGGACTTTGAGGGATTGGAGGTTGGGGTTCTGATTTTATTTCAGATACTTTGACTGTTTCTGCTGTTTTTCAGAATGTGATTCTGGGATGGTTTACGTGGCAGCTGATGGATGTGACGATCGCTTCTTGGATCCTTGTCCAAACTCCTGCCAGGGCCTGAGTTCTGAGACAAACTGTAGCTCTGACTGTTTGGGAGGTGAGTCTCAAACACTGCATCCTGATTGAGAAGCAACAACCTGGTCCTTTGCCATCCTGGTATTGTCACAGTGGGTGAGACAAAGAGAGTGCAGCTTTCAGACACAGAGCTGGGCTCAGTTTGATTGGGGGGGGGCGGGGGAGAGCTGGGCTCAGTTTGATTGGGGGGGGGGCGGGGGAGAGCTGGGCTCAGTTTGATTGGGGGGGGGGGGAGAGCTGGGCTCAGTTTGATTGGGGGGGGGCGGGGGAGAGCTGGTCTCAGTTTGATTGGGGGGGGAGAGCTGGGCTCAGTTTGATTGGGGGGGGCGGGGGAGAGCTGGGCTCAGTTTGATTGGGGGGGGGGAGAGCTGGGCTCAGTTTGATTGGGGGGGGGCGGGGGAGAGCTGGGCTCAGTTTGATTGGGGGGGGAGAGCTGGGCTCAGTTTGATTGGGGGGGGGGAGAGCTGGGCTCAGTTTGATTGGGGGGGGCGGGGGAGAGCTGGGCTCAGTTTGATTGGGGGGGGCGGGGGAGAGCTGGGCTCAGTTTGATTGGGGGGGGGGAGAGCTGGGCTCAGTTTGATTGGGGGGGGGCGGGGGAGAGCTGGGCTCAGTTTGATTGGGGGGGGGAGAGCTGGGCTCAGTTTGATTGGGGGGGGAGAGCTGGACTCAGTTTGATTGGGGGGGGCGGGGGAGAGCTGGGCTCAGTTTGATTGGGGGGGGGGAGAGCTGGGCTCAGTTTGATTGGGGGGGGGCGGGGGAGAGCTGGGCTCAGTTTGATTGGGGGGGGGAGAGCTGGGCTCAGTTTGATTGGGGGGGGAGAGCTGGGCTCAGTTTGATTGGGGGGGCGGGGGAGAGCTGGGCTCAGTTTGATTGGGGGGGGGGCGGGGGAGAGCTGGGCTCAGTTTGATTTGGGGGGGGAGAGCTGGGCTCAGTTTGATTGGGGGGGGGGAGAGCTGGGCTCAGTTTGATTGGGGGGGGCGGGGGAGAGCTGGGCTCAGTTTGATTGGGGGGGGGGGAGAGCTGGGCTCAGTTTGATTGGGGGGCCGGGGGAGAGCTGGGCTCAGTTTGATTGGGGGGGGGAGAGCTGGGCTCAGTTTGATTGGGGGGGGGAGAGCTGGGCTCAGTTTGATTGGGGGGGGAGAGCTGGGCTCAGTTTGATTGGGGGGGGGGGGGAGAGCTGGGCTCAGTTTGATTGGGGGGGGGAGAGCTGGGCTCAGTTTGATTGGGGGGGGGGGGGGAGAGCTGGGCTCAGTTTGATTGGGGGGGGGGAGAGCTGGGCTCAGTTTGATTGGGGGGGGGAGAGCTGGGCTCAGTTTGATTGGGGGGGGGAGAGCTGGGCTCAGTTTGATTGGGGGGGGGGGAGAGCTGGGCTCAGTTTGATTGGGGGGGGGGGGAGAGCTGGGCTCAGTTTGATTGGGGGGGGGAGAGCTGGGCTCAGTTTGATTGGGGGGGGGAGAGCTGGACTCAGTTTGATTGGGGCGGGGGAGAGCTGGGCTCAGTTTGATTGGGGGGGGGAGAGCTGGACTCAGTTTGATTGGGGCGGGGGAGAGCTGGGCTCAGTTTGATGGGGGGGGGGGACTTGGTGAGGTGGGAGGAAATGCTTCTTGATTTTCCACTTTCTTCTTACGGCAGTGCTGCTGGTAGAATTTAAATTAAATAATAAATCGGTGTGAATCTGGCATCAGTTATTGGTGAAACTTCACTAATGTCCTTTCGGGAAGGAAATCTGCCGTCCTTCCCCGGTCTGGCCTACGCGTGACTCCAGACCCACAGCAATGTGGTGACTCTGAAATGGCCGAACGAGAGGCTCAGTTTTAGGGCAATTAGGGACGGGCAACAAATGCTGGGCCAGCAACACCAACACCCCGAGGAAGAATTGTCAGCATCAATGTTCTTTAAATATTATTAAAATAAATCAAGATGGTTCGTGAGTAACGGGTGACATTTAAATAGGAGCAAACCCCCTTTCCTAACAAGAATCTATCGACCTCGGCCTTGAAAATACTCCATGACCCCCCACCCCCCCCCACCTTCCTCCGCCCCCCCTCCCCCGGCTTCCACCGCACCCTCTCCCCCACCCCCCAGCTTCCACCGCCCCCTCCACCGCCCCCCCCCCCACCTTCCTCCGCCCCCCCCTCCCCCCGGCTTCCACCGCACCATCTCCCCCCACCCCCCAGCTTCCACCGCCCCCCTCCACCGCCCCCCCCCCGGCTTCCACCGCACCCTCTCCCCCCACCCCCCAGCTTCCACCGCCCCCCTCTACCCCACCCCCAGCTTCCTCGGCCCCCTCCCCCCCCCGGCTTCCACCGCCCCCCCAGCTTCCTCCGCCCCCTCCCCCCGGCTTACACCACCCGCCCCCCCCCCAGCTTTCTCCGCGCCCCCCCCCCTTCCTCCGCCCCCCCTCCCCCCGGCTTCCACCGCCCCCTCCACCCCCCCCCCCCCCGGCTTCCACCGCACCCTCTCCCCCCCCCCCCCCAGCTTCCTCCGCCCCCCCCCCCCCCGGCTTCCACCGCCCGCTCCACCCCCCCCCCGGCTTCCACCGCACCCTCCCCCCCCAGATTTCTCCCCCCCCTCCCCCCAGCTTCCACCGCCCACCCTTCCCCCGGCTTCCACCGCCCCCCCTCCAGCTTCCTATGACCCCCCGGCTTCCACCACCCCCTCCACCCCCCCCGGCTTCCACCGCACCCTCTCCCCCCCTCCCCCCACCCCCCCCGCCGGCTTCCTCCGCCCTCTGAGACAGAGTTCCAAAATCACACAATCCTCTGAGAGTGAAATTCTCCGCACCTCTGTGGAATAAGGGCGACCCCTAATTTTAAAACGATGACACAAATTCTGGACTCACCCACAAGAAACATCCTTTCCACATCCACCTTGTCAACACCGTTCAGGATCTTATAAACTTGGCACAAGTCACCCCTCACTCTTCTAAGTCCATGTCTGTCTAACCTTTCCTCATCAGGCAACCCACTCATTCCACGTACCAATCTAGTAAACATTCTCTGAGCCACCTCCAACACTTTTACCATAAGACCATAAGACATAGGAGCAGAATTAGGCCACTCGGCCCATCGAGTCGGCTCCACCATTCAATCCTGGCTGATATTTTTCTCATCCCCATTCTCCTGCCTTCTCCCCATAACCCCTGATCCCCTTATTGATCAAGAACCTATCTATCTCTGTCTGAAAGACACTCAGTGATTTGGCCTCCACAGCCTTCTGCGGCAAAGAGTTCCACAGATTCACCATCCTCTGGCTGAAGAAATTCCTCCTCATCTCTGTTTTAAAGGATCGTCCCTTTAGTCTGAGATGGTGCCTCTGGTTCTAGTTTTTCCGACAAGTGGAAGCATCCTCTCCACGTCCACTCTATCCAGGCCTCGCAGTATCCTGTAAGTTTCAATCCTTCCTTAAATAAGGAATACACAATATTTGAGATGCAGTCGCACTAATATCTTCTAGAACTAAAGAATAACATCCTTTTATGTTCAATTTTTCACCGAATAAAGGATAGTATTCCATAATTACTTGCTGCACCTGCAGACCAACTGTTTGTGACCCATGCTCTAGAACACCCTGATCCCTCTGCCCCTCAACATTCTGCAGCCATTCTCCATTTAAGGAACACTCTGCTTCTTTATTCTTCCTGCCAAAGTGAACAGCTTCACACTTTCCTACATTATACTCCATCTGCCAGATTATGGCCCACTCGCTCAACCTGTTTATATCGGTCTACAACCTCCTTATATCTTCTTCACAACATACACTCCGACCTGTCTCTGTGCCCTTGTGTACCTTGAGAACAGAATCATTGGCAATCTAGTTGTGCGAGACCCCTTGGGGATGAGCGGCCATAATATGTTGGAGAGTGACGGAGTAGATTCAGAGACGACTCTGAATCTTAATAAAGAAAACCACGATGATATGAGGCATGAGTTGACTTTGATCGATTGGGGAACGTTACTGAAAGGGGTGACAATGGATAGGCAATGGCAAACATTCAAGGAGCACACGGGGGGAACTGAAACAATTGTTCATTCCTGTATGGCACAAAAGTAAAACAGGAAAGGTGGTCAATTCATTGTTTACAAGGGAAATTAGAGATGGTATTCGATCCAAGGGAGAAGCAGACAAATTGGCCAAGGAAAACAACAGGTCTGAGGATTGGGAGCTTTTTAAAATTCAGCAAAGGAGGATCAAGGGATTGATTAAGAAAATGAAAATTGAGTATGAGAGTAAGCTTGCAGGGAACATAAAAACTGACTGTAAAAGTTTCTATAGGTACGTTGTCATGTAAGTGTCCCTTTAAGAAAGATTTTTGTCTTATCACATGGCTTCAGTGATGTCATTTTATGGGTGGAGTTGGGCTGTGGCTGTGAGGTGAGAAGGGGTGTCAGTTTGACTGCTGTGGACTTAGAAGGAGAAAGAAGTGTTTTTCCCTGTCTTTCGCTGTTTTCATTTTAAAGGCTGTTCCAGTAAAAAGCACATTAGTTGTGGTTAACTTTAAAGATATTGCTGTTTTCCGGACGGAGCTTGAATCTGTTGTTTGGAATTCAATCAGAATCTGAGGGAAATGACCAGTCCCATTCAAGTGAGAATACAAAGTGCTGGGCCACGTCCTTGAAAAGGGGTTTTATTCAATTGGATTTTGTTACTGAATTGGAACAGTTAAGGGGGGTTTATTAAGTGTTATACATAGATTACTGGAGCTGTGTGGTGTCTTTATGTTTGTAATTGATAAAAAATCTTGCTGTGTTTATATATATATATATATATATATATATAGAAATATATATATATATGTTAACCTCATTCTTAGAATACACCTTGTTTTGATTAGAGTGTCTCGGGAGTCTGATGAATCGGGCCTGCAGTGAAGGCTCTTGTGTTCATCCGAGCCAAATTCAACATGAAGGTTATAGGTCACATGGACTCCATAATACACGTTGGAGTTTCGAAGCCCAGAACAACGTGAAGGGAAAACAATTGGTGCCCTTCGAGCTGCTCCGCCATTCATCACCATCATGGCTGATCATCCAACTCAATAGCCTAATCCTGCTTTCTCCCCATAGCCTTTGACCCCCTTCACCCTAAGTGCGATATCCAGCCGCCTTTTGAAACCATACAATGATTTGGCCTCAACTACTTTCTGTGGGAGTGAATTCCACAGATTCACCGCTCTCTGGGTGAAGAAATTTCTCCTCACCTCAGTCCTAAAAGGTTTCCCCCTTATCCTCAAACTATGACCCCTAGTTCTGGACCCCCCACCATCGGGAACATTCTTTCTGAAACTACAGTCTAATCCTGTTAGAAGTTTATAACTTTCTATGAGATCCTCTCTCACTCTTCTAAACCCCAATGAATATAATCCTCACCGACTTAGTCTCTCCTCACATGACAGCCCCACCATCCCTGGAATCAGTCTGGTAAACCTTCGCTGCTCTCCCTCGAGAGCAAGACCATCCTTCCTCAGAGAAGGAGACCAAAACTGCTCACAATACCCCAGGTGTGACCTCACCAAGGCCCGATACAATTGCAGTAAAACATCTCTATTCCGAAACTCAAATCCTCTCGCTATGAAGGCCAACATACTGAAAAAAAAATGAAAGGAAAAAAAAAGAATCCCTTATTGCCACAAGTAGGCTTCAAATGAAGTTACTGCGAAAAGCCCCTAGTCGCCACATTCTGGCGCCTGTTCGGGGAGGCTGGTACGGGAATTGAACCGTGCTGCTGGCCTGCCTTGGTCTGCTTTAAAAGCCAGTGATTTAGCCCTGTGCTAAACCAGCCCTGATGCCTTTCCGAAACCATTTGCCTTCTTTCCTGCCGGCTGTACCTGCCGCTTACTTTCAGCGACTGATGCACGAGGACACCAAGGTCTCGCTGAGTCTCCGCCTCTCTCAATTTACACCCATTCAAATAATAATCTGATTTCCTGTTTTTGCTACCGAAGTGGATAACCTCACATTTATCCACATTATACTGCATCAGCCTTGCATGTGTCCACTCACTCAGCCTGTCCAAATCCCACTGAAGCATCTCTGCATCCTCCTCACAGCTCACCCTCCCAACTAACTTCGTATCACCTGCAAATTTGGAGATAATACATTTAGTTCCCTCGTACAAATCATTAATCTATAATGTGAACAGTTGGGGTCCCAGCACAGGGCCGTGCGGTACCCCCACTAGTCACTGTCTGCCAATCGGAAAAATACCCATTTATTCCAACTTTTTGCTTCCTGTCTGCTAACCAGCTTTCGATACATCTTAATACATATGCTCTGTGAGACCTTGATGAAAGCCGTCTGAAAGTCTAAATAAACCACATCCACCCGTTCTCCCTGGTCAACTCTACTAGTTACATCTTCAAAGAATTGCAGTAGATTTGTCAAGTATGATTTCCCTTTTGTAAATCCATGCTGACTGTCTGATTACACCCCTGCTTTCCAAATGCTGTGCTGTGAAATCCTTGATAATGGATTCCAGCAACTTCCCCACTGCCGACGTTAGGCTCACTGGTCAAGAGTTCCCTGTTTTCTCTCTACCTCCCTTTTTGAATAGTGGGGTTACATTCTCTACCCCTCAATCTGTAGGAACCATTCCAGAGTCCAAAGAATTTTGGAAAATGACCACCAATGGATCTACTATTTCCAGGGCCACTTCCTGAAATACTCTGGGATGGAGATTATCCGGCCCTGGAGATTTATCCGCCTTCAATCCCATTAATTTCCCCAAACCATTTCTTTACCAATACTAATTTCCTTCAGCTCCTCACTGAAACTTGTGATTCCCAAACTTCCGGTACATTATTCATGTCTTCCTTTGTGAAGACAGAGCAAAGCACGAATTTAGTTCCTCAGCCATTTCTTTGTTCCCTGTTATGAATCCCCCGTCTCTGACTGTAAGGGGCCGACATTACTTTTTATCAATCTTTGTCTCTTTACATACCCACAGAAACTTTTACGGTTAGTTTTTATGTTCCCCACTAGCTTTCTCTCATATTGTATTCTCCCTTCTTAATCAATCCCTTGGTCTGCCTTTGCTGAATTTTAAACTGTGAAGAAATGTCTCCTCATCTCTGTCCTAAATGGTCTCCCCCATATCCTCAGACTGTGACCCCTGGTTCTGGACACACCCACCATCGGGAACATCCTTCCTGCATCCACCCTGTCCAGTCCTGTTAGAATTTTATAGTTTCTGTGAGATCCCCCCCCCATTCTTCTGAACTCCAGCGAGAACAATCCCAACCTAGTCAATCTCTCCTCGTATGACAGTCCCGCCATCCCTGGAATCAGTCTGGTAAACCTTCGCTGCACTCCCTCGAGAGCAAGAACATCCTTCCTCAGAGAAGGAGACCAAAACTGCCCACAATACTCCAGGTGTGGCCTCACCAAGACCCTGTCCAATCGCAGCAACACATCCCTGCTTCTGTACTCGAAACCTCTCGCAATGAAGGCCAACATACCATTCGCCTTCTTTACCGCCTGCTGCACCTGCATGCTTACCTTCAGCGACTGAGGTACGAGGACATCTAGGTCTCATTGCCCATTCCCCTCTCCTAATTTATGGCCATTCAGATAATAATCTGCCTTCCTGTGTTTGCTCCCAAAGTGGATAACCTCACATTTCTCCAAATTATACTGTATCTGCCATTCATTTACCCACTCGCCCAGCCTGCCCAAATCACACTGAGGGATCTCTGCATCCTCCTCACAGCTCACCCTCCCGCACAACTTGGTGTCATCTGCAGATTTGGAAATATTACATTGAGTTCCCTCATCCAAATCATTAATATATATTGTGAATAGCTGGGGTCCCAGCACCGATCCCTGCGGTACCCCACTAGTCACTGCCTGTCATTTGGAAAACACCCGTTAATTCCTATTCTTTGTTTCCTCTCTGACAGCCAGATTTCTATCCATCTGAATACATTCCCCCGATCCCATGCGCTTTAATTTTACACAATAATCTTTGATGCGGGAATTTGTCAAAAGCCTTCTCAAAGTCCGAATAAGCCACATCCGCTGGCTCCCTCTCATCAACTCCCCGAGTTACATCCTCAAAGAATTACAGTAGTCAGTTTCTGACTGTAAGGGACCTACATTTATCTTCACCAATCTTTTTCTCTTCACGTAGCAATAGAAACTTTTACAGTCAGTTTTTATGTTCCCTGTAAGCTTACTCTTGTACTCTATTTTCTCCGTCTTAATCAATCCCTTGGTCCTCCTTATCGAATATGCCACTCATCTCTGTGTAGGTACCTGCTTTTTACTCAAGTTTGACACTTTCCTTAATTACTTCACTGAGCTATGGATTGTGGCTGGGTCCTCTCTAATTTTTCTTCTGAGCAGGAATATACTTATTCTGAGTATTTTGAAACACCCTGGAATCTCTGCCATGTTCTGTATTGATCTATCCCCCAGCCGAGGGTCCCAGTTCACTGCAGCTCACTCCGAGTTCCTGCCCAGATGTTCCAGAATGTGCTGCTGTAAGAAACTGTCTTGAAAGCATCCTGTGATCTAATCCCGGCTGCTGCTAGTACTGCTGTCCGAGGGCGGAGAGTCTCTGCAACGTTCTTCCGCAATAGGCCATAGAAGCAGAATACTTTTAAGGCCGAGTTGGCGAGATTCTTGATGAACAAGGGGGTGAAAGGTTATCGAAGGGTCAGCAGGGTGTAGGGTTGAGGTCACAGTCAGAATGGGAGAGCAGGTTCGAGGGGTGGAGGCACGGGACTGGATTCCCCGGTCCCCAGGCCCATCTTTCTCCTGTTTGCTGGTGGCGGGAGTCTCGATTCCCGCTGCAGGTCAACAGGATTTCTCATTGAAGACCCCCCTCTCTCTGCCCCCCCACATCACCGGGAAACCCCCGAGCGGGAGTACTCCTGTCCGGGACAGACATTCCCAACAGCCGGAACGGAAACTCCCAATGGGGTGAAACAAGAAGATTGTTCTCCTGACCGTGAGGAGATTAAGAGGAGATTGAACATTATAACATCCTGAATGTTTTGTTTGGGTAAACATGCAGAGACGGGATCCGGTGACACGGAGGTCGGGATCCGGTGACACGGAGGCCGGGATCCAGTGGCACGGAGGCCGGGATCCAGTGGCACGGAGGCCGGGATCCAGTGACACGGAGGCCGGGATCCAGTGACACGGAGGCCGGGATCCGGTACACGGAGGCCGGGATCCAGAGAGACCCCAGAGGGTTCTCCAGGAAGCCTGTCCCGTTCACAGCAAGTTGTTGTGATCTGGGAGGTGCTGCGGAAACACTAACAGCAACAATAACTTTCCAAAGGGAATAAACACTGGAAGATGATAATTGACCAGGTTCTGGGGAAAGAGCAGAGGGAGTGGATCTCATTGGATAGATCCTTCAGGAAGCTGTCACAGACACGATGGGCTGAATTTAGAGGATGTCTCATTCTCTGATTTTTGGCCACTCATTTCCTCGATGTAGTTGAGACACAGACTATGGAATTGGATCATCAGCACTGATCAGAATGAATGGTGGAGCAGGCTCGAAGGGCTGAATGGCCTCCTCCTGGCTCTATGTTTATAAAGTGCGTAATTACCTGAGGGGACGGTAAATGCTTCAGGACAGGTGTCACGCGGATGTGTGATGGTCTATCAGGGACATACGAGGAATGATTTAAACACAATCAAACACTTTGTTCTCTTCCAGGCTGCCGTTGTCCACAGGGTCTGTTCCTCCAGGATCGAAGCTGTGTGAATATCACCGGGTGTCGCTGTTACTGGAGGACCAATATTTACCAACCTGGACAAGTTATTCAAATGAACAAATGCAACCATTGGTAACCAAATCCTCAAACCAGTCAACCAATGACAGTCATTCTCCAACTAACCAATAAATCAGGGCCATTTGCTATCAAGTCAACCAATCAGGGACATCCTCTAACCAATCAGGGACATCCTCTAACCAATCAGGGACATCCTCTAACCAATCAGGGACATCCTCTAACCAATCAGGGTCATCCTCTAACCAATCAGGGACATCCTCTGACCATTCAGAGACATCCTCTGACCAATCAGGGACATCCTCTACAGTACACTCTGTATCTCATGGCTCCAGTATCAGATACGATACGGTACACTCTGTATCTCAGGGCTCCAGTATCAGATACGATACGGTACACTCTGCATCTCATGGCTCCAGTATCAGATACGATACGGTACACTCTGTATCTCAGGGCTCCAGTATCAGATACAATACGGTACACTCTGTATCTCAGGGCTCCAGTGTCAGATACAATACGGTACACTCTGCATCTCATGGCTCCAGTGTCAGATACAATACGGTACACTCTGTATCTCATGGCTCCAGTATCAGATACGATACGGTACACTCTGTATCTCATGGCTCCAGTATCAGATACGATACGGTATACTCTGTATCTCAGGGCTCCAGTATCAGATACGATACGGTACACTCTGTATCTCAGGGCTCCAGTGTCAGATACGATACGGTATACTCTGTATCTCAGGGCTCCAGTATCAGATACGATACGGTACACTCTGTATCTCATGGCTCCAGTATCAGATACGATACGGTATACTCTGTATCTCAGGGCTCCAGTATCAGATACGATACGGTACACTCTGTATCTCAGGGCTCCAGTGTCAGATACAATACGGTACCCTCTGTATCTCATGGCTCCAGTATCAGATACGATACGGTATACTCTGTATCTCAGGGCTCCAGTATCAGATACAATACGGTACCCTCTGTATCTCATGGCTCCAGTATCAGATACGATACGGTATACTCTGTATCTCAGGGCTCCAGTGTCAGATACAATACGGTACCCTCTGTATCTCATGGCTCCAGTATCAGATACGATACGGTACCCTCTGTATCTCATGGCTCCAGTATCAGATACAATACGGTACACTCTGTATCTCATGGCTCCAGTATCAGATACGATACGGTACACTCTGTATCTCATGGCTCCAGTATCAGATACGATACGGTACACTCTGTATCTCAGGGTTCCAGTATCAGATACAATACGGTACACTCTGTATCTCATGGCTCCAGTATCAGATACGATACGGTACACTCTGTATCTCATGGCTCCAGTATCAGATACGATACGGTACACTCTGTATCTCATGGCTCCAGTATCAGATACAATACGGTACACTCTGTATCTCATGGCTCCAGTATCAGATACGATACGGTACACTCTGTATCTCAGGGTTCCAGTATCAGATACAATACGGTACACTCTGTATCTCAGGGTTCCAGTATCAGATACGATACGGTACACTCTGTATCTTAGGGCTCCAGTATCAGATACGATACGGTACACTCTATATCTCAGGGTTGCAGTATCAGATACGATACGGTACACTCTGTATCTCATGGCTCCAGTATCAGATACGATACGGTACACTCTGTATCTCAGGGCTCCAGTATCAGATACGATACAGTACACTCTGAGCCACATTTCTGTTTCACCCCGCCGTTATGTCGGCTGGTCAATAGGGTTTCCCATTGTGGGGCAGCCCCAAACCGGGAAAAGTCTCCAACTGAAAGTCAGCGTTGCATAAGACCATAAGACCATAAGACATAGGAGCGGAAGTAAGGCCATTCGGCCCATCGAGTCCACTCCACCATTCAATCATGGCTGATTTCAACTCCATTTACCCGCTCTCTCTCCTTAGCCCTTAATTCCTCGAGAAATCAAGAATTTATCAACTTCTGTCAACTAGAATCCCTACAGTGCAGAAGGAGGACATTCAGCCCATCAATTCTGCACCCATCGACACCCTGAAAGAGTCCCTACCTAGGCCCACACTATCTTGTTTACTGGCCTCGCTCTGAGCTAACGGGTGGATAAATGCTGACTGTTTAATTGTCTCGCTCTGAGCTAACGGGTGAATAAATGCTGACTGTTTACTGGCCTCACTCTGAGCTAACGGGTGAATAAATGCTGACTGTTTACTGGCCTCGCTCTGAGCTAACGGTTGAATTATTGTTTTGCTGACAGTGTCTGTGACCACGGCCGCATTTCCTGCGATGATTCGCTGTGTCCAGTCGATTGTGGTTGGTCAGCGTGGTCGCCATGGACGCCATGTGACACTCGGTGTGGTGTCGGAGTTCAAGAGAGATACAGGTTTGGAAACAAATGTGACAAAATCACCTGATCAGATCAATTTCTGCCGGGAGTGCAGCGTCTCGGTTACAATAATCATTCGGAGCGTTTCCAGTATTTATTCTTTCATTGGGGTCTGAGTGCCGCTGGTTTGGTCAGCAATTGTTGCCCATCCCTAATTACCCTTGTGAAGGTGATGATGAGTCTCCCTGTTGAGATGCAGTGGTCGACGTGGTGTAGGTACACCCACTGTGCTGTTAGGGAGGGAGTTCCAGGATGTTGCCCCAGCGACAATGAAGGAACAGCGATATATTTCCAAGTCAGGGTGGTGAGTGACTGGGAGAGGAACCTAATTCTGGATCGATTTCTAGGGAATTAAGCGCATAGGTGGCTGATGTGATGGTGGGGGAGCATTGTGGTGATAGCGATCACAACATGGTTCAATTTTAATTTGATATGGACAAAGAAATAGAAAAGTTGCAAGAAAAAGGTTTTGGATTGGGAGAGAGCGGATTTTAGTAAAATAATGCAGGATCTGGCCAAGGTACATTGGAAAGAGTTACTGGTGGGGAAATCTACAGAAGAGCAGTGGGGGGCGTTGCAAAAGGAAATGGGGAGGGTACAGGCCCAACATGTTCCCTCTGTAAAAATAATAATCTTTATTATTGTCACAAGTAGGCTTACATTAACACTGCAATGAAGTTACTGTGAAATGCCCCTAGTCGCCACACTCCGGTGCCTGTTCAGGTACACCGAGGGCGAATTCAGAATGTCCAATTCACCTAACAGCACATATTTCGGGACTTGTGGGAGGAAACCGGAGACCCGGAGGAAACCCACGCAGAGACGGGGAGAACGTGCAGACTCCGCACAGACAGTGACCCAAGTCGGGAATCAAACCTGGGAACCTGGCGATGTGAAGCAACAGTGCTAACCACTGTGCTACCGTGCTGCCCAGAAAGCTCTGGCTGGTAAAAGTAGAGAAAATCCCAAGATATTCTATAATTATATCAGTGGGAAGCGGATAACTAGGGAAAGAGTAGGATTCAGGGTAAACCATTTCGGACAGAGTTGAGGAGACATTTCTTCACCCAAAGAGCGGTGAGCCTGTGGAATTCATTCCCACAGGAAGTAGTTGATGCTAAAACTTTGAATATATTCAAGAGGCGGCTGGATATCGCACTTGGGGAGAATGGGATCAAAGGCAATGGGGAGGAAGCAGGATTAGGCTATTGAGTTGGATGATCAGCCATGATGGTGATGAATGGCGGAGCAGGCTCGAAGGGCCGGATGGGCCCCTATTGCTCCGATCTTTTATGTATCTATGTATCCAGAGATGCTATCCGGAGACCCTATCGAGAGCCCCGATAAGGAGACCGGATACGGAGTGTCCGGAGCGCAGTGTCCGGAGTTCAGTATCCAGAGCTCAGTGTCCGGAGCGCAGTGTCCGGAGCAGAGTGTCCGGAGCGCAGTGTCCGGAGCGCAGTGTCCGGAGCGCAGTGTCCGGAGCGCAGTGTCCGGAGCGCAGTGTCCGGAGCGCAGTGTCCGGAGCGCAGTGTCCGGAGCGCAGTGTCCGGAGCCGATCGCAGTGTCCGGAGCGAAGTGTCTGGAGCACAGTGTCCAGAGCGCAGTGTCCAGAGCGCAGTGTCCGGAGCGCAGTGTCCGGAGCGCAGTGTCCGAAGCGCAGTGCCCGGAGCGCAGTGGCCGGACCTCAGCGTCCGGAGCTCGGCGTCCGGAGCGCGGCGTCCGGAGCGCGGCGTCCGGAGCGCAATGTCCGGAGCGCAGTGTCCGGAGCGCAGTGTCCGGAGCGCAGTGTCCGTACGCAGTGTCCGGAGCGCAGTGTCCGGAGCGCAGTGTCCGAACGCAGTGTCCGGAGCGCAGTGTCCGGAGCCGATCGCAGTGTCCGGAGCGAAGTGTCTGGAGCACAGTGTCCGGAGCGCAGTGTCCGGAGCGCAGTGTCCGGAGCGCAGTGTCCGGAGCGCAGTGTCCGGAGCGCAGTGTCTGAAGCGCAGTGCCCGGAGCGCAGTGGCCGGACCTCAGCGTCCGGAGATCGGCGTCCGGAGCGCGGCGTCCGGAGCGCGGCGTCCGGAGCGCAATGTCCGGAGCGCAGTGTCCGGAGCGCAGTGTCCGGAGCGCAGTGTCCGAACGCAGTGTCCGGAGCGCAGTGTCCGGAGCGCAGTGTCCGAACGCAGTGTCCGGAGCGCAGTGTCCGGAGCCGATCGCAGTGTCCGGAGCGAAGTGTCTGGAGCACAGTGTCCGGAGCGCAGTGTCCGGAGCGCAGTGTCCGGAGCGCAGTGTCCGGAGCGCAGTGTCCGGAGCGCAGTGTCCGGAGCGCAGTGTCCGGAGCGCAGTGTCCGGAGCGCAGTGTCCGGAGCGCAGTGTCCGGAGCGCAGTGTCCGGAGCGCAATGTCCGGAGCGCAGTGTCCGGAGCGCAGTGTCCGGAGCGCAGTGTCCGGAGCGCAGTGTCCGGAGCGCAGTGTCCGGAGCGCAGTGTCCGGAGCGCAGTGTCCGGAGCCGATCGCAGTGTCCGGAGCGAAGTGTCTGGAGCACAGTGTCCAGAGCGCAGTGTCCGGAGCGCAGTGTCCGGAGCGCAGTGTCTGAAGCGCAGTGTCCGGAGCGCAGTGTCCGAACGCAGTGTCCAGAGCGCAGTGTCCGGAGCGCAGTGTCCGGAGCGCAGTGTCCGAACGCAGTGTCCGGAGCGCAGTGTCCGGAGCCGATCGCAGTGTCCGGAGCGAAGTGTCCGGAGCGCAGTGTCCGGAGCGCAGTGTCCGGAGCGCAGTGTCCGGAGCGCAGTGTCCGGAGCGCAGTGTCCGGAGCGCAGTGTCCGGAGCGCAGTGTCCGGAGCGCAGTGTCCGGAGCGCAATGTCCGGAGCGCAGTGTCCGGAGCGCAATGTCCGGAGCGCAGTGTCCGGAGCGCGGTGTCCGGAGCGCGGTGTCCGGAGCGCGGTGTCCGGAGCGCGGTGTCCGGAGCGCGGTGTCCGGAGCGCGGTGTCCGGAGCGCGGTGTCCGGAGCGCGGTGTCCGGAGCGCGG
The DNA here is from genome assembly GCF_047496885.1 of Scyliorhinus torazame. Classification (NCBI taxonomy): domain Eukaryota; kingdom Metazoa; phylum Chordata; class Chondrichthyes; order Carcharhiniformes; family Scyliorhinidae; genus Scyliorhinus; species Scyliorhinus torazame. The sequence continues at coordinate 256,701,453 of NC_092717.1, read as the reverse complement.
CGTCCGGATCGCGGCGCCCGGAGCGCAATGTCCGGAGCGCAGTGTCCGGAGCCGAGCGCAGTGTCCGGAGCGCAGTGTCCGAAGCGCAGTGTCCGGAGCGCAGTGCCCGGAGCGCAATGTCCGGAGCCGAGCGCAGTGTCCGGAGCGCAGTGTCCGGAGCGCAGCGTCGGGACCTCAGCGTCCGGAGCTCAGTGTCCGGAGCTCAGTGTCCAGAGCCGAGCGCAGTGTCCGGAGCGCAGTGTCCGGAGCCGAGCGCAGTGTCCGGAGCGCAGTGTCCGGAGCCGAGCGCAGTGTCCGGAGCTCAGCGTCCGGAGCGCAGTGCCCGGAGCGCAGTGTCCGGAGCCGAGCGCAGTGTCCGGAGCGCAGTGTCCGGAGCGCAGTGTCCGGAGCCGAGCGCAGTGTCCGGAGCGCAGTGTCCAGAGCCGAGCGCAGTGTCCGGAGCGCAGTGTCCGGAGCGCAGTGTCCGGAGCGCAGTGTCCGGAGCGCAGTGTCCGGAGCGCAGTGTCCGGAGCTCAGTGTCCGGAGCAGAGCTCAGTGTCCGGAGCCGAGCGCAGTGTCCGGAGCGCAGTGTCCGAAGCGCAGTGTCCGAAGCGCAGTGTCCGGAGCGCAGTGCCCGGAGCGCAGTGCCCGGAGCGCAGTGTCCGGAGCGCAATGTCCGGAGCCGAGCGCAGTGTCTGGAGCGCAGTGTCCGGAGCGCAGTGTCCAGAGCCGAGCGCAGTGTCCGGAGCTCAGCTTCCGGAGCTCAGCGTCCGGAGCGCAGCGTCCGGAGCTCAGTGTCCAGAGCCGAGCGCAGTGTCCGGAGCGCAGTGTCCGGAGAGCAGTGTCCGGAGCGCAGTGTCCAGAGCCGAGCGCAGTGTCCGGAGCGCAGTGTCCGGAGCGCAGTGTCCGCAGCGCAGTGTCCGGAGCGCAGTGTCCGGAGCCGAGCGCAGTGTCCGGAGCGCAGTGTCCGGAGCCGAGCGCAGTGTCCGGAGCTCAGTGTCCAGAGCGCAGTGTCCGGAGCTCAGTGTCCAGAGCGCAGTGTCCGGAGCCGAGCGCAGTGTCCGGAGCCGAGTGCAGTGTCCGGAGCCGAGCGCAGTGTCCGGAGCCGAGCGCAGTGTCCGGAGCTCAGTGTCCGGAGCTCAGTGTCCGGAGCTCAGTGTCCGGAGCTCAGTGTCCGGAGCTCAGTGTCCAGAGCCGAGCGCAGTGTCCGGAGCGCAGTGTCCGGAGCCGAGCGCAGTGTCCGGAGCGCAGTGTCCGGAGCGCAGTGTCCGGAGCCGAGCGCAGTGTCCGGAGCGCAGTGTCCGGAGCGCAGTGTCCGGAGCCGAGCGCAGTGTCCGGAGCGCAGTGTCCGGAGCCGAGCGCAGTGTCCGGAGCTCAGTGTCCAGAGCCGAGCGCAGTGTCCGGAGCGCAGTGTCCGGAGAGCAGTGTCCGGAGCGCAGTGTCCAGAGCCGAGCGCAGTGTCCGGAGCGCAGTGTCCGCAGCGCAGTGTCCGGAGCGCAGTGTCCGGAGCCGAGCGCAGTGTCCGGAGCGCAGTGTCCGCAGCCGAGCGCAGTGTCAGGAGCTCAGTGTCCAGAGCCGAGCGCAGTGTCTGGAGCGCAGTGTCCGGAGCGCAGTGTCCGGAGCGCAGTGTCCGGAGCCGAGCGCAGTGTCCGGAGCTCAGTTTCCAGAGCCGAGCGCAGTGTCCGGAGCGCAGTGTCCGGAGAGCAGTGTCCGGAGCGCAGTGTCCAGAGCCGAGCGCAGTGTCCGGAGCGCAGTGTCCGGAGCGCAGTGTCCGGAGCGCAGTGTCCAGAGCTCAGTGTCCGGAACGCAGTGTCCGGAGCAGAGCTCAGTGTCCGGAGCCAAGCGCAGTGTCCGGAGCTCAGTGTCCAGAGCCGAGCGCAGTGTCCGGAGCGCAGTGTCCGGAGAGCAGTGTCCGGAGCTCAGTGTCCGGAGCGCAGTGTCCAGAGCTCAGTGTCCGGAACGCAGTGTCCGGAGCAGAGCTCAGTGTCTGGAGCCGAGCGCAGTGTCCGGAGCGCAGTGTCCGGAGCGCAGTGTCCGGAGCGCAGTGTCCGGATCCGAACGCAGTGTCCTGAGCTCAGTGTCCGGAGCGCAGTGTCCGGAGCGCAGTGTCCGGAGCGCAGTGTCCCGAGCGCAGTGTCCGGAGCGCAGTGTCCGGAGCTCAGTGTCCGGAGCGCAGTGCCCGGAGCTCAGTGTCCAGAGCCGAGCGCAGGGCCCGGAGCGCAGTGCCCGGAGCGCAGTGTCCGGAGCGCAGTGTCCGGAGCCGAGCGCAGCGTCCGGAGCGCAGTGTCCGGAGCGCAGTGCCCGGAGCGCAGTGCCCGGAGCGCAGTGTCCGGAGCCGATCGTAGTGTCCGGAGCGCAGTGTCTGGAGCGCAGTGTCCGGAGCCGAGCGCAGTGTCCGGAACGCAGTGCCCGGAGCACAGTGTCCGGAGCGCAGTGTCCGGAGCGCAGTGTCCGGAGCCGAGCGCAGTGTCCGGAGCGCAGTGTCCGGAGCCGAGCGCAGTGTCCGGAGCGAAGTGTCCGGAGCGAAGAGTCCGGAGCACAGTGTCCGGAGCGCAGTGTCCGGAGCCGAGCGCAGTGTCCGGAGCGCAGTGTCCGGAGCTCAGTGTCCGGAGCCGAGCGCAGTGTCCGGAGCGCAGTGTCCGGAGCGCAGTGTCCGGAGCGCAGTGTCCGGAGCGCAGTGTCCGGAGCGCAGTGTCCGGACCGCAGTGTCCGGAGCGCAGTGTCCGGAGCGCAGTGTCCGGAGCTCAGTGTCCGGAGCCGAGCGCAGTGTCCGGAGCGCAGTGTCCGGAGCGCAGTGTCCGGAGCGCAGTGTCCGGAGCCGAGCGCAGTGTCCGGAGCGCAGTGCCCGGAGCGCAGTGCCCGGAGCGCAGTGTCCGGAGCCGATCGCAGTGTCCGGAGCGAAGTGTCCGGAGCGCAGTGTCCGGAGCCGAGCGCAGTGTCCGGAGCGCAGTGTCCGGAGCCGAGCGCAGTGTCCGGAGCGCAGTGCCCGGAGCGCAGTGTCCGGAGCGCAGTGTCCAGAGCCGAGCGCAGTGTCCGGAGCTCAGCGTCCGGAGCGCAGCGTCCGGACCTCAGTGTCCGGAGCTCAGTGTCCGGAGCGCAGTGTCTGGAGCGCAATTTTCGGAGCCGAGCGCAGTGTCCGGAGCGCAGTGCCCGGAGCGCAGTGCCCGGACCTCAGTGTCCGGAGCTCAGTGTCCGGAGCGCAGTGTCCGGAGCGCAATTTTCGGAGCCGAGCGCAGTGTCCGGAGCGCAGTGTCCAGAGCCGAGCGCAGCGTCCGGACCTCAGTGTCCGGACCTCAGTGTCCGGAGCCGAGCGCAGTGTCCGGAGCGCAGTGTCCGAAGCGCAGTGCCCGGAGCGCAGTGTCCGGAGCGCAGTGTCCAGAGCGCAGTGTCCGGAGCGCAGTGTCCGGAGCGCAGTGTCCGGAGCCGAGCGCAGTGTCCGGAGCGCAGTGTCCGGAGCGCAGTGTCCGAAGCGCAGTGCCCGGAGCGCAGTGTCCGGAGCGCAGTGTCCAGAGCGCAGTGTCCGGAGCGCAGTGTCCGGAGCGCAGTGTCCGGAGCCGAGCGCAGTGTCCGGAGCACAGTGTCCGGAGCCGAACGCAGTGTCCGGAGCGCAGTGTCCGGAGCGCAGTGTCCGGAGCCGAGCGCAGTGTCCGGAGCGCAGTGTCCAGAGCGCAGTGTCCGGAGCGCAGTGTCCGGAGCCGAGCGCAGTGTCCGGAGCGCAGTGTCTGGAGCGCAGTGTCCGGAGCGCAGTGTCCGGAGCCGAGCGCAGTGTCCGGAGCGCAGTGTCCGGAGCGCAATGTCCGGAGCGCAGTGTCCGGAGCCGAGCTCAGCGTCCGGAGTTCAGCGTCCGGAGCGCAGTGTCCGGAGCTCAGTGTCCGGAGCGCAGCCTCCGGACCTCAGTGTCCGGAGCTCAGTGTCCAGAGCGCAGTGTCCGGAGCGCAGTGTCCGGAGCCGAGCGCAGTGTCCGGAGCTCAGCGTCCGGAGCGCAGTGTCCGGAGCTCAGTGTCCGGAGCGCAGCCTCCGGACCTCAGTGTCCGGAGCGCAGTGTCCAGAGCGCAGTGTCCGGAGCGCAGTGTCCGGAGCCGATCGCAGTGTCCGGAGCGCAGTGTCCGGAGCGCAGTGTCTGGAGCGCAGTCTCCGGAGCGCAGTGTCCGGAGCCGAGCGCAGTGTCCGGAGCGCAGTGTCCGGAGCGCAGTGTCCGGAGCCGAGCGCAGTGTCCGGAGCTCAGCGTCCGGAGCGCAGTGTCCGGAGCTCAGTGTCCGGAGCGCAGCCTCCGGACCTCAGTGTCCGGAGCTCAGTGTCCGGAGCGCAGTGTCCGGAGCGCAGTGTCCGGAGCCGAGCGCAGTGCCCGGTGCGCAGTGTCCAGAGCCGAGCGCAGTGCCCGGAGCGCAGTGTCCGGAGCCGAGCGCAGTGTCCGGAGCGCAGTGTCCGGAGCCGAGCGCCGTGTCCGGAGCGCAGTGTCCGGAGCCGAGCGCAGTGTCCGGAGCTCAGTGTCCAGAGCCGAGCGCAGTGTCCGGAGCGCAGTGTCCGGAGCGCAGTGTCCGGAGCGCAGTGTCCGGAGCGCAGTGTCCGGAGCGCAGTGTCCGGAGCCGAACGCAGTGTCCGGAGCTCAGTGTCCGGAGCCGAGCGCAGTGTCCGGAGCGCAGTGTCCGGAGCCGATCGCAGTGTCCGGAGCGCAGTGTCCGGAGCTCAGTGTCCGGAGCGCAGTGTCCGGAGCGCAGTGTCCGGAGCCGAGCGCAGTGTCCGGAGCTCAGTGTCCGGAGCGCAGTGTCCGGAGCTCAGTGTCAGGAGCGCAGTGTCCGGAGCGCAGTGTCCGGAGCGCAGTGTCCGGAGCCGATCGCAGTGTCCGGAGCGCAGTGTCCGGAGCCGATCGCAGTGTCCGGAGCGCAGTGTCCGGAGCGCAGTGTCCGGAGCGCAGTGTCCGGAGGCGAGCGCAGTGTCCGGAGCCGAGCGCAGTGTCCGGAGCGCAGTGTCCGGAGCCGAACGCAGTGTCCTGAGCTCAGTGTCCGGAGCGCAGTGTCCGGAGCGCAGTGTCCGGAGCGCAGTGCCCGGAGCGCAGTGTCCGGAGCGCAGTGTCCGGAGCGCAGTGTCTGGAGCCGAACGCAGTGTCCGGAGCGCAGCGTCCGGAGCGCAGTGTCCGGAGCCGAACGCAGTGTCCGGAGCGCAGTGTCCTGAGCGCAGTGTCCGGAGCGCAGTGTCCGGAGCGCAGTGTCCGGAGCCGAGCGCAGTGCCCGGAGCGCAGTGTCCGGTGCGCAGTGTCCGGGGCCGAGCGCAGTGCCCTTGCCGAGCGCAGTGTCCGGAGCCGAGCGCAGTGTCCGGAGCGCAGTGTCCGGAGCGCAGTGTCCGGAGCGCAGTGCCCGGAGCGCAGTGTCCGGAGCGCAGTGTCTGGAGCCGAACGCAGTGTCCGGAGCCGAGCGCAGTGTCCGGAGCGCAGTGTCCGGAGCGCAGTGCCCGGAGCGCAGTGTCTGGAGCGCAGTGTCTGGAGCGCAGTGTCTGGAGCCGAACGCAGTGTCCGGAGCGCAGTGTCCGGAGCGCAGTGTCCGGAGCCGAACGCAGTGTCCGGAGCGCAGTGTCCTGAGCGCAGTGTCCGGAGCGCAGTGTCCGGAGCGCAGTGTCCGGAGCCGAGCGCAGTGCCCGGAGCGCAGTGTCCGGTGCGCAGTGTCCGGAGCCGAGCGCAGTGCCCTTGCCGAGCGCAGTGTCCGGAGTGCAGTGTCCGGAGCGCAGTGTCCGGAGCGCAGTGCCCGGAGCGCAGTGTCCGGAGCGCAGTGTCTGGAGCCGAACGCAGTGTCCGGAGCGCAGTGTCCGGAGCTCAGTGTCCGGAGCGCAGTGTCCGGAGCCGAGCGCAGTGTCCGGAGCGCAGTGTCCGGAGCGCAGTGTCCGGAGCGCAGTGTCCGGAGCGCAGTGCCCGGAGCGCAGTGTCCGGAGCGCAGTGTCTGGAGCCGAACGCAGTGTCCGGAGCGCAGTGTCCGGAGCTCAGTGTCCGGAGCGCAGTGTCCGGAGCCGAGCGCAGTGTCCGGAGCGCAGTGTCCGGAGCGCAGTGTCCGGAGCGCAGTGTCCGGAGCGCAGTGTCCGGAGCCGATCGCAGTGTCCGGAGCGCAGTGTCCGAAGCGCAGTGTCCGGAGCCGAGCGCAGTGTCCGGAGCCGAGCGCAGTGTCCGGAGCGCAGTGTCCGGAGCCGAGCGCAGTGTCCGGAGCGCAGTGTCCGGAGCCGAACGCAGTGTCCTGAGCTCAGTGTCCTGAGCTCAGTGTCCGGAGCGCAGTGTCCGGAGCGCAGTGCCCGGAGCGCAGTGTCCGGAGCGCAGTGTCCGGAGCGCAGTGTCTGGAGCCGAACGCAGTGTCCGGAGCGCAGTGTCCTGAGCGCAGTGTCCGGAGCGCAGTGTCCGGAGCGCAGTGTCCGGAGCCGAGCGCAGTGCCCGGAGCGCAGTGTCCGGTGCGCAGTGTCCGGAGCCGAGCGCAGTGCCCTTGCCGAGCGCAGTGTCCGGAGCGCAGTGTCTTGAGCCGAACGCAGTGTCCGGAGCGCAGTGTCCTGAGCGCAGTGTCCGGAGCGCAGTGTCCGGAGCGCAGTGTCCAGAGCCGAGCGCAGTGCCCGGAGCGCAGTGTCCGGTGCGCAGTGTCCGGAGCCGAGCGCAGTGCCCTTGCCGAGCGCAGTGTCCGGAGCCGAGCGCAGTGTCCGGAGCGCAGTGTCCGGAGCGCAGTGTCCGGAGCGCAGTGTCCGGAGCGCAGTGTCCGGAGCGCAGTGCCCGGAGCGCAGTGCCCGGAGCGCAGTGTCTGGAGCCGAACGCAGTGTCCGGAGCGCAGTGTCCGAAGCCGAACGCAGTGTCCTGAGCGCAGTGTCCGGAGCGCAGTGTCCGGAGCGCAGTGTCCGGAGCCGAGCGCAGTGCCCGGAGCGCAGTGTCCGGTGCGCAGTGTCCGGAGCCGAGCGCAGTGCCCTTGCCGAGCGCAGTGTCCGGAGCCGAGCGCAGTGTCCGGAGCGCAGTGTCCGGAGCGCAGTGTCCGGAGCCGATTGCAGTGCCCGGAGCGCAGTGCCCGGAGCGCAGTGTCCGGAGCGCAGTGTCCGGAGCGCAGTGTCTGGAGCGCAGTGTCCGGAGCTCAGTGTCCGGAGCGCAGTGTCCGGAGCTCGGTGTCCGGAGCGCGGTGTCCGGAGCGCAGTGTCCGGAGCGCAGTGTCCGGAGCGCAGTGTCCGGAGCGCAGTGTCCGGAGCGCAGTGTCCGGAGCGCAGTGTCCGGAGCGCAGTGTCCGGAGCGCAGTGTCCGGAGCGCAGTGTCCGGAGCGCAGTGTCCGGAGACGAGCTCAGTGTCCGGAGCTCAGTGTCCGGAGCGCAGTGTCCGGAGCGCAGTGTCTGGAGCCGAGCGCAGTGTCCGGAGCGCAGTGTCCGGAGCGCAGTGTCCGGAGCGCAGTGTCCGGAGCGCAGTGTCCGGAGCGCAGTGTCTGGAGCCGAACGCAGTGTCCGGAGCGCAGCGTCCGGAGCGCAGTGTCCGGAGCCGAACGCAGTGTCCGGAGCGCAGTGTCCGGAGCGCAGTGTCCGGAGGCGAGCGCAGTGTCCGGAGCCGAGCGCAGTGTCCGGAGCGCAGTGTCCGGAGCCGAGCGCAGTGTCCGGAGCGCAGTGTCCGGAGCCGAACGCAGTGTCCTGAGCTCAGTGTCCGGAGCGCAGTGTCCGGAGCGCAGTGCCCGGAGCGCAGTGTCCGGAGCGCAGTGTCCGGAGCGCAGTGTCTGGAGCCGAACGCAGTGTCCGGAGCGCAGCGTCCGGAGCGCAGTGTCCGGAGCCGAACGCAGTGTCCGGAGCGCAGTGTCCTGAGCGCAGTGTCCGGAGCGCAGTGTCCGGAGCGCAGTGTCCGGAGCCGAGCGCAGTGCCCGGAGCGCAGTGTCCGGTGCGCAGTGTCCGGGGCCGAGCGCAGTGCCCTTGCCGAGCGCAGTGTCCGGAGCCGAGCGCAGTGTCCGGAGCGCAGTGTCCGGAGCGCAGTGTCCGGAGCGCAGTGCCCGGAGCGCAGTGTCCGGAGCGCAGTGTCTGGAGCCGAACGCAGTGTCCGGAGCCGAGCGCAGTGTCCGGAGCGCAGTGTCCGGAGCGCAGTGCCCGGAGCGCAGTGTCTGGAGCGCAGTGTCTGGAGCGCAGTGTCTGGAGCCGAACGCAGTGTCCGGAGCGCAGTGTCCGGAGCGCAGTGTCCGGAGCCGAACGCAGTGTCCGGAGCGCAGTGTCCTGAGCGCAGTGTCCGGAGCGCAGTGTCCGGAGCGCAGTGTCCGGAGCCGAGCGCAGTGCCCGGAGCGCAGTGTCCGGTGCGCAGTGTCCGGAGCCGAGCGCAGTGCCCTTGCCGAGCGCAGTGTCCGGAGTGCAGTGTCCGGAGCGCAGTGTCCGGAGCGCAGTGCCCGGAGCGCAGTGTCCGGAGCGCAGTGTCTGGAGCCGAACGCAGTGTCCGGAGCGCAGTGTCCGGAGCTCAGTGTCCGGAGCGCAGTGTCCGGAGCCGAGCGCAGTGTCCGGAGCGCAGTGTCCGGAGCGCAGTGTCCGGAGCGCAGTGTCCGGAGCGCAGTGCCCGGAGCGCAGTGTCCGGAGCGCAGTGTCTGGAGCCGAACGCAGTGTCCGGAGCGCAGTGTCCGGAGCTCAGTGTCCGGAGCGCAGTGTCCGGAGCCGAGCGCAGTGTCCGGAGCGCAGTGTCCGGAGCGCAGTGTCCGGAGCGCAGTGTCCGGAGCGCAGTGTCCGGAGCCGATCGCAGTGTCCGGAGCGCAGTGTCCGAAGCGCAGTGTCCGGAGCCGAGCGCAGTGTCCGGAGCCGAGCGCAGTGTCCGGAGCGCAGTGTCCGGAGCCGAGCGCAGTGTCCGGAGCGCAGTGTCCGGAGCCGAACGCAGTGTCCTGAGCTCAGTGTCCTGAGCTCAGTGTCCGGAGCGCAGTGTCCGGAGCGCAGTGCCCGGAGCGCAGTGTCCGGAGCGCAGTGTCCGGAGCGCAGTGTCTGGAGCCGAACGCAGTGTCCGGAGCGCAGTGTCCTGAGCGCAGTGTCCGGAGCGCAGTGTCCGGAGCGCAGTGTCCGGAGCCGAGCGCAGTGCCCGGAGCGCAGTGTCCGGTGCGCAGTGTCCGGAGCCGAGCGCAGTGCCCTTGCCGAGCGCAGTGTCCGGAGCGCAGTGTCTTGAGCCGAACGCAGTGTCCGGAGCGCAGTGTCCTGAGCGCAGTGTCCGGAGCGCAGTGTCCGGAGCGCAGTGTCCAGAGCCGAGCGCAGTGCCCGGAGCGCAGTGTCCGGTGCGCAGTGTCCGGAGCCGAGCGCAGTGCCCTTGCCGAGCGCAGTGTCCGGAGCCGAGCGCAGTGTCCGGAGCGCAGTGTCCGGAGCGCAGTGTCCGGAGCGCAGTGTCCGGAGCGCAGTGTCCGGAGCGCAGTGTCCGGAGCGCAGTGCCCGGAGCGCAGTGCCCGGAGCGCAGTGTCTGGAGCCGAACGCAGTGTCCGGAGCGCAGTGTCCGAAGCCGAACGCAGTGTCCTGAGCGCAGTGTCCGGAGCGCAGTGTCCGGAGCGCAGTGTCCGGAGCCGAGCGCAGTGCCCGGAGCGCAGTGTCCGGTGCGCAGTGTCCGGAGCCGAGCGCAGTGCCCTTGCCGAGCGCAGTGTCCGGAGCCGAGCGCAGTGTCCGGAGCGCAGTGTCCGGAGCGCAGTGTCCGGAGCCGATTGCAGTGCCCGGAGCGCAGTGCCCGGAGCGCAGTGTCCGGAGCGCAGTGTCCGGAGCGCAGTGTCTGGAGCGCAGTGTCCGGAGCTCAGTGTCCGGAGCGCAGTGTCCGGAGCTCGGTGTCCGGAGCGCGGTGTCCGGAGCGCAGTGTCCGGAGCGCAGTGTCCGGAGCGCAGTGTCCGGAGCGCAGTGTCCGGAGCGCAGTGTCCGGAGCGCAGTGTCCGGAGCGCAGTGTCCGGAGCGCAGTGTCCGGAGCGCAGTGTCCGGAGCGCAGTGTCCGGAGCGCAGTGTCCGGAGCGCAGTGTCCGGAGACGAGCTCAGTGTCCGGAGCTCAGTGTCCGGAGCGCAGTGTCCGGAGCGCAGTGTCTGGAGCCGAGCGCAGTGTCCGGAGCGCAGTGTCCGGAGCGCAGTGTCCGGAGCGCAGTGTCCGGAGCGCAGTGTCCGGAGCCGAGCGCAGTGCCCGGAGCGCAGTGCCCGGAGCGCAGTGTCCGGAGCGCAGTGTCCGGAGCGCAGTGTCCGGAGCGCAGTGTCCGGAGCGCAGTGCCCGGAGCGCAGTGTCCGGAGCCGAGCGCAGTGTCCGGAGCGCAGTGCCCGGAGCGCAGTGTCCGGAGCCGAGCGCAGTGTCCGGAGCGCAGTGCCCGGAGCGCAGTGTCCGGAGCGCAGTGCCCGGAGCGCAGTGTCCGGAGCCGAGCGCAGTGTCCGGAGCGCAGTGCCCGGAGCGTAGTGTCCGGAGCCGAGCGCAGTGTCCGGAGCCGAGCGCAGTGCCCGGAGCGCAGTGCCCGGAGCGCAGTGCCCGGAGCGCAGTGTCCGGAGCGCAGTGTCCGGAGCGCAGTGTCCGGAGCCGAGCGCAGTGTCCGGAGCGCAGTGTCTGGAGCGCAGTGTCCGGAGCGCAGTGTCCGGAGCCGAGCGCAGTGTCCGGAGCGCAGTGTCCGGAGCCGAGCGCAGTGCCCGGAGCGCAGTGTCCGGAGCGCAGTGTCCGGAGCCGAGCGCAGTGTCCGGAGCGCAGTGTCCGGAGCGCAGTGTCCGGAGCCGAGCGCAGTGCCCGGAGCGCAGTGCCCGGAGCGCAGTGTCCGGAGCGCAGTGTCCGGAGCGCAGTGTCCGGAGCGCAGTGTCCGGAGCGCAGTGCCCGGAGCGCAGTGTCCGGAGCCGAGCGCAGTGTCCGGAGCGCAGTGCCCGGAGCGCAGTGTCCGGAGCGCAGTGTCCGGAGCCGAGCGCAGTGTCCGGAGCCGAGCGCAGTGCCCGGAGCGCAGTGCCCGGAGCGCAGTGCCCGGAGCGCAGTGCCCGGAGCGCAGTGTCCGGAGCGCAGTGTCCGGAGCGCAGTGTCCGGAGCCGAGCGCAGTGTCCGGAGCGCAGTGTCTGGAGCGCAGTGTCCGGAGCGCAGTGTCCGGAGCCGAGCGCAGTGTCCGGAGCGCAGTGTCCGGAGCCGAGCGCAGTGCCCGGAGCGCAGTGTCCGGAGCGCAGTGTCCGGAGCGCAGTGTCCGGAGCCGAGCGCAGTGTCCGGAGCGCAGTGTCCGGAGCGCAGTGTCCGGAGCGCAGTGTCCGGAGCGCAGTGTCCGGAGCGCAGTGTCCGGAGCGCAGTGTCCGGAGCCGAGCGCAGTGCCCGGTGCGCAGTGTACAGAGCCGAGCGCAGTGCCCGGAGCGCAGTGTCCGGAGCCGAGCGCAGTGTCCGGAGCGCAGTGTCCGGAGCCGAGCGCAGTGTCCTGAGCGCAGTGTCCGGAGCGCAGTGTCCGGAGCGCAGTGTCCAGAGCCGAGCGCAGTGCCCGGAGCGCAGTGTCCGGTGCGCAGTGTCCGGAGCCGAGCGCAGTGCCCTTGCCGAGCGCAGTGTCCGGAGCCGAGCGCAGTGTCCGGAGCGCAGTGTCCGGAGCGCAGTGTCCGGAGCGCAGTGTCCGGAGCGCAGTGTCCGGAGCGCAGTGTCCGGAGCGCAGTGCCCGGAGCGCAGTGCCCGGAGCGCAGTGTCTGGAGCCGAACGCAGTGTCCGGAGCGCAGTGTCCGAAGCCGAACGCAGTGTCCTGAGCGCAGTGTCCGGAGCGCAGTGTCCGGAGCGCAGTGTCCGGAGCCGAGCGCAGTGCCCGGAGCGCAGTGTCCGGTGCGCAGTGTCCGGAGCCGAGCGCAGTGCCCTTGCCGAGCGCAGTGTCCGGAGCCGAGCGCAGTGTCCGGAGCGCAGTGTCCGGAGCGCAGTGTCCGGAGCCGATTGCAGTGCCCGGAGCGCAGTGCCCGGAGCGCAGTGTCCGGAGCGCAGTGTCCGGAGCGCAGTGTCCGGAGCGCAGTGTCCGGAGCTCAGTGTCCGGAGCGCAGTGTCCGGAGCTCGGTGTCCGGAGCGCGGTGTCCGGAGCGCAGTGTCCGGAGCGCAGTGTCCGGAGCGCAGTGTCCGGAGCCGAGCGCAGTGTCCGGAGCCGAGCGCAGTGCCCGGAGCGCAGTGCCCGGAGCGCAGTGCCCGGAGCGCAGTGCCCGGAGCGCAGTGTCCGGAGCGCAGTGTCCGGAGCGCAGTGTCCGGAGCCGAGCGCAGTGTCCGGAGCGCAGTGTCTGGAGCGCAGTGTCCGGAGCGCAGTGTCCGGAGCCGAGCGCAGTGTCCGGAGCGCAGTGTCCGGAGCCGAGCGCAGTGCCCGGAGCGCAGTGTCCGGAGCGCAGTGTCCGGAGCGCAGTGTCCGGAGCCGAGCGCAGTGTCCGGAGCGCAGTGTCCGGAGCGCAGTGTCCGGAGCGCAGTGTCCGGAGCGCAGTGTCCGGAGCGCAGTGTCCGGAGCGCAGTGTCCGGAGCCGAGCGCAGTGCCCGGTGCGCAGTGTACAGAGCCGAGCGCAGTGCCCGGAGCGCAGTGTCCGGAGCCGAGCGCAGTGTCCGGAGCGCAGTGTCCGGAGCCGAGCGCAGTGTCCGGAGCGCAGTGTCCGGAGCCGAGCGCAGTGTCCGGAGCTCAGTGTCCAGAGCCGAGCGCAGTGGCCGGAGCGCAGTGTCCGGAGCGCAGTGTCCGGAGCCGAGCGCAGTGTCCGGAGCGCAGTGTCTGGAGCGCAGTGTCCGGAGCGCAGTGTCCGGAGCGCAGTGTCCGGAGCCGAGCGCAGTGCCCGGTGCGCAGTGTCCGGAGCGCAGTGTCCGGAGCAGAGCTCAGTGTCCGGAGCCGAGCTCAGTGTCCGGAGCGCAGTGTCCGGAGCTCAGTGTCCGGAGCCGATCGCAGTGTCCGGAGCGCAGTGTCCGGAGCAGAGCTCAGTGTCCGGAGCAGAGCTCAGTGTCCGGAGCGCAGTGTCCGGAGCTCAGTGTCCGGAGCCGATCGCAGTGTCCGGAGCGCAGTGTCCGGAGCAGAGCTCAGTGTCCGGAGCCGAGCTCAGTGTCCGGAGCGCAGTGTCCGGAGCGCGGTGTCCGGAGCCGAGCTCAGTGTCCGGAGCGCAGTGTCCGGAGCGCAGTGTCCGGAGCCGAGCTCAGTGTCCGGAGCTCAGTGTCCGGAGCCGAGCGCAGTGTCCGGAGCCGAGCTCAGTGTCCGGAGCCGAGCTCAGTGTCCGGAGCGCAGTGTACGGAGCTCAGTGTCCGGAGCCGAGCTCAGTGTCCGGAGCTCAGTGTCCGGAGCCGAACGCAGTGTCCTGAGCTCAGTGTCCTGAGCTCAGTGTCCGGAGCGCAGTGTCCGGAGCGCAGTGTCCGGAGCAGAGCTCAGTGTCCGGAGCCGAGCGCAGTGTCCGGAGCGCAGTGCCCTGAGCGCAGTGTCCGGAGCCGAGCTCAGTGTCCGGAGCCGAGCTCAGTGTCCGGAGCCGAGCTCAGTGTCCGGAGCCGAGCTCAGTGTCCGGAGCTCAGTGTCCGGAGCCGAACGCAGTGTCCTGAGCTCAGTGTCCGGAGCGCAGTGTCCGGAGCCGAGCGCAGTGTCCTGAGCGCAGTGTCCGGAGCGCAGTGTCCGGAGCCGAGCGCAGTGTCCTGAGCGCAGTGTCCGGAGCGCAGTGTCCGGAGCCGAGCGCAGTGTCCGGAGCGCAGTGTCCGGAGCCGAGCGCAGTGTCCGGAGCCGAGCGCAGTGTCCGAAGCCGAACGCAGTGTCCTGAGCGCAGTGTCCGGAGCGCAGTGTCCGGAGCGCAGTGTCCGGAGCGCAGTGTCCGGAGCCGAGCGCAGTGCCCGGAGCGCAGTGTCCGGAGCGCAGTGTCCGGAGCGCAGTGTCCGGAGCCGAGCGCAGTGTCCGGAGCGCAGTGTCCGGAGCGCAGTGTCCGGAGCGCAGTGTCCGGAGCCGATTGCAGTGCCCGGAGCGCAGTGTCCGGAGCACAGTGTCTGGAGCCGAGCTCAGTGTCCGGAGCGCAGTGTCCGGAGCGCAGTGTCTGGAGCCGAGCGCAGTGTCCGGAGCGCAGTGTCCAGAGCGCAGTGTCCGGAGCGCAGTGTCCGGAGCCGAGCGCAGTGTCCGGAGCGCAGTGTCCGGAGCGCAGTGTCCGGAGCGCAGTGTCCGGAGCGCAGTGCCCGAAGCGCAGTGTCCAGAGCGCAGTGTCCGGAGCGCAGTGTCCGGAGCCGAGCGCAGTGTCCGGAGCGCAGTGCCCGGAGCGCAGTGTCCGGAGCCGAGCGCAGTGTCCGGAGCGCAGTGTCCGTAGCCGAGCGCAGTGTCCGTAGCGCAGTGTCCGGAGCGCAGTGTCCGGAGCGCAGTGTCCGGAGCGCAGTGTCCGGAGCGCAGTGTCCGGAGCCAAGCGCAGTGTCCGGAGCCGAGCGCAGTGTCTGGAGCGGAGTGTCCGGAGCCGAGCGCAGTGTCCGGAGCGCAGTGTCCGGAGCGCAGTGCCCGGTGTGCAGTGTCCGGAGCCGAGCGCAGTGCCCGGAGCGCAGTGTCCGGAGCCGAGCGCAGTGTCCGGAGCGCAGTGTCCGGAGCCGAGCGCAGTGTCCGGAGCGCAGTGTCCGGAGCCAAGCGCAGTGTCCGAAGCGCAGTGTCCGAAGGGCAATGTCCGGAGCGCAGTGTCCGGAGCCGAGCGCAGTGTCCGGAGCGCAGTGCCCGGAGCGCAGTGTCCGGAGCTCAGTGTCCGGAGCCGAGCGCAGTGTCCGGAGCCGAGCGCAGTGTCCGGAGCGCAGTGTCCGGAGCCGAGCGCAGTGTCCGGAGCGCAGTGTCCGGAGCGCAGTGTCCGGAGCTCAGTGTCCGGAGCCGAGCGCAGTGCCCGGAGCCGAGCGCAGTGCCCGGAGCGCAGTGTCCGGAGCGCAGTGTCCGGAGCGCAGTGTCCGGAGCGCAGTGTCCGGAGCGCAGTGCCCGGAGCGCAGTGTCCGGAGCGCAGTGTCCGGAGCGCAGTGTCCGGAGCGCAGTGTCCAGAGCGCAGTGTCCGGAGCGCAGTGTCCGGAGCCGAGCGCAGTGTCCGGAGCGCAGTGTCCGGAGCGCAATGTCCGGAGCCGAGCGCAGTGTCCGGAGCGCAGTGTCCGGAGCGCAGTGTCCGGAGCCGAGCGCAGTGTCCGGAGCACAGTGTCCGGAGCGCAATGTCCGGAGCCGAGCGCAGTGTCCGGAGCGCAGTGTCCGGAGCGCAATGTCCGGAGCCGAGCGCAGTGTCCGGAGCGCAGTGTCCGGAGCGCAGTGTCCGGAGCCGAGCGCAGTGTCCGGAGCGCAGTGTCCGCAGCGCAGTGTCCGGAGCCGATCGCAGTGCCCGGAGCGCAGTGTCCGGAGCCGAACGCAGTGTCCGGAGCGCAGTGTCCGGAGCGCAGTGTCCGGAGCGCAGTGTCCGGAGCCGAGCGCAGTGTCCGGAGCGCAGTGTCCGGAGCCGAGCGCAGTGTCCGGAGCGCAGTGTCCAGAGCGCAGTGCCCGGCGCGCAGTGTCCGGAGCGCAGTGTCCGGAGCGCAGTGTCCGGAGCGCAGTGTCCGGAGCACAGTGTCCGGAGCCGAACGCAGTGTCCGGAGCGCAGTGTCCGGAGCGCAGTGTCCGGAGCACAGTGTCCGGAGCCGAACGCAGTGTCCGGAGCGCAGCGTCCGGAGCGCAGTGTCCGGAGCCGAGCTGCAGTGTCCGGAGCGCAGTGTCCGGAGCGCAGTGTCCGGAGCGCAGTGTCCGGAGCCGAGCGCAGTGTCCGGAGCGCAGTGCCCGGAGCGCAGTGTCCGGAGCGCAGTGTCCGGAGCCGAGCTCAGCGTCCGGAGCTCAGTGTCCGGAGCGCAGTGTCCGGAGCCGAGCGCAGTGTCCGGAGCGCAGTGTCCGGAGCCGAGCGCAGTGTCCGGAGCGCAGTGTCCGGATCTCAGTGTCCGCAGCCGAGCGCAGTGTCCGGAGCGCAGTGTCCGGAGCGCAGTGTCCGGAGCGCAGTGTCCGGAGCGCAGTGTCCGGAGCGCAGTGTCCGGAGCGCAGTGTCCGGAGCGCAGTGTCCGGAGCGCAGTGTCCAGAGCGCAGTGTCCGGAGCGCAGTGTCCGGAGCCGAGCGCAGTGTCCGGAGCGCAGTGTCCGGAGCGCAGTGTCCGGAGCGCAATGTCCGGAGCCGAGCGCAGTGTCCGGAGCGCAGTGTCCGGAGCGCAATGTCCGGAGGCGAGCGCAGTGTCCGGAGATCAGTGTCCGGAGCGCAGTGTCCGGAGCCGAACGCAGTGTCCTGAGCTCAGTGTCCGGAGCGCAGTGTCCGGAGCGCAGTGTCCGGAGCGCAGTGTCCGGAGCCGAGCGCAGTGTCCGGAGCGCAGTGTCCGGAGCGCAGTGTCCGGAGCGCAGTGTCCGGAGCGCAGTGTCCGGAGCGCAGTGCCCGGAGCACAGTGTCCGGAGCCGAACGCAGTGTCCTGAGCTCAGTGTCCGGAGCGCAGTGTCCGGAGCGCAGTGTCCGGAGCGCAGTGTCCGGAGCCGAGCGCAGTGTCCGGAGCGCAGTGTCCAGAGCGCAGTGCCCGGAGCTCAGTGTCCGGAGCGCAGTGTCCGGAGCCGAGCGCGGTGTCCGGAGCGCAGTGTCCAGAGCGCAGTGCCCGGAGCGCAGTGTCCGGAGCGCAGTGTCCGGAGCACAGTGTCCGGAGCCGAACGCAGTGTCCGGAGCGCAGTGTCCGGAGCGCAGTGTCCGGAGACGAGCGCAGTGTCCGGAGCGCAGTGTCCGAAGCGCAGTGTCCGGAGCGCAGTGTCCGGAGCCGAGCGCAGTGTCCGGAGCGCAGTGTCCGGAGCCGAGCGCAGTGTCCGGAGCGCAGTGTCCGGAGCCGATCGCAGTGCCCGGAGCGCAGTGTCCGGAGCGCAGTGTCCAGAGCGCAGTGTCCGGAGCGCAGTGTCTGGAGCCGAGCGCAGTGTCCGGAGCGCTGTGTCCGGAGCGCTGTGTCCGGAGCGCAGTGCCCGGAGCGCAGTGTCCGGAGCCGAGCGCAGTGTCCGGAGCGCAGTGTCCGGAGCGCAGTGTCCGGAGCGCAGTGTCCGGAGCGCAATGTCCGGAGCGCAATGTCCGGAGCGCAGTGTCCGGAGCGCAGCGTCCGGAGCGCAGCGTCCGGAGCGCAGCGTCCGGAGCGCAGCGTCCGGAGCGCAGCGTCCGGAGCGCAGTGTCCGGAGCGCAGTGTCCGGAGCGCAGTGTCCGGAGCGCAGTGTCCGGAGCCGAGCGCAGTGTCCGGAGCCGAGCGCAGTGTCCGGAGCGCAGTGTCCGGAGCGCAGTGTCCGGAGCGCGGTGTCCGGAGCTCAGTGTCCGGAGCTCAGTGTCCGGAGCGCAGTGTCCGGAGCGCAGCGTCCGGAGCGCAGCGTCCGGAGCGCAGTGTCCGGAGCGCAGTGTCCGGAGCCGAGCGCAGTGTCCGGAGCCGAGCGCAGTGTCCGAAGCGCACTGTCCGGAGCGCACTGTCCGGAGCGCAGTGTCCGGAGCGCAGCGCCCGGAGCGCAGTGTCCGGAGCCGAGCGCAGTGTCCGGAGCGCAGTGTCCGGAGCGCAGTGTCCGGAGCGCAGTGTCTGGAGCCGAGCGCAGTGTCCGGAGCGCAGTGTCCGGAGCGCAGTGTCCGGAGCGCAGTGTCCGGAGCGCAGTGTCCGGAACGGAGTGTCCGGACCGCAGTGTCCGGACCGCAGTGTCCGGAGCTCAGCGTCCGGAGCTCAGCGTCCGGAGCTCAGCGTCCGGAGCTCTGCGTCCGGAGCGCAGCGTCCGGAGCTCAGCGTCCGGAGCGCAGCGTCCGGAGCGCAGTGTCCGGAGCTCAGCGTCCGGAGCGCAGTTTGGTGAGTGCGAGGGGTTTGGTGAGGGGGTGGGGTTTGGTGGTGGTGAGGGGGGGTGGACATTGTGCTCTGGACACTGCACTCCGGACACTGCGACACATCAGAGAGGGAGAGAGTAATCCGGACGCTTTGTTTCAGGAGCTAATCTGCACGATAGGGTCCCGTCGAGGAGCAGGGATGTGGGGATTTGAGTCGAGGAGCAGGGATGTGGGGATTCGAGTCGAGGAGCAGGGATGTGGGGATTTGAGTCGAGGAGCAGGGATGTGGGGATTTGAGTCGAGGAGCAGGGATGTGGGGATTCGAGTCGAGGAGCAGGGATGCGAGGATTCGAGTCGAGGAGCAGGGATGTGAGGATTCGAGTCGAGGAGCAGGGATGTGGGGATTCGAGGACAGGAGCAGGGATGTGGGGATTCGAGTCGAGGAGCAGGGATGTGGGGATTCGAGTCGAGGAGCAGGGATGTGAGGATTCGCGTCGAGGAGCAGGGATGTGAGGATTCGAGTACAGGAGCAGGGATGTGGGGATTCGAGTCGAGGAACAGGGATGCGAGGATTCGAGTCAAGGAGCAGGGATGCGGTGGTTCGAGTCGAGGAGCAGGGATGTGAGGATTCGAGTCGAGGAGCAGGGATGTGGGGATTCGAGTCGAGGAGCAGGGATGTGAGGATTCGAGTCGAGGAGCAGGGATGTGGGGATTCGAGTCGAGGAGCAGGGATGTGGGGATTCGAGTCGAGGAGCAGGGATGTGGGGATTCGAGTCGAGGAGCAGGGATGTGAGGATTCGAGTCGAGGAGCAGGGATGTGGGGATTCGAGTCGAGGAGCAGGGATGTGGGGATTCGAGTACAGGAGCAGGGATGTGAGGATTCGAGTCGAGGAGCAGGGATGTGGGGATTCGAGTCGAGGAGCAGGGATGTGGGGATTCGAGTACAGGAGCAGGGATGTGAGGATTCGAGTCGAGGAGCAGGGATGTGGGGATTCGAGTCGAGGAGCAGGGATGTGGGGATTCGAGTCGAGGGGCAGGGATGTGATGATTCGAGTCGAGGAGCAGGGATGTGGGGATTCGAGTCGAGGAGCAGGGATGTGGGGATTGGAGTCGAGGAGCAGGGATGTGGGGATTGGAGTCGAGGAGCAGGGATGTGGGGATTCGAGTCGAGGAGCAGGGATGTGGGGATTCGAGTCGAGGAGCAGGGATGTGGGGATTCGAGTCGAGGAACAGGGATGTGAGGATTCGAGTCGAGGAGCAGGGATGTGAGGATTCGAGTCGAGGAGCAGGGATGTGGGGATTCGAGTCGAGGAGCAGGGATGTGAGGATTCGAGTCGAGGAGCAGGGATGTGGGGATTCGAGTCGAGGAGCAGGTATGTGGGGATTCGAGTCCAGGAGCAGGGATGTGGGGATTCGAGTCGAGGAGCAGGGATGTGAGGATTCGAGTCGAGGAGCAGGGATGTGGGGATTCGAGTCGAGGAGCAGGGATGTGGGGATTCGAGTCGAGGAGCAGGGATGTGGGGATTCGAGTCGAGGAGCAGGGATGTGGGGATTCGAGTCGAGGAGCAGGGATGTGAGGATTCGAGACGAGGAGCAGGGATGTGAGGATTCGAGTCGAGGAGCAGGGATGTGAGGATTCGAGTCGAGGAGCAGGGATGTGAGGATTCGAGTCGAGGAGCAGGGATGCGAGGATTCGAGTCGAGGAGCAGGGATGTGAGGATTCGAGTCGAGGAGCAGGGATGTGGGGATTCGAGGACAGGAGCAGGGATGTGGGGATTCGAGTCGAGGAGCAGGGATGTGGGGATTCGAGTCGAGGAGCAGGGATGTGAGGATTCGCGTCGAGGAGCAGGGATGTGAGGATTCGAGTACAGGAGCAGGGATGTGGGGATTCGAGTCGAGGAACAGGGATGCGAGGATTCGAGTCAAGGAGCAGGGATGCGGTGGTTCGAGTCGAGGAGCAGGGATGTGAGGATTCGAGTCGAGGAGCAGGGATGTGGGGATTCGAGTCGAGGAGCAGGGATGTGAGGATTCGAGTCGAGGAGCAGGGATGTGGGGATTCGAGTCGAGGAGCAGGGATGTGGGGATTCGAGTCGAGGAGCAGGGATGCGAGGATTCGAGTCGAGGAGCAGGGATGTGGGGGTTCGAGGACAGGAGCAGGGATGTGGGGATTCGAGTCGAGGAGCAGGGATGTGGGGATTCGAGTCGAGGGGCAGGGATGTGGGGATTCGAGTCGAGCAGGGATGTGAGGATTCGAGTCGAGGAGCAGGGATGTGGGGATTCGAGTCGAGGAGCAGGGATGTGAGGATTCGAGTCGAGGAGCAGGGATGTGGGGATTCGAGTCGAGGAGCAGGGATGTGAGGATTGGAGTCGAGGAGCAGGGATGTGAGGATTCGAGTCGAGGAGCAGGGATGTGGGGATTCGAGTCGAGGAGCAGGGATGTGAGGATTCGAGTCGAGGAGCAGGGATGTGGGGATTCGAGTCGAGGAGCAGGAATGTGTGGACTCGAGTCGAGGAGCAGGGATGTGAGGATTCGAGTCCAGGAGCAGGGATGTGGGGATTCGAGTCCAGGAGCAGGGATGTGGTGATTCGAGTCGAGGAGCAGGGATGTGGGGATTCGAGTCGAGGAGCAGGGATGTGAGGATTCGAGTCGAGGAGCAGGGATGTGAGGATTCGAGTCGAGGAGCAGGGATGTGGGGATTCGAGTCGAGGAGCAGGGATGTGGGGATTCGAGTCGAGGAGCAGGGATGTGAGGATTCGAGTCGAGGAGCAGGGATGTGGGGATTCGAGTCGAGGAGCAGGGATGTGAGGATTCGAGTCGAGGAGCAGGGATGTGGGGATTCGAGTCGAGGAGCAGGGATGTGAGGATTCGAGTCGAGGAGCAGGGATGTGGGGATTCGAGTCGAGGAGCAGGGATGTGGGGATTCGAGTCGAGGAGCAGGGATGTGGGGATTCGAGTCGAGGAGCTGGGATGTGAGGATTCGAGTCGAGGAGCAGGGATGTGGGGAGTCGAGTCGAGGAGCAGGGATGTGAGGATTCGAGTCGAGGAGCAGGGATGTGGGGGTTCGAGGCGAGGAGCAGGGATGTGGGGATTCGAGTCGAGGAGCAGGGATGTGGGGGTTCGAGTCGAGGAGCAGGGATGTGAGGATTCGAGTCGAGGAGCAGGGATGTGGGGGTTCGAGTCGAGGAGCAGGGATGTGGGGATTCGAGTCGAGGAGCAGGGATGTGGGGATTCGAGTCGAGGAGCTGGGATGTGGAGATTCGAGTCGAGGAGCAGGGATGTGGGGATTCGAGTCGAGGAGCTGGGATGTGAGGATTCGAGTCGAGGAGCAGGGATGTGGAGATTCGAGTCGAGGAGCAGGGATGTGGGGATTCGAGTCGAGGAGCAGGGATGTGGGGGTTCGCGTCGAGGAGCAGGGATGTGGGTATTCGAGTCGAGGAGCAGGGATGTGGGGATTCGAGTCGAGGAGCAGGGATGTGGGGAGTCGAGTCGAGGAGCAGGGATGTGAGGATTGGAGTCGAGGAGCAGGGATGTGGGGATTCGAGTCGAGGAGCTGGGATGTGAGGATTCGAGTCGAGGAGCAGGGATGTGGAGATTCGAGTCGAGGAGCAGGGATGTGAGGATTCGAGTCGAGGAGCAGGGATGTGGGGGTTCGAGTCGAGGAGCAGGGATGTGGGGATTCGAGTCGAGGAGCAGGGATGTGGGGAGTCGAGTCGAGGAGCAGGGATGTGAGGATTGGAGTCGAGGAGCAGGGATGTGAGGATTCGAGTCGAGGAGCAGGGATGTGGGGATTCGAGTCGAGGAGCAGGGATGTGGGGATTGGAGTCGAGGAGCAGGGATGTGGGGATTGGAGTCGAGGAGCAGGGATGTGGGGATTCGAGTCGAGGAGCAGGGATGTGAGGATTCGAGTCGAGGAGCAGGGATGTGGGGATTCGAGTCGAGGAGCAGGGATGTGGGGATTCGAGTCGAGGAGCAGGGATGTGAGGATTCGAGTCGAGGAGCAGGGATGTGGGGATTCGAGTCGAGGAGCAGGGATGTGAGGATTCGAGTCGAGGAGCAGGGATGTGGGGATTCGAGTCGAGGAGCAGGGATGTGAGGATTCGAGTCGAGGAGCAGGGATGTGGGTATTCAAGTCGAGGAGCAGGGATGTGGGGATTCGAGTCGAGGAGCAGGGATGTGGGGATTCGAGTCGAGGAGCTGGGATATGAGGATTCGAGTCGAGGAGCAGGGATGTGGAGATTCGAGTCGAGGAGCAGGGATGTGAGGATTCGAGTCGAGGAGCAGGGATGTGGGGGTTCGAGTCGAGGAGCAGGGATGTGGGGATTCGAGTCGAGGAGCAGGGATGTGGGGAGTCGAGTCGAGGAGCAGGGATGTGAGGATTGGAGTCGAGTAGCAGGGATGTGAGGATTCGAGTCGAGGAGCAGGGATGTGGGGATTCGAGTCGAGGAGCAGGGATGTGGGGATTTGAGTCGAGGAGCAGGGATGTGGGGATTGGAGTCGAGGAGCAGGGATGTGTGGACTCGAGTCGAGGAGCAGGGATGCGGGGATTCGAGTCGAGGAGCAGGGATGTGAGGATTCGAGTCCAGGAGCAGGGATGCGAGGATTCGAGTCGAGGAGCAGGGATGTGGGGATCCGAGTCGAGGAGCAGGGATGTGGGGATTCGAGTCGAGGAGCAGGGATGTGGGGATTCGAGTCGAGGAGCAGGGATGTGGGGATTCGAGTCGAGGAGCAGGGATGTGGGGATTCGAGTCGAGGAGCAGGGATGTGGCGATTCGAGTCGAGGAGCTGGGATGTGAGGATTCGAGTCGAGGAGCAGGGATGTGGAGATTCGAGTCGAGGAGCAGGGATGTGAGGATTCGAGTCGAGGAGCAGGGATGTGGGGGTTCGAGTCGAGGAGCAGGGATGTGGGGATTCGAGTCGAGGAGCAGGGATGTGGGGATTCGAGTCGAGGAGCAGGGATGTGGGGATTCGAGTCGAGGAGCAGGGATGTGGGGAGTCGAGTCGAGGAGCAGGGATGTGAGGATTGGAGTCGAGTAGCAGGGATGTGAGGATTCGAGTCGAGGAGCAGGGATGTGAGGATTCGAGTCGAGGAGCAGGGATGTGGAGATTCGAGTCGAGGAGCAGGGATGTGGGGATTCGAGTCGAGGAGCAGGGATGTGAGGATTGGAGTCGAGTAGCAGGGATGTGAGGATTCGAGTCGAGGAGCAGGGATGTGGGGATTCGAGTCGAGGTGCAGGGATGTGGGGATTGGAGTCGAGGAGCAGGGATGTGGGGATTGGAGTCGAGGAGCAGGGATGTGGGGATTCGAGTCGAGGAGCAGGGATGTGAGGATTCGAGTCGAGGAGCAGGGATGTGGGGATTCGAGTCGAGGAGCAGGGATGTGGGGATTCGAGTCGAGGAGCAGGGATGTGAGGATTCGAGTCGAGGAGCAGGGATGTGGGGATTCGAGTCGAGGAGCAGGGATGTGGGGATTCGAGTCGAGGAGCAGGGATGTGGGGATTCGAGTCGAGGAGCAGGGATGTGGGGATTCGAGTCGAGGAGCAGGGATGTGGGGATTCGAGTCGAGGAGCAGGGATGTGGGGATTCGAGTCGAGGAACAGGGATGTGAGGATTCGAGTCGAGGAGCAGGGATGTGAGGATTCGAGTCGAGGAGCAGGGATGTGGGGATTCGAGTCGAGGAGCAGGGATGTGAGGATTCGAGTCGAGGAGCAGGGATGTGGGGATTCGAGTCGAGGAGCAGGTATGTGGGGATTCGAGTCCAGGAGCAGGGATGTGGGGATTCGAGTCGAGGAGCAGGGATGTGAGGATTCGAGTCGAGGAGCAGGGATGTGGGGATTCGAGTCGAGGAGCAGGGATGTGGGGATTCGAGTCGAGGAGCAGGGATGTGGGGATTCGAGTCGAGGAGCAGGGATGTGGGGATTCGAGTCGAGGAGCAGGGATGTGAGGATTCGAGACGAGGAGCAGGGATGTGAGGATTCGAGTCGAGGAGCAGGGATGTGAGGATTCGAGTCGAGGAGCAGGGATGTGAGGATTCGAGTCGAGGAGCAGGGATGCGAGGATTCGAGTCGAGGAGCAGGGATGTGAGGATTCGAGTCGAGGAGCAGGGATGTGGGGATTCGAGGACAGGAGCAGGGATGTGGGGATTCGAGTCGAGGAGCAGGGATGTGGGGATTCGAGTCGAGGAGCAGGGATGTGAGGATTCGCGTCGAGGAGCAGGGATGTGAGGATTCGAGTACAGGAGCAGGGATGTGGGGATTCGAGTCGAGGAACAGGGATGCGAGGATTCGAGTCAAGGAGCAGGGATGCGGTGGTTCGAGTCGAGGAGCAGGGATGTGAGGATTCGAGTCGAGGAGCAGGGATGTGGGGATTCGAGTCGAGGAGCAGGGATGTGAGGATTCGAGTCGAGGAGCAGGGATGTGGGGATTCGAGTCGAGGAGCAGGGATGTGGGGATTCGAGTCGAGGAGCAGGGATGCGAGGATTCGAGTCGAGGAGCAGGGATGTGGGGGTTCGAGGACAGGAGCAGGGATGTGGGGATTCGAGTCGAGGAGCAGGGATGTGGGGATTCGAGTCGAGGGGCAGGGATGTGGGGATTCGAGTCGAGCAGGGATGTGAGGATTCGAGTCGAGGAGCAGGGATGTGGGGATTCGAGTCGAGGAGCAGGGATGTGAGGATTCGAGTCGAGGAGCAGGGATGTGGGGATTCGAGTCGAGGAGCAGGGATGTGAGGATTGGAGTCGAGGAGCAGGGATGTGAGGATTCGAGTCGAGGAGCAGGGATGTGGGGATTCGAGTCGAGGAGCAGGGATGTGAGGATTCGAGTCGAGGAGCAGGGATGTGGGGATTCGAGTCGAGGAGCAGGAATGTGTGGACTCGAGTCGAGGAGCAGGGATGTGAGGATTCGAGTCCAGGAGCAGGGATGTGGGGATTCGAGTCCAGGAGCAGGGATGTGGGGATTCGAGTCGAGGAGCAGGGATGTGGGGATTCGAGTCGAGGAGCAGGGATGTGAGGATTCGAGTCGAGGAGCAGGGATGTGAGGATTCGAGTCGAGGAGCAGGGATGTGGGGATTCGAGTCGAGGAGCAGGGATGTGGGGATTCGAGTCGAGGAGCAGGGATGTGAGGATTCGAGTCGAGGAGCAGGGATGTGGGGATTCGAGTCGAGGAGCAGGGATGTGAGGATTCGAGTCGAGGAGCAGGGATGTGGGGATTCGAGTCGAGGAGCAGGGATGTGAGGATTCGAGTCGAGGAGCAGGGATGTGGGGATTCGAGTCGAGGAGCAGGGATGTGGGGATTCGAGTCGAGGAGCAGGGATGTGGGGATTCGAGTCGAGGAGCTGGGATGTGAGGATTCGAGTCGAGGAGCAGGGATGTGGGGAGTCGAGTCGAGGAGCAGGGATGTGAGGATTCGAGTCGAGGAGCAGGGATGTGGGGGTTCGAGGCGAGGAGCAGGGATGTGGGGATTCGAGTCGAGGAGCAGGGATGTGGGGGTTCGAGTCGAGGAGCAGGGATGTGAGGATTCGAGTCGAGGAGCAGGGATGTGGGGGTTCGAGTCGAGGAGCAGGGATGTGGGGATTCGAGTCGAGGAGCAGGGATGTGGGGATTCGAGTCGAGGAGCTGGGATGTGGAGATTCGAGTCGAGGAGCAGGGATGTGGGGATTCGAGTCGAGGAGCTGGGATGTGAGGATTCGAGTCGAGGAGCAGGGATGTGGAGATTCGAGTCGAGGAGCAGGGATGTGGGGATTCGAGTCGAGGAGCAGGGATGTGGGGGTTCGCGTCGAGGAGCAGGGATGTGGGTATTCGAGTCGAGGAGCAGGGATGTGGGGATTCGAGTCGAGGAGCAGGGATGTGGGGAGTCGAGTCGAGGAGCAGGGATGTGAGGATTGGAGTCGAGGAGCAGGGATGTGGGGATTCGAGTCGAGGAGCTGGGATGTGAGGATTCGAGTCGAGGAGCAGGGATGTGGAGATTCGAGTCGAGGAGCAGGGATGTGAGGATTCGAGTCGAGGAGCAGGGATGTGGGGGTTCGAGTCGAGGAGCAGGGATGTGGGGATTCGAGTCGAGGAGCAGGGATGTGGGGAGTCGAGTCGAGGAGCAGGGATGTGAGGATTGGAGTCGAGTAGCAGGGATGTGAGGATTCGAGTCGAGGAGCAGGGATGTGGGGATTCGAGTCGAGGAGCAGGGATGTGGGGATTGGAGTCGAGGAGCAGGGATGTGGGGATTGGAGTCGAGGAGCAGGGATGTGGGGATTCGAGTCGAGGAGCAGGGATGTGAGGATTCGAGTCGAGGAGCAGGGATGTGGGGATTCGAGTCGAGGAGCAGGGATGTGGGGATTCGAGTCGAGGAGCAGGGATGTGAGGATTCGAGTCGAGGAGCAGGGATGTGGGGATTCGAGTCGAGGAGCAGGGATGTGAGGATTCGAGTCGAGGAGCAGGGATGTGGGGATTCGAGTCGAGGAGCAGGGATGTGAGGATTCGAGTCGAGGAGCAGGGATGTGGGTATTCAAGTCGAGGAGCAGGGATGTGGGGATTCGAGTCGAGGAGCAGGGATGTGGGGATTCGAGTCGAGGAGCTGGGATATGAGGATTCGAGTCGAGGAGCAGGGATGTGGAGATTCGAGTCGAGGAGCAGGGATGTGAGGATTCGAGTCGAGGAGCAGGGATGTGGGGGTTCGAGTCGAGGAGCAGGGATGTGGGGATTCGAGTCGAGGAGCAGGGATGTGGGGAGTCGAGTCGAGGAGCAGGGATGTGAGGATTGGAGTCGAGTAGCAGGGATGTGAGGATTCGAGTCGAGGAGCAGGGATGTGGGGATTCGAGTCGAGGAGCAGGGATGTGGGGATTTGAGTCGAGGAGCAGGGATGTGGGGATTGGAGTCGAGGAGCAGGGATGTGTGGACTCGAGTCGAGGAGCAGGGATGCGGGGATTCGAGTCGAGGAGCAGGGATGTGAGGATTCGAGTCCAGGAGCAGGGATGCGAGGATTCGAGTCGAGGAGCAGGGATGTGGGGATCCGAGTCGAGGAGCAGGGATGTGGGGATTCGAGTCGAGGAGCAGGGATGTGGGGATTCGAGTCGAGGAGCAGGGATGTGGGGATTCGAGTCGAGGAGCAGGGATGTGGGGATTCGAGTCGAGGAGCAGGGATGTGGCGATTCGAGTCGAGGAGCTGGGATGTGAGGATTCGAGTCGAGGAGCAGGGATGTGGAGATTCGAGTCGAGGAGCAGGGATGTGAGGATTCGAGTCGAGGAGCAGGGATGTGGGGGTTCGAGTCGAGGAGCAGGGATGTGGGGATTCGAGTCGAGGAGCAGGGATGTGGGGATTCGAGTCGAGGAGCAGGGATGTGGGGATTCGAGTCGAGGAGCAGGGATGTGGGGAGTCGAGTCGAGGAGCAGGGATGTGAGGATTGGAGTCGAGTAGCAGGGATGTGAGGATTCGAGTCGAGGAGCAGGGATGTGAGGATTCGAGTCGAGGAGCAGGGATGTGGAGATTCGAGTCGAGGAGCAGGGATGTGGGGATTCGAGTCGAGGAGCAGGGATGTGAGGATTGGAGTCGAGTAGCAGGGATGTGAGGATTCGAGTCGAGGAGCAGGGATGTGGGGATTCGAGTCGAGGAGCAGGGATGTGGGGATTGGAGTCGAGGAGCAGGGATGTGGGGATTGGAGTCGAGGAGCAGGGATGTGGGGATTCGAGTCGAGGAGCAGGGATGTGAGGATTCGAGTCGAGGAGCAGGGATGTGGGGATTCGAGTCGAGGAGCAGGGATGTGGGGATTCGAGTCGAGGAGCAGGGATGTGAGGATTCGAGTCGAGGAGCAGGGATGTGGGGATTCGAGTCGAGGAGCAGGGATGTGAGGATTCGAGTCGAGGAGCAGGGATGTGGGGATTCGAGTCGAGGAGCAGGGATGTGAGGATTCGAGTCGAGGAGCAGGGATGTGGGGATTCGAGTCGAGGAGCAGGAATGTGTGGACTCGAGTCGAGGAGCAGGGATGTGAGGATTCGAGTCCAGGAGCAGGGATGTGGGGATTCGAGTCCAGGAGCAGGGATGTGGGGATTCGAGTCGAGGAGCAGGGATGTGGGGATTCGAGTCGAGGAGCAGGGATGTGAGGATTCGAGTCGAGGAGCAGGGATGTGAGGATTCGAGTCGAGGAGCAGGGATGTGGGGATTCGAGTCGAGGAGCAGGGATGTGGGGATTCGAGTCGAGGAGCAGGGATGTGAGGATTCGAGTCGAGGAGCAGGGATGTGGGGATTCGAGTCGAGGAGCAGGGATGTGAGGATTCGAGACGAGGAGCAGGGATGTGGGGATTCGAGTCGAGGAGCAGGGATGTGAGGATTCGAGTCGAGGAGCAGGGATGTGGGGATTCGAGTCGAGGAGCAGGGATGTGGGGATTCGAGTCGAGGAGCAGGGATGTGGGGATTCGAGTCGAGGAGCTGGGATGTGAGGATTCGAGTCGAGGAGCAGGGATGTGGAGATTCGAGTCGAGGAGCAGGGATGTGAGGATTCGAGTCGAGGAGCAGGGATGTGGGGGTTCGAGTCGAGGAGCAGGGATGTGGGGATTCGAGTCGAGGAGCAGGGATGTGGGGGTTCGAGTCGAGGAGCAGGGATGTGAGGGTTCGAGTCGAGGAGCAGGGATGTGGGGATTCGAGTCGAGGAGCAGGGATGTGGGGATTCGAGTCGAGGAGCTGGGATGTGAGGATTCGAGTCGAGGAGCAGGGATGTGGAGATTCGAGTCGAGGAGCAGGGATGTGGGGATTCGAGTCGAGGAGCAGGGATGTGGGGGTTCGCGTCGAGGAGCAGGGATGTGGGGATTCGAGTCGAGGAGCAGGGATGTGGGGATTCGAGTCGAGGAGCAGGGATGTGGGGAGTCGAGTCGAGGAGCAGGGATGTGAGGATTGGAGTCGAGGAGCAGGGATGTGGGGATTCGAGTCGAGGAGCAGGGATGTGGGGATTCGAGTCGAGGAGCAGGGATGTGGGGATTCGAGTCGAGGAGCAGGGATGTGGGGATTGGAGTCGAGGAGCAGGGATGTGGGGATTCGAGTCGAGGAGCTGGGATGTGAGGATTCGAGTCGAGGAGCAGGGATGTGGAGATTCGAGTCGAGGAGCAGGGATGTGAGGATTCGAGTCGAGGAGCAGGGATGTGGGGGTTCGAGTCGAGGAGCAGGGATGTGGGGATTCGAGTCGAGGAGCAGGGATGTGGGGAGTCGAGTCGAGGAGCAGGGATGTGAGGATTGGAGTCGAGTAGCAGGGATGTGAGGATTCGAGTCGAGGAGCAGGGATGTGGGGATTCGAGTCGAGGAGCAGGGATGTGGGGATTGGAGTCGAGGAGCAGGGATGTGGGGATTGGAGTCGAGGAGCAGGGATGTGGGTATTCAAGTCGAGGAGCAGGGATGTGGGGATTCGAGTCGAGGAGCAGGGATGTGGGGATTCGAGTCGAGGAGCTGGGATGTGAGGATTCGAGTCGAGGAGCAGGGATGTGGAGATTCGAGTCGAGGAGCAGGGATGTGAGGATTCGAGTCGAGGAGCAGGGATGTGGGGGTTCGAGTCGAGGAGCAGGGATGTGGGGATTCGAGTCGAGGAGCAGGGATGTGGGGAGTCGAGTCGAGGAGCAGGGATGTGAGGATTGGAGTCGAGTAGCAGGGATGTGAGGATTCGAGTCGAGGAGCAGGGATGTGGGGATTCGAGTCGAGGAGCAGGGATGTGGGGATTTGAGTCGAGGAGCAGGGATGTGGGGATTGGAGTCGAGGAGCAGGGATGTGTGGACTCGAGTCGAGGAGCAGGGATGCGGGGATTCGAGTCGAGGAGCAGGGATGTGAGGATTCGAGTCCAGGAGCAGGGATGCGAGGATTCGAGTCGAGGAGCAGGGATGTGGGGATCCGAGTCGAGGAGCAGGGATGTGGGGATTCGAGTCGAGGAGCAGGGATGTGAGGATTGGAGTCGAGTAGCAGGGATATGAGGATTCGAGTCCAGGAGCAGGGATGTGGGGATTCGAGTCCAGGAGCAGGGATGTGGGGATTCGAGTCGAGGAGCAGGGATGTGGGGATTCGTGTCGAGGAGCAGGGATGTGGGGATTCGAGTCGAGGAGCAGGGATGCGAGGATTCGAGTCGAGGAGCAGTGATGTGGGGATTCGAGTCGAGGAGCAGGGATGCGGGGATTCGAGTCGAGGAGCAGGGATGTGGGGATTCGAGTCCAGGAGCAGGGATGCGAGGATTTGAGTCGAGGAGCAGGGATGCGAGGATTCGAGTCGAGGAGCAGGGATGCGGGGATTCGAGTCGAGGAGCAGGGATGTGGGGATTCGATTCGAGGAGCAGGGATGTGAGGATTCGAGTCGAGGAGCAGGGATGTGATGATTCGAGTCGAGGAGCAGGGATGTGGGGATTCGAGTCGAGGAGCAGGGATGTGGGGCTTCGAGTCGAGGAGCAGGGATGTGAGGATTCGAGTCGAGGAGCAGGGATGTGGGGGTTCGAGTCGAGGAGCAGGGATGCGAGGATTCGAGTCGAGGAGCAGGGATGTGGGGGTTCGAGTCGAGGAGCTGGGATGTGAGGATTCGAGTCGAGGAGCAGGGATGTGGAGATTCGAGTCGAGGAGCAGGGATGTGGGGGTTCGAGTCGAGGAGCAGGGATGTGGGGGTTCGAGTCGAGGAGCAGGGATGTGGGGATTCGAGTCGAGGAGCAGGGATGTGAGGATTCGAGTCGAGGAGCAGGGATGTGGGGATTCGAGTCGAGGAGCAGGGATGTGAGGATTGGAGTCGAGTAGCAGGGATGTGAGGATTCGAGTCGAGGAGCAGGGATGTGGGGATTCGAGTCGAGGAGCAGGGATGTGGGGATTGGAGTCGAGGAGCAGGGATGTGGGGATTGGAGTCGAGGAGCAGGGATGTGGGGATTCGAGTCGAGGAGCAGGGATGTGAGGATTCGAGTCGAGGAGCAGGGATGTGGGGATTCGAGTCGAGGAGCAGGGATGTGGGGATTCGAGTCGAGGAGCAGGGATGTGAGGATTCGAGTCGAGGAGCAGGGATGTGGGGATTCGAGTCGAGGAGCAGGGATGTGAGGATTTGAGTCGAGGAGCAGGGATGTGGGGATTCGAGTCGAGGAGCAGGGATGTGAGGATTCGAGTCGAGGAGCAGGGATGTGGGTATTCAAGTCGAGGAGCAGGGATGTGGGGATTCGAGTCGAGGAGCAGGGATGTGGGGATTCGAGTCGAGGAGCTGGGATGTGAGGATTCGAGTCGAGGAGCAGGGATGTGGAGATTCGAGTCGAGGAGCAGGGATGTGAGGATTCGAGTCGAGGAGCAGGGATGTGGGGGTTCGAGTCGAGGAGCAGGGATGTGGGGATTCGAGTCGAGGAGCAGGGATGTGGGGAGTCGAGTCGAGGAGCAGGGATGTGAGGATTGGAGTCGAGTAGCAGGGATGTGAGGATTCGAGTCGAGGAGCAGGGATGTGGGGATTCGAGTCGAGGAGCAGGGATGTGGGGATTTGAGTCGAGGAGCAGGGATGTGGGGATTGGAGTCGAGGAGCAGGGATGTGTGGACTCGAGTCGAGGAGCAGGGATGCGGGGATTCGAGTCGAGGAGCAGGGATGTGAGGATTCGAGTCCAGGAGCAGGGATGCGAGGATTCGAGTCGAGGAGCAGGGATGTGGGGATCCGAGTCGAGGAGCAGGGATGTGGGGATTCGAGTCGAGGAGCAGGGATGTGAGGATTGGAGTCGAGTAGCAGGGATATGAGGATTCGAGTCCAGGAGCAGGGATGTGGGGATTCGAGTCCAGGAGCAGGGATGTGGGGATTCGAGTCGAGGAGCAGGGATGTGGGGATTCGTGTCGAGGAGCAGGGATGCGGGGATTCGAGTCGAGGAGCAGGGATGCGAGGATTCGAGTCGAGGAGCAGTGATGTGGGGATTCGAGTCGAGGAGCAGGGATGCGGGGATTCGAGTCGAGGAGCAGGGATGTGGGGATTCGAGTCCAGGAGCAGGGATGCGAGGATTTGAGTCGAGGAGCAGGGATGCGAGGATTCGAGTCGAGGAGCAGGGATGTGGGGATTCGAGTCGAGGAGCAGGGATGTGGGGATTCGATTCGAGGAGCAGGGATGTGAGGATTCGAGTCGAGGAGCAGGGATGTGATGATTCGAGTCGAGGAGCAGGGATGTGGGGATTCGAGTCGAGGAGCAGGGATGTGGGGCTTCGAGTCGAGGAGCAGGGATGTGAGGATTCGAGTCGAGGAGCAGGGATGTGGGGGTTCGAGTCGAGGAGCAGGGATGCGAGGATTCGAGTCGAGGAGCAGGGATGTGGGGGTTCGAGTCGAGGAGCTGGGATGTGAGGATTCGAGTCGAGGAGCAGGGATGTGGAGATTCGAGTCGAGGAGCAGGGATGTGGGGGTTCGAGTCGAGGAGCAGGGATGTGGGGGTTCGAGTCGAGGAGCAGGGATGTGGGGATTCGAGTCGAGGAGCAGGGATGTGAGGATTCGAGTCGAGGAGCAGGGATGTGGGGATTCGAGTCGAGGAGCAGGGATGTGAGGATTGGAGTCGAGTAGCAGGGATGTGAGGATTCGAGTCGAGGAGCAGGGATGTGGGGATTCGAGTCGAGGAGCAGGGATGTGGGGATTGGAGTCGAGGAGCAGGGATGTGGGGATTGGAGTCGAGGAGCAGGGATGTGGGGATTCGAGTCGAGGAGCAGGGATGTGAGGATTCGAGTCGAGGAGCAGGGATGTGGGGATTCGAGTCGAGGAGCAGGGATGTGGGGATTCGAGTCGAGGAGCAGGGATGTGAGGATTCGAGTCGAGGAGCAGGGATGTGGGGATTCGAGTCGAGGAGCAGGGATGTGAGGATTCGAGTCGAGGAGCAGGGATGTGGGGATTCGAGTCGAGGAGCAGGGATGTGAGGATTCGAGTCGAGGAGCAGGGATGTGGGGATTCGAGTCGAGGAGCAGGAATGTGTGGACTCGAGTCGAGGAGCAGGGATGTGAGGATTCGAGTCCAGGAGCAGGGATGTGGGGATTCGAGTCCAGGAGCAGGGATGTGGGGATTCGAGTCGAGGAGCAGGGATGTGGGGATTCGAGTCGAGGAGCAGGGATGTGAGGATTCGAGTCGAGGAGCAGGGATGTGAGGATTCGAGTCGAGGAGCAGGGATGTGGGGATTCGAGTCGAGGAGCAGGGATGTGGGGATTCGAGTCGAGGAGCAGGGATGTGAGGATTCGAGTCGAGGAGCAGGGATGTGGGGATTCGAGTCGAGGAGCAGGGATGTGAGGATTCGAGACGAGGAGCTGGGATGTGGGGATTCGAGTCGAGGAGCAGGGATGTGAGGATTCGAGTCGAGGAGCAGGGATGTGGGGATTCGAGTCGAGGAGCAGGGATGTGGGGGTTCGAGTCGAGGAGCAGGGATGTGGGGATTCGAGTCGAGGAGCAGGGATGTGGGGGTTCGAGTCGAGGAGCAGGGATGTGAGGATTCGAGTCGAGGAGCAGGGATGTGGGGGTTCGAGTCGAGGAGCAGGGATGTGGGGATTCGAGTCGAGGAGCAGGGATGTGGGGATTCGAGTCGAGGAGCTGGGATGTGAGGATTCGAGTCGAGGAGCAGGGATGTGGAGATTCGAGTCGAGGAGCAGGGATGTGGGGATTCGAGTCGAGGAGCAGGGATGTGGGGGTTCGCGTCGAGGAGCAGGGATGTGGGGATTCGAGTCGAGGAGCAGGAATGTGGGGATTCGAGTCGAGGAGCAGGGATGTGGGGAGTCGAGTCGAGGAGCAGGGATGTGAGGATTGGAGTCGAGGAGCAGGGATGTGGGGATTCGAGTCGAGGAGCAGGGATGTGGGGATTCGAGTCGAGGAGCAGGGATGTGGGGATTCGAGTCGAGGAGCAGGGATGTGGGGATTGGAGTCGAGGAGCAGGGATGTGAGGATTCGAGTCGAGGAGCAGGGATGTGGAGATTCGAGTCGAGGAGCAGGGATGTGAGGATTCGAGTCGAGGAGCAGGGATGTGGGGGTTCGAGTCGAGGAGCAGGGATGTGGGGATTCGAGTCGAGGAGCAGGGATGTGGGGGTTCGAGTCGAGGAGCAGGGATGTGAGGATTCGAGTCGAGGAGCAGGGATGTGGGGGTTCGAGTCGAGGAGCAGGGATGTGGGGATTCGAGTCGAGGAGCAGGGATGTGGGGGTTCGAGTCGAGGAGCAGGGATGTGAGGATTCGAGTCGAGGAGCAGGGATGTGGGGGTTCGAGTCGAGGAGCAGGGATGTGGGGATTCGAGTCGAGGAGCAGGGATGTGGGGATTCGAGTCGAGGAGCTGGGATGTGAGGATTCGAGTCGAGGAGCAGGGATGTGGAGATTCGAGTCGAGGAGCAGGGATGTGGGGATTCGAGTCGAGGAGCAGGGATGTGGGGGTTCGCGTCGAGGAGCAGGGATGTGGGGATTCGAGTCGAGGAGCAGGGATGTGGGGATTCGAGTCGAGGAGCAGGGATGTGGGGAGTCGAGTCGAGGAGCAGGGATGTGAGGATTGGAGTCGAGGAGCAGGGATGTGGGGATTCGAGTCGAGGAGCAGGGATGTGGGGATTCGAGTCGAGGAGCAGGGATGTGGGGATTCGAGTCGAGGAGCAGGGATGTGGGGATTGGAGTCGAGGAGCAGGGATGTGGGGATTCGAGTCGAGGAGCTGGGATGTGAGGATTCGAGTCGAGGAGCAGGGATGTGGAGATTCGAGTCGAGGAGCAGGGATGTGAGGATTCGAGTCGAGGAGCAGGGATGTGGGGGTTCGAGTCGAGGAGCAGGGATGTGGGGTTTCGAGTCGAGGAGCAGGGATGTGGGGAGTCGAGTCGAGGAGCAGGGATGTGAGGATTGGAGTCGAGTAGCAGGGATGTGAGGATTCGAGTCGAGGAGCAGGGATGTGGGGATTCGAGTCGAGGAGCAGGGATGTGGGGATTGGAGTCGAGGAGCAGGGATGTGGGGATTGGAGTCGAGGAGCAGGGATGTGGGGATTCGAGTCGAGGAGCAGGGATGTGAGGATTCGAGTCGAGGAGCAGGGATGTGGGGATTCGAGTCGAGGAGCAGGGATGTGGGGATTCGAGTCGAGGAGCAGGGATGTGAGGATTCGAGTCGAGGAGCAGGGATGTGGGGATTCGAGTCGAGGAGCAGGGATGTGAGGATTCGAGTCGAGGAGCAGGGATGTGGGGATTCGAGTCGAGGAGCAGGGATGTGAGGATTCGAGTCGAGGAGCAGGGATGTGGGTATTCAAGTCGAGGAGCAGGGATGTGGGGATTCGAGTCGAGGAGCAGGGATGTGGGGATTCGAGTCGAGGAGCTGGGATGTGAGGATTCGAGTCGAGGAGCAGGGATGTGGAGATTCGAGTCGAGGAGCAGGGATGTGAGGATTCGAGTCGAGGAGCAGGGATGTGGGGGTTCGAGTCGAGGAGCAGGGATGTGAGGATTGGAGTCGAGGAGCAGGGATGTGGGGATTCGAGTCGAGGAGCAGGGATGTGGGGATTCGAGTCGAGGAGCAGGGATGTGGGGAGTCGAGTCGAGGAGCAGGGATGTGAGGATTGGAGTCGAGTAGCAGGGATGTGAGGATTCGAGTCGAGGAGCAGGGATGTGGGGATTCGAGTCGAGGAGCAGGGATGTGGGGATTTGAGTCGAGGAGCAGGGATGTGGGGATTGGAGTCGAGGAGCAGGGATGTGTGGACTCGAGTCGAGGAGCAGGGATGCGGGGATTCGAGTCGAGGAGCAGGGATGTGAGGATTCGAGTCCAGGAGCAGGGATGCGAGGATTCGAGTCGAGGAGCAGGGATGTGGGGATCCGAGTCGAGGAGCAGGGATGTGGGGATTCGAGTCGAGGAGCAGGGATGTGAGGATTGGAGTCGAGTAGCAGGGATATGAGGATTCGAGTCCAGGAGCAGGGATGTGGGGATTCGAGTCCAGGAGCAGGGATGTGGGGATTCGAGTCGAGGAGCAGGGATGTGGGGATTCGTGTCGAGGAGCAGGGATGTGGGGATTCGAGTCGAGGAGCAGGGATGTGAGGATTCGAGTCGAGGAGCAGGGATGTGAGGATTGGAGTCGAGGAGCAGGGATGCGAGGATTCGAGTCGAGGAGCAGTGATGTGGGGATTCGAGTCGAGGAGCAGGGATGCGGGGATTCGAGTCGAGGAGCAGGGATGTGGGGATTCGAGTCCAGGAGCAGGGATGCGAGGATTTGAGTCGAGGAGCAGGGATGCGAGGATTCGAGTCGAGGAGCAGGGATGTGGGGATTCGAGTCGAGGAGCAGGGATGTGGGGATTCGATTCGAGGAGCAGGGATGTGAGGATTCGAGTCGAGGAGCAGGGATGTGATGATTCGAGTCGAGGAGCAGGGATGTGGGGATTCGAGTCGAGGAGCAGGGATGTGGGGCTTCGAGTCGAGGAGCAGGGATGTGAGGATTCGAGTCGAGGAGCAGGGATGTGGGGGTTCGAGTCGAGGAGCAGGGATGCGAGGATTCGAGTCGAGGAGCAGGGATGTGGGGGTTCGAGTCGAGGAGCTGGGATGTGAGGATTCGAGTCGAGGAGCAGGGATGTGGAGATTCGAGTCGAGGAGCAGGGATGTGGGGGTTCGAGTCGAGGAGCAGGGATGTGGGGGTTCGAGTCGAGGAGCAGGGATGTGGGGATTCGAGTCGAGGAGCAGGGATGTGAGGATTCGAGTCGAGGAGCAGGGATGTGGGGATTCGAGTCGAGGAGCAGGGATGTGAGGATTGGAGTCGAGTAGCAGGGATGTGAGGATTCGAGTCGAGGAGCAGGGATGTGGGGATTCGAGTCGAGGAGCAGGGATGTGGGGATTGGAGTCGAGGAGCAGGGATGTGGGGATTGGAGTCGAGGAGCAGGGATGTGGGGATTCGAGTCGAGGAGCAGGGATGTGAGGATTCGAGTCGAGGAGCAGGGATGTGGGGATTCGAGTCGAGGAGCAGGGATGTGGGGATTCGAGTCGAGGAGCAGGGATGTGAGGATTCGAGTCGAGGAGCAGGGATGTGGGGATTCGAGTCGAGGAGCAGGGATGTGAGGATTCGAGTCGAGGAGCAGGGATGTGGGGATTCGAGTCGAGGAGCAGGGATGTGAGGATTCGAGTCGAGGAGCAGGGATGTGGGGATTCGAGTCGAGGAGCAGGAATGTGTGGACTCGAGTCGAGGAGCAGGGATGTGAGGATTCGAGTCCAGGAGCAGGGATGTGGGGATTCGAGTCCAGGAGCAGGGATGTGGGGATTCGAGTCGAGGAGCAGGGATGTGGGGATTCGAGTCGAGGAGCAGGGATGTGAGGATTCGAGTCGAGGAGCAGGGATGTGAGGATTCGAGTCGAGGAGCAGGGATGTGGGGATTCGAGTCGAGGAGCAGGGATGTGGGGATTCGAGTCGAGGAGCAGGGATGTGAGGATTCGAGTCGAGGAGCAGGGATGTGGGGATTCGAGTCGAGGAGCAGGGATGTGAGGATTCGAGACGAGGAGCAGGGATGTGGGGATTCGAGTCGAGGAGCAGGGATGTGAGGATTCGAGTCGAGGAGCAGGGATGTGGGGATTCGAGTCGAGGAGCAGGGATGTGGGGGTTCGAGTCGAGGAGCAGGGATGTGGGGATTCGAGTCGAGGAGCAGGGATGTGGGGGTTCGAGTCGAGGAGCAGGGATGTGAGGATTCGAGTCGAGGAGCAGGGATGTGGGGGTTCGAGTCGAGGAGCAGGGATGTGGGGATTCGAGTCGAGGAGCAGGGATGTGGGGATTCGAGTCGAGGAGCTGGGATGTGAGGATTCGAGTCGAGGAGCAGGGATGTGGAGATTCGAGTCGAGGAGCAGGGATGTGGGGATTCGAGTCGAGGAGCAGGGATGTGGGGGTTCGCGTCGAGGAGCAGGGATGTGGGGATTCGAGTCGAGGAGCAGGGATGTGGGGATTCGAGTCGAGGAGCAGGGATGTGGGGAGTCGAGTCGAGGAGCAGGAATGTGAGGATTGGAGTCGAGGAGCAGGGATGTGGGGATTCGAGTCGAGGAGCAGGGATGTGGGGATTCGAGTCGAGGAGCAGGGATGTGGGGATTCGAGTCGAGGAGCAGGGATGTGGGGATTGGAGTCGAGGAGCAGGGATGTGGGGATTGGAGTCGAGGAGCTGGGATGTGAGGATTCGAGTCGAGGAGCAGGGATGTGGAGATTCGAGTCGAGGAGCAGGGATGTGAGGATTCGAGTCGAGGAGCAGGGATGTGGGGGTTCGAGTCGAGGAGCAGGGATGTGGGGATTCGAGTCGAGGAGCAGGGATGTGGGGAGTCGAGTCGAGGAGCAGGGATGTGAGGATTGAAGTCGAGTAGCAGGGATGTGAGGATTCGAGTCGAGGAGCAGGGATGTGGGGATTCGAGTCGAGGAGCAGGGATGTGGGGATTGGAGTCGAGGAGCAGGGATGTGGGGATTGGAGTCGAGGAGCAGGGATGTGGGGATTCGAGTCGAGGAGCAGGGATGTGAGGATTCGAGTCGAGGAGCAGGGATGTGGGGATTCGAGTCGAGGAGCAGGGATGTGGGGATTCGAGTCGAGGAGCAGGGATGTGAGGATTCGAGTCGAGGAGCAGGGATGTGGGGATTCGAGTCGAGGAGCAGGGATGTGAGGATTCGAGTCGAGGAGCAGGGATGTGGGGATTCGAGTCGAGGAGCAGGGATGTGAGGATTCGAGTCGAGGAGCAGGGATGTGGGTATTCAAGTCGAGGAGCAGGGATGTGGGGATTCGAGTCGAGGAGCAGGGATGTGGGGATTCGAGTCGAGGAGCTGGGATGTGAGGATTCGAGTCGAGGAGCAGGGATGTGGAGATTCGAGTCGAGGAGCAGGGATGTGAGGATTCGAGTCGAGGAGCAGGGATGTGGGGGTTCGAGTCGAGGAGCAGGGATGTGGGGATTCGAGTCGAGGAGCAGGGATGTGGGGAGTCGAGTCGAGGAGCAGGGATATGAGGATTGGAGTCGAGTAGCAGGGATGTGAGGATTCGAGTCGAGGAGCAGGGATGTGGGGATTCGAGTCGAGGAGCAGGGATGTGGGGATTTGAGTCGAGGAGCAGGGATGTGGGGATTGGAGTCGAGGAGCAGGGATGTGTGGACTCGAGTCGAGGAGCAGGGATGCGGGGATTCGAGTCGAGGAGCAGGGATGTGAGGATTCGAGTCCAGGAGCAGGGATGCGAGGATTCGAGTCCAGGAGCAGGGATGTGGGGATCCGAGTCGAGGAGCAGGGATGTGGGGATTCGAGTCGAGGAGCAGGGATGTGAGGATTGGAGTCGAGTAGCAGGGATATTAGGATTCGAGTCCAGGAGCAGGGATGTGGGGATTCGAGTCCAGGAGCAGGGATGTGGGGATTCGAGTCGAGGAGCAGGGATGTGGGGATTCGTGTCGAGGAGCAGGGATGTGGGGATTCGAGTCGAGGAGCAGGGATGCGAGGATTCGAGTCGAGGAGCAGTGATGTGGGGATTCGAGTCGAGGAGCAGGGATGCGGGGATTCGAGTCGAGGAGCAGGGATGTGGGGATTCGAGTCCAGTAGCAGGGATGCGAGGATTTGAGTCGAGGAGCAGGGATGCGAGGATTCGAGTCGAGGAGCAGGGATGTGGGGATTCGAGTCGAGGAGCAGGGATGTGGGGATTCGATTCGAGGAGCAGGGATGTGAGGATTCGAGTCGAGGAGCAGGGATGTGATGATTCGAGTCGAGGAGCAGGGATGTGGGGATTCGAGTCGAGGAGCAGGGATGTGGGGCTTCGAGTCGAGGAGCAGGGATGTGAGGATTCGAGTCGAGGAGCAGGGATGTGGGGGTTCGAGTCGAGGAGCAGGGATGCGAGGATTCGAGTCGAGGAGCAGGGATGTGGGGGTTCGAGTCGAGGAGCTGGGATGTGAGGATTCGAGTCGAGGAGCAGGGATGTGGAGATTCGAGTCGAGGAGCAGGGATGTGGGGGTTCGAGTCGAGGAGCAGGGATGTGGGGGTTCGAGTCGAGGAGCAGGGATGTGGGGATTCGAGTCGAGGAGCAGGGATGTGGGGAGTCGAGTCGAGGAGCAGGGATGTGAGGATTGGAGTCGAGGAGCAGGGATGTGGGGATTCGAGTCGAGGAGCAGGGATGTGGGGATTCGAGTCGAGGAGCAGGGATGTGGGGATTCGAGTCGAGGAGCAGGGATGTGGGGATTCGAGTCGAGGAGCTGGGATGTGAGGATTCGAGTCGAGGAGCAGGGATGTGGAGATTCGAGTCGAGGAGCAGGGATGTGAGGATTCGAGTCGAGGAGCAGGGATGTGGGGGTTCGAGTCGAGGAGCAGGGATGTGGGGATTCGAGTCGAGGAGCAGGGATGTGGGGATTCGAGTCGAGGAGCAGGGATGTGGGGATTCGAGTCGAGGAGCAGGGATGTGGGGAGTCGAGTCGAGGAGCAGGGATGTGAGGATTGGAGTCGAGTAGCAGGGATGTGAGGATTCGAGTCGAGGAGCAGGGATGTGAGGATTCGAGTCGAGGAGCAGGGATGTGGAGATTCGAGTCGAGGAGCAGGGATGTGGGGATTCGAGTCGAGGAGCAGGGATGTGAGGATTGGAGTCGAGTAGCAGGGATGTGAGGATTCGAGTCGAGGAGCAGGGATGTGGGGATTCGAGTCGAGGAGCAGGGATGTGGGGATTGGAGTCGAGGAGCAGGGATGTGGGGATTGGAGTCGAGGAGCAGGGATGTGGGGATTCGAGTCGAGGAGCAGGGATGTGAGGATTCGAGTCGAGGAGCAGGGATGTGGGGATTCGAGTCGAGGAGCAGGGATGTGGGGATTCGAGTCGAGGAGCAGGGATGTGAGGATTCGAGTCGAGGAGCAGGGATGTGGGGATTCGAGTCGAGGAGCAGGGATGTGAGGATTCGAGTCGAGGAGCAGGGATGTGGGGATTCGAGTCGAGGAGCAGGGATGTGGGGATTCGAGTCGAGGAGCTGGGATGTGAGGATTCGAGTCGAGGAGCAGGGATGTGGGGATTCGAGTCGAGGAGCAGGGATGTGGGGGTTCGAGTCGAGGAGCAGGGATGTGGGGATTCGAGTCGAGGAGCTGGGATGTGAGGATTCGAGTCGAGGAGCAGGGATGTGGAGATTCGAGTCGAGGAGCAGGGATGTGTGGATTCGAGTCGAGGAGCAGGGATGTGGGGATTCGAGTCGAGGAGCAGGGATGTGGGGATTGGAGTCGAGGAGCAGGGATGTGGGGATTCGAGTCGAGGAGCAGGGATGTGGGGATTCGAGTCGAGGAGCTGGGATGTGAGGATTCGAGTCGAGGAGCAGGGATGTGGAGATTCGAGTCGAGGAGCAGGGATGTGAGGATTCGAGTCGAGGAGCAGGGATGTGGGGGTTCGAGTCGAGGAGCAGGGATGTGGGGATTCGAGTCGAGGAGCAGGGATGTGAGGATTGGAGTCGAGTAGCAGGGATGTGAGGATTCGAGTCGAGGAGCAGGGATGTGAGGATTCGAGTCGAGGAGCAGGGATGTGGAGATTCGAGTCGAGGAGCAGGGATGTGGGGATTCGAGTCGAGGAGCAGGGATGTGAGGATTGGAGTCGAGTAGCAGGGATGTGAGGATTCGAGTCGAGGAGCAGGGATGTGGGGATTCGAGTCGAGGAGCAGGGATGTGGGGATTGGAGTTGAGGAGCAGGGATGTGGGGATTGGAGTCGAGGAGCAGGGATGTGGGGATTCGAGTCGAGGAGCAGGGATGTGAGGATTCGAGTCGAGGAGCAGGGATGTGGGGATTCGAGTCGAGGAGCAGGGATGTGGGGATTCGAGTCGAGGAGCAGGGATGTGAGGATTCGAGTCGAGGAGCAGGGATGTGGGGATTCGAGTCGAGGAGCAGGGATGTGAGGATTCGAGTCGAGGAGCAGGGATGTGGGGATTCGAGTCGAGGAGCAGGGATGTGGGGATTCGAGTCGAGGAGCTGGGATGTGAGGATTCGAGTCGAGGAGCAGGGATGTGGGGATTCGAGTCGAGGAGCAGGGATGTGGGGGTTCGAGTCGAGGAGCAGGGATGTGGGGATTCGAGTCGAGGAGCTGGGATGTGAGGATTCGAGTCGAGGAGCAGGGATGTGGAGATTCGAGTCGAGGAGCAGGGATGTGTGGATTCGAGTCGAGGAGCAGGGATGTGGGGATTCGAGTCGAGGAGCAGGGATGTGGGGATTCGAGTCGAGGAGCTGGGATGTGAGGATTCGAGTCGAGGAGCAGGGATGTGGAGATTCGAGTCGAGGAGCAGGGATGTGAGGATTCGAGTCGAGGAGCAGGGATGTGGGGGTTCGAGTCGAGGAGCAGGGATGTGGGGATTCGAGTCGAGGAGCAGGGATGTGGGGAGTCGAGTCGAGGAGCAGGGATGTGAGGATTGGAGTCGAGTAGCAGGGATGTGAGGATTCGAGTCGAGGAGCAGGGATGTGGGGATTCGAGTCGAGGAGCAGGGATGTGGGGATTTGAGTCGAGGAGCAGGGATGTGGGGGTTCGAGTCGAGGAGCAGGGATGTGGGGATTCGAGTCGAGGAGCAGGGATGTGAGGATTGGAGTCGAGTAGCAGGGATGTGAGGATTCGAGTCGAGGAGCAGGGATGTGAGGATTCGAGTCGAGGAGCAGGGATGTGGAGATTCGAGTCGAGGAGCAGGGATGTGGGGATTCGAGTCGAGGAGCAGGGATGTGAGGATTGGAGTCGAGTAGCAGGGATGTGAGGATTCGAGTCGAGGAGCAGGGATGTGGGGATTCGAGTCGAGGAGCAGGGATGTGGGGATTGGAGTTGAGGAGCAGGGATGTGGGGATTGGAGTCGAGGAGCAGGGATGTGGGGATTCGAGTCGAGGAGCAGGGATGTGAGGATTCGAGTCGAGGAGCAGGGATGTGGGGATTCGAGTCGAGGAGCAGGGATGTGGGGATTCGAGTCGAGGAGCAGGGATGTGAGGATTCGAGTCGAGGAGCAGGGATGTGGGGATTCGAGTCGAGGAGCAGGGATGTGAGGATTCGAGTCGAGGAGCAGGGATGTGGGGATTCGAGTCGAGGAGCAGGGATGTGGGGATTCGAGTCGAGGAGCTGGGATGTGAGGATTCGAGTCGAGGAGCAGGGATGTGGGGATTCGAGTCGAGGAGCAGGGATGTGGGGGTTCGAGTCGAGGAGCAGGGATGTGGGGATTCGAGTCGAGGAGCTGGGATG
Source organism: Scyliorhinus torazame (assembly GCF_047496885.1). NCBI lineage: Eukaryota > Metazoa > Chordata > Chondrichthyes > Carcharhiniformes > Scyliorhinidae > Scyliorhinus > Scyliorhinus torazame. Next base: position 256,658,772 of record NC_092717.1, on the reverse strand, counting down.
TGAGGATTCGAGTCGAGGAGCAGGGATGTGGAGATTCGAGTCGAGGAGCAGGGATGTGTGGATTCGAGTCGAGGAGCAGGGATGTGGGGATTCGAGTCGAGGAGCAGGGATGTGGGGATTCGAGTCGAGGAGCTGGGATGTGAGGATTCGAGTCGAGGAGCAGGGATGTGGAGATTCGAGTCGAGGAGCAGGGATGTGAGGATTCGAGTCGAGGAGCAGGGATGTGGGGGTTCGAGTCGAGGAGCAGGGATGTGGGGATTCGAGTCGAGGAGCAGGGATGTGGGGAGTCGAGTCGAGGAGCAGGGATGTGAGGATTGGAGTCGAGTAGCAGGGATGTGAGGATTCGAGTCGAGGAGCAGGGATGTGGGGATTCGAGTCGAGGAGCAGGGATGTGGGGATTTGAGTCGAGGAGCAGGGATGTGGGGATTGGAGTCGAGGAGCAGGGATGTGTGGACTCGAGTCGAGGAGCAGGGATGTGGGGATTCGAGTCGAGGAGCAGGGATGTGAGGATTCGAGTCCAGGAGCAGGGATGCGAGGATTCGAGTCGAGGAGCAGGGATGTGGGGATCCGAGTCGAGGAGCAGGGATGTGGGGATTCGAGTCGAGGAGCAGGGATGTGAGGATTGGAGTCGAGTAGCAGGGATATGAGGATTCGAGTCCAGGAGCAGGGATGTGGGGATTCGAGTCGAGGAGCAGGGATGTGGGGATTCGAGTCGAGGAGCAGGGATGTGGGGATTCGAGTCGAGGAGCAGTGATGTGAGGATTCGAGTCTAGGAGCAGGGATGTGGGGATTCGTGTCGAGGAGCAGGGATGTGGGGATTGGAGTCGAGTAGCAGGGATGTGAGGATTCGAGTCTAGGAGCAGGGATGTGGGGATTCGTGTCGAGGAGCAGGGATGTGGGGATTCGAGTCCAGGAGCAGGGATGCGAGGATTCGAGTCGAGGAGCAGGGATGCGAGGATTCGAGTCGAGGAGCTGGGATGTGGGGATTCGAGTCGAGGAGCAGGGATGTGGGGATTCGAGTCGAGGAGCAGGGATGTGAGGATTCGAGTCGAGGAGCAGGGATGTGATGATTCGAGTCGAGGAGCAGGGATGTGGGGATTCGAGTCGAGGAGCAGGGATGTGGGGATTCGAGTCGAGGAGCAGGGATGTGAGGATTCGAGTCGAGGAGCAGGGATGTGGGGATTGGAGTCGAGGAGCAGGGATGTGAGGATTCGAGTCGAGGAGCAGGTATGCGGGGATTCGAGTCGAGGTGCAGGGATGTGGGGGTTCGAGTCGAGGAGCAGGGATGCGGGGATTCGAGTCGAGGAGCAGGGATGCGAGGATTCGAGTCGAGGAGCAGGGATGTGGGGATTCGAGTCGAGGAGCAGGGATGTGAGGATTCGAGTCGAGGAGCAGGGATGTGGGGATTCGAGTCGAGGAGCAGGGATGTGAGGATTCGAGTCGAGGAGCAGGGATGTGGGGATTTGAGTCGAGGAGCAGGGATGTGGGGATTCGAGTCGAGGAGCAGGGATGTGGGGATTCGAGTCGAGGAGCAGGGATGTGAGGATTCGAGTCGAGGAGCAGGGATGTGGGGATTCGAGTCGAGGAGCAGGGATGTGGGGATTCGAGTCGAGGAGCAGGGATGCGGGGGTTCGAGTCGAGGAGCAGGGATGCGAGGATTCGAGTCGAGGAGCAGGGATGTGGGGATTCGAGTCGAGGAGCAGGGATGTGGGGATTCGAGTCGAGGAGCAGGGATGTGGGGATTCGAGTCCAGGAGCAGGGATGTGGGGATTCGAGTCGAGGAGCAGGGATGTGGGGGTTCGAGTCGAGGAGCAGGGATGTGGGGATTCGAGTACAGGAGCAGGGATGTGGGGATTCGAGTCGAGGAGCAGGGATGTGAGGATTCGAGTCGAGGAGCAGGGATGTGGGGATTCGAGTCGAGGAGCAGGGATGTGGGGATTCGAGTACAGGAGCAGGGATGTGGGGATTCGAGTCGAGGAGCAGGGATGTGGGGATTCGAGTCGAGGAGCAGGGATGTGAGGATTCGAGTCGAGGAGCAGGGATGTGAGGATTCGAGTCGAGGAGCAGGGATGTGAGGATTCGAGTCGAGGAGCAGGGATGTGAGGATTCGAGTCGAGGAGCAGGGATGTGAGGATTCGAGTCGAGGAGCAGGGATGTGGGGATTGGAGTCCAGGAGCAGGGATGTGAGGATTCGAGTACAGGAGCAGGGATGTGGGGGTTCGAGTCGAGGAGCAGGGATGTGGGGATTCGAGTCGAGGAGCAGGGATGTGAGGATTCGAGTCGAGGAGCAGGGATGTGAGGATTCGAGTCGAGGAGCAGGGATGTGAGGATTCGAGTCGAGGAGCAGGGATGTGGGGATTCGAGTCGAGGAGCAGGGATGTAGGGATTCGAGTCGAGGAGCAGGGATGTGGGGATTCGAGTCGAGGAGCAGGGATGTGAGGATTCGAGTCGAGGAGCAGGGATGTGGGGATTCGAGTCGAGGAGCAGGGATGTGGGGGTTCGAGTCGAGGAGCAGGGATGTGGGGACTCGAGTCGAGGAGCAGGGATGTGGGGATTCGAGTCGAGGAGCAGGGATGTGAGGATTCGAGTCCAGGAGCAGGGATGTGTGGATTCGAGTCGAGGAGCAGGGATGTGGGGATTCGAGTCGAGGAGCAGGGATGTGGGGATTCGAGTCGAGGAGCAGGGATATGAGGATTCGAGTCGAGGAGCAGGGATGTGAGGATTCGAGTCGAGGAGCAGGGATGTGTGGACTCGAGTACAGGAGCAGGGATGTGGGGATTCGAGTCGAGGAGCAGGGATGCGAGGATTCGACTCGAGGAGCAGGGATGCGGGGATTCCGGTCGAGGAGCAGGGATGCGGGGATTCGAGTCGAGGAGCAGGGATGTGGGGATTCGAGTCGAGGAGCAGGGATGTGGGGATTCGAGTCGAGGAGCAGGGATGTGAGGATTCGGGTCGAGGAGCAGGGATGCCGGGATTCCGGTCGAGGAGCAGGGATGTGGGGATTCGAGTCGAGGAGCAGGGATGTGAGGATTCGAGTCGAGGAGCAGGGATGCGAGGATTCGAGTCGAGGAGCAGGGATGTGGGGATTCGAGTCGAGGAGCAGGGATGTGAGGATTCGAGTCGAGGAGCAGGGATGTGGGGATTTGAGTCGAGGAGCAGGGATGTGGGGATTCGTGTCGAGGAGCAGGGATGTGAGGATTGGAGTCGAGGAGCAGGGATGCGAGGATTCGAGTCGAGGAGCAGGGATGTGGGGATTTGAGTCGAGGAGCAGGGATGTGGGGATTCGAGTCGAGGAGCAGGGATGTGAGGATTCGAGTCGAGGAGCAGGGATGTGAGGATTCGAGTCGAGGAGCAGGGATGTGAGGATTCGAGTCGAGGAGCAGGGATGTGAGGATTCGAGTCGAGGAGCAGGGATGTGAGGATTCGAGTCGAGGAGCAGGGATGAGGGGATTCGTGTCGAGGAGCAGGGATGTGAGGATTGGAGTCGAGGAGCAGGGATGCGAGGATTCGAGTCGAGGAGCAGGGATGTGGGGATTCGAGTCGAGGAGCAGGGATGTGGGGATTCGAGTCGAGGAGCAGGGATGTGGGGATTCGAGTCGAGGAGCAGGGATGTGAGGATTTGGGTCGAGGAGCAGGGATGTGAGGATTCGAGTCGAGGAGCAGGGATGTGAGGATTCGAGTCGAGGAGCAGGGATGTGGGGATTCGAGTCGAGGAGCAGGGATGTGAGGATTCGAGTCGAGGAGCAGGGATGTGAGGATTCGAGTCGAGGAGCAGGGATGTGGGGATTCGAGTCGAGGAGCAGGGATATGAGGATTCGAGTCGAGGAGCAGGAATGCGAGGATTCGAGTCGAGGAGCAGGGATGTGTGGACTCGAGTCGAGGAGCAGGGATGTGAGGATTGGAGTCGAGGAGCAGGGATGTGTGGACTCGAGTCGAGGAGCAGGAATGCGAGGATTCGAGTCGAGGAGCAGGGATGTGTGGACTCGAGTCGAGGAGCAGGAATGCGAGGATTCGAGTCGAGGAGCAGGGATGTGTGGACTCGAGTCGAGGAGCAGGGATGAGGGGATTCGAGTCGAGGAGCAGGGATTTGGGGATTCGAGTCGAGGAGCAGGGATGTGAGGATTCGAGTCGAGGAGCAGGGATGTGGGGATTCGAGGACAGGAGCAGGGATGTGGGGATTCGAGTCGAGGAGCAGGGATGTGAGGATTCGAGTCGAGGAGCAGGGATGTGGGGATTCGAGTCGAGGAGCAGGGATGTGGGGATTCGAGTCCAGGAGCAGGGATGTGGGGATTCGAGTCCAGGAGCAGGGATGTGGGGATTCGAGTCGAGGAGTAGGGATGTGGGGATTGGAGTCGAGGAGCAGGGATGTGAGGATTCGAGTCGAGGAGCAGGGATGTGGGGGTTCGAGTCGAGGAGCAGGGATGTGGGGATTCGAGTACAGGAGCAGGGATGTGAGGTTTCGAGTCGAGGAGCAGGGATGTGGGGATTCGAGTCAAGGGGCAGGGATGTGGGGATTCGAGTCGAGGAGCAGGGATGTGGGGATTCGAGTCGAGGAGCAGGGATGTGGGGATTCGAGTACAGGAGCAGGGATATGAGGATTCGAGGCGAGGAGCAGGGATGTGAGGATTCGAGTCGAGGAGCAGGGTTGTGGGGATTCGAGTCGAGGAGCAGGGATGTGGGGATTGGAGTCGAGGAGCAGGGATGTCGTGGTTCGAGTCGAGGAGCAGGGATGTGGGGATTGGAGTCGAGGAGCAGGGATGTGGGGATTCGAGTCGAGGAGCAGGGATGTGGGGATTCGAGTCGAGGAGTAGGGATGTGGGGATTGGAGTCGAGGAGCAGGGATGTGGGGATTCGAGTCGAGGAGCAGGGATGTCGGGGTTCGAGTCGAGGAGCAGGGATGTGGGGATTGGAGTCGAGGAGCAGGGATGTGGGGATTCGAGTCGAGGAGCAGGGATGTGGGGATTCGAGTCGAGGAGTAGGGATGTGGGGATTGGAGTCGAGGAGCAGGGATGTGGGGATTCGAGTCGAGGAGCAGGGATGTGGGGATTCGAGTCGAGGAGCAGGGATGTGAGGATTCGAGTCGAGGAGCAGGGATGTGGGGATTCGAGTCGAGGAGCAGGGATGTGGGGATTGGAGTCGAGGAGCAGGGATGTGGGGATTGGAGTCGAGGAGCAGGGATGTGAGGATTCGAGTCGAGGAGCAGGGATGTGGGGATACGAGTCGAGGAGCAGGGATGCGGGGATTCGAGTCGAGGAGCAGGGATGTGAGGATTCGAGTCGAGGAGCAGGGATGTGGGGATTCGAGTCGAGGAGCAGGGATGTGGGGATTCGAGTCGAGGAGCAGGAATGTGGGGATTGGAGTCGAGGAGCAGGGATGTGAGGATTCGAGTCCAGGAGCAGGGATGTCGGGGTTCGAGTCGAGGAGCAGGGATGTGGGGATTGGAGTCGAGGAGCAGGGATGTGAGGATTCGAGTCGAGGAGCAGGGATGTGGGGGTTCGAGTCGAGGAGCAGGGATGTGGGGATTCGAGTCGAGGAGCAGGGATGTGGGGATTCGAGTCGAGGAGTAGGGATGTGGGGATTCGAGTCGAGGAGTAGGGATGTGGGGATTGGAGTCGAGGAGCAGGGATGTGAGGATTCGAGTCGAGGAGCAGGGATGTGGGGGTTCGAGTCCAGGAGCAGGGATGTGAGGTTTCGAGTCGAGGAGCAGGGATGTGGGGATTCGAGTCGAGGGGCAGGGATGTGGGGATTCGAGTCGAGGAGCAGGGATGTGGGGATTCGAGTCGAGGAGCAGGGATGTGGGGATTGGAGTCGAGGAGCAGGGATGTGAGGATTCGAGTCGAGGAGCAGGGATGTGGGGATTCGAGTCGAGGAGCAGGGATGTGAGGATTCGAGTACAGGAGCAGGGATGTGAGGATTCGAGTCGAGGAGCAGGGATGTGGGGGTTCGAGTCGAGGAGCAGGGATGTGAGGATTCGAGTCGAGGAGCAGGGATGTGGGGATTGGAGTCGAGGAGCAGGGATGTGAGGATTCGAGTCGAGGAGCAGGGATGTGAGGATTCGAGTCGAGGAGCAGGGATGTGGGGATTCGAGTCGAGGAGCAGGGATGTGGGGATTCGAGTACAGGAGCAGGGATGTGAGGATTCGAGTCGAGGAGCAAGGATGTGGGGATTGGAGTCCAGGAGCAGGGATGTGGGGATTCGAGTGCAGGAGCAGGGATGTGAGGATTCGAGTCGAGGAGCAGGGATATGGGGATTCGAGTCCAGGAGCAGGGATGTGGGGATTCGAGTCGAGGAGCAGGGATGTGAGGATTCGAGTCGAGGAGCAGGGATGTGAGGATTCGAGTCGAGGAGCAGGGATGTGGGTGTTCGAGTCGAGGAGCAGGGATGTGGGGATTCGAATCGAGGAGCAGGGATGTGAGGATTCGAGTCGAGGAGCAGGGATGTGGGGATTCGAGTCGAGGAGCAGGGATGTGGGGGTTCGAGTCGAGGAGCAGGGATGTGGGGAATCGAGTCGAGGAGCAGGGATGTGGGGATTCGAGTCGAGGAGCAGGGATGTGAGGATTCGAGTCGAGGAGCAGGGATGTGAGGATTCGAGTCGAGGAGCAGGGCTGTGGGGGTTCGAGTCCAGGAGCAGGGACGTGGGGGTTCGAGTCGAGGAGCAGGGATGTGAGGATTCGAGTCGAGGAGCAGGGATGTGTGGATTCGAGTCGAGGAGCAGGGATGTGGGGATTCGAGTCGAGGAGCAGGGATGTGGGGATTCGAGTCGAGGAGCAGGGATGTGAGGATTCGAGTACAGGAGCAGGGATGTGGGGGTTCGAGTCGAGGAGCAGGGATGTGGGGATTCGAGTCGAGGAGCAGGGATGCGAGGATTCGAGTCGAGGAGCAGGGATGCGGGGATTCCGGTCGAGGAGCAGGGATGTGGGGATTCGAGTCGAGGAGCAGGGATGTGGGGATTCGAGTCGAGGAGCAGGGATGTGGGGATTCGAGTCGAGGAGCAGGGATGTGAGGATTCGGGTCGAGGAGCAGGGATGCGGGGATTCCGGTCGAGGAGCAGGGATGTGAGGATTCGAGTCGAGGAGCAGGGATGCGAGGATTCGAGTCGAGGAGCAGGGATGTGGGGATTCGAGTCGAGGAGCAGGGATGTGAGGATTCGAGTCGAGGAGCAGGGATGTGGGGATTCGAGTCGAGGAGCAGGGATGCGAGGATTCGTGTCGAGGAGCAGGGATGTGGGGATTCGAGTCGAGGAGCAGGGATGTGGGGATTCGAGTCGAGGAGCAGGGATGTGAGGATTCGAGTCGAGGAGCAGGGATGTGAGGATTCGAGTCGAGGAGCAGGGATGTGAGGATTCGAGTCGAGGAGCAGGGATGTGAGGATTCGAGTCGAGGAGCAGGGATGTGGGGATTCGAGTCGAGGAGCAGGGATGCGAGGATTCGTGTCGAGGAGCAGGGATGTGGGGATTCGAGTCGAGGAGCAGGGATGTGGGGATTCGAGTCGAGGAGCAGGGATGTGAGGATTCGAGTCGAGGAGCAGGGATGTGAGGATTCGAGTCGAGGAGCAGGGATGTGAGGATTCGAGTCGAGGAGCAGGGATGTGAGGATTCGAGTCGAGGAGCAGGGATGTGGGGATTCGTGTCGAGGAGCAGGGATGTGAGGATTGGAGTCGAGGAGCAGGGATGCGAGGATTCGAGTCGAAGAGTAGGGATGAGGGGATTCGAGTCGAGGAGCAGGGATGTGGGGATTCGAGTCGAGGAGCAGGGATGTGGGGATTCGAGTCGAGGAGCAGGGATGTGAGGATTTGGGTCGAGGAGCAGGGATGTGAGGATTCGAGTCGAGGAGCAGGGATGTGAGGATTCGAGTCGAGGAGCAGGGATGTGGGGATTCGAGTCGAGGAGCAGGGATGTGAGGATTCGAGTCGAGGAGCAGGGATGTGAGGATTCGAGTCGAGGAGCAGGGTTGTGGGGATTCGAGTCGAGGAGCAGGGTTGTGGGGATTGGAGTCGAGGAGCAGGGATGTGGGGATTCGAGTCGAGGAGCAGGGATGTGAGGATTCGAGTCGAGGAGCAGGAATGCGAGGATTCGAGTCGAGGAGCAGGGATGTGTGGACTCGAGTCGAGGAGCAGAGATGTGGGGATTCGAGTCGAGGAGCAGGGATTTGGGGATTCGAGTCGAGGAGCAGGGATGTGAGGATTCGAGTCGAGGAGCAGGAATGCGAGGATTCGAGTCGAGGAGCAGGGATGTGAGGATTCGAGTCGAGGAGCAGGAATGCGAGGATTCGAGTCGAGGAGCAGGGATGTGAGGATTGGAGTCGAGGAGCAGGGATGTGAGGATTCGAGTCGAGGAGCAGGGATGTGAGGATTCGAGTCGAGGAGCAGGGATGTGAGGATTCGAGTCGAGGAGCAGGGATGTGGGGATTCGAGTCGAGGAGCAGGGATGTGGGGATTCGAGTCGAGGAGCAGGGATGTGGGGATTCGAGTCGAGGAGCAGGGATGTAGGGGATTCGAGTCGAGGAGCAGTGATGTGAGGATTCGAGTCGAGGAGCAGGGATGTGGGGATTCGAGTCGAGGAGCAGGATTGTGGGGATTCGAGTCGAGGAGCAGAGATGTGGGGATTCGAGTCGAGGAGCAGGGATGTGAGGATTCGAGTCGAGGAGCAGGGATGTGGGGATTCGAGTACAGGAGCAGGGATGTGGGGATTCGAGTCGAGGAGCAGGGATGTGGGGATTCGAGTCGAGGAGCAGGGATGTGAGGATTCGAGTCGAGGAGCAGGGATGTGGGGATTCGAGTCGAGGAGCAGGTATGTGGGGATTCGAGTCGAGGAGCAGGGATGTGGGGATTGGAGTCGAGGAGCAGGGATGTGGGGATTCGAGTCGAGGAGAAGGGATGTGGGGATTCGAGTCGAGGAGCAGGGATGCGAGGATTCAAGTCGAGGAGCAGGGATGTGGGGGTTCGAGTCGAGGAGCAGTGATGTGAGGATTCGAGTCGAGGAGCAGGGATGTGGGGATTCGAGTCGAGGAGCAGGGATGTGAGGATTCGAGTACAGGAGCAGGGATGTGAGGATTCGAGTCGAGGAGCAGGGATGTGGGGGTTCGAGTCGAGGAGCAGGGATGTGAGGATTCGAGTCGAGGAGCAGGGATGTGGGGATTGGAGTCGAGGAGCAGGGATGTGAGGATTCGAGTCGAGGAGCAGGGATGTGAGGATTCGAGTCGAGGAGCAGGGATGTGGGGATTCGAGTCGAGGAGCAGGGATGTGGGGATTCGAGTACAGGAGCAGGGATGTGAGGATTCGAGTCGAGGAGCAAGGATGTGGGGATTGGAGTCCAGGAGCAGGGATGTGGGGATTCGAGTGCAGGAGCAGGGATGTGAGGATTCGAGTCGAGGAGCAGGGATGTGGGGATTCGAGTCCAGGAGCAGGGATGTGGGGATTCGAGTCGAGGAGCAGGGATGTGAGGATTCGAGTCGAGGAGCAGGGATGTGAGGATTCGAGTCGAGGAGCAGGGATGTGGGTGTTCGAGTCGAGGAGCAGGGATGTGGGGATTCGAATCGAGGAGCAGGGATGTGAGGATTCGAGTCGAGGAGCAGGGATATGGGGATTCGAGTCGAGGAGCAGGGATGTGGGGGTTCGAGTCGAGGAGCAGGGATGTGGGGACTCGAGTCGAGGAGCAGGGATGTGGGGATTCGAGTCGAGGAGCAGGGATGTGAGGATTCGAGTCGAGGAGCAGGGATGTGAGGATTCGAGTCGAGGAGCAGGGCTGTGGGGGTTCGAGTCCAGGAGCAGGGACGTGGGGGTTCGAGTCGAGGAGCAGGGATGTGAGGATTCGAGTCGAGGAGCAGGGATGTGTGGATTCGAGTCGAGGAGCAGGGATGTGGGGATTCGAGTCGAGGAGCAGGGATGTGGGGATTCGAGTCGAGGAGCAGGGATGTGAGGATTCGAGTACAGGAGCAGGGATGTGGGGGTTCGAGTCGAGGAGCAGGGATGTGGGGATTCGAGTCGAGGAGCAGGGATGCGAGGATTCGAGTCGAGGAGCAGGGATGCGGGGATTCCGGTCGAGGAGCAGGGATGTGGGGATTCGAGTCGAGGAGCAGGGATGTGGGGATTCGAGTCGAGGAGCAGGGATGTGGGGATTCGAGTCGAGGAGCAGGGATGTGAGGATTCGGGTCGAGGAGCAGGGATGCGGGGATTCCGGTCGAGGAGCAGGGATGTGAGGATTCGAGTCGAGGAGCAGGGATGCGAGGATTCGAGTCGAGGAGCAGGGATGTGGGGATTCGAGTCGAGGAGCAGGGATGTGAGGATTCGAGTCGAGGAGCAGGGATGTGGGGATTCGAGTCGTGGAGCAGGGATGCGAGGATTCGTGTCGAGGAGCAGGGATGTGGGGATTCGAGTCGAGGAGCAGGGATGTGGGGATTCGAGTCGAGGAGCAGGGATGTGAGGATTCGAGTCGAGGAGCAGGGATGTGAGGATTCGAGTCGAGGAGCAGGGATGTGAGGATTCGAGTCGAGGAGCAGGGATGTGAGGATTCGAGTCGAGGAGCAGGGATGTGGGGATTCGAGTCGAGGAGCAGGGATGCGAGGATTCGTGTCGAGGAGCAGGGATGTGGGGATTCGAGTCGAGGAGCAGGGATGTGGGGATTCGAGTCGAGGAGCAGGGATGTGAGGATTCGAGTCGAGGAGCAGGGATGTGAGGATTCGAGTCGAGGAGCAGGGATGTGAGGATTCGAGTCGAGGAGCAGGGATGTGAGGATTCGAGTCGAGGAGCAGGGATGTGGGGATTCGTGTCGAGGAGCAGGGATGTGAGGATTGGAGTCGAGGAGCAGGGATGCGAGGATTCGAGTCGAAGAGTAGGGATGAGGGGATTCGAGTCGAGGAGCAGGGATGTGGGGATTCGAGTCGAGGAGCAGGGATGTGGGGATTCGAGTCGAGGAGCAGGGATGTGAGGATTTGGGTCGAGGAGCAGGGATGTGAGGATTCGAGTCGAGGAGCAGGGATGTGAGGATTCGAGTCGAGGAGCAGGGATGTGGGGATTCGAGTCGAGGAGCAGGGATGTGAGGATTCGAGTCGAGGAGCAGGGATGTGAGGATTCGAGTCGAGGAGCAGGGTTGTGGGGATTCGAGTCGAGGAGCAGGGTTGTGGGGATTGGAGTCGAGGAGCAGGGATGTGGGGATTCGAGTCGAGGAGCAGGGATGTGAGGATTCGAGTCGAGGAGCAGGAATGCGAGGATTCGAGTCGAGGAGCAGGGATGTGTGGACTCGAGTCGAGGAGCAGAGATGTGGGGATTCGAGTCGAGGAGCAGGGATTTGGGGATTCGAGTCGAGGAGCAGGGATGTGAGGATTCGAGTCGAGGAGCAGGAATGCGAGGATTCGAGTCGAGGAGCAGGGATGTGAGGATTCGAGTCGAGGAGCAGGAATGCGAGGATTCGAGTCGAGGAGCAGGGATGTGAGGATTGGAGTCGAGGAGCAGGGATGTGAGGATTCGAGTCGAGGAGCAGGGATGTGAGGATTCGAGTCGAGGAGCAGGGATGTGAGGATTCGAGTCGAGGAGCAGGGATGTGGGGATTCGAGTCGAGGAGCAGGGATGTGGGGATTCGAGTCGAGGAGCAGGGATGTGGGGATTCGAGTCGAGGAGCAGGGATGTGGGGATTCGAGTCGAGGAGCAGGGATGTGAGGATTCGAGTCGAGGAGCAGGGATGTGGGGATTCGAGTCGAGGAGCAGGGATGTGGGGATTCGAGTCGAGGAGCAGGGATGTGGGGATTCGAGTCGAGGAGCAGGGATGTGGGGATTCGAGTCGAGGAGCAGGGATGTGGGGATTCGAGTCGAGGAGCAGTGATGTGAGGATTCGAGTCGAGGAGCAGGGATGTGGGGATTCGAGTCGAGGAGCAGGATTGTGGGGATTCGAGTCGAGGAGCAGAGATGTGGGGATTCGAGTCGAGGAGCAGGGATGTGAGGATTCGAGTCGAGGAGCAGGGATGTGGGGATTCGAGTACAGGAGCAGGGATGTGGGGATTCGAGTCGAGGAGCAGGGATGTGGGGATTCGAGTCGAGGAGCAGGGATGTGGGGATTCGAATCGAGGAGCAGGGATGTGGGGATTCGAGTCGAGGAGCAGGGATGTGAGGATTCGAGTTGAGGAGCAGGGATGTGAGGATTCGAGTCGAGGAGCAGGGATGTGGGGATTCGAATCGAGGAGCAGGGATGTGGGGATTGGAGTCGAGGAGCAGGGATGTGGGGATTCGAGTCGAGGAGCAGGGATGTGGGGATTGGAGTCGAGGAGCAGGGATGTGGGGATTCGAGTCGAGGAGAAGGGATGTGGGGATTCGAGTCGAGGAGCAGGGATGCGAGGATTCAAGTCGAGGAGCAGGGATGTGGGGGTTCGAGTCGAGGAGCAGTGATGTGAGGATTCGAGTCGAGGAGCAGGGATTTGAGGATTCGAGTCGAGGAGCAGGGATGTGGGGATTCGAGTCGAGGAGAAGGGATGTGGGGATTCGAGTCGAGGAGCAGGGATGTGGGGACTCGAGTCGAGGAGCAGGGATGTGGGGATTCGAGTCGAGGAGCAGGGATGTGTGGATTCGAGTCGAGGAGCAGGGATGTGGGGATTCGAGTCGAGGAGCAGGGATGTGAGGATTCGAGTCGAGGAGCAGGGATGTGGGGATTCGAGTCGAGGAGCAGGGATGTGTGGATTCGAGTCGAGGAGCAGGGATGTGGGGATTCGAGTCGAGGAGCAGGGATGTGGGGATTCGAGTCGAGGAGCAGGGATGTGGGGATTCGAGTTGAGGAGCAGGGATGTGGGGATTCGAGTCGAGGAGCAGGGATGTGAGGATTCGAGTCGAGGAGCAGGGATGTGGGGATTCGAGTCGAGGAGCAGGGATGTGGGGATTCGAGTCGAGGAGCAGGGATGTGTGGATTCGAGTCGAGGAGCAGGGATGTGGGTATTCGAGTCGAGGAGCAGGGATGTGGGGATTCGAGTCGAGGAGCAGGGATGTGGGGATTGGAGTCGAGGAGCAGGGATGTGAGGATTCGAGTCGAGGAGCAGGGACGTGGGGATTGGAGTCGAGGAGCAGGGATGTGAGGATTCGAGTCGAGGAGCAGGGATGTGAGGATTCGAGTCGAGGAGCAGGGATGTGGGGGTTCGAGGACAGGAGCAGGGATGTGGGGATTCGAGTCGAGGAGCAGGGATGTGAGGATTCGAGTCGAAAAGCAGGGATTTGAGGATTCGAGTCGAGGAGCAGGGATGTGGGGATTCGAGTCGAGGAGCAGGGATGTGGGGATTCGAGTCGAGGAGCAGGGATGTGGGGATTCGAGTCGAGGAGCAGGGATGTGGGGATTGGAGTCGAGGAGCAGGGATGTGGGGGTTCGAGTCGAGGAGCAGGGATGTCGGGGTTCGAGTCGAGGAGCAGGGATGTGGGGGTTCGAGTCGAGGAGCAGGGATGTGGGGATTGGAGTCTAGGAGCAGGGATGTGGGGATTCGAGTCGAGGAGCAGGGATGTGGGGATTCGAGTCGAGGAGCAGGGATGTGGGGATTCGAGTCGAGGAGCAGGGATGTGAGGATTCGAGTCCAGGAGCAGGGATGTGAGGATTCGAGTCGAGGAGCAGGGATGTGAGGATTCGAGTCGAGGAGCAGGGATGTGGGGATTCGAGTCGAGGAGCAGGGATGTGGGGATTCGAGTCGAGGAGCAGGGATGTGGGGATTCGAGTCGAGGAGCAGGGATGTGCGGATTCGAGTCGAGGAGCAGGGATGTGGGGATTCGAGTCGAGGAGCAGGGATGTGAGGATTCGAGTCGAGGAGCAGGGATGTGGGGATTCGAGTCGAGGAGCAGGGATGTGGGGATTCGAGTCGAGGAGCAGGGTTGTGAAGACTCGAGTCGAGGAGCAGGGATGTGGGGATTCGATTCCAGGAGCAGGGATGCGGGGATTCGAGTCGAGGAGCAGGGATGTGAGGACTCGAGTCGAGGAGCAGGGATGTGGGAATTCGAGTCCAGGAGCAGGGATGTGGGGATTGGAGTCGAGGAGCAGGGATGTGGAGATTCGAGTCGAGGAGCAGGGATGTGAGGATTCGAGTCGAGGAGCAGGGATGTGAGGATTCGAGTCTAGGAGCAGGGATGTGGGGATTGGAGTCGAGGAGCAGGGATGTGGGGATTCGAGTCGAGGAGCAGGGATGTGGGGATTCGAGTCGAGGAGCAGGGATGTGGGGATTCGAGTCGAGGAGCAGGGATGTGGGGATTCGAGTCGAGGAGCAGGGATGTGGGGATTCGAGTCGAGGAGCAGGGATGTGGGGATTCGAGTCCAGGAGCAGGGATGTGAGGATTCGAGTCGAGGAGCAGGGATGTGGGGATTGGAGTCGAGGAGCAGGGATGTGGTGATTCGAGTCGAGGAGCAGGGATGTGGGGATTTGAGTCGAGGAGCAGGGATGTGGGGATTTGAGTCGAGGAGCAGGGATGTGGGGATTCGAGTCGAGGAGCAGGGATGTGGGGATTCGAGTCGAGGAGCAGGGATGTGGGGATTCGAGTCCAGGAGCAGGGATGTGAGGATTCGAGTCGAGGAGCAGGGATGTGGGGATTCGAGTCGAGGAGCAGGGATGTGGTGATTCGAGTCGAGGAGCAGGGATGTGGGGATTCGAGTCGAGGAGCAGGGATGTGGGGATTTGAGTCGAGGAGCAGGGATGTGGGGATTCGAGTCGAGGAGCAGGGATGTGGGGATTCGAGTCGAGGAGCAGGGATGTGGGGATTCGAGTCGAGGAGCAGGGATGTGGGGATTCGAGTCGAGGAGCAGGGATGTGAGGATTCGAGTCGAGGAGCAGGGATGTGAGGTTTCGAGTCGAGGAGCAGGGATGTGGGGATTCGAGTCGAGGAGCAGGGATGTGGGGATTCGAGTCGAGGAGCAGGGATGTGGTGATTCGAGTCGAGGAGCAGGGATGTGGGGATTCGAGTCGAGGAGCAGGGATGTGGGGGTTCGAGTCGAGGAGCAGGGATGTGGGGATTCGAGTCGAGGAGCAGGGATGTGGGGATTCGAGTCGAGGAGCAGGGATGTGGGGATTCGAGTCGAGGAGCAGGGATGTGAGGATTCGAGTCGAGGCGCAGGGATGTGAGGATTCGAGTCGAGGAGCAGGGATGTGGGGATTGGAGTCGAGGAGCAGGGTGTGGGGATTGGAGTCGAGGAGCAGGGATGTGGGGATTCGTGTCGAGGAGCAGTGATGTGAGGATTCGAGTACAGGAGCAGGGATGTGGGGATTCGAGTCGAGGAGCAGGGATGTGGGGATTGGAGTCGAGGAGCAGGGATGTGAGGATTCGAGTCGAGGAGCAGGGATGTGAGGATTCGAGTCGAGGAGCAGGGATGTGGGGGTTCGAGGACAGGAGCAGGGATGTGGGGATTCGAGTCGAGGAGCAGGGATGTGAGGATTCGAGTCGAGGAGCAGGGATTTGAGGATTCGAGTCGAGGAGCAGGGATGTGGGGATTCGAGTCGAGGAGCAGGGATGTGGGGATTCGAGTCGAGGAGCAGGGATGTGGGGATTGGAGTCGAGGAGCAGGGATGTGGGGGTTCGAGTCGAGGAGCAGGGATGTGGGGATTGGAGTCGAGGAGCAGGGATGTGGGGATTCGAGTCGAGGAGCAGGGATGTGGGGATTCGAGTCGAGGAGCAGGGATGCGGGGATTCGAGTCGAGGAGCAGGGATGTGGGGATTGGTGTCGAGGAGCAGGGATGTGGGGGTTCGAGTCGAGGAGCAGGGATGTGGGGATTGGAGTCGAGGAGCAGGGATGTGGGGATTCGAGTCGAGGAGCAGGGATGCGGGGATTCGAGTCGAGGAGCAGGGATGTGGGGATTGGAGTCGAGGAGCTGGGATGTGAGGATTCGAGTCGAGGAGCAGGGATGTGGGGATTCGAGTCGAGGAGCAGGGATGTGGGGATTCGAGTCGAGGTGCAGGGATGTGGGGATTCGAGTCGAGGAGCAGGGATGTGGGGATTCGAGTCGAGGAGCAGGGATGTGAGGATTCGAGTCGAGGAGCAGGGATGTGGGGATTCGAGTCGAGGAGCAGGGATGTGGTGATTCGAGTCGAGGAGCAGGGATGTGGGGGTTCGAGTCGAGGAGCAGGGATGTGGGGATTCGAGTCGAGGAGCAGGGATGTGGGGATTCGAGTCGAGGAGCAGGGATGTGCGGATTCAAGTCGAGGAGCAGGGATGTGGGGGTTCGAGTCGAGGAGCAGGGATGTGGGGATTCGAGTCGAGGAGCAGGGATGTGGGGATTCGAGTCGAGGAGCAGGGATGTGAGGATTCGAGTCAAGGAGCAGGGATGTGGGGATTCGAGTCGAGGAGCAGGGATGTGGGGATTCGAGTCGAGGAGCAGGGATGTGGGGATTCGAGTCGAGGAGCAGGGATGTGAGGATTCGAGTCGAGGAGCAGGGATGTGGGGATTCGAGTCGAGGAGCAGGGATGTGAGGATTCGAGTCGAGGAGCAGGGATGTGACGACTCGAGTCGAGGAGCAGGGATGTGGGGATTCGAGTCCAGGAGCAGGGATGTGGGGATTCGAGTCGAGGAGCAGGGATGCGAGGATTCGAGTCGAGGAGCAGGGATGTGGGGATTCGAGTCGAGGAGCAGGGATGTGAGGATTCGAGTCGAGGAGCAGGGATGTGAGGATTCGAGTACAGGAGCAGGGATGTGAGGACTCGAATCGAGGAGCAGGGATGTGGGGATTCGAGTCGAGGAGCAGGGATGTGAGGATTCGAGTCGAGGAGCAGGGATGTGAGGACTCGAGTCGAGGAGCAGGGATGTGGGGATTCGAGTCGAGGAGCAGGGATGTGAGGATTCGAGTCTAGGAGCAGGGATGCGGGGATTCGAGTCGAGGAGCAGGGATGTGAGGACTCGACTCGAGGAGCAGGGATGTGGGGATTCGAGTCCAGGAGCAGGGATGTGGGGATTGGAGTCGAGGAGCAGGGATGTGGGGATTCGAGTCGAGGAGCAGGGATGTGAGGATTCGAATCGAGGAGCAGGGATGTGAGGATTCGAGTCGAGGAGCAGGGATGTGGGGATTGGAGTCGAGGAGCAGGGATGTGGGGATTGGAGTCGAGGAGCAGGGATGTGGGGATTCGAGTCGAGGAGCAGGGATGTGGGGATTCGAGTCGAGGAGCAGGGATGTGGGGATTCGAGTCGAGGAGCAGGGATGTGGGGATTCGAGTCGAGGAGCAGGGATGTGGGGGTTCGAGTCGAGGAGCAGGGATGTGAGGATTCGAGTCGAGGAGCAGGGATGTGGGGATTCGAGTCGAGGAGCAGGGATGTGAGGATTCGAGTCGGGGAGCAGGGATGTGGGGATTCGAGTCGAGGAGCAGGGATGTGGGGATTCGAGTCGAGGAGCAGGGATGTGGGGATTCGAGTCGAGGAGCAGGGATGTGAGGATTCGAGTCGAGGAGCAGGGATGTGAGGACTCGAGTCGAGGAGCAGGGATGTGGGGATTCGAGTCCAGGAGCAGGGATGTGAGGATTCGAGTCGAGGAGCAGGGATGTGGGGATTCGAGTCGAGGAGCAGGGATGTGGTGATTCGAGTCGAGGAGCAGGGATGTGGTGATTCGAGTACAGGAGCAGGGATGTGGGGGTTCGAGTACAGGAGCAGGGATGTGAGGACTCGAGTCGAGGAGCAGGGATGTGGGGATTCGAGTCGAGGAGCAGGGATGTGGGGGTTCGAGTCGAGGAGCAGGGATGCGAGGATTCGAGTCGAGGAGCAGGGATGTGAGGACTCGAGTCGAGGAGCAGGGATGTGGGGATTCGAGTCGAGGAGCAGGGATGTGAGGATTCGAGTCTAGGAGCAGGGATGCGGGGATTCGAGTCGAGGAGCAGGGATGTGAGGACTCGAGTCGAGGAGCAGGGATGTGGGGATTCGAGTCGAGGAGCAGGGATGTGAGGATTCGAGTCGAGGAGCAGGGTTGTGAGGATTCGAGTCGAGGAGCAGGGATGTGGGGATTCGAGTCGAGGAGCAGGGATGTGGGGATTCGAGTCGAGGAGCAGGGATGTGGTGATTCGAGTCGAGGAGCAGGGATGTGGGGATTCGAGTCGAGGAGCAGGGATGTGGGGATTCGAGTCGAGGAGCAGGGATGTGGGGATTCGAGTCGAGGAGTAGGGATGTGAGGATTGGAGTCGAGGAGCAGGGATGTGGGGATTCGAGTCGAGGAGCAGGGATGTGGGGATTCGAGTCGAGGAGCAGGGATGTGGGGATTCGAGTCGAGGAGCAGGGATGTGGGGATTTGAGTCGAGGAGCAGGGATGTGGGGATTCGAGTCGAGGAGCAGGGATGTGGGGATTCGAGTCGAGGAGCAGGGATGTGGGGATTCGAGTCGAGGAGCAGGGATGTGGGGATTCGAGTCGAGGAGCTGGGATGTGGGGATTCGAGTCGAGGAGCAGGGATGTGGGGATTCGAGTCGAGGAGCAGGGATGTGGGGATTCGAGTCGAGGAGCAGGGATGTGGGGATTTGAGTCGAGGAGCAGGGATGTGTGGATTCGAGTCGAGGAGCAGGGATGTGGTGATTCGAGTCGAGGAGCAGGGATGTGGGGATTCGAGTCGAGGAGCAGGGATGTGGGGATTCGAGTCGAGGAGCAGGGATGTGGTGATTCGAGTCGAGGAGCAGGGATGTGGGGATTCGAGTCGAGGAGCAGGGATGTGGGGATTCGAGTCGAGGAGCAGGGATGTGGGGATTCGAGTCGAGGAGCAGGGATGTGGTGATTCGAGTCGAGGAGCAGGGATGTGAGGATTCGAGTCGAGGAGCAGGGATGTGGGGATTCGAGTCGAGGAGCAGGGATGTGAGGATTCGAGTCGAGGAGCAGGGATGTGGGGATTCGAGTCGAGGAGCAGGGATGTGAGGATTCGAGTCGAGGAGCAGGGATGTGGGGATTCGAGTCGAGGAGCAGGGATGTGGGGGTTCGAGTCGAGGAGCAGGGATGTGGGGATTCGAGTCTAGGAGCAGGGATGTGGGGATTCGAGTCGAGGAGCAGGGATGTGGGGATTCGAGTCGAGGAGCAGGGATGTGGGGATTCGAGTCGAGGAGCAGGGATGTGAGGATTCGAGTCGAGGAGCAGGGATGTGAGGATTCGAGTCGAGGAGCAGGGATGTGAGGATTCGAGTCGAGGAGCAGGGATGTGGGGATTCGAGTCGAGGAGCAGGGATGTGGGGATTCGAGTCGAGGAGCAGGGATGTGGGGATTCGAGTCGAGGAGCAGGGATGTGGGGATTCGAGTCGAGGAGCAGGTATGTGGGGATTCGAGTCGAGGAGCAGGGATGTGGGGATTCGAGACGAGGAGCAGGGATGTGGGGATTCGAGTCGAGGAGCAGGGATGTGGGGATTCGAGTCGAGGAACAGGGATGTGAGGATTCGAGTCGAGGAGCATGGATGTGGGGATTTGAGTCGAGGAGCAGGGATGTGGGGATTCGAGTCGAGGAGCAGGGATGTGGGGATTCGAGTCGAGGAGCAGGGATGTGGGGATTCGAGTCGAGGAGCAGAGATGTGGGGATTCGAGTCGAGGAGCAGGGATGTGGGGATTCGAGTCGAGGAGCAGGGATGTGGGGATTCGAGTCGAGGAGCAGGGATGTGGGGATTCGAGTCGAGGAGCAGGGATGTGAGGATTCGAGTCGAGGAGCAGGGATGTGGGGATTCGAGTCGAGGAGCAGGGATGTGAGGATTCGAGTCGAGGAGCAGGGATGTGGGGATTCGAGTCGAGGAGCAGGGATGTGAGGATTCGAGTCGAGGAGCAGGGATGTGGGGATTCGAGTCGAGGAGCAGGGATGTGGGGATTCGAGTCGAGGAGCAGGGATGTGGGGATTCGAGTCGAGGAGCAGGGATGTGGGGATTCGAGTACAGGAGCAGGGATGTGGGGATTCGAGTCGAGGAGCAGGGATGTGGGGATTCGAGTCGAGGAGCAGGGATGTGGGGATTCGAGTCGAGGAGCAGGGATGTGGGGATTCGAGTCGAGGAGCAGGGATGTGAGGATTCGAGTCGAGGAGCAGGGATGTGGGGATTCGAGTCGAGGAGCAGGGATGTGAGGATTCGAGTCGAGGAGCAGGGATGTGGGGATTCGAGTCGAGGAGCAGGGATGTGAGGATTCGAGTCGAGGAGCAGGGATGTGGGGATTCGAGTCGAGGAGCAGGGATGTGGGGATTTGAGTCGAGGAGCAGGGATGTGGGGATTCGAGTCGAGGGGCAGGGATGTGGGGATTTGAGTCGAGGAGCAGGGATGTGGGGATTTGAGTCGAGGAGCAGGGTTGTCTTGCTACAATTATTCAGTACCTCGGTGTGGGCGGGTCTGTTAAACCTCACTCACGGCGTTTCTGTGAGAAGGTCTTCCTTTCTTTTTCTGCAGATTGCGGCTCGCAGATTTTTACTCCTTTGTGTTGCTCTCCTTGTACAGATCTCCAACGAACCCCTCCGCCTCAATCGCTGGGCTGCCGTGTGTGGGGGACACTCTGGGAGTGCGGGCTTGTTATACACCCTGCAAACTCGGTAAGGTTTAACCCATCATTATAATAAACTTCCTTGTAATAAACATAGTAAATAGGAGCAGGAGCAGGCCATTCGGCCCTTCGAGCCTGCTCCCCGTTCTGATCATGGCTGGTGATCCAACTCAATACCCTGATCCCACTTTCCCCCCATAGCCTTCGATTTTCTTTCCCTAACTGCTACTTGAATATATTCAATGTTTTAGCCTCAACTACTTCCCGTGGTGACGAATTCCACAGGCCGACCGCTCTCTGGGTGAAGAAACTTCTCCTTATCTCTGTGCTAAATTGTTTACCCTGAATCCTCAGACTGTGACCCCTGGTTCTTAACCCCCCACCATCGGGAACATCCTTCCTGCATCAACCCTGTCCAGTCCTGTTAGAATTTTATAGTTTCTGTGAGATCCCCCCCCCATTCTTCTGAACTCCAGCGACAACAATCCCAACCGAGTCAATCTCTCCTCATATGACAGTCCCGCCATCCCTGGAATCAGTCTGGTAAACCTTCGCTGCTCTCCCTCGAGAGCAAGAACATCCTTCCTCAGAGAAGGAGACCAAAACTGCTCACAATACTCCAGGTGTGGCCTCACCAAGACCCTGTACAATTGCAGCAACACATCCCTGCTTCTATACTCGAAACCTCTCGCAATGAAGGCCAACATACCATTAGCCATCTCTGGAATCAGTCTGGTAAACCTTCGCTGCACTCCCTCGAGAGCAAGAACATCCTTCCTCAGAGAAGGAGACCAAAACTGCATCCCCCACACTTCCCGACCCCCACACTCCCCGACCCTCACACTCCCCGACCCCCACACTCCCCACTCTGCTTCTCCCTCCCTCCCTCTCTTGGCCCTCCGTCTCTTGGCCCTCCCTCCCTCTCTTGGCCCTCCCTCCCTCTCTTGGCCCTCCCTCCCTCTCTTGGCCCTCCCTCCCTCTCTTGGCCCTCCCTCCCTCTCTTGGCCCTCCCTCTCTTGGCCCTCCTATTTCCATTGCCTGTTTCGCACCTTCTCCCCCACAATTTGCCTCTCTTTGCAATGACTCGGTCTCTTCCTTTGTTCAGATGTTGCTGAGTCGGTTCATGGCTGGACCATGTGGTCTCCATGGTCACCCTGCAGTCGGACCTGTTTCTATGATGTGGATGAAGTGTCCGTAAGGAGACGGTTCCGACATTGCCCCAGTTCCGATGGGACCAATTCCAGCTGCCAAGGAGAATCCATTCAGGAAGAGCAATGTCTTATTCACCCGTGTGCAGGTGAGAGCGTGTGCTGGTGGGAGCGTGTGCTGGTGTGGAGCATGTGCGTGTGCTGGTGTGGAGCATGTGCGTGTGCTGGTGTGGAGCATGTGCGTGTGCTGGTGCGGAGCGTGTGCTGGTGCAGAGCGTGTGCTGGTGTGGAGCATGTGCATGTGCTGGTGAAGAGCGTGTGCTGGTGTGGAGCATGTGCATGTGCTGGTGCGGAGCGTGTGCTGGTGCGGAGCGTGTGCTGGTGCGGCGCGTGTGCTGGTGCGGAGCGTGTGCTGGTGCGGAGCATGTGCGTGTGCAGGAACAGAGCGAGCTGGGTCTATCTGTGCACAGATCATTGAAGGGGGCAGGACTGGCGGAGAGAGCAGTGAATGAAGCAGAGAGTATTCTGGGATGGATTAAGAGGGACACAGAGTACAGCAGCGAGGAGGTTATACTGAATTTATACAGACACTAGTTAGACCTCAGCTGGAATATTGTGCACAGTTCTGGGAGCCACACTATCGGAAGGATGTGAACACATTGGAGAGAGAGTGGGGAAGAGGTTCACAGGAATGGTTGCGGGTGTGAAGAGCATGTTATTATTTTTTGAGTATATTGTGTATGTGACTAATTTAATTCAGCTGTGGACAGAGTATTCATAGAATTGGAACCAGCAAAGAGGCTGGCTGTAAGCTCATTTGAAGTGAATAGGGCCAAGTTGGATGATCTACAGTAAACACAACATGAGTAGAAAATTTCCATTAGGAGATAAGTGAGGATTTGGATTTTTAGCTGTTGAATTTTGAATGGAGGTAAGGGTGTTGCCATAATAATAAAGGAAAAGTTATTAAATTTTATTTTACCCAGAAATAGTGGCCGTCCGTAGAATCATAGAAATCATAGAATCTCGACAGATCTTTCAACCCATCGGATCTGCTCCGACCCTCTGAAAGAGAACTTTACCTCGGCCCACACACCCACCCTCTCCCCATAACCCAGTAACCCCACCTAACCTTTGGACACTAAGGGCAATTTATCACGGCCAAGCCACCTAACCTGCACATCTTTGGACTGTGGGAGGAAACCGGAGCACCCGGAGGAAACCCACGCACACACGGGGAGGATGTGCAGACTCCGCACAGACAGTGACCCAAGGCTGGAATCGAGCCCAGGTCCCTGGTGCTGTGAGGCATCAGTGCTAACCACTATGCTACCGTGCCGAATATAGAATTTTTTTAAAAAGCGCACACATCATAGAACATAGAATGCAGAAGGAGCCCATTCGGCCCATCGAGTCTACATCGACCCACCCAAGCCTCACTTCCACCCCATCCCTGTAACCCAACAACCCCTCCTAACCTTTTTGGACACGTAGGGCAATTTATCATGGCCAATCCACCTAACCTGCACGTCTTTGGACTGTGGGAGGAAACCAGAGCACCCGGAGGAAACCCACGCAGACACGGGGAGAGCGTGCAGACTCTGCACAGACAGTGACCCAGCGGGGAATCGAACCTGGGGCCATGGAGCTGTGAAGCCACAGTGCTAACCACTGTGCAACGTGCTGCCCACACATCCTGGCAATGATAAATTTCAAAGAAGGATAAGGACACTGGAGAAAGAGGAAGGAATGTATTTAAGGAGAGGGTGGACGCTGTGTTGAGGAATGGCCATGTAAAATCTCCTGAAGAGTGTGCTCGAGGTGAACGGTGAAAAAGTGAAGTTCTGGTTCTCCCACCGAATAGGACTTTGCTTTAAAGGCATGGATTTACACAGTCGAGAGAGACAGAGTGAGAGAGTCAATCCTGTGAATACCAGTGGGCTGCTCCTTGTGGTAATATTGCTGGAATTCTGTAGATTAAATATCTAGAAGGATTTATGCCTAAAAGGAACGTTTATCAGTTGAATCAATTAACAATCTGTTTTTATGGAAATATTCCTTAAGTCTAATTTTTAAATATGTTATTGCAATCTTGTGTGTTGAAGTTTTCTTTTATTTTGTTAATAAATGTTCCAATTTAATATATGAAATCTCCCACAAAAGATTTGGTCCTTGACTTCAGTACATGTATCTTCTCATCGTGAAATACAAATTGAAAATAGTTGTGATAGCTTGTCCATGTTTCCCTTTGGGATTTGGTTAGCCCGGTAACTACCGCCTGCCGGATCGAACACAGGGATGAGGAACTTCAATTCTGAAGATAAATTGGAGAAGTTCAGATGGTCCTCCGTGCGGAAGAGAGAGCTGAAAGGCTGCTCACTGGCTGAAACATTGGGACGGTCGAAACACTGAACTGTGCCGGGTTCTTGTGAATCACATAATTAGCAAAGTGGAGACTTCCGGTGGCGGCCATGGAGGAGTAGGTCGCACAGTTGGTCGCTCTCGCCTGTGACGGACTTTTGGACCTTTTTCTCCTGTTTTTTCCCGGATTTTATTGGATAAATCGGTGAAGAGTGAGACAGTGAGAAGAAATCCCCCTCCGGTGTATGGACAATTGGACCAGAAGTGGCCGTGTGAGAAGACACAGTCCTATAAGGGAGACGCGAGCAGAGCTGGCAACGCGGGACAGCATGGCGGAGAAGCAGGACCACGGGAGACGGCACAGTGGTCAACGGAGCAGCTGGTGACGTTTTTTGAAGATTGCTTCGCCGAGCTGAAGAAGGACACGCTGGACCCGATCAAGGCTTCGATTGATCAGGTGGTACAGAATCAGGAGACCCATGGACGGGCGATCCAGGAGGTGGAGAAAAAGATGTCCGAGCACGAGGAGCACATAACCGTGCTGGAGACCAAGGTGGGGATGATGAACGTAAGAACATAAGAACTAGGAACAGGAGTCGGCCATCTGGCCCCTCGAGCCTGCTCCGCCATTCAATGAGATCATGGCTGATCTTTTGTGGACTCAGCTCCACTTTCCGGCCCGTACACCATATTCCCGAATCCCTTTATTCTTTAGAAAGGCATCTATCTTTTTCTTAAAAACGTTTAAAGAAGGAGCCTCAACTGCTTCACTGGGCAAGGAATTCCAGAGATTCACAACCCTTTGGGTGAAGAAGTTCCTCCTACACTCAGTCCTAAATCTACTTCCCCTTATTTTGAGGCTATGCCCCCTAGTTCTGCTTTCACCCGCCAGTGGAAACAACCTGCCCGCATCTATCCTATCTATTCCCTTCATAATTTTATATGTTTCTATAAGATCCGCCCTCATCCTTCTAAATTCCAACGAGTACAATCCCAGTCTACTCAACCTCTCCTCGTAATCCAACCCCCTCAGCTCTGGGATTAACCTAGTGAATCTCCTCTGCACACCCTCCAGTGCCAATACGTCCTTTCTCAAGTAAGGAGACCAAAACTGAACAGAATACTCCAGGTGTGACCTCACTAACACCTTATACAATTGCAGCATAACCTCCCTCGTCTTAAACTCCATCCCTCCAGCAATGAAGGACAAATTTCCATTTGCCTTCTTAATCACCTGTTGCACCTGAAAGCAACTTTTTGCGACTCATGCACTAGCACACCCAGATCTCTCTGCACAGCAGCATGTTTTAATTTTTTATCATTTAAATAATAATCCCTTTTGCCGTTATTCTTACCAAAATGGATAACCTCACATTTGTCAACATTGTATTCCATCTGCCAGACCCGAGTCCATTCACTTAGCCTATCCAAATCCCTCTGCAGACTTCCGGTATCCTCTGCACTTTTTGCTTTACCACTTATCTTAGTGTCGTCTGCAAACTTGGACACATTGCCCTTGGTCCCAAAATCCAAATCATCTATGTAAATTGTGAACAGTTGTGGGCCCAACACTGATCCCTGAGGGACACCACTAGCTACTGATTGCCAACCAGAGAAACACCCATTAATCCCCACTCTTTGCTTTCTATTAATTAACCAATCCTCTATCCATGCTCCTACTTTCCCCTTAATGCCATGCATCTTTATCTTATGCAACAATCTTTTGTGTGGCACCTTGTCAAAGGCTTTCTGGAAATCCAGATATACCACATCCATTGGCTTCCCGTTATCTACCGCACTGTTAATGTCCTCAAAAAATTCGACTAAATTAGTTAGGCACGACCTGCCCTTTATGAACCCATGCTGCGTCTGTCCAATGGGACAATTTCCATCCAGATGCCTCGCTATTTCTTCCTTGATGATAGATTCCAGAATCTTCCCTACTACCGAAGTTAAGCTCACTGGCCTATAATTACCCACTTTCTGCCTACCTCCTTTTTTAAACAGTGGTGTCACGTTTGCTAATTTCCAATCCGCCGGGACCACCCCAGATTCTAGTGAATTTTGGTAAATTATCACTAGTGCATTTGCAATTTCCCTAGCCATCTCTTTTAGCACTCTGGGATGCATTCCATCAGGGCCAGGAGACTTGTCTACCTTTAGCCCCATTAGCTTGCCCATCACTACCTCCTTGGTGATATCAATCCTCTCAAGGTCCTCACCTGTCATAGCCTCATTTCCATCAGTCACTGGCATGTTATTTGTGTCTTCCACTGTGAAGACCGACCCAAAAAACCTGTTCAGTTCCTCAGCCATTTCCTCATCTCCCATTATTAAATCTCCCTTCTCATCCTCTAAAGGACCAATATGTACCTTAGCCACTCTTTTTTGTTTTATGTATTTGTAGAAACTTTTACTATCTGTTTTTATATTCTGAGCAAGTTTACTCTCATAATCCATCTTACTCTTCTTTATAGCTTTTTTAGTAGCTTTCTGTTGCCCCCTAAAGATTTCCCAGTCCTCTAGTCTCCCACTGATCTTTGCCACTTTGTATGTTTTTTCCTTCAATTTGATACTCTCCCTTATTTCAAACAAACAAAGAACAAAGAAATGTACAGCACAGGAACAGGCCCTTCGGCCCTCCAAGCCCGTGCCGACCATACTGCCCGACTAAACTACAATCTTCTACACTTCCTGGGTCCGTATCCTTCTATTCCCATCCTATTCATATATTTGTCAAGATGCCCCTTAAATATCCCTATCGTCCCTGCTTCCACTACCTCCTCCGGTAGCGAGTTCCAGGCACCCACTACCCTCTGCGTAAAAAACTTGCCTCGTACATCTACTCTAAACCTTGCCCCTCTCACCTTAAACCTATGCCCCCTAGTAATTGACCCCTCTACCCTGGGGAAAAGCCTCTGACTATCCACTCTGTCTATGCCCCTCATAATTTTGTATACCTCTATCAGGTCGCCCCTCAACCTCCTTCGTTCCAGTGAGAACAAACCGAGTTTATTCAATCGCTCCTCATAGCTTATGCCCTCCATACCAGGCAACATTCTGGTAAATCTCTTCTGCACCCTCTCTAAAGCCTCCACATCCTTCTGGTAGTGTGGCGACCAGAATTGAACACAATACTCCAAGTGTGGCCTAACTAAGGTTCTATACAGCTGCAACATGACTTGCCAATTCTTATACTCAATGCCCCGGCCAATGAAGGCAAGCATGCCGTATGCCTTCTTGACTACCTTCTCCACCTGTGTTGCCCCTTTCAATGACCTGTGGACCTGTACTCCTAGATCTCTTTGATTTTCAATACTCTTGAGGGTTCTACCATTCACTGTATATTCCCTACCTGCATTAGCCCTTCCAAAATGCATTACCTCACATTTGTCCAGGTTAAACTCCATCTGCCATCTATTTCCTTAGATATCCACGGTCGATTTTCCCTCTTTTTACCGTCCTTCCTTTTTGTTGGTATAAACCTTTGCTGAGCACTGTGAAAAATCACTTGGAAGGTTCTCCACTGTCCCTCAACTGTTTCACCATAAAGTCTTTGCTCCCAGTCTACCTTAGCTGGTTCTTCTCTCATCCCATTGTAATCTCCTTTGTTTAAGCACAAAACACTAGTGCTTGATTTTACCTTCTTACCCTCCGTCTGTATTTTAAATTCCACCATATTGTGATCGCTCCTTCTGAGAGGATCCCTAACTCTGAGATCCTGAATCAATCCTGTCTCATTACACAGGACCAGATCGAGGACCGCTTGTTCCCTCGTAGGTTCCATTACATACTGTTCGAGGAAACTATCGCGGATACATTCTATAAACTCCTCCTCAAGGCTGCCTTGACCGACCTGGTTAAACCAATCAACATGTAGATTAAAATCCCCCATGATAACTGCTGTACCATTTCTACATGCATCTACATGAACGTGGGAGCGGGGCCCTGAGATCGAGGATCAGAATGAATGGGGGAGCAGGCTCGAAGGGCCGAATGGCCTCCTGCTCCTATTTTCTGTGTTTCTAAATCCAACCCAGCAAATTGCTGAAATAAGCAAAATACTGCGGCTGCTGGAATCAAACAGACTGGGAAAGGTCAGGCGGGGAGGGAGCATCTGGAGGGAAAGAAAACCGAGTTAATGTTTCGAGTCCGTTTGACTCTTCAGAGTTACAGAGAGGGAGAATGTGTTGGCTATTGACCTGTAGCTGGAGAGATTGCAACAAGAGACAGTTAGCCCGGTGTGGGGGCCCTGGTGTGGGGGCCCTGGTGTGGGGGCGGGGCCCCGGTGTGGGTGTGGGGGCGGGGGCCCCGGTGTGGGTGTGGGTGCGGAAGTGGATGTGGGGGACCGGTGTGGGGGCGGGGGCCCCGGTGTGGGGGTGAGGGCCCCGGTGCGGGTGTGGGGGGCCCCGGTGCGGGTGTGGGGGGCCCCGGTGTGAATGGAGGGGCGGGGGCCCCAGTGTGGGGGTGGGGGCCCGGTGTGGGGGGCAGGGCGAAGGGGGTTATTTTCATTGAGACCCACACTATACCGGGCAGCATGGTAGCAAAGTGGATAGCACAATTGCTTCACAGCTCCAGGGTCCCAGGTTCGATTCCGGCTTGGGTCACTGTCTGTGCGGAGTCTGCACGTTCTCCCCGTGTCTGCGTGGGTTTCCTCCGGGTGCTCCGGTTTCCTCCCACAGTCCAAAGATGTGTGGGTTAGGTGGATTGGCCGTGATAAATTGCCCTTAGTGTCCAAAATTGCCCTTGGTGTTGGGTGGGGTTACTGGGTTATGGGGATAGGGTGGCGGTGTTGACCTTGGGTGGGGTGCTCTTCCCAAGAGCCGGTGCAGACTCAATGGGCCGAATGGCCTCCTTCTGCACTGTAAATTCTATGATATGGTCTATTAGTGGAAAGGTCAGAATCTAAGTTGTTGAAGATCTGCCACTTGAATCTTGAACACTGCCTCATCCTGTGCCCAGTTCTTACTGTGTGTTTTTCTCAGGATAATGTTTTGTGTGTTTTAGTGTCTGGAGGCTGGAGTTCTTGGAGTCACTGGTCTCAGTGCAGTTCCCTGTGTAACTCAGGAGTACAGTCCCGGAATCGAACCTGCAGTGACCCCCTCTCAGGCCACGGACAAAGTGAATGTGAGGGGCCACACATTCAAACACGTGACTGTAACACGCAGCCATGTGATGGTAAGAACAACTTGGATTTATTGATCAGGTTTTACTATTTCAGGATCTCCCGTGGCTCACAGTCAATGAAACTGTAATCTCAGAATCAGAGAGAGGACAGTCTGCCCCTCCTGTGAGTTCCCTTTGACCAGCTTCACTCTCACTGCTCCTCCTCCCATTCTCCTGAAATTCTCCCACTTCAATTATTTCTCCAATTCCCCTTTGAAAGTTTGATGCACGATCAATTGCACAAAGACGAGAGTTGGGTACAACTGAGGCTTTATTACATTAAGATGTGTGGCCTCCCACAGCAGCTGGCGAAATGGCTGATGAATGGGGAGCGCACACATTTATACTCCGCCTACTGGGCGGAGCCAGCAGGCAGGGACTACCCCTGTACCTGTAGTACAGGGGCCTTACCACACATCTCCTAATATATACAACAGTGGTGATTACCACATTCACCCCCTGTTAAAATTGAGTCCGGCGGGGGTGGCGGAGAACTATATACAGAACAAGTTTTAATATACAGAGGCAAAAAAAGTTTTTGAGTCCCGTACATGGTGCTTTAAAAGTCTCGAACCAATTACAGGTTTAGCCATTCCGGGGCCTTGATCTGACGTTGGGAGCGACGCAGTGGTGGCGGCGATTCCGGTGCCGGTCTGGTCCTCGGTGACTCCGGGAGTGTGCCGAAATCCTCCTCATCCTCGGGCAGGGGGTGGACTGATGGTCCTGGGGGGGTTGCAGCTGGGTGCGCCAGGGGAGGGGAGGGTGGAGCCGGGCCGGAGGGGTGTGTGTGTGGGGAACCTGCTGGTGCCAGGTCCCTGAGGGAGACAGTATCCTGGCGGCCGTCGGGGTACGCTATGTAGGCACACTGGGGGTTAGCATGGAGTATCTGCACCCTTTCAACCAACGGGTCCGCCTTGTGGAGTCGTACGTGTTTAAGGAGGAGTACAGGTCCTGGAACTGCGTGCCAAGTCGGGAGCGACACCCCGGATGTGGACTTCCTGGGGAAGGCGAAGAGACGGTCATGGCGTGTGTCGTTAATTGCAGTGCATAGGAGCGACCGAATGGAGTGCAGGGCCTCAGAGAGGACCTCCTGCCAGCGGGAGGCCGGGAGATTTCTGGACCGTAGGGCCAGCTGGACGGCCCTCCAGACCGTCCCGTTCTCCCTCTCCACCTGTTCGCTTCTCCGGGGGTTATAGCTTGTCGTGCTGCTGGAGGCAATGCCCCTGCTGAGCAGGAACTGACACAGCTCATCGCTCATGAATGAGGATCCCCTGTCACTGTGGATGTAGGCGGGGAAGCCGAACAGAGCGAAGATGGTGTTGAGTTCTTTGATGACGGTGGCAGACATCATGTCGGGGCATGGGATGGCGAAGGGGAATCTGGAATATTCATCGATCACACTGAGGAAATACGTGTTACGGTCGGTGGAGGGGAGGGTCCCTTTGAAATCCACGCTGAGGTGTTCAAAGGGGCGGGAGGCCTTCAGGCGCGCACGGTCTGGCCGGTAGAAGTGCGGCTTGCACTCTGCACAGACCTGGCAGTCCCTGGTGACTGTCCGCACTTCCTCGATGGAGGAGGGCAGGTTGCGGGCCTTTATGAAATGGTAAAAACGTGTGACCCCGGGGTGACAGAGGTTGTCGTGTAGGGTCCGGAGTTGGTCCACTTGTGCGCTGGCACATGTACCTCGGGAGAAGGCGTCTGGGGGCTCGTTGAGCTCACCGGGGCGATACAAAATCTCGTAATTGTAGGTGGAGAGCTCGATTCTCCACCGCAAGATTTTACCGTTTTTGATCTTGCCCCGCTGTGTGTTATTGAACATGAAGGCTACCGACCGTTGGTCAGTGAGGAGAGTGAATCTCCTGCTGGCCAGGTAATACCTCCAATGCCGCACAGCCTCAACGATAGCCTGGGCCTCCTTTTCGATGGAGGAGTGCCGAATTTCGGAGGCATGAAGGGTTTGTGAAAAGAATGCCATGGGCCTGCCTGCCTGGTTGAGGGTGGCGGCTAGAGCGACGTCTGATGCATCGCTCTCGACTTGGAATGATGTTGTCTCGTCGACCGCATGCATCGCGGCCTTGGCGATCTCGGCCTTGATGCGGTTGAAGGCCTGGTGAGCCTCGGCCGTTAGGGGAAAGAGAGTGGAGTGGATGAGTGGGCGGGCCTTGTCCGCATAGTTAGGGACCCACTGAGCGTAGTAAGAAAAGAACCCCAGGCAATGTTTGAGGGCCTTGGGGTAGTGGGGGAGGGGAAGATCCATGAGGGGGCGCATGCGGTCGGGATCGGGCCCCGGAACTCCGTTCTGGAACATGTAGCCGAGGATGGCTAAGCGGTTCGTGCTGAATACGCACTTCTTGTTATAGGTGAGGTTTAGAAGAGTAGTGGTGTGGAGAAATTTGGCACGGTTGGCATTGTGGTCCTGCTGATCGTGGCCGCAGATGGTGACGTTATCTAGGTACGGGAAAGTGGTCCACAGCCCGTACAGGTCGACCATTCGGTCCATCTCCCTTTGGAAGACCGAGACTCCGTTGGTGACACCGAAGGGAACCCTGAGAAAGTGGTAAAGGCGGCCGTCTGCCTCGAACGCAGTGTATGGGCGGTCCGCCTTGTGGCTGGGGAGCTGGTGGTCGGCAGATTTCAGGTCCATTGTCGAGAAGACCCGGTACTGCGCAATCTGATTGACCATATCAGATATGCGTGGGAGGGGGTACGCGTCGATCTGCGTGTACCGATTGATGGTCTGGCTGTAGTCCACGACCATTCTGTTTCTCCCCAGTTTTAACCACTACCACTTGAGCTCTCCAGGGGCTGTTGCTGGCCTCGATGATGCCTTCCAGTAGCAGCCGCTGGACATCGGAACTGATGAAGGTCCTGTCCTGGGAGCTGTACCGTCTGCTCCTGGTGGCGACGGGTTTGCAATCCGGGGTTAGGTTTGCGAAGAGGGAAGATGGGTCGAGGCCACACACAGTAAGGGGCGGGAGGGGCCCGCCAAATTTCAGGGTTAGGCTCTGGAGGTTACACTGGAAGTCCAGGCCGAGTAGCAAGGCAGCGCAGAGGTTGGGGAGGACGTAGAGGCGGTAGCCGCTGAATTCTATGCCCTGGATCGTGAGCGTGGCGATGCAGTACCCCCGGATAGCAACGGAGTGGGACCCTGAGGCCAGGGAGATTCTGTGATTGGTGGGGTGTACCGCGAGGGAGCAGCGCCTTACCGTATCGGGATGAATGAAGCTTTCGGTGCTCCCGGAGTCCAGCAGGAAGGAGATCTCGTGTCCATCGATCTTCATGCTTGTCGAGGCGGTGGCTTGTTGTGTGGGCGAGACTGGTCAATCGTGACCGAGATGTGACTAGTCGTCGCTGGTGTCGTACGATGGGGTGCCCGAGGGGCACGGGTCCGGGGACGATGGTGGCCATGTGATGTGGGGGAGACAAGCTGGCGGCGCCCATGGGCCGCACGTGGTCCGAGGAGGGGAAGATGGCAGCGCCCACTGTCCGTATGCGGGGGGGGGGGGTCGGGCGATCGCGGCGACTGAGCGGGACTGGCACACCGCAGCGAAGTGCCCCTTCTTGCCGCAGGCCTTGCAAAGGGCGGTGCGGGCCGGGCAGTGTTGGCGAGGGTGTTTTTGCTGCCCACAGAAGTAACATCTGGGGCCCCCGGGGTTGGCTGGCGCGTGGTGCAGGCGGAGGGTTGGCTGAGTGGGGTCCCCGGTGGGGCGGCTGTCTGCGGAGTCCACGATGCGTAGGAGGAGTGGGCCTCGCAGCCGGGGGTGTAGGCCTGGATATTGCGCGAGGCGATTGTCATCGATAGCGCCAGCTTTTTGGTTTCCGCGAGGTCGAGCGTAGCCCCCTCTAAAAGTCGCTGGCGGATGTGGTCTGACCCTATCCCCATGACGAAAGCATCCCGCATGAGGAGGGTCGAATGTTCCGTGGCCATGACGGCCTGACAGTCACAGTCTCTGACCAGGGGAATTAAAGCACAACAGAAATCTTCTACGGACTCACCAGGGAGCTGACTACGAGTAGAGTACGTGTCTGGCGAAGAGGGTGGTCGTCCGCTGGGCTTAGTTCTCTTTCAGTAGCGTCAGGCTTCATCACATGTCGCCGTGTCCTGGATAAGTGGAAAGACGTTGGAGCTCAGCCGCGTGTCGAGGATCTGGATCTTCTGAGCTTCCGGAATTGGGTCCGGTGCAGACCTGATGTAAGCTTCGAAACAGGCTAGCCAATGTTCAAGGTCCTTGTTGGCGTTGCCTGATTGCGGACCCAGCTGCAGGAGATCCGGCTTGATGCGGAGGTCCATCTTCTGAAAACTTTAGTGGAATAAATTGATGCACGATCAATTACACAAAGACGAGAGTTGAATACAACTGAGGCTTTATGACACTAAGATGTGTGGCCTCCTACAGCAGCTGGCGAAATGGCTGATGTACGGGGAGCACACACATTTATACTCCGCCGACTGGGCGGAGCCAGCAGGCAGGGAACTACCCCCGTACCTGTAGTACAGGGGCTTTCCACACATCTCCTAATATATACAACAGTGGTGATTACCACAAAGGAAGTGAATGATTCTCCTCCTCTCCCTCTCTGATTCTTTCACTGAGTCTCGCCAATCTGTGTCCCTCTGCTCACTGAGTCTGTCATTGAAAACACATTCTCCGTATTTACTGTGTTGTACCGGACCTATATCCAATTAACCAGAGGACACCCAGCAATAATTTATAATAGTTTATTCATGAGTCAGGCCCGGGAGCAAATACCGCTCGAAAATTCTGGAGCAGCCTCCCCTCGTCCAGATCCCACAGCAGTAACAAAACTCTGAACACAGCAACCAGTGACAGGAGGCTCTGTCAGCAGAGAGACACAGCTCTCCGCTCTGCACAGCAACCACAGACAGAGCATTCTAATACAGCTCTCCGCTCTACACAGCAACCACACACAGAGCATTCTAATACAGCTCTCCGCTCTACACAGCAACCACACACAGAGCATTCTAATACAGCTCTCTGCGTTACACAGCAACTACACACAGAGCATTCTAATACAGCTCTCCGCTCTACACAGCAACCACACACAGAGCATTCTAATACAGCTCCAGGGTCCCAGGTTCGATTCCCGGCTGGGTCACTGTCTGTGCGGAGTCTGCACGTTCTCCCCGTGTGTGCGTGGGTTTCCTCCGGGTGCTCCGGTTTCCTCCCACAGTCCAAAGATGTGCAGTTTAGGTGGATTGGCCATGCTAAATTGCCCTTAGTGTCCAAAATTGCCCTTAGTTGAGTGGGGTTACTGGGTTATGGGGATAGGGTAGTGTGGGCTTGGGTAGGGTGCTCTTTCCAAGAGCCGGTGCAGACTCGATGGGCCGAATGGCCTCCTTCTGCACTGTAAATTCTATGAAACAGCAACCACACACACAGCATTCTAATACAGCTCTCTGCTCTACACAGCAACCACACACAGAGCATTCTAGTACAGCTCTCTGCTCTACACAGCAACCACACAGAGCATTCTAATACAGCTCTCTGCTCTACACAGAGCATTCTAATACAGCTCTCTGCTCTACACAGCAACTACACAGAGCATTCTAATACAGCTCTCTGCTCTACACAGCAACTACACACCGAGCATTCTAATACAGCTCTCTGCTCTACACAGCAACTACACAGGATTCTAATACAGCTCTCTGCTGCACAAAGCAACTACACACAGAGCATTCTAATACAGCTCGCTGCTCTACACAGCAACCACACACAGAGCATTCTAATACAGCTCTCTGCTCGACACAGCAACTACACAGAGCATTCTAATACAGCTCTCCGCTCCACACAGCAACTACACAGAGTATTCTAATACAGCTCTCTGCTCTACACAGCAACTACACACAGAGCATTCTAATACAGCTCTCTGCTCTACACAGCAACTAAACAGAGCATTCTAATACAGCTCTCTGCTCTACACAGCAACTACACAGAGCCTTCTAATACAGCTCTCTGCTCTACACAGCAACCACACAGAGCATTCTAATACAGCTCTCTGCTCTACACAGCAACCACACAGAGCATTCTAATACAGCTCTCTGCTCTACACAGCAACTACACAGAGCCTTCTAATACAGCTCTCTGCTCTACACAGCAACCACACACAGAGCATTCTAATACAGCTCTCTGCTCTACTCAGCAACTACACAGAGCATTCTAATACAGCTCTCTGCTCTACACAGCAACTACACAGAGCATTCTAATACAGCTCTCTGCTCTACTCAGCAACTACACAGAGCATTCTAATACAGCTCTCTGCTCTACACAGCAACCACACACAGAGCATTCTAATACAGCTCTCTGCTCTACTCAGCAACCACACAGAGCATTCTAATACAGCTCTCTGCTCTACACAGCGACCACACACAGAGCATTCTAATACAGCTCTCTGCTCTACTCAGCAACCACACAGAGCATTCTAATACAGCTCTCTGCTCTACACAGCAACCACACACAGAGCATTGTAATACATCTCTCTGCTCTTCACAGCAACCACACAGAGCATTCTAATACAGCTCTCTGCTCTACTCAGCAACTACACAGAGCATTCTAATACAGCTCTCTGCTCTACACAGCAACCACACAGAGCATTCTAATACAGCTCTCTGCTCTACACAGCAACCACACACAGAGCATTCTAATACAGCTCTCTACTCTACCCAGCAACCACACACAGAGCATTCTAATACAGCTCTCTGCTCTACACAGCAACTACACACAGAGCATTCTAATACAGCTCTCTGCTCTACACAGCGACCACACACAGAGCATTCTAATACAGCTCTCTGCTCGACACAGCAACTACACAGAACATTCTAATACAGCTCTC
Source organism: Scyliorhinus torazame (assembly GCF_047496885.1). Lineage (NCBI taxonomy): Eukaryota > Metazoa > Chordata > Chondrichthyes > Carcharhiniformes > Scyliorhinidae > Scyliorhinus > Scyliorhinus torazame. The sequence goes on along the minus strand of NC_092717.1, from coordinate 256,622,843 downwards.
TGCTCGACACAGCAACTACACAGAGCATTCTAATACAGCTCTCTGCTCTACACAGCAACTACACACAGAGCATTCTAATACAGCTCTCTGCTCTACACAGCAACTACACAGAGCATTCTAATACAGCTCTCTGCTCTACACAGCAACCACACACAAAGCATTCTAATACAGCTCTCTGCTCTACACAGCAACTACACAGGATTCTAATACAGCTCTCTGCTCTACACAGCAACTGCACACAGAGCATTCTAATACAGCTCTCTGCTCAACACAGCAACCACACACAGAGCATTCTAATAGAGCTCTCTGCTCTACACAGCAACTACACACAGAGCATTCTAATACAGCTCTCTGCTCTACACAGCAACCACACACAGAGCATTCTAATACAGCTCTCTGCACTACACAGCAACCACACAGAGCATTCTAATACAGCTCTCTGCACTACACAGCAACTACACAGAGCATTCTAATACAGCTCTCTGCTCTACACAGCAACTACACACAGAACATTCTAATACAGCTCTCTGCTCTACACAGCAACTACACACAGAGCATTCTAATACAGCTCTCTGCTCTACACAGCAACTACACAGGATTCTAATACAGCTCTCTGCTCCACAAAGCAACTACACACAGAGCATTCTAATACAGCTCTCTGCTGTACACAGCAACTACACACAGAGCATTCTAATACAGCTCTCTGCTCTACACAGCAACCACACACAGAGCATTCTAATACAGCTCTCTGCTCTACACAGCAACCACACAGAGCATTCTAATACAGCTCTCTGCTCTACACAGCAACCACACACAGAGCATTCTAATACAGCTCTCTGCTCTACACAGCAACCACACACACAGCATTCTAATACAGCTCTCTGCTCTGCACAGCAACCACAGACAGAGCATTCTAATACAGCTCTCTGCTCTACACAGCAACCACACAGAGCATTCTAATACAGCTCTCTGCTCTACACAGCAACCACACACAGAGCATTCTAATACAGCTCTCTGCTCTACACAGCAACCACACACAGCATTCTAATACAGCTCTCTGCTCTACACAGCAACCACACAGAGCATTCTAATACAGCTCTCTGCTCTACACAGCAACCACACACACAGCATTCTAATACAGCTCTCTGCTCTACACAGCAACCACACACAGAGCATTCTAGTACAGCTCTCTGCTCTACACAGCAACCACACAGAGCATTCTAATACAGCTCTCTGCTCTACACAGAGCATTCTAATACAGCTCTCTGCTCTACACAGCAACTACACAGAGCATTCTAATACAGCTCTCTGCTCTACACAGCAACTACACACCGAGCATTCTAATACAGCTCTCTGCTCTACACAGCAACTACACAGAGCATTCTAATACAGCTCTCTGCTCTACACAGCAACCACACAGAGCATTCTAATACAGCTCTCTGCTCTACACAGCAACTACACAGAGCATTCTAATACAGCTCTCTGCTCTACACAGCAACCACACACAAAGCATTCTAATACAGCTCTCTGCTCTACACAGCAACTACACAGGATTCTAATACAGCTCTCTGCTCTACACAGCAACTGCACACACAGCATTCTAATACAGCTCTCTGCTCTGCACAGCAACTACACACAGAGCATTCTAATACAGCTCTCTGCTCTCCACAGCAACCACACAGTGCATTCTAATACAACTCTCTGCACTACACAGCAACTACACAGAGCATTCTAATACAGATCTCTGCTCTACACAGCAACTACACACAGAGCATTCTAATACAGCTCTCTGCTCTACACAGCAACTACACACAGAGCATTCTAATACAACTCTCTGCACTACACAGCAACTACACAGAGCATTCTAATACAGCTCTCTGCTCTACACAGCAACTACACACAGAGCATTCTAATACAGCTCTCTGCTCTACACAGCAACTACACACAGAGCATTCTAATACAGCTCTCTGCTCTACACAGCAACTACACAGGATTCTAATACAGCTCTCTGCTCCACAAAGCAACTACACACAGAGCATTCTAATACAGCTCTCTGCTCTACACAGCAACCACACACAGAGCATTCTAATACAGCTCTCTGCTCTACACAGCAACCACACAGAGCATTCTAATACAGCTCTCTGCTCTACACAGCAACCACACACAGAGCATTCTAATACAGTTCTCTGCTCTACACAGCAACCACACACTGCATTCTAATACAGCTCTCTGCTCTACACAGCAACCACACACAGAGCATTCTAATACAGCTCTCTGCTCTACACAGCAACCACACAGAGCATTCTAATACAGCTCTCTGCTCTACACAGCAACCACACACAGAGCATTCTAATACAGCTCTCTGCTCTACACAGCAACTACACAGAGCATTCTAATACAGCCCTCTGCTCTACACTTGGTTTGCACTGAGTGCTGAATTTGGTGCATTTTGAGTGCTATCGTAAGAGTTTGGTGACCGAGGGAGTATAAGGCTTCATTTTTATCTAAAGTTTAGTCTTTCTTTTATTTAGTTAATTAACTTAAAAGTTGCTGTTTGGTTTAGAAGAAGGTGAATTTTCAATCAGTTTTAAACAGGCTTCTACTTCTAGGCACTTGCAGCTGGAGCTTGTTAATTAGTTAATTGGACTAGGCCAGTTTTTCAGAGGCTAGATTCACAGTATAAAAGTGATCCCCTACAGTGCAGACTTTATAGTGAGAGTTTGGTGACCGAGGGAGTGCTGAATTTGGTGCATTTGAGTGCGATAGTGAGAGTTTGGTGACCGAGGGAGTTAGGTGAGGAGGGAGTAAGGTGCTCCTTTCATTTTGTTTCCGACATTTCCGCAAAGAGTGAGAAGAGAGCCAGGAGTTTACAGGAAGTGTAGCTGACTGGGAGCAGAGTCGGAGGGTGGCGATCTAGTTAGTCCACACAGCAGCTATATTCTGTCAGGTAAGAGGGGATGGAGGCTAGGCCAGTTACATGCTCCTCCTGTAGGATGTGGGTGGTGAGGGATACCACCGGTGTCCCCACTGACTATACCTGCGGGAAGTGCACCCAACTTCAGCTCCTCAAAGACCGTGTTAGGGAACTGGAGCTGAAGCTGGATGAACTTCGGATCATCCGGGAGGCAGAGGGGGTGATTGAGAAGAGTTACAGGGAGGTAACCACACCCAAGGTACAGGACAAGAATAGCTGGGTTACAGTCAGGGGGAAAAAAACAAACAGGCAGACAGTGCAGGGATCCCTCGTGGCCGTTCCCCTTCAAAACAAGTATACCGTTTTGGATGCTGTTGGGGGGGATGACCTACCGGGGGAAGGCCCTAGCGGCCAGGTCTCTGGCACTGAGTCTGGCTCTGGGGCTCAGAAGGGAAGGGGGGAGAATAGAAAAGCAATAGTTGTAGGAGATTCAATGGTTAGGGGAACAGATAGGAGATTCTGTGGTCGCGAGCGAGACTCCCGGAAGGTATGTTGCCTCCCGGGTGCCAGGGCCAGGGATGTCTCGGATCGTGTCTTCAGGGTCCTTAAGGGGGAGGGTGAGCAGCCAGAAGTCGTGGTGCACATTGGTACCAACGACATAGGTAGGAAAAGGGGTGTGGAGGTAATAAACAAGTTTAGGGAGTTAGGCTGGAAGTTGAAAGCCAGGACAGACAGAGTTGTCATCTCTGGTTTGTTGCCGGTGCCACGTGATAGCGAGGCTAGGAATAGGGAGAGAGTGCAGTTGTACACGTGGCTGCAGGAATGGTGTAGGAGGGAGGGCTTCAGGTATTTGGATAATTGGAGCGCATTCTGGGGAAGGTGGGACCTGTACAAGCAGGACGGGTTGCATCTGAACCAGAGGGGCACCAATATCCTGGGAGGGAGGTTTTCTAGTACTCTTCGGGAGGGTTTAAACTAATTTGGCAGGGGAATGGGAACCGGATTTGTAGTCCAGCAACTAAGGTAGCCGATATTCAGGACGCCAAAGCATGTAATGAGGCAGTGGGGAAGGGAACACTGACAAAGGAGAGTATTTGCAGGCACGGAGATGGGTTGAAGTGTGTATACTTCAACGCAAGAAGCATCAGGAATAAGGTGGGTGAACTTAAGGCATGGATCGGTACTTGGGACTACGATGTGGTGGCCATCACGGAAACTTGGATAGAAGAGGGGCAGAAATGGTTGTTGGAGGTCCCTGGTTATAGATGTTTCAATAAGATTAGGGAGGGTGGTAAAAGAGGTGGGGGGGTGGCATTATTAATTAGAGATAGTATAACAGCTGCAGAAAGGCAGTTCGAGGAGTATCACCCTATTGAGGTAGTATGGGTTGAAGTCAGAAATAGGAAAGGAGCAGTCACCTTGTTAGGAGTTTTCTATAGGCCCCCCAATAGCAGCAGAGATGTGGAGGAACAGATTGGGAAACAGATTTTGGAAAGGTGCAGAAGTCATAGGGTAGTAGTCATGGGCGACTTTAACTTCCCAAATATTGAGTGGAAACTCTTTAGATCAAATAGTTTGGATGGGGTGGTGTTTGTGCAGTGTGTCCAGGAAGCTTTTCTAACACAGTATGTAGATTGTCTGACCAGAGGAGGGGCAATATTGGATTTAGTACTGGGTAATGAGCCAGGGCAAGTGATAGATTTGTTAGTGGGGGAGCATTTTGGAGATAGTGACCACAATTCTGTGACTTTCACTTTAGTAATGGAGAGGGATAGGTACGTGCAACAGGGCAAGGTTTACAATTGGGGGAAGGGTAAATACGATGTTGTCAGACAAGAATTGAAGTGCATAAGTTGGGAACATAGGCTGTCAGGGAAGGACACAAGTGAAATGTGGAACTTGTTCAAGGAACAGGTGCTACGTGTCCTTGATATGTATGTCCCTGTCAGGCAGGGAAGAGATGGTCGAGTGAGGGAACCATGGTTGACAAGAGAGGTTGAATGTCTTGTTAAGAGAAAAAAGGTGACTTATGTAAGGCTGAAGAAACAAGGTTCAGACAGGGCATTGGAGGGATACAAGATAGCCAGGAGGGAACTGAAGAAAGGGATTAGGAGAGCTAAGAGAGGGCATGAACAATCTTTGGCGGGTAGGATCAAGGAAAACCCCAAGGCCTTTTACACATATATGTGAGAAATATGAGAATGACTAGAGCGAGGGTAGGTCCGATCAAGGATAGTAGCGGGAGATTGTGTATTGAGTCTGAAGAGATAGGAGAGGTCTTGAATGAGTACTTTTCTTCTGTATTTACAAATGAGAGGGGCGATATTGTTGGAGAGGACAGTGTGAAACAGATTGGTAAGCTCGAGGAAATACTTGTTAGGAAGGAAGATGTGTTGGGCATTTTGAAAAACTTGAGGATAGACAAGTCCCCCGGGCCTGACGGGATATATCCAAGGATTCAATGGGAAGCAAGAGATGAAATTGCAGAGCCGTTGGCAATGATCTTTTCGTCCTCACTGTCAACAGGGGTGGTACCAGGGGATTGGAGAGTGGAGAATGGCGTGCCCCTGTTCAAAAAAGGAACTAGGGATAACCCTGGGAATTACAGGCCAGTTAGTCTTACTTCGGTGGTAGGCAAAGTAATGGAAAGGGTACTGAAGGATAGGATTTCTGAGCATCTGGAAAGACACTGCTTGATTCGGGATAGTCAGCACGGATTTGTGAGGGGTAGGTCTTGCCTTACAAATCTTATTGAATTCTTTGAGGAGGTGACCAAGCATGTGGATGAAGGTAAAGCAGTGGATGTAGTGTACATGGATTTTAGTAAGGCATTTAATAAAGTTCCCCATGGTAGGCTTCTGCACAAAGTAAGGAGGCATGGGATAGTGGGAAATTTGGCCAGTTGGATAACGAACTGGCTAACCGATAGAAGTCAGATAGTGGTGGTGGATGGCAAATATTCAGCCTGGATCCCCGTTACCAGTGGTGTACCGCAGGGATCAGTTCTGGGTCCTCTGCTGTTTGTGATTTTCATTAATGACTTGGATGAGGGAGTTGAAGGGTGGGTCAGTAAATTTGCAGACGATACGAAGATTGGTGGAGTTGTGGATAGTAAGGAGGGCTGTTGTCGGCTGCAAAGAGACATAGATAGGATGCAGAGCTGGGCTGAGAAGTGGCAGATGGAGTTTAACCCTGAAAAGTGTGAGGTTGTCCATTTTGGAAGGACAAATATGAATGCGGAATACAGGGTTAACGGTAGAGTTCTTGGCATTGTGGAGGAGCAGAGAGACCTTGGGGTCTATGTTCATACATCTTTGAAAGTTGCCACTCAAGTGGATAGAGCTGTGAAGAAGGCCTATGGTGTGCTCGCGTTCATTAACAGAGGGATTGAATTTAAGAGCCGTGAGGTGATGATGCAGCTGTACAAAACTTTGGTAAGGCCACATTTGGAGTACTGTGTACAGTTCTGGTCGCCTCATTTTAGGAAGGATGTGGAAGCTCTGGAAAAGGTGCAAAGAAGATTTACCAGGATGTTGCCTGGAATGGAGAGTAGGTCTTACGAGGAAAGGTTGAGGGTGCTAGGCCTTTTCTCATTAGAGCGGAGAAGGATGAGGGGCGACTTGATAGAGGTTTATAAGATGATCAGGGGAATAGATAGAGTAGACAGTCAGAGACTTTTTCCCCAGGTGGAACACACCATTACAAGGGGACATAAATTTAAGGTGAAAGGTGGAAGATATAGGAGGGATATCAGAGGTAGGTTCTTTACCCAGAGAGTAGTGGGGGCATGGAACGCACTGCCTGTGGAAGTAGTTGAGTCGGAAACATTAGGGACCTTCAAGCAGCTGTTGGATAGGTACATGGATTACGAGAAAATGATATAGTGTAGATTTATTTGTTCTTAAGGGCAGCACGGTAGCATTGTGGATAGCACAATTGCTTCACAGATCCATGGTCCCAGGTTCGATTCCGGCTTGGGTCATTGTCTGTGCGGGGTCTGCACGTCCTCCCCGTGTGTGCGTGGGTTTCCTCCGGGTGCTCCGGTTTCCTCCCACAGTCCAAAGATGTGCGGGTTAGGTGAATTGGCCAATGATAAATTGCCCTTAATGTCCAAATTGCCCTTGGTGTTGGGTGGAGGTGTTGAGTTTGGGTAGGGTGCTCTTTCCAAGAGCTGGTGCAGACTCAAAGGGCCGAATGGCCTCCTTTTGCACTGTAAATTCAATGATAATCTATCATTAATCTAGGACAAAGGTTCGGCACAACATCGTGGGCCGAAGGGCCTGTTCTGTGCTGTATTTTCTATGTTCTATGTACACAGCAACTACACACAGAGCATTCTAATACAGCTCTCTGCTCCACACAGCAACTACACAGAGCATTCTAATACAGCTCTCTGCTCTACACAGCAACCACACACACAGCATTCTAATACAGCTCTCTGCTCTACACAGCAACCACACACAGAGCATTCTAATACAGCTCTCTGCTCTACACAGCAACTACACACAGAGCATTCTAATACAGCTCTCTGCTCTACACAGTAACCACACAGAGCATTCTAATACAGCTCTCTGCTCTACACAGCAACCACACACAGAGCATTCTAATGCAGCTCTCTGCTCTCCACAGCAACTACACACAGAGCATTCTAATACAGCTCTCTGCTCTACACAGCAACTACACATAGATTTCTAATACAGCTCTCTGCTCTACACAGCAACCACACAGAGCATTCAAATAAAGCTCTCTGCTCTACACAGCAACTACACACAGAGCATTCTAATACAGCTCTCTGCTCTACACAGCAAGTACACAGAGCATTCTAACACAGCCCTCTGCTCTACACAGCAACCACACACACAGAGCATTCTAATACAGCTCTCTGCTTTACACAGCAACCACACAGTGCATTCTAGTACAGCTCTCTGCGCTACACAGCAACTACACACAGAGCATTCTAATACAGCTCTCTGCTCTACACAGCAACTACAGACAGAGCATTCTAATACAGCTCTCTGCTCTACACAGCAACTACACAGAGCATTCTAATACAGCTCACTGCTCTACACAGCAACCACACAGTGCATTCTAATACAGCTCTCTGCTCAACACAGCAACTACACACACAGCATTCTAATAGAGCTCTCTGCTCTACACAGCAACTACAGACAGAGCATTCTAATACAGCTCTCTGCTCTACACAGCAACTACACACAGAGCATTCTAATACAGCTCTCAGCTCTACACAGCAACCGCACACAGAGCATTCTAATACAGCTCTCTGCTCTACACAGCAACCGTAGACAGAGCATTCTAATACAGCTCTCTGCTCTACACAGCAACCGTAGACAGAGCATTCTAATACAGCTCTCCGCTCTACACAGCAACCACACAGCGCATTCTAATACAGCTCTCTGCTCTCCACAGCAACCACACACAGAGCATTCTAATGCAGCTCTCTGCTCTACACAGCAACCGTAGACAGAGCATTCTAATACAGCTCTCTGCTTTACACAGCAACTACACAGAGCATTCTAATACAGCTCTCTGCTCTACACAGCAACTACACACAGAGCATTCTAATACAGCTCTCTGCTCTACACAGCAACCACACAGAGCATTCTAATACAGCTCTCTGCTCTACACAGCAACTACACACAGAGCATTCTAATACAGCTCTCTGCTCTACACAGCAACCGCACACAGAGCATTCTAATACAGCTCTCTGCTCTACACGGCAACTACAGACAGAGCATTCTAATACAGCTCTCTGCTCTACACAGCAACCGTAGACAGAGCATTCCAATACAGCTCTCTGCTCTACACAGCAACTACACACAGAGCATTCTAATACAGCTCTCTGCTCTACACAGCAACCGCACACAGAGCATTCTAATACAGCTCTCTGCTCTACACATCAACTACACAGAGCATTCTAATACAGCTCTCCGCTCTACACAGCAACCACACAGCGCATTCTAATACAGCTCTCTGCTCTCCACAGCAACCACACACAGCATTCTAATACAGCTCTCTGCTCTACACAGCAACCACACACACAGCATTCTAATACAGCTCTCTGCTTTACACAGCAACTACACAGAGCATTCTAATACAGCTCTCTGCTCTACACAGCAACTACACACAGAGCATTCTAATACAGCTCTCTGCTCTACACAGCAACCACACAGAGCATTCTAATACAGCTCTCTGCTCTACACAGCAACTACACACAGAGCATTCTAATACAGCTCCCTGCTCTACACAGCAACCACACACAGAGCATTCTAATACAGCTCTCTGCTCTACACAGCAACCACACACAGAGCATTCTAATACAGCTCTCTGCTCTACACAGCAACTACACACAGAGCATTCTAATACAGCTCTCTGCGCTACACCGCAACCACACAGAGCATTCTAATACAGCTCTTCTCTACATAGCAACTACACACACAGCATTCTAATACAGCTCTCTGCTCGACACAGCAACTACAGAGCATTCTAATACAGCTCTCTGCTCTACACAGCAACTACACACAGCATTCTAATACAGCTCTCAGCTCTACACAGCAACTACACACAGAGCATTCTAATACAGCTCTCTGCTCCACACAGCAACTACACAGAGCATTCTAATACAGCTCCCTGCTCTACACAGCAACCACACAGTGCATTCTAATACAGCTCCCTGCTCTACACAGCAACCACACACAGAGCATTCTAATACAGCTCTCTGCTCTACACAGGAACTACACACAGAGCATTCTAATACAGCTCTCTGCTCTACACAGCAACTACACAGAGCATTCTAATACAGCTCTCTGCTCTACACAGTAACCACACAGTGCATTCTAATACAGCTCCCTGCTCTACACAGCAACCACACACAGAGCATTCTAATACAGCTCTCTGCTCTACACAGCAACTACACACAGAGCATTCTAATACAGCTCTCTGCTCTACACAGCAACTACACAGAGCATTCGAATACAGCTCTCTGCTCTACACAGCAACCACACACAGAGCATTCTAATACAGCTCTCTGCTCTACACAGCAACCACACACAGAGCATTCTAATACAGCTCTCTGCTCTACACAGCAACTACACACAGAGCATTCTAATACAGCTCTCTGCTCTACACAGCAACCACACACAGAGCATTCTAATACAGCTCTCTGCTCTACACAGCAACTACACATAGATTTCTAATACAGCTCTCTGCTCTACACAGCAACCACACAGAGCATTCAAATAAAACTCTCTGCTCTACACAGCAACTACACACAGAACATTCTAATACAGCTCTCTGCTCTACACAGCAACTACACAGAGCATTCTAACACAGCCCTCTGCTCTACACAGCAACCACACACACAGAGCATTCTAATACAGCTCTCTGCTCTACACAGCAACCACACACCGAGCATTCTAATACAGCTCACTGCTCGACACAGCAACTACACAGAGCATTCTAATGCAGCTCTCTGCTCTACACAGCAACTACACAGAGCATTCTAATACAGCTCTCTGCTCTACACAGCAACCGCACAGTGCATTCTAATACAGCTCTCTGCTCAACACAGCAACTACACACACAGCATTCTAATAGAGCTCTCTGCTCTACACAGCAACTTCACACAGAGCATTCTAATACAGCTCTCTGCTTTACACAGCAACCACACAGTGCATTCTAATACAGCTCTCTGCGCTACACAGCAACTACACACAGAGCATTCTAATACAGCTCTCTGCTCTACACAGCAACTACAGACAGAGCATTCTAATACAGCTCTCTGCTCGACACAGCAACTACACACAGAGCATTCTAATACAGCTCTCTGCTCTACACAGCAACTACACACAGAGCATTCTAATACAGCTCTCTGCTCTACACAGCAACTACACAGAGCATTCTAATACAGCTCTCTGCTCTACACAGCAACCACACACAGAACATTCTAATACAGCTCTCTGCTCTACACAGCAACTACAGACAGAGCATTCTAATACAGCTCTCTGCTCGACACAGCAACTACACACAGAGCATTCTAATACAGCTCTCTGCTCTACACAGCAACTACACACAGAGCATTCTAATACAGCTCTGCTCTACACAGCAACTACACAGAGCATTCTAATACAGCTCTCTGCTCTACACAGCAACCACACAGAGCATTCTAATACAGCTCTGCTCTACACAGCAACTGCACAGAGCATTCTAATACAGCTCTCTGTTCTACACAGTAACCACACACAGAGCATTCTAATACAGCTCTCCGCTCTACACAGCAACTGCACAGAGCATTCTAATACAGCTCTCTGCTCCACACAGCAACGACACAGAGCATTCTAATACAGCTCTCTGCTCTACACAGCAACTGCACAGTGCATTCTAATACAGCTCTCTGCTCCACACAGCAACCACACAGAGCATTCTAATACAGCTCTCTGTTCTACACAGTAACCACACACAGAGCATTCTAATACAGCTCTCTGCTCTACACAGCAACCACACACAGAGAATTCTAATACAGCTCTCCGCTCTACACAGCAACCACACAGAACATTCTAATACAGCTCTCTGCTCTCCACAGCAACCACACACAGAGCATTCTAATACAGCTCTCTGCTCTACACAGCAACTACACACACAGCATTCTAATACAGCTCTCTGCTCTACACAGCAACTACACAGAGCATTCTAATACAGCTCTCTGCTCTACACAGCAACTACACAGAGCATTTTAAACAGCTCTCTGCTCTACACAGCAACTACACAGAGCATTCTAATACAGCTCTCTGCTCTACACAGCAACTACACACAGGGCCTTCTAATACAGCTCTCTGCTCTCCACAGCAACTACACAGAGCATTCTAATACAGCTCTCTGCTCTACACAGCAACTACACACAGGGCCTTCTAATACAGCTCTCTGCTCTCCACAGCAACTACACAGAGCATTCTAATACAGTTCTCTGCTCTACACAGCAACCACACACACAGCATTCTAATACAGCTCTCTGCTCTACACAGCAACTGCACACAGAGCATTCTAATACAGCTCTCTGCTCTACACAGCAACCACACACAGAGCATTCTAGTACAGCTCTCTGCTCTACACAGCAACGATAGACAGAGCATTCTCATACAGCTCTCTGCGCTACACAGCAACCACACAGAGCATTCTAATACAGCTCTCTGCTCTACACATCAACCACACAGAGCATTCTAATACAGCTCTCTGCTCTACACAGCAACAACACACAGAGCATTCTAATACAGCTCCCTGCTCTACACAGCAACTACACAGAGCATTCTAATACAGCTCTCTGCTCTACACAGCAACCACACACAGAGCATTCTAATACAGCTCTCTGCGCTACACAGCAACCACACAGAGCATTCTAATACAGCTCTCTGCTCTACACGTCAACCACACACAGCATTCTAATACAGCTCTCTGCTCTACACAGTAACCACACACAGAGCATTCTAATACAGCTCTCTGCTCTACACAGCAACGATAGAAAGAGCATTCTAATACAGCTCTCTGCTCTACACAGCAACGATAGAAAGAGCATTCTAATACAGCTCTCTGCTGTACACAGCAACCACAGACAGAGCATTCTAATACAGCTCTCTGCGCTACACAGCAGCCACACAGAGCATTCTAATACAGCTTTCTGCTCTACACAGCAACTACACACAGAGCATTCTAATACAGCTCCCTGCTCTACACAGCAACTACACAGAGCATTCTAATACAGCTCTCTGCTCTACACAGCAACTACACACAGAGCATTCTAATACAGCTCCCTGCTCTACACAGCAACCACACACACAGCATTCTAATACAACTCTCTGCTCTACACAGCAACTACACACAGAGCATTCTAATACAGCTCCCTGCTCTACACAGCAACTACACACAGAGCATTCTAATACAGCTCCCTGCTCTACACAGCAACTACACAGAGCATTCTAATACAGCTCTCTGCTCTACACAGCAACCACACACAGAGCATTCTAATACAGCTCTCTGCTCTACACAGCAACCACACACAGAGCATTCTAATACAGCTCTCTGCTCTGCACAGCAACTACACACAGAGCATTCTAATAAAGCTCTCTGCTCTACACAGCAACCACACACAGAGCATTCCAATACAGCTCTCTGCTCTACACAGCAACCACACACAGAGCATTCTAATACAGCTCTCTGCTCTGCACAGCAACTACACACAGAGCATTCTAATAAAGCTCTCTGCTCTACACAGCAACTACACACAGAGCATTCTAATACAGCTCTCTGCTCTACACAGCAACCACACACAGAGAATTCTAATACAGCTCTCCGCTCTACACAGCAACCACACAGAACATTCTAATACAGCTCTCTGCTCTCCACAGCAACCACACACAGAGCATTCTAATACAGCTCTCTGCTCTACACAGCAACTACACACACAGCATTCTAATACAGCTCTCTGCTCTACACAGCAACTACACAGAGCATTCTAATACAGCTCTCTGCTCTACACAGCAACTACACAGAGCATTTTAAACAGCTCTCTGCTCTACACAGCAACTACACAGAGCATTCTAATACAGCTCTCTGCTCTACACAGCAACTACACACAGGGCCTTCTAATACAGCTCTCTGCTCTCCACAGCAACTACACAGAGCATTCTAATACAGCTCTCTGCTCTACACAGCAACTACACACAGGGCCTTCTAATACAGCTCTCTGCTCTCCACAGCAACTACACAGAGCATTCTAATACAGTTCTCTGCTCTACACAGCAACCACACACACAGCATTCTAATACAGCTCTCTGCTCTACACAGCAACTGCACACAGAGCATTCTAATACAGCTCTCTGCTCTACACAGCAACCACACACAGAGCATTCTAGTACAGCTCTCTGCTCTACACAGCAACGATAGACAGAGCATTCTCATACAGCTCTCTGCGCTACACAGCAACCACACAGAGCATTCTAATACAGCTCTCTGCTCTACACATCAACCACACAGAGCATTCTAATACAGCTCTCTGCTCTACACAGCAACAACACACAGAGCATTCTAATACAGCTCCCTGCTCTACACAGCAACTACACAGAGCATTCTAATACAGCTCTCTGCTCTACACAGCAACCACACACAGAGCATTCTAATACAGCTCTCTGCGCTACACAGCAACCACACAGAGCATTCTAATACAGCTCTCTGCTCTACACGTCAACCACACACAGCATTCTAATACAGCTCTCTGCTCTACACAGTAACCACACACAGAGCATTCTAATACAGCTCTCTGCTCTACACAGCAACGATAGAAAGAGCATTCTAATACAGCTCTCTGCTCTACACAGCAACGATAGAAAGAGCATTCTAATACAGCTCTCTGCTGTACACAGCAACCACAGACAGAGCATTCTAATACAGCTCTCTGCGCTACACAGCAGCCACACAGAGCATTCTAATACAGCTTTCTGCTCTACACAGCAACTACACACAGAGCATTCTAATACAGCTCCCTGCTCTACACAGCAACTACACAGAGCATTCTAATACAGCTCTCTGCTCTACACAGCAACTACACACAGAGCATTCTAATACAGCTCCCTGCTCTACACAGCAACCACACACACAGCATTCTAATACAACTCTCTGCTCTACACAGCAACTACACACAGAGCATTCTAATACAGCTCCCTGCTCTACACAGCAACTACACACAGAGCATTCTAATACAGCTCCCTGCTCTACACAGCAACTACACAGAGCATTCTAATACAGCTCTCTGCTCTACACAGCAACCACACACAGAGCATTCTAATACAGCTCTCTGCTCTACACAGCAACCACACACAGAGCATTCTAATACAGCTCTCTGCTCTGCACAGCAACTACACACAGAGCATTCTAATAAAGCTCTCTGCTCTACACAGCAACCACACACAGAGCATTCCAATACAGCTCTCTGCTCTACACAGCAACCACACACAGAGCATTCTAATACAGCTCTCTGCTCTGCACAGCAACTACACACAGAGCATTCTAATAAAGCTCTCTGCTCTACACAGCAACTACACACAGAGCATTCCAATACAGCTCTCTGCTCTACACAGCAACCACACACAGAGCATTCTAATACAGCTCTCCACTCTACACAGCAACCAGACAGAGCATTCTAATACAGCTCTCTGCTCTACACGGCAACCACACAGAGCATTCTAATACAGCTCCCTGCTCTACACAGCAACCACACACAGAGCATTCTAATACAGCTCTCTGCTCTACACAGTAACCACACACAGAGCATTCTAATTCAGCTCTCTGCTCTACACAACAACCACACACAGTGCATTCTAATACAGCTCTCTGCTCTACACAGTAACCACACAGAGCATTCTAATACAGCTCTCTGCTCGACACAGCAACCACACAGAGCATTCTAATACAGCTGTCTGCTCTACACAGCAACCACACAGAGCATTCTAATACAGCTCTCTGCTCTACACAGCAACCACACACACAGCATTCTAATACAGCTCTCTGCTCGACACAGCGACCACACACAGAACATTCTAATACAGCTTTCCGCTCTACACAGCAACCACACAGAGCATTCTAATACAGCTCTCTGCTCTACACAGCAACCACACACAGAGCATTCTAATCCAGCTCTCTGCTCTACACAGCAACTACACAGAGCATTCTAATACAGCTCTCTGCTCTGCACAGCAACTACACACAAAGCATTCTAATACAGCTCTCTGCTCTACACAGCAACCACACACAGAGCATTCTAATACAGCTCTCTGGTCTACACAGCATCTACACACAGAGCATTCTAATACAGCTCTCTGCTCTACACAGCAACCACACAGAGCATTCTAATACAGCTCTCTGCTTTACACAGCAAAACCAGAGCATTCTAATACAGCTCTCTGCTCAACACAGCGAAACCAGAGCATCTAATACAGCTCCCTGCTCTACACAGCAACTACACACAGAGCATTCTAATACAGCTCTCTGCTTTACACAGCAACCACACACACAGCATTCTAATACAGCTCTCTGCTCTACACAGCAACTACACACAGAGCATTCTAATACAGCTCTCTGCTCTACACAGCAACCACACACAGAGCATTCTAATACAGCTCTCTGCTCTACACAGCATCTACACACAGATCATTCTAATACATCTCTCTGCTCTACACAGCAACCACACCGAGCATTCTAATACAGCTCTCCGCTCTACACAGCAACCACACACAGAGCATTCTAATACAGCTCTCTGCTCTACACAGCAACTACACACAGAGCATTCTTATACAGCTCTCTGCTCTACACAGCAACCATAGACAGAGCATTCTAATACAGCTCTCTGCTCTACTCAGCAACCACAGACAGAGCATTCTAATACAGCTCTCTGCTCTATACAGCAACTACACAGAGCATTCTAATACAGCTCTCTGCTCTACACAGCAACTACACAGAGCATTCTAATACAGCTCTCTGCTCTACACAGCAACTACAGACAGAGCATTCTAATACAGCTCTCTGCTCTACACAGCAACTACACACAAAGCATTCTAATACAGCTCTCTGCTCTACACAGCAACCACACACAGAGCATTCTAATACAGCTCTCTGGTCTACACAGCATCTACACACAGAGCATTCTAATACAGCTCTCTGCTCTACACAGCAACCACACAGAGCATTCTAATACAGCTCTCTGCTTTACACAGCAAAACCAGAGCATTCTAATACAGCTCTCTGCTCAACACAGCGAAACCAGAGCATCTAATACAGCTCCCTGCTCTACACAGCAACTACACACAGAGCATTCTAATACAGCTCTCTGCTTTACACAGCAACCACACACACAGCATTCTAATACAGCTCTCTGCTCTACACAGCAACCACACACACAGCATTCTAATACAGCTCTCTGCTCTACACGGCAACCACACGCACAGCATTCTAATACAGCTCTCTGCTCTACACAGCAACCACACAGAGCATTCTAATACAGCTCTCTGCTCTCCACAGCAACCACACAGAGCATTCTAATACAGCTCTCTGCTTTACACAGCAAAACCAGAGCATTCTAATACAGCTCTCTGCTCAACACAGCAACTACACACAGAGCATTCTAATACAGCTCTCTGCTTGACACAGCAACCACACTGAGCATTCTAATACAGCTCTCTGCTCTACACAGCATCTACACACAGATCATTCTAATACATCTCTCTGCTCTACACAGCAACCACACAGAGCATTCTTATACAGCTCTCTGCTCTACACAGCAACCACACACAGAGCATTCTAATACAGCTCTCTGCTCTACACAGCAACTACACACAGAGCATTCTAATACAGCTCTCTGCTCTACACAGCAACTACACACAGAGCATTCTAATACAGCTCTCTGCTCTACACAGCAACCACACAGTGCATTCTAATACAGCTCTCTGCTCTACACAGCAACCACACACACAGCATTCTAATACAGCTCCCTGCTCTACACAGCAACTACAGACAGAGCATTCTAATACAGCTCTCTGCTCCACACAGCAACTACACACAGAGCATTCTAATACAGCTCTCTGCTCTACACAGCAACCACACAGAGCATTCTAATACAGCTCTCTGCTCTACACAGCAACTACACACAGAGCATTCTAATACAGCTCCCTGCTCTACACAGCAACTACAGACAGAGCATTCTAATACAGCTCTCTGCTCTACACAGCAACTACACAGAGCATTCTAATACAGCTCTCTGCTCTACACAGCAACCACACAGAGCATTCTAATACAGCTCTCTGCTCTACACAGCAACTTCACACAGAGCATTCTAATACAGCTCTCTGCTCTACACAGCAACCACACAGAGCATTCTTATACAGCTCTCTGCTCTACACAGCAACCACACACAGAGCATTCTAATACAGCTCTCTGCTCTATACAGCAACCACACAGAGCATTCTAATACAGCTCTCTGCTCTACACAGCAACTACACAGAGCATTCTAATACAGCTCTCTGCTCTACACAGCAACCACACACAGAGCATTCTAATACAGCTCTCTGCTCTACACAGCAACTACACAGAGCATTCTAATACAGCTCTCTGCTCTACACAGCAACCACACACAGAGCATTCTAATACAGCTCCCTGCTCTACACAGCAACTACAGACAGAGCATTCTAATACAGCTCTCTGCTCTACACAGCAACTACAGACAGAGCATTCTAATACAGCTCTCTGCTCTACACAGCAACTACACACAGAGCATTCTAATACAGCTCTCTGCTCTACACAGCAACCACACAGAGCATTCTAATACAGCTCTCTGCTCTACACAGCAACCACACAGAGCATTCTAATACAGCTCCCTGCTCTACACAGCAACTACAGACAGAGCATTCTAATACAGGTCTCTGCTCTACACAGCAACTACACACAGAGCATTCTAATACAGCTCTCTGCTCTACACAGCAAGCACACAGTGCATTCTAATACAGCTCTCTGCTCTACACAGCAACCACACACAGAGCATTCTAATACAGCTCTCTGCTCTACACAGCAACCACACACAGAGCATTCTAATACAGCTCTCTGCTCTACACATCAACTACACACAGAGCATTCTAATACAGCTCTCTGCTCTACACAGCAACCACACACAGAGCATTCTAATACAGCTCTCTGCTCTACACCTCAACTACACACAGAGCATTCTAATACAGCTCTCTGCTCTACACATCAACTACACACAGAGCATTCTAATACAGCTCTCTGCTCTACACAGCAACCACACAGTGCATTCTAATACAGCTCTCTGCTCTACACATCAACCACACACACAGCATTCTAATACAGCTCTCTGCTCTACACAGCAACTACAGACAGAGCATTCTAATACAGCTCTCTGCTCCACACAGCAACTACACAGAGCATTCTAATACACCTCTCTGCTCTACACAGCAACCACACAGAGCATTCTAATACCGCTCTCTGCTCTACACAGCAACCACACAGAGCATTCTAATACAGCTCTCTGCTCTACACAGCAACCACACAGAGCATTCTAATACACCTCTCTGCTCTACACAGCAACCACACAGAGCATTCTAATACAGCTCTCTGCTCTACACAGCAACCACACAGAGCATTCTAATACACCTCTCTGCTCTACACAGCAACCACACAGAGCATTCTAATACAGCTCTCTGCTCTACACAGCAACCACACAGAGCATTCTAATACAGCTCTCTGCTCTACACAGCAACCACACAGAGCATTCTAATACAGCTCTCTGCTCTACACAGCAACCACACAGAGCATTCTAATACAGCTCTCTGCTCTACACAGCAACTACACACAGAGCATTCTAATACAGCTCCCTGCTCTACACAGCAACTACAGACAGAGCATTCTAATACAGCTCTCTGCTCTACACAGCAACTACACAGAGCATTCTAATACAGCTCTCTGCTCTACACAGCAACCACACAGAGCATTCTAATACAGCTCTCTGCTCTACACAGCAACTTCACACAGAGCATTCTAATACAGCTCTCTGCTCTACACAGCAACCACACAGAGCATTCTTATACAGCTCTCTGCTCTACACAGCAACCACACACAGAGCATTCTAATACAGCTCTCTGCTCTATACAGCAACCACACAGAGCATTCTAATACAGCTCTCTGCTCTACACAGCAACTACACAGAGCATTCTAATACAGCTCTCTGCTCTACACAGCAACCACAGACAGAGCATTCTAATACAGCTCTCCGCTCTACACAGCAACCACACACAGAGCATTCTAATACAGCTCTCTGCTCTACACAGCAACTACACAGAGCATTCTAATACAGCTCTCTGCTCTACACAGCAACCACACACAGAGCATTCTAATACAGCTCCCTGCTCTACACAGCAACTACAGACAGAGCATTCTAATACAGCTCTCTGCTCTACACAGCAACTACACACAGAGCATTCTAATACAGCTCTCTGCTCTACACAGCAACCACACAGAGCATTCTAATACAGCTCTCTGCTCTACACAGCAACCACACAGAGCATTCTAATACAGCTCCCTGCTCTACACAGCAACTACAGACAGAGCATTCTAATACAGGTCTCTGCTCTACACAGCAACTACACACAGAGCATTCTAATACAGCTCTCTGCTCTACACAGCAAGCACACAGTGCATTCTAATACAGCTCTCTGCTCTACACATCAACCACACACAGAGCATTCTAATACAGCTCTCTGCTCTACACAGCAACCACACACAGCATTCTAATACAGCTCTCTGCTCTACACAGCAACCACACACAGAGCATTCTAATACAACTCTCTGCTCTACACAGCAACCACACACAGAGCATTCTAATACAGCTCTCTGCTCTACACAGCAACCACACAGAGCATTCTAATACAGCTCTCTGCTCTACACAGCAACCACACAGAGCATTCTAATACAGCTCCCTGCTCTACACAGCAACTACAGACAGAGCATTCTAATACAGGTCTCTGCTCTACACAGCAACTACACACAGAGCATTCTAATACAGCTCTCTGCTCTACACAGCAAGCACACAGTGCATTCTAATACAGCTCTCTGCTCTACACAGCAACCACACACAGAGCATTCTAATACAGCTCTCTGCTCTACCCATCAACTACACACAGAGCATTCTAATACAGCTCTCTGCTCTACACAGCAACCACACACAGAGCATTCTAATACAGCTCTCTGCTCTACACCTCAACTACACACAGAGCATTCTAATACAGCTCTCTGCTCTACACAGCAACCACACACACAGCATTCTAATACAGCTCTCTGCTCTACACAGCAACCACACAGAGCATTCTAATACAGCTCTCTGCTCTACACAGCAACTACACACACAGCATTCTAATACAGCTCTCTGCTCTACACAGCAACTACAGACAGAGCATTCTAATACAGCTCTCTGCTCTACACAGCAACTACACAGAGCATTCTAATACAACTCTCTGCTCTACACAGCAACCACACAGAGCATTCTAATACAGCTCTCTGCTCTACACAGCAACCACACACAGAGCATTCTAATACAGCTCTCTGCTCTACACATCAACTACACACAGAGCATTCTAATACAGCTCTCTGCTCTACACATCAACCACACACAGAGCATTCTAATACAGCTCTCTGCTCTACACATCAACTACACACAGAGCATTCTAATACAGCTCTCTGCTCTACACAGCAACTACACACACACAGCATTCTAATACAGCTCTCCGCTCTACACAGCAACCACACACAGAGCGTTCTAATACAGCTCTCTGCTCTACACAGCAACCACACACAAAGCATTCTAATACAGCTCTCTGCTCTACACAGCAACCACACAGAGCATTCTAATACAGCTCTCTGCTCTACACAGCAACTACACACACACAGCATTCTAATACAGCTCTCCGCTCTACACAGCAACCACACACAGAGCGTTCTAATACAGCTCTCTGCTCTACACAGCAACCACACACAAAGCATTCTAATACAGCTCTCTGCTCTACACAGCAACTACAGACAGAGCATTCTAATACAGCTCTCTGCTCTACACAGCAACTACACAGAGCATTCTAATACAACTCTCTGCTCTACACAGCAACCACACAGAGCATTCTAATACAGCTCTCTGCTCTACACAGCAACCACACACAGAGCATTCTAATACAGCTCTCTGCTCTACACATCAACTACACACAGAGCATTCTAATACAGCTCTCTGCTCTACACATCAACCACACACAGAGCATTCTAATACAGCTCTCTGCTCTACACATCAACTACACACAGAGCATTCTAATACAGCTCTCTGCTCTACACAGCAACTACACACACACAGCATTCTAATACAGCTCTCCGCTCTACACAGCAACCACACACAGAGCGTTCTAATACAGCTCTCTGCTCTACACAGCAACCACACACAAAGCATTCTAATACAGCTCTCTGCTCTACACAGCAACTACACAGAGCATTCTAATACAGCTCTCCGCTCTACACAGCAACCACACACAGAGCATTCTAATACAGCTCTCTGCTCTACACGTCTAATATTCTAAGTTTCTCTTTTGGGACAGACATAGATATCCGTAGGATACCGACAGTGCAAAAGAAGGCCATTCGCCCCAGAGAGTCTGCACCGACCCTCTGAAAGAGCAACCTACCCAAACCCATTCCCCCATCCTCTCCCCGTAACCCCACCTAACCTCTACATTCCTGGACACTAAGGGCAATTTATCACGGCCAATCCACCTACCCTGCCCATATTTAGACTGTGGGAGGAAACCGGAGCACCCGGAGGAAACCCACGCAAACAAGGGGAGGATGTGCAGTCTCCGCACAGAAAGTGAGCTAATGCTGGAATTGAACTCGTATCGCTGGCGCTGTGAGGCAGTAGCATTAACCCGGGTCTCTGGCACTGTGAGGCAGCAGCGTTAACCTGGGTCCCTGGCACAGTGAGGCAGCAGTGTTAACCCGGGTCCCTGGCACTGTGAGACAGCAGTGTTAACCCGGGTCCCTGGCACTGTGAGGCAGCAGTGTTAACCCGGGTCCCTGGCACTGTGAGACAGCAGTGTTAACCCAGGTCCCTGGCACTGAGACAGCAGTGTTAGCCCGGGTCCCTGGCACTGTGAGACAGCAGTGTTAACCCGGGTCGCTGGCACTGTGAGACAGCAGTGTTAACCCAGGTCCCTGGCACTGTGAGACAGCAGTGCTAACCCGGGTCACTGGCACTGTGAGACAGCAGTGTTAACCCGAGTCCATGGCACTGTGAGACAGCACTGTTAACCCGGGTCCCTGACACTGTGAGGCAGCAGCGTTAACCCGGTCCCTGGCACTGTGAGACAGCAGTGTTAACCCGGGTCCCTGGCGCTGTGAGACAGCAGTGTTAACCCGGGTCCCTGGCACAGAGAGACAGCAGTGTTAACCCGGGTCCCTGGCGCTGTGAGACAGCAGTGTTAACCCGGGTCCCTGGCACAGAGAGACAGCAGTGTTAACCCGGGTCCCTGGCGCTGTGAGACAGCAGTGTTAACCCGGGTCCCTGGCGCTGTGAGACAGCAGTGTTAACCCGGGTCCCTGGCACAGAGAGACAGCAGTGTTAACCCGGGTCCCTGGCGCTGTGAGACAGCAGTGTTAACCCGGGTCCCTGGCACAGAGAGACAGCAGTGTTAACCCGGGTTCCTGGCACTGTGAGGCAGCAGCGTTAACCCGGGTCCCTGGCAATGTGAGACAGCAGTGTAAACCCGGGTCTCTGGGTCTGTGAGACAGCAGTGTTAACCCAGGTCCCTGGCACTGTGAGGCAGCAGCGTTAACCTGGGTCCCTGGCACAGTGAGGCAGCAGCGTTAACCCGGGTCCCTGGCAATGTGAGACAGCAGTGTAAACCCGGGTCTCTGGGTCTGTGAGACAGCAGTGTTAATCCGGGTCCCTGGCACTGTGAGACAGCAGTGTTAACCCGGGTCCCTGGCACTGTGGGACAGCAGTGTTAACCCGGGTCCCTGCCACTGTGAGACAGCAGTGTTAACCCGGGACCCTGGCTCTGTGGGACAGCAGTGTTAACCCGGGTCCTGGCACTGTGAGACAGCAGTGTTAACCCGGGTCCTGGCACTGTGAGACAGCAGTGTTAGCGCGGGTCCCTGGCACTGTGAGACAGCAGTGTTAGCCCGGGTTCCTGGCACTGTGAGACAGCAGTGTTAACCCGGGTCCCTGGCACTGTGAGACAGCAGTGTTAGCCCGGGTCCCTGGCACTGTGAGACAGCAGTGTTAACCCGGGTCCCTGGCACTGTAAGACAGCAGTGTTAACCCGGGTCCCTGGCACTGTAAGACAGCAGTGTTAACCCGGGTCCCTGGCACTGTGAGGCAGCAGTGTTAACCCGGGTCCCTGGCACTGTGAGACAGCAGTGTTATCCCGGGTCCCTGCCACTGTGAGACAGCAGTGTTAACCCGGGTCCCTGGCACTGTGAGACAGCAGTGTTAACCCGGGTCCCTGGCACTGTGAGACAGCAGTGTTAACCCGGGTCCCTGGCACTGTGAGGCAGCAGTGTTAACCCGGGTCCCTGGCACAGTGAGAGAGCAGTGTTGACCCGGGTCACTGTCACTGTGAGACAGCAGTGTTAACCCGGGTCCCTGGCACTGTGAGGCAGCAGTGTTAACCCGGGTCCCTGGCACTGTGAGGCAGCAGTGTTACCCCGGGTCCCTGGCACTGTGAGACAGCAGTGCTAACCCGGGTCCCTGGGTCTGTGAGACAGCAGTGTTAATCCGGGTCCCTGGCACTGTGAGACAGCAGCGTTTGCCCGGGTCCCTGGTGCTGTGAGACAGCAGTGTTAACCCGGGTCCCTGGCACTGTGAGGCAGCAGTGCTAACCCGGGTCCCTGGCACTGTGAGACAGCAGTGCTAACCCGGGTCCCTGGCTCTGTGAGACAGCAGTGTTAATCCGGGTCCCTGGTGCTGTGAGACAGCAGCGTTTACCCGGGTCCCTGGTGCTGTGAGACAGCAGTGTTAACCCCGGTCCCTGGCACTGTGAGACAGCAGTGTTAACCCAAGTCCCTGCCACTGAGAGACAGCAGTGTTAACCCGGGTCCCTGGCACAGTGAGACAGCAGTGTTAACCCGGGTCCCTGGTGCTGTGAGGCAGCAGTGTTAACCCGGGTCCCTGGCACTGTGAGAACAGCAGTGTTAACCCAGGTCCCTGGCACTGTGAGACAGCAGTGTTAACCCGGGTCCCTGGCACTGCGAGAACAGCAGTGTTAACCAGGTCCCTGGCACTGTGAGACAGCAGTGTTAACCCGGGTCCGTGGCACTGTGAGACAGCAGTGTTAACCCGGGTCCGGGCACAGTGAGACAGCAGCGTTTACCCGGGTCCCTGGTGCTGTGAGACAGCAGTGTTAACCCCGGTCCCTGGCACTGTGAGACAGCAGTGTTAACCCAAGTCCCTGCCACTGAGAGACAGCAGTGTTAACCCGGGTCCCTGGCACAGTGAGACAGCAGTGTTAACCCGGGCCCCTGGCGCTGTGAGGCAGCAGTGTTAACCCGGGTCCCTGGCACTGTGAGACAGCAGTGTTAACCCGGGTCCGTGGCACTGTGAGACAGCAGTGTTAACCCGGGTCCCTGACACTGTGAGGCAGCAGTGTTAACCAGGGTCCCTGGCACTGTGAGACAGCAGTGTTAACCCGGGTCCTGGCACAGTGAGACAGCAGTGTGAACCCGGGTCACTGTCACTGTGAGACAGCAGTGTTAACCCGGGTTCCTGGCACTGTGAGGCAGCAGTGTTACCCCGGGTCCCTGGCGCTGTGAGACAGCAGTGTTAACTCGGGTCCCTGGCACTGTGAGACAGCAGTGCTAACCCGGGTCCCTGTCTCTGTGAGACAGCAGTGTTAACCCGGGAATCTGGCACTGTGAGACAGCAGTGTTAACCCGGGTCCCTGGCACTGTGAGGCAGCAGTGTTAACCCGGGTCCCTGGCACTGTGAGACAGCAGTGTTAACCCGGGTCCCTGGCAATGTGAGACAGCAGTGTTAACCCGGGTCCCTGGCGCTGTGAGGCAGCAGTGTTAACCCGGGTCCCTGGCACTGTGAGGCAGCAGTGTTAAACCAGGTCCCTGGCACTGTGAGACAGCAGTGTTAACCCGGGTCCCTGACACTGTGAGGCAGCAGTGTTAACCAGGGTCCCTGGCACTGTGAGACAGCAGTGTTAACCCGGGTCCTGGCACTGTGAGGCAGCAGTGTTAACCCGGGTCCCTGGCACTGTGAGACAGCAGTGTTAACCCGGGTCCTGGCACTGTGAGGCTGCCGTGTTAACCCGGGGCCCTGGCACTGTGAGACAGCAGTGTTAACCCGGGTCCCTGGCACTGTGAGACAGCAGTGTTAACCCGGGTCCCTGGCACTGTGAGACAGCAGTGTTAACCCGGGTCCCTGCACTGTGAGGCAGCAGTGTTAACCCGGGTCCCTGGCACTGTGAGGCAGGAGTGTTACCCCGGGTCCCTGGCGCTGTGAGACAGCAGTGTTAACTCGGGTCCCTGGCACTGTGAGACAGCAGTGCTAACCCGGGTCCCTGGCTCTGTGAGACAGCAGTGTTAACCCGGGAATCTGGCACTGTGAGACAGCAGTGTTAACCCGGGTCCCTGGCACTGTGAGGCAGCAGTGTTAACCCGGGTCCCTGGCACTGTGAGACAGCAGTGTTAACCCGGGTCCCTGGCACTGTGAGACAGCAGTGTTAACCCGGGTCCCTGGCACTGTGAGACAGCAGTGTTAACCCGGGTCCATGGCACTGTGAGACAGCAGTGTTAACCCGGGTCCCTGGCACTGTGAGACAGCAGTGTTAACCCGGTCCCTGGCACTGTGAGACAGCAGTGTTAACCCGGGTCCCTGGCGCTGTGAGACAGCAGTGTTAACCCGGGTCCCTGGCACTGTGAGACAGCAGTGTTAACCCGGGTCCCTGGCACTGTGAGGCAGCAGTGTTAACCCGGGTCCCTGGCACAGTGAGAGAGCAGTGTTGACCCGGGTCACTGTCACTGTGAGACAGCAGTGTTAACCCGGGTCCCTGGCACTGTGAGGCAGCAGTGTTAACCCGGGTCCCTGGCACAGTGAGGAGCAGTGTTACCCCGGGTCCCTGGCACTGAGACAGCAGTGCTAACCCGGGTCCCTGGCTCTGTGAGACAGCAGTGTTAATCCGGGTCCCTGGCACTGTGAGACAGCAGCGTTTACCCGGGTCCCTGGCTCTGTGAGACAGCAGTGTTAATCCGGGTCCCTGGTGCTGTGAGACAGCAGCGTTTACCCGGGTCCCTGGTGCTGTGAGACAGCAGTGTTAACCCCGGTCCCTGGCACTGTGAGACAGCAGTGTTAACCCAAGTCCCTGCCACTGAGAGACAGCAGTGTTAACCCGGGTCCCTGGCACAGTGAGACAGCAGTGTTAACCCGGGTCCCTGGCGCTGTGAGGCAGCAGTGTTAACCCGGGTCCCTGGCACTGTGAGAACAGCAGTGTTAACCCAGGTCCCTGGCACTGTGAGACAGCAGTGTTAACCCGGGTCCGTGGCACTGTGAGACAGCAGTGTTAACCCGGGTCCTGGCACAGTGAGACAGCAGCGTTTACCCGGGTCCCTGGTGCTGTGAGACAGCAGTGTTAACCCCGGTCCCTGGCACTGTGAGACAGCAGTGTTAAACCAAGTCCCTGCCACTGAGAGACAGCAGTGTTAACCCGGGTCCCTGGCACAGTGAGACAGCAGTGTTAACCCGGGCCCCTGGCGCTGTGAGGCAGCAGTGTTAACCCGGGTCCCTGGCACTGTGAGACAGCAGTGTTAACCCGGGTCCGTGGCACTGTGAGACAGCAGTGTTAACCCGGGTCCCTGACACTGTGAGGCAGCAGTGTTAACCAGGGTCCCTGGCACTGAGACAGCAGTGTTAACCCGGGTCCTGGCACAGTGAGACAGCAGTGTTAACCCGGGTCACTGTCACTGTGAGACAGCAGTGTTAACCCGGGTCCCTGGCGCTGTGAGGCAGCAGTGTTAACCCGGGTCCCTGGCACTGTGAGGCAGCAGTGTTAAACCAGGTCCTGGCACTGTGAGGCTGCCGTGTTAACCCGGGGCCCTGGCACTGTGAGACAGCAGTGTTAACCCCGGTCCCTGGCACTGTGAGACAGCAGTGTTAACCCGGGTCCCTGCACTGTGAGGCAGCAGTGTTAACCCGGGTCTCTGGCACTGTGAGGCAGCGGTGTTAACCCGGGTCCCTGGCACTGTGAGACAGCAGTGTTAACCCGGGTTCCTGGCACTGTGAGACAGCGGTGTTAAACCGGGTTCCTGGCACTGTGAGACAGCGGTGTTAACCCGGGTTCCTGGCACTGTGAGACAGCAGTGTGAACCCGGGTCCCTGGCACTGTGAGGCAGCAGTGTGAACCCGGGTCCCTGGCACTGTGAGACAGCAGTGTGAACCCGGGTCCCTGGCACTGTGAGACAGCAGTGTTAACCCGGGTCCCTGGCACTGTGAGACAGCAGTGTTAACCCGGGTCCCTGGCACTGAGACAGCAGTGTTAACCCGGGTCCCTGGCACTGTTAGGCAGCAGTGCTAACCCGGGTCCCTGGCTCTGTGAGACAGCAGTGTTAATCCGGGTCCCTGGCACTGTGAGACAGCAGTGTTAATCCGGGTCCCTGGCACTGTGAGACAGCAGTGTTAACCCAGGTCTCTGGCACTGTGAGACAGCAGTGTTAACCCGGGCCCCTGGCGCTGTGAGACAGCAGTGTTAACCCGGGTCCCTGGCGCTGTGAGACAGCAGTGTTAACCCGGGTCTCTGGCACTGTGAGACAGCAGTGTTAACCCAGGTCCCTGGCACTGCGCGACAGCAGTGTTAACCCGGGTCCCTGGCACTGAGATAGCAGTGTTAACCCGGGAACCTGGCACTGTGAGACAGCAGTGTTAACCCGGGTCCCTGGCACTGAGACAGCAGTGTTAACCCGGGTCCCTGGCTCTGTGAGACTGCAGTGTTAACCCAGGTCCCTGGCACTGTGAGACAGCAGCGTTAACCCAGGTTCCTGGCACTGTGACACAGCAGTGTTAACCCGGGACCCTGTCACTGTCAGGCAGCAGTGTTAACCCGGGTCACTGGCACTGTGAGACAGCAGTGTTAACCCGGGTCCCTGGCACTGAGACAGCAGTGTTAACCCGGGTCCCTGGCACTGTGAGGCAGCAGTGCTAACCCGGGTCCCTGGCTCTGTGAGACAGCAGTGTTAATCCGGGTCCCTGGCACTGTGAGACAGCAGTGTTAATCCGGGTCCCTGGCGCTGTGAGACAGCAGTGTTAACCCGGGTCCCTGGCGCTGTGAGACAGCAGTGTTAACCCGGGTCTCTGGCACTGCGCGACAGCAGTGTTAACCCGGGTCCCTGGCACTGTGAGATAGCAGTGTTAACCCGGGAATCTGGCACTGTGAGACAGCAGTGTTAACCCGGGTCCCTGGCACTGTGAGACAGCAGTGTTAACCCGGGAATCTGGCACTGTGAGACAGCAGTGTTAACCCGGGTCCCTGGCACTGTGAGACAGCAGCGTTAACCCAGGTTCCTGGCACTGTGACACAGCAGTGTTAACCCGGGACCCTGTCACTGTCAGGCAGCAGTGTTAACCCGGGTCGCTGGCACTGTGAGGCAGCAGTGTTAACCCGGGACCCTGGTGCTGTGAGACAGCAGTGTTAACCCGGGTCCCTGGCACTGTGAGACAGCAGTGTT
The DNA here is from genome assembly GCF_047496885.1 of Scyliorhinus torazame. NCBI lineage: Eukaryota > Metazoa > Chordata > Chondrichthyes > Carcharhiniformes > Scyliorhinidae > Scyliorhinus > Scyliorhinus torazame. The sequence continues at coordinate 256,593,610 of NC_092717.1, read as the reverse complement.
AACCCGGGTCCCTGGCACTGGGAGACAGCAGTGCTAACCCGGGTCCCTGGCACTGTGAGACAGCAGTGTTAACCCGGGTTCCTGGCACTGTGAGACAGCAGCGTTAACCCGGGTCCCTGTGTAAGGTTTTCGGGCAATTCGGCCCTTTTTGGACTGCCCAAGAATAAAACCCAGAGACTGTAAACTGACTTTTCAGCCAAGAGAACGTAACCAGATTTCCCAGCAGGCTTGATCCGCTGAGCCGAGTAGGGGCATAGGTATTTACAAACCCCCCCCTAGGAGCTACAAGGAAGAAGGAGCCAGACAACGAGATAAGATTAAAACACAGACAAAGGGGCACGGGAAGACACAGGGGGCCTGCCTGCAAGCAGGACAATGGGATGGTCATAGCCCCATGCAGATGTAAATGACTTTGCCTCCACCAGAGCAGAATCCAATTAACACCCCATCAACATAGCAAGGTGAGAATAGCAGCCATCTCCGGTGCAGCTGGAAGACCTTGTAGAGGGTGCCATCTCTGCTACTCAAGAGCTTTCCCAAGAGAGAGAATAGGACACTGCTGTTTATTACCTAACCAGCAGCCTGTCCTGAGTGAATCGCTCAAGATGACCCTAGATTCTTGAACCCGGAATTAAGGTGAGGAATATCTTAACAATGACTTGGTCAGAGATCGCTGGTGAGAGATTGAAGAATTTAAACGACTCCAATTATCAGCAAATCAAGGTTTATTGCAAAACCCAGGTCAAAATCATCAAACAGAAGAAATTATAATAAAATCTTAAACTCTAACACAAACTAAGTCTGTTCAGAAAGTACTATAACGGACACAACGAAAAATCTTATTGTTACACAGTTTTAGCAATGACACAGAACACAAATCAAGTCCCCTTCCCCAAAGCCTCAACCACTATCAAGGTCAAGGGAGTTTCGCAAGCTGCTGCAGGGTACTTACAGTCACAGGCTGCAGAGGTCAAGTCAAAGGTGGAGAGGTCGAGCCAAGAGACCCTCAATCGAAACACAGCCCCTTTTATATCCGTTTTACCAGGCTTTTTCCTGTGTTCGGCCAGCCCCTTTTGCATTGAATCCATAAGGTTTAAAGTTCCCGCTGGTCCTGCCCCCTTTGAGCCGGTCAGACCTGTCGAGATGGGAGTACCTCCCCTAGGTCCGCCTCCAGTCTGTTTTTTGAGATAACGAGGTTGAGCTCCCTTGAAGATTTTCAAAGTCTTCCATCTGCTCCGGAGATAGCTGCTATGTTGATGGGGTGTTGATTGGATTCTGCTCTGGTGGAGGCAAAGTCATTTACATCTGCATGGGGCTATGACCATCCCATTGTCCTGCTTGCAGGCAGGCCCCCTGTGTATTCCCGTGCCCCTTTGTCTGTGTTTTAATCTTATCTCGTTGTCTGGCTCCTTCTTCCTTGTAGCTCCTAGGGGGGGGGTTTGTAAATACCTATGCCCCTACTCAGCTCAGCGGATCAAGCCTGCTGGGAAATCTGGTTACGTTCTCTTGGCTGAAAAGTCAGTTTACAGTCTCTGGGTTTTATCCTTGGGCAGTCCAAAAAGGCCGAATTGCCCGAAAACCTTACACCTGGCACTATGAGACAGCAGTGTTAACCCGGGTCCCTGGCACTGTGAGACAGCAGTGCTAACCCGGGTCCCTGGCACTGTGAGACAGCAGTGCTAACCGAAGTCCCGCTGCTGGAATGCCTGACCCGCCGGCGAGAATCTAACTACCTCTCTTACCGGCGGGACCAGGCGGCGCGGGCGGGCTCCGGGGTCCTGGGGGGGGGCGCGGGGCGATCTGGCCCCGGTGGGTGCCCCCACAGTGGCCTGGCCCGCGATCGGGGCCCACCGATCCGCGGGGGGGCCTGTGCCGTGGGGGCACTGTTTTCCTTCCGCCTTCGCCACGGTCTCCACCATGGCGGAGGTGGAAGAGACCCCCTCCACTGCGCATGCGTGGATATGCCATGAGCGGCCGCTGACGCTCCCGCACATGCGCCGCACGGCAAAGTCATTTCCGCGCCAGTCCGGCACGGGCCTAGCCCCTCAAGGTGAGGGCTCGGCCCCTCAAGATGCGGAGAATTCCGCACCTTTGGGGCGGTGCGATGCCGGACTGATTCGCGCCGTTTTGGCGCCGGCCGGCGGACATCACGCCGATTGCGGAGAATCCCGCCCCAGATATCAAAGAAAATCTCTGCTTGGCCAATCTGGGATTACACAGGATCATCGAAACTGTCCATTCAGCCCCACAGTCAAAGCTGCTGTTAGTGCTCCAGTCCAAACTCCTCACAGTTTCCCTTGTCCATACCCAGCATTGAGATTCTCTATTCCGCTCTCCCTGCCTAATTTTCCCCTTAAATGTATCTGTTCTGTTCACTTCCCACACTCCCTGTGGGTGTGAGTCCCACATTCTGACCATTCTCTGGGTAAGGAAGTTTCTCCTGAATTCCTGATTGGAATCCGAGGTGACTCCCTGATATTGACGGTCTCGAGTTATCCTTTCCGCTCGAGAGAAAACAGTTTCTCTGCATCCAGATCGTCAAAACCGTTCATCGTTTTCGAGAGAGGAGCGACGCACTCTGTCAGTCCTTTCCTCCGATCTTCACCCACATTCTTTCTGGTATTACCCTCGTAAATCTCTCTGAACTCTCTCCAGTGAATTTATATCATTTTTATAATATGGTGACAAAAACTCTGCTTATTGTGAACATTACCGTTGTGAGACCCCCTGAGTGGAGTCACTCTCCCTCGGGGGAGAGGGTCAGTCTCCCCAGGGGGTTGGGCGGGGGGAGGGGAGGTTCAGTCTCCCCGGGACAGGGGTTCAGTCTCTCTGGGGGAGGGGCCTCCTACCCCTCACCGCCACATATCTCTAACCTGGAACTGTCTCTTTTACAGAGAGCTGTGCGGAGGGAATGGTCTATCTGACTGTTGATGAATGTCTTCAATCAGGTGGTCCCTGTCCTCGAGGATGTCTAGACCTGACAGCTAGTGTACAATGCACCACACATTGTTACGAAGGCTGCTACTGCACAGACGGACTGTTTCTTCAGAATGGCTCCTGTGTCCCACTTCAAGAATGTAACTGTTATCATCAGGGACACTGGTATCCACCTGGCCACATTCTTCACAAAGATCTCTGCAATAACTGGTAGGTATATTGTCAGATGGAGCTCAGGTGCTGTTATCTCCACGTCAGTGTTCACCACTACCATGGTAACCCCAAACCATCCCCACTTCACTCGCTTTGACAAAGGATCATCTGGATTTGAAACGTTCGCTCTTTTCTCTCCCTACAGATGCTGCCAGACCTGCTGAGATTTTCCAGCATTTTCTCTTTGGTTTCAGATTCCGTCATCCACAGTAATTTGCTTTTATATACTTCCCTGCACCGGGGGGGGGGGGGGGGGGGCACAGTAGCTTAGTGGTTAGCACTGTTGCTTCACAACTCCAGGGTCCCAGGTTCGATTCCCAGCTTGGGTCACTGTCTGTGCGGAGTCTGCACGTTCTCCCCGTGTCTGCGTGGGTTTCCTCCGGGTGCTCCGGAGGCGCTCCATACTAAGGTAGTATGGGCTGAGGTTAGAAACAGGAAAGGAGAGGTCACCCTGTTCGGGGTTTTCTATAGGCCTCTGAAAAGTTCCAGAGATGTAGAGGAAAGGATTGCAAAGATGATTCTGGATAGGAGCGAAAACAACAGGGTAGTTGTTATGGGGGACTTTAACTTTCCAAATATTGACTGGAAACGCTATAGTTCGAGTACTTTAGGTGGGTCCGTTTTTGTCCAATGTGTGCAGGAGGGTTTCCTGACACAGTATGTAGATAGGCCAACGAGAGGCGAGGCCATATTGGATTTGGTACTGGGTAATGAACCAGGACAGGTGTTAGATTTGGAGGTAGGTGAGCACTTTGGTGATAATGACCACAATTCGATTGCGTTAACTTTAGCGATGGAATGGGATAGGTATATACCGCAGGGCAAGAGTTATATCTGGGGGAAAGGCAATTATGATGTGATGAGGCAAGACTGAGGATGCATTGGATGGAGATGAAAACTGCAGGGGATGGGCACAATGGAAATGTGGAGCTTGTTCAAGGAACAGCTACTGCGTGTCCTTGATAAGTATGTACCTGTCAGGCAGGGAGGAAGTGGTCGAGCAAGGGAACCGTGGTTTACTAATGCAGTCGAAACACTTGTCAAGAGGAAGAAGGAGGCTTATGTAAAGATGAGACGTGAAGGTTCAGTTAGGGCGCTCGAGAGTTACAAGTTAGCTAGGAAGGACCTAAAGAGAGAGCTAAGAAGAGCCAGGAGGGGACATGAGAAGTCTTTGGCAGGTAGGATCAAGGATAACCCTAAAGGTTTCTATAGATATGTCCAGAATAAACGAATGACTAGGGTAAGAGTAGGGCCAGTCAAGGACAGTAGTGGGAAGTTGTGCTTGGAGTCCGAGGAGATAGAAGAGGTGCTAAATGAATATTTTTCGTCAGTATTCACACAGGAAAAAGACAATGTTGTCGAGGAGAATACTGAGATTCAGGCTACTAGACTAGACGGGCTTGAGGTTCATAAGGAGGAGGTGTTAGCAATTCTGGAAAGTGTGAAAATAGATAAGTCCCCTGGGCCGGATAGGATTTATCCTAGGATTCTCTGGGAAGCTAGGGAGTCATCTTTGTCTACAGGAATAGTGCTAGAAGACTGGAGGATAGCAAATGTTGTCCCCTTGTTCAAGAAGGGGAGTAGAGATAACACCGGTAACTATAGACCAGTGAGCCTTACTTCTGTTGTGGGCAAAATCTTGGAAAGGTTGAAAGAGATAGGATGTATAATCATCTGGAAAGGAATAATTTGATTAGAGATAGTCAACACGGTTTTGTGAAGGGTAGGTCGTGCCTCACAAACCTTATTGAGTTCTTTGAGAAGGTGACTGGACAGGTAGACGAGGGTAGAGCAGTTGATGTGGTGTATATGGATTTCAGTAAAGCGTTTGATAAGGTTCCCCACGGTAGGCTATTGCAGAAATTACGGAGGCTGGGGATTGAGGGAGATTTAGAGATGTGGATCAGAAATTGGCCAGTTGAAAGAAGACAGAGGGTGGTGGTTGATGGGAAATGTTCAGAATGGAGTACAGTCACAAGTGGAGTACCACAAGGATCTGTTTTGGGGCCACTGCTGTTTGTCATTTTTATCAATGACCTAGAGGAAGGCGCAGAGGGGTGGGTGAGTAAATTTGCAGACGACACTAAAGTCGGTGGTGTTGTCGACAGTGTGGAAGGATGTAGCAGGTTACAGAGGGATATAGATAAGCTGCAGAGCTGGGCTGAGAGGTGGCAAATGGTGTTTAATGTAGAGAAGTGTGAGGTGATTCACTTTGGAAGGAATAACAGGAATGCGGAATATTTGGCTAATGGTAAAGTTCTTGGAAGTGTGGATGAGCAGAGGGATCAAGGTGTCCATGTACATAGATCCCTGAAAGTTGCCACCCAGGTTGATAGGGTTGTGAAGAAGGCCTATGGAGTGTTGGCCTTTATTGGTAGAGGGATTGAGTTCCGGAGTCGGGAGGTAATGTTGCAGCTGTACAAAACTCTGGTGCGGCCGCATTTGGAGTATTGCGTACAGTTCTGGTCACCGCATTATCGGAAGGACGTGGAGGCTTTGGAGCGGGTGCAGAGGAGATTTACCAGGATGTTGCCTGGTATGGAGGGAAAATCTTATGAGGAAAGGCTGATGGACTTGAGGTTGTTTTCGTTCGAGAGAAGAAGGTTAAGAGGAGACTTAATAGAGGCATACAAAATGATCAGGGGGTTAGATAGGGTGGACAGTGAGAGCCTTCTCCCGCGGATGGAAATGGCTGGCACGAGGGGACATAGCTTTAAACTGAGGGGTAATAGATATAGGACAGAGGTCAGAGGTAGGTTCTTTACGCAAAGAGTAGTGAGGCCGTGGAATGCCCTACCTGCTACAGTAGTGAACTCGCCAACATTGAGGGCATTTAAAAGTTTATTGGATAAACATATGGATGATAATGGCATAGTGTAGGTTAGATGGCTTTTGTTTCGGTGCAACATCGTGGGCCGAAGGGCCTGTACTGCGCTGTATCGTTCTATGTTCTATGTTCTAAATGTTCAGACTGGAGTCCAGTTACTAGTGGTGTACCACAAGGATCTGTTTTGGGGCCACTGCTGTTTGTCATTTTTATAAATGACATAGATAGAACATACAACATCGTTGTGTGTGGAGTCTGAAGAGATACTAAATGAATATTTTTCGTCCGTATTCACTCAGGAGAAAGATAATGTTGTGGAGGAGAATGCCGAGACCCAGGCTATTAGAATAGAACATAGAACATAGAAAATACAGCACAGAACAGGCCCTTCGGCCCACGATGTTGTGCCGAACCTTTGTCCTAGATTAATCATAGATTATCATTGAATTTACAGTGCAGAAGGAGGCCATTCGGCCCTTTGAGTCTGCACCAGCTCTTGGAAAGAGCACCCTACCCAAACTCAACACCTCCACCCAACACCAAGGGCAATTTGGACATTATGGGCAATTTATCATTGGCCAATTCACCTAACCCGCACATCTTTGGACTGTGGGAGGAAACCGGAGCACCCGGAGGAAACCCACGCAGACACGGGGAGGACGTGCAGACTCCGCACAGACAATGACCCAAGCTGGAATCGAACCTGGGACCATGGATCTGTGAAGCAATTGTGCTATCCACAATGCTACCGTGCTGTCCTTAAGAACAAATAAATCTACACTATATCATTTTCCCGTAATCCATGTACCTATCCAACAGCTGCTTGAAGGTCCCTAATGTTTCCGACTCAACTACTTCCACAGGCAGTGCATTCCATGCCCCCACTACTCTCTGGGTAAAGAACCTACCTCTGATATCCCTCCTATATCTTCCACCTTTCACCTTAAATTTATGTCCCCTTGTAATGGTGTGTTCCACCTGGGGAAAAAGTCTCTGACTGTCTACTCTATCTATTCCCCTGATCATCTTATAAACATGACCTGGAGGAGGGCGTTGAAGGATGGGTGAGTAAATTTGCAGATGACACTAAAGTCGGTGGAGTTGTGGACAGTGCGGAAGGCTGTTACAAGTTGCAGAGGGAGAATAGATAAGCTGCAGCGCTGGGCTGAGAGGTGGCAAATGGAGTTTAATGCAGAAAAGTGTGAGGTGATTCATTTTGGAAGGAATAACAGGAAGACAGAGTACTGGGCTAATGGTAAGATTCTTGGCAGTGTGGATGAGCAGAGAGTTCTCAGTGTCCATGTACATAGATCCATGAAAGTTGCCACCCAGGTTGAGAGGGTTGTTCAGAAGGCGTATGGTGTGTTGGCTTTTATTGGTAGAGGGATTGAGTTTCGGAGCCATGAGGTCATGTTGCAGCTGTACAGAACTCTGGTGCGGCCGCATTTGGGGTATTGCGTGCAATTCTGGTCACCGCATTATAGGAAGGATGTGGAAGCATTGGAAAGGGTGCAGAGGACATTTACCAGAATGTTGTCTGGTATGGAGGGAAAATCTTATGAGGAAAGGCTGAGGGACTTGAGGCTGTGTTTGTTAGAGAGAAGAAGGTTAAGAGGTGACTTAATTGAGGCATACAAGATGATCAGAGGATTGGATAGGGTGGACAGTGAGAGCCTTTTTCCTCGGATGGTGATGTCTAGCATGAGGGGACATAGCTTTAAATTGAGGGGAGATAGATATAGGACAGATGTCAGAGGTAGGTTCTTTACTCAGAGTAGTAAGGGTGTGGAATGCCCTGCCTGCAACAGTAGTGGACTCGCCAACACTAAGGGTATTCAAATGGTCATTGGATAGACATATGGACGATAAGGGAATAGTGTAGATGGGCTTTAGAGTAGTTTCACAGGTCGGCTTAACATCGAGGGCCGAAGGGCCTGTATTGCGCTGTAATGTTCTATGTTCTATGCTCCGGTTTCCTCCCACAAGTCCCGAAAGACGTGCTGTTAGGTGAATTGGATATTCTGAATTCTCCCTCGGTGTACCCGAACAGGCGTCGGAATGTGGCGACTAGGGGTTTTTCCACAGTAACTTCGTTGCAGTGTTAATGTAAGCCTACTTGTGACAATAAAGATTATTAAGAGAATCTAAGCATCTGCCTTTCATATTCAATGATGTTATCATTGCTAAATCCCCACTTTCAACATCCTGTGGTGTCAATACTTTCCAAACACACCACAGTGAACATCATTTGCATAGCCTCAAAATAAGGGGAAGTAGATTTAGGACTGAGTTTAGGAGGAACTTCTTCACCCAAAGGGTTGTGAATCTATGGAATTCCTTGCCCAGTGGAGCAGTTGAGGCTCCTTCATTAAATGTTTTTAAGATAAAGATAGATAGTTTTTTGAAGAATAAAGGGATTAAGGGTTATGGTGTTCGGGCCGGAAAGTGGAGCTGAGTCCACAAAAGATCAGCCATGATCTCATTGAATGGTGGAGCAGGCTTGAGGGGCCAGATCGCTGACTCCTGCTCAGAGTTGCTATGGGCCTGACCCGGTATTTTCCGGGGGGGTCTGTGATTCTCCGCCGCCGATGGGTCGCGTTCCCAATGGCATGGTCCACCTGTGCTTTTTAAAAGCAGCATAGTGGCTGCTGAGGGAGAGAGAGGGGGTCGGACACGGAGAGGAGAGACGGTGGGCTGCCGACCCGGACACTGACCAGGCTGGCTGGGGTAGGGAGGGGCCGGAGTGACCCCCCAGGGGACTGGGGCAGTGTCCAGGCACGGACCACCCAGACTGTGGCCATCTTGCAGCGCACCCCACTGACCACCCACCTTAGCCCTTGGTTCCGCAGAGTGACACCGGATGTATGGGTGCCCCCACCCCACCCACCTGTACCCCACTCTGCGTCATAAGCCCTATCCCCACCGGGCTGCCACCCACTGGCGACGCATCAGTATAGGCCCACCCTGGGGCAATGCCCACTGTAGCCCCTACTGGGGCGATGGGCAAGGGCTGGAGAATGTTCCCCTGAAAGGACACTGCCAGCCGATGGTATCTATGGCAGCAGAGACCCCACAGTGCCAGGCAACATTGAGACAGCACGGGGTTCGATACAGAGTAAAGCTCCCTCTGCACTGCCCCATCAAACACTCCCAGGACAGGTACAGCACGGGGTTAGATACAGAGTAAAGCTCCCTCTACACTGTCCCCATCAAACACTCCCAGGACAGGTACAGCACGGGGTTAGATACAGAGTAAAGCTCCCTCGACACTGTCCCCATCAAACACTCCCAGGACAGGTACAGCACGGGGTTAGATACAGAGTAAAGCTCCCTCTACACTGTCCCCATCAAACACTCCCAGGACAGGCACAGCACGGGTTAGATACAGAGTAAAGCTCCCTCTACACTGTCCCCATCAAACACTCCCAGGACAGGTACAGCACGGGGTTAGATACAGAGTAAAGCTCCCTCTACACTGTCCCCATCAAACACTCCCAGGACAGGGACAGCACGGGGTTAGATACAGAGTAAAGCTCCCTCTACACAGTCCCCATCAAACACTCCCAGGACAGGTACAGCACGGGGTTAGATACAGAGTAAACCTCCTTTCACACTGTCCCCATCAAACACTCCCAGGACAGGTGCAGCACGGGGTTAGATACAGAGTAAAGCTCCCTTTACACTGTCCCCATCAAACACTCCCAGGACAGGTACAGCACGGGGTTAGATACAGAGTAAAGCTCCCTCTACACTGTCCCCATCAAACACTCCCAGGACAGGTGCAGCACGGGGTTAGATACAGAGTAAAGCTCCCTCTACACTGTCCCGAGCAAACACTCCCAGGACAGGTACAGCACGGGGTTAGATACAGAGTAAAGCTTCCTCTACACTCTCCCCATCAAACACTCCCAGGACAGGTACAGCACTGGGTGAGATACAGAGTAATGCTCCCTCTACACTGTCCCCATCAAACACTCCCAGGACAGTTACAGCACGGGGTTAGATACAGAGTAAAGCTACCTCTACACTGTCCCCATCAAACACTCCCAGGACAGGTACAGCACGGGGTTAGATACAGAGTAAAGCTCCCTCTACACTGTCCCCATCAAACACTCCCAGGACTGGTACAGCACGGGGTTAGATACAGAGTAAAGCTCCCTCTACACTGTCCCCATCAAACACTCCCAGGACTGGTACAGCACGGGGTTAGATACAGAGTAAAGCTCCCTCTGCACTGTCCCCATCAAACACTCCCAGGATAGGTACAGCATGGGGTTAGATACAGAGTAAAGCTCCCTCTACACTGTCCCCATCAAACACTCCCAGGATAGGTACAGCATGGGGTTAGATACAGAGTAAAGCTCCCTCTACACTGTCCCCATCAAACACTCCCAGGACTGGTACAGCACGGGGTTAGATACAGAGTAAAGCTCCCTCTGCACTGTCCCCATCAAACACTCCCAGGATAGGTACAGCATGGGGTTAGATACAGAGTAAAGCTCCCTCTACACTGTCCCCATCAAACACTCCCAGGACTGGTACAGCACGGGGTTAGATACAGAGTAAAGCTCCCTCTACACTGTCCCATCAAACACTCCCAGGACAGGTACAGCACGGGGTTAGATACAGAGTAAAGCTCCCTCTACACTGTCCCCATCAAACACTCCCAGCACAGGTACAGCACGGGGTTAGATACAGAGTAAAGCTCCCTCTGCACTGTCCCCATCAAACACTCCCAGGATAGGTACAGCATGGGGTTAGATACAGAGTAAAGCTCCCTCTACACTGTCCCCATCAAACACTCCCAGGACTGGTACAGCACGGGGTTAGATACAGAGTAAAGCTCCCTCTACACTGTCCCATCAAACACTCCCAGGACAGGTACAGCACGGGGTTAGATACAGAGTAAAGCTCCCTCTACACTGTCCCCATCAAACACTCCCAGGACTGGTACAGCACGGGGTTAGATACAGAGTAAAGCTCCCTCTGCACTGTCCCCATCAAACACTCCCAGGATAGGTACGGCATGGGGTTAGATACAGAGTAAAGCTCCCTCTACACTGTCCCCATCAAACACTCCCAGGACAGGTACAGCACGGGGTTAGATACAGAGTAAAGCTCCCTCTGCACTGTCCCCATCAAACACTCCCAGGATAGGTACAGCACGGGGTTAGATACAGAGTAAAGCTCCCTCTACACTGTCCCATCAAACACTCCCAGGACAGGTACAGCACGGGGTTAGATACAGAGTAAAGCTCCCTCTACACTGTCCCCATCAAACACTCCCAGGACTGGTACAGCACGGGGTTAGATACAGAGTAAAGCTCCCTCTGCACTGTCCCCATCAAACACTCCCAGGACAGGTACAGCACGGGGTTAGATACAGAGTAAAGCTCCCTCTACACTGTCCCCATCAAACACTCCCAGGACTGGTACAGCACTGGGTTAGATACAGAGTAAAGCTCCCTCTACACTGTCCCATCAAACACTCCCAGGACAGGTACAGCACGGGGTTAGATACAGAGTAAAGCTCCCTCTACACTGTCCCCATCAAACACTCCCAGCACAGGTACAGCACGGGGTTAGATACAGAGTAAAGCTCCCTCTACACTGTCCCATCAAACACTCCCAGGACAGGTACATTACTGGGTTAGATATCGTGGAAACTCAGAGCAGGAGGAGGCCATTCGGCCCTTCGATCCTGCTCTGCCATTCACTATGATCTTGCTTAATCCTCGATACCAAAGCCACATTCCCATTTTCTCCCCAAACCCCTTGATGCTATTAAAAACCACAAAATGATCTCTCTCTTTCTTGAATACCATGATGTGGAGGTGCCGGCGTTGGACTGGGGTGAGCACAGTAAGAAGTTTTACAACACCAGGTTAAAGTCCAACAGGTATGTTTCAAACACTAGCTTTTGGAGCACTGCTTCATTCACCTGAGGAAGGAGCAGCGCTCCGAAAGCCAGTGTTTGAAACAAACCTGTTGGACTTTACCCTGGTGTTGTAAGACTTCTTACTCTTTCTTGAATCCATTCAGTGACTTTTCCCCCACGGCCTGGGTGTTGAGAATTCCCCAGGTTCAGCAGCATCTGAGAGAAGATATTTTTCTTCCTCTCAGTCCTAAATGGCCCTCTCAGTATTCAGAGTAAATCTCTTTCTGCGCTGTCCCATCTCAGAGTGTAATCCCACATTTCTCTCCCGTATCCTCTCGCTCAGCTCTGCAGTGAGCTCAGTGTGTGTGGATATCGATATTTGCAGGGACAGGATCTGGGGGCTGGCGAGGTTGACAGCCTGAGATTGAGTAGATCTGAATTATCAGCAGCAATCACCTTAGCCACAGACCCTCACCCCCAGCCCAAACCATGACCCATTTTGATACGTCCACCGTGAAGCGGTGTCCCTCCACCCTCCCCATTCAGCGTCCTGTCTATTCTCGATTCCGAGCTGCCAAACGGATGTGATTTCCCTGACACTATTTTGGTTGTTGGTTACAGCACGTGCCAGTTTGGAGAGATGCTGTGTGGACTAATGCCATGCGCAGGTACTGAGAAATGTAACCCTGAATATTACTGAGTGAAATATTATCTACAGCCTCCCCATGGTCCGACCCCTACATAACAGCCTCCACCCCCTTGTCCCATAAGAACATAAGAACTAGGAGCAGGAGTAGACCATTCGACCCATCGAGTCTGCTCTGGCATTCAGTGCGATGCTGAGTGATCAGATATAATCCTCAATTCCACTTTCCCACCTTATCCCCATAACCTTGACTCCTCACTGATTAATAATCTGTCTCTCAGACTTCAACATACTTAACGCCCCAGCCTCTACAGCTCTCTGTGGTGAAGAATTCCACAGGTTCACTCTCCTCCGAGGGAAGAAATTCCTCCTCATCTCCGTCTCTAATGAGTGACCCCCTCACTCTGAGATTCTGCCCTCTGGTCCCAGACTCTCCCACAAGAGGAAACAACCTCTCAGCATCGGCCTGAGAATCCAATGTGTCTCAATAAGGTCACCTCTCATTCTGCTAAACTCTGAGTACAGACCCAACCTACTCAACCTCTCCTCATGAGAAAATCCCTCCATACCCGGGATCAACCCAGTGAACCTTCCCACCTCCCCTACTCTCTCCCCCAAACCCCTCCCTCTCCCCATTCCCCTCCCTCTCCCCCATTCCCCTCCCTCTCCCCCATTCCCCTCCCTCTCCCCCATTCCCCTCCCTCTCCCCCATTCCCCTCCCTCTCCCCCATTCCCCTCCCTCTCCCCCATTCCCCTCCCTCTCCCCCATTCCCCTCCCTCTCCCCCATTCCCCTCCCTCTCCCCATTCCCCTCCCTCTCCCCCATTCCCCTCCCTCTCCCCCATTCCCCTCCCTCTCCCCATTCCCCTCCCTCTCCCCATTCCCCTCCCTCTCCCCATTCCCCTCCCTCTCCCCATTCCCCTCCCTCTCCCCATTCCCCTCCCTCTCCCCATTCCCCTCCCTCTCCCCATTCCCCTCCCTCTCCCCATTCCCCTCCCTCTCCCCATTCCCCTCCCTCTCCCCATTCCCCTCCCTCTCCCCATTCCCCTCCCTCTCCCCATTCCCCTCCCTCTCCCACCTCCCCTACTCTCTCCCCCAAACCCCTCCCTCTCCTCATTCCCCTCCCTCTCCCCCATTCCCCTCCCTTACCCCCATTCCCCTCCCTCACCCCATTCCCCTCCCTCTCCCCATTCCCTCTCTTTCCCCATTCCCCTCCCTCTCCCCATTCCCCTCCCTCTCCCTCTCCCCATTCCCCTCCCTCTCCCTCTCCCCATTCCTCTCCCTCTCCCCATTCCCCTCCCTCTCCCCATTCCCCTCCCTCTCCCCATTCCCCTCCCTCTCCCACCTTCCCTACTCTCTCCCCCAAACCCCTCCATCTCCCCATTCCCCTCCCTCTCCCCATTCCCCTCCCTCTCCCCATTCCCCTCCCTCTCCCCATTCCCCTCCCTCTCCCCATTCCCCTCCCTCTCCCTCTCCCCATTCCCCTCCCTCTCCCACCTTCCCTACTCTCTCCCCCAAACCCCTCCATCTCCCCATTCCCCTCCCTCTCCCCATTCCCCTCCCTCTCCCCATTCCCCTCCCTCTCCCCATTCCCCTCCCTCTCCCTCTCCCCATTCCCCTCCCTCTCCCACCTCCCCTACTCTCTCCCCCAAACCCCTCCATCTCCCCATTCCCCTCCCTCTCCCCATTCCCCTCCCTCTCCCTCTCCCCATTCCCCTCCCTCTCCCACCTTCCCTACTCTCTCCCCCAAACCCCTCCATCTCCCCATTCCCCTCCCTCTCCCCATTCCCCTCCCTCTCCCTATTCCCCTCCCTCTCCCTCTCCCCATTCCCCTCCCTCTCCCACCTTCCCTACTCTCTCCCCCAAACCCCTCCATCTCCCCATTCCCCTCCCTCTCCCTATTCCCCTCCATCTCCCCATTCCCCTCCCTCTCCCCATTCCCCTCCATCTCCCCATTCCCCTCCATCTCCCCATTCCCCTCCTTCTCCCTATCCACTGAGACCCTAAGACACAGGAGCAGAATTAGGCCACTCGGCCCATCGAGTCTGCTCCACCATTCAATCATGGCTGATATTTTCCCATCCCCATTCTCCTGCTTTCTCCCCATAACCCCTGATCCCCTTATTAATCAAGAACCTATCTATCTCTGTCTTAAAGACACTCAGTGATTTGGCCTCCACACCCTTCTGCGGCAAAGAGTTCCACAGATTCACCACCCTCTGGCTGAAGAAATTCCTCCTCATCTCTGTTTTAAAGGATCGTCCCTTTAGTCTGAGATGGTGTCCTCTGGTTCTAGTTTTTCCTACAAGTGAAAACATCCTCTCCACGTCCACTCTACCCAGGCCTCGCAGTATCCTGTAAGTTTCAATAAGATCCCTCATCCTTCTAAACTCCAACGAGTACAGACTCAGAGTCCTCAACCGTTCCCCATACGACAAGTTCTTCATTCCAGGGATCATTCTTGTGAACCTCCTCTGGACCATTTCCAAGGCCAGCACATCTTTCCTTAGATATGGGCCCAAAACTGCTCACAATACTCCAAATGGGGTCTGACCAGAGCCTTATACAGCCTCAGAAGTACATCTTTGCTCTTATATTCTAGCCACACATCCAGTCCCGCACATCCAGACACAGGAACAGCTTCTTCCCCACAGCTACCAGACTCCTCAACGACTCACCCTCGGACTGATCTGTTCCCTGTAAGAACACTATTCACGATGCCCGATGCTGCTCTTGTTTGGCCCCTTGTTCCGCACTGTAACCAATCAGTGTTTGTCGATGTACCATTTGTCAATGTTCTCTGTCGATTATTCTTGTGTCTACTATGTACGTACTGTGTACGTTCCCTCGGCCGCAGAAACATACTTTTCACTGCACTTCAGTACATGTGATAATCAATCAATCAATCAATAAATTAATAGCCCTCTTGACATGAATGCTAACATTGCATTTGCCTTCCTATCTGCCGACTGAACCTGCACATTAACCTTAAGAGAATCGTGAACAAGGATTCCCAAGTCCCTTTGTGCTTCTGATTTCCTAAGCATTTCCCCATTTAGAAAACAGTCTCTGCCTAAATTCCTCCTTCCAAAGTGCAGAACATCACACTTTTCCACATTGTATTCCATCTGCCACTTCATTGCCCACTCTCCTAGCTTGTCCAAATCCTTCTGCAGCCCCCTTGCTTGCTCAATATTACCTGTCCCTCTACAGATCTTTGTGTCATCTGCAAACTTAGCAACAGAGCCTTCAGTTCCTTCTTCCAGATCATTAATGTATATTGTGAAAAGTTGTGGTCCCAGCACAGACCCCTGAGGCACATCACTAGTCACCGGCTGCCATCCTGAAAAAGATCCCTTTATCCCCACTCTCTGCCTTCTGCCAGTCAGTCAATCCTCTATCCATGCCAGGATCTTACCCTGAACACCATGGGCTCTTAACTTATTTAACAGTCTCCTATACGGCACCTTATCAAAGGCCTTCTGGAAATCTAAATAAATCACGTCCACTGGTTCTCCTTTGTCTAACTTCCTTGTTACTTCCTCAAAGAACTCTAACAGATTTGTCAGACACAACCTCCCTTTGACGAAGCCGTGCTGACTCAGTCCTATTTTATGCACTTCCAAGTGCTTCGCGATCTCATCTTTAATAACAGACTCTAAAATCTTACCAATGACCAAAGTCAGGCTAACCGACCTATAATTTCCCGTCTTCTTCCTCCCTCTTAAACAGCGGTGTTACATTAGACACTTTCCAGTCCTCTGGGACCCTTCCTGCTTCCAGTAATTTCTGAAAGATCATCACCAATGCCTCCACAATCTCCTCAGCTATCTCTTTTAGTACCCTCGGGTGTAGTCCATCTGGTCCAGGTGTCTTGTCCACCTTCTGACCTTTCAGTTTCCCCAGAACCTTCTCCTGAGTTCCTCTGCCATTTCTTTGTTTCCTGTTATTACTTCTCCAGCCACATTTTCCAGTTGTCCAATGTCTATTTTTGCCTCTCTCTTACCTTTTATATATTGAAAAATCTCTTCCTATCTTCCTTTATATTACTAGCTAGCTTGCACTCGTACTTCATCTTCTCCCCCCTTATTGCTTTTTTAGTTGTCCTCTGCTCGCTTTTAAAAGATTCCCAATCCTCTGGCTTCCCACTAATTCTCGCCACTTTGTATGCTTTTTCTTTAGCCTTCATGCTGTTCTTGACTTCACTCATCAGCCATGGATGCCTTGTCCTGCCCTTAGCATGTTTCCTCCTCCTTGGGATGAATTTCTGTTGTGCCTCCCTAATAACCCCAAAAACTCCTGCCATTGCTGTTCCACTGTCTTCCCTGCTAGGCTCCTTCTCCAATCAACTCTGGCCAGCTCCTCCCTCGTGTCTTTGTAGTTACCCTTATTTAATTGTAATACTGTTACATCTGATTGCAGCTTCTCCCTTTCAAACTGCAGGGTAAATTCTATCACATTGTGGTCACTGCTCCCTAAGGGTTCCTTCACCTTACGTTCCCTAATCAAGTCTGCCTCATTACACATCACCAAATCCAGAATTACCTGTTCCCTAGTAGACTCTGTCACAAGCTGCTCCAAAAAACCCTCTCTTAGATATTCCACAAATTCCTTTTCTTGGGAACCACGACCAACCTGATTTTCCCAGTCCACCTGCATATTGAAGTCCCCCATGATTATTGTGATATTGCCTTTTTTACAGCCTTTTCTATCTCCTGATTTACTTTCTGCCCCACATCCTGACTACTGCTGTACATCACTCCCTCACCCTCATTGCCTTCCCTAACCCCAAAACCCTCCCTTTCCCACGCCCCTCTTTCGCTCCATCCTTCTACCTATCCTGCATTTCACTCCCTATACATCCCCCTCCCCACACCTATCTCTCGCCCCATCTCCGCTCCCCCCCCTCTCTGCACCAGGAGAGGAGATGCCATTGTGGTTTTGTCACTGGGCCCATAATCCCAAAACTCCGGGTTTGAATCCTATCACAACAGACGGTGAAATTCAAATTCAATTGAATAAAAATCTGGAATTAAAAGTCTAACGCTGACCATCAAACCAGTGTCGATTGTCCTAAAAACCCATCTGGCTCAGTAATGTCCTTTAGGGAAGGAACTCTGCCGTCCTTACCCGGCCTGGCCTACACGTGACTCCAGACCCACAGCAATGTGGTGACTCTTAACTGCCCCCTTGAGGGCAATTAGGGATGGGCAATAAATGCTGGCTCAGCGACGCCCACATCCCAGGAACAAATAAAAATAAACCCGACTGTCTCCCTCCATCTTTCCCATCCCCCATCCTCCCCTCCAATGTCCCTCCTTCCCCTCCTACTTTCCCGCTACCTCCTTGCCTGATGCCTCCTTCAGTTAGAGCTTTGCAGGCCCCTCGCGGCTCACTCCTTCCTGACCTTTCCGTGTGTCTGGGTCTCGATATCTCTGCTTTACCCATTGTTCCCGTGTTCTCCCATTGTTCCCGTGTTCTCCCATTGTTCCCGTGTTCTCCCATTGTTCCCGTGTTCTCCCATTGTTCCCGTGTTTTCCCATTGTTCCCGTGTTCTCCCATTGTTCCCGTGTTCTCCCATTGTTCCCGTGTTCTCCCATTCTTTTCCATGTTCTCCCATTGTTCCCGTGTTTTCCCATTGTTCCCGTGTTCTCCCATTCTTTTCCATGTTCTCCCATTGTTCCCGTGTTTTCCCATTGTTCCCGTGTTCTCCCATTGTTCCCGTGTTCTCCCATTGTTCCCGTGTTCTCCCATTGTTCCCGTGTTCTCCCATTCTTTTCCATGTTCTCCCATTGTTCCCGTGTTTTCCCATTGTTCCCGTGTTCTCCCATTCTTTTCCATGTTCTCCCATTGTTCCCGTGTTCTCCCATTGTTCCCGTGTTCTCCCATTGTTCCCGTGTTCTCCCATTGTTCCCGTGTTCTCCCATTGTTCCCGTGTTCTCCCATTCTTTTCCATGTTCTCCCATTGTTCCCGTGTTTTCCCATTGTTCCCGTGTTATCCCATTCTTTTCCATGTTTTCCCATTGTTCCCGTGTTCTCCCATTGTTCCCCTGTTCTCCCATTGTTCCCGTGTTCTCCCATTGTTCCCGTGTTTTCCCATTGTTCCCGTGTTCTCCCATTCTTTTCCATGTTTTCCCATTGATGCTGTGTTTTCCTGTTGCAGTGGACTGTATTTGGACTCACTGGACCTCCTGGAGTTCGTGCAGTAAAAGCTGTGACGTTGGATCCAGACGAAGGTTCCGATCTCCCACCAACCCTGCGGCCGCGCGGGGCGGGCGAGAGTGCGAGGGCGCGGTCCTGCAAACAGAGCATTGCAGCCAGCAGCTATGTGACGGTGCGTTACAGCAACCAAAGAATCCCTCCACCTCCCAGACCCTCCACCTCCCTCACCCTCCACCTCCCAGCGCCTGCACCTCCCAGACCCTGCACCTCCCAGACCCTGCACCTCCCAGACCCTGCACCTCCCTCACCCTCCACCTCCCTCACCCTCCACCTCCCTCACCCTCCACCTCCCTCACCCTCCACCTCCCAGCGCCTGCGCCTCCCTCACCCTCCACCTCCCTCACCCTCCACCTCCCTCACCCTGCGCCTCCCAGACCCTGCGCCTCCCTCACCCTCCACCTCCCAGCGCCTGCACCTCCCAGCGCCTGCACCTCCCAGACCCTGCACCTCCCTCACCCTCCACCTCCCTCACCCTCCACCTGCCAGACCCTGCGCCTCCCAGACTCTCCACCTCCCAGACCTTGCACCTCCCTCACCCTCCACCTCCCAGACCCTCCACCTCCCAGACCCTCCACCTCCCTCACCCTCCACCTGCCAGACCCTCCACCTGCCAGACCCTCCGCCTCCCTCGCCCTCCGCCTCGCTAAGACTGAAGCCATTGATTTTGTTTGATAATAAAAACAAATCTGCTCTCGCCCCACAATCCTGAGAGGTCTCTGCAATCGATTACTCTGGGCTTTTGTACAATCCCAGTTTTATTTCACTCCTGCCTGGACCACAATGATAATCAGAGGAAATTTAATGTAAATTTAAGGGAATAGTGGAGATGGGAGAGCTGGGGGGCTAACACAGAGAGGTGTTCGACAATGAAAGCTGAGAACACTTCTGAAAATCATTTCCAATCCTTGAGTTTATTAATAGCAGAAAGTAAGAGTGAGAAAGTGTTGACGCACCGATTGTGCAGGAGTATTGCCACTGGAGCAGTAATCCAGTGACCCAGGGGAAAGCGCCAGGGACCCGGGTTCATAAGAACATAAGAACTAGGAGCAGGAGTCGGCCATCTGGCCCCTCGAGCCTGCTCCACCATTCAATGAGATCATGGCTGAGCTTTTGTGGACTCAGCTCCACTTTCCGGCCCGAACACCATAACCCTTAATCCCTTTATTCTTCAAAAAACTATCTATCTTTATCTTAAAAACATTTAATGAAGGAGCCTCTACTGCTTCACTGGGCAAGGAATTCCATAGATTCACAACCCTTTGGGTGAAGAAGTTCCTCCTAAGCTCAGTCCTAAATCTACTTCCCCTTATTTTGAGGCTATGCCCCCTAGTTCTGCTTTCACCCGCCAGTGGAAACAACCTGCCCGCATCTATCCTATCTATTCCCTTCATAATCTTATATGTTTCTATAAGATCCCCCCTCATCCTTCTAAATTCCAACGAGTACAGTCCCAGTCTACTCAACCCCTCCTCGTAATCCAACCCCTTCAGCTCTGGGATTAACCTAGTGAATCTCCTCTGCACACCCTCCAGTGCCAGTACGTCCTTTCTCAAGTAAGGAGACCAAAACTGAACACAATACTCCAGGTGTGGCCTCACTAACACCTTATACAATTGCAGCATAACCTCCCTAGTCTTAAACTCCATCCCTCTAGCAATGAAGGACAAAATTCCATTTGCCTTCTTAATCACCTGTGTAAATCATCTATGTAAATTGTGAACAGCACGGTAGGCTATTGCAGAAAATACGGAGGCTGGGGATTGAGGGTGATTTAGAGATGTGGATCAGAAATTGGCTAGCTGAAAGAAGACAGAGGGTGGTGGTTGATGGGAAATGTTCAGAATGGAGTTCGGTTACAAGTGGAGTACCACAAGGATCTGTTCTGGGGCCGTTGCTGTTTGTCATTTTTATCAATGACCTAGAGGAAGGCGCAGAAGGGTGGGTGAGTAAATTTGCAGACGATACTAAAGTCGGTGGTGTTGTCGATAGTGTGGAAGGAAGTAGCAGGTTACAGAGGGATATAGATAAGCTGCAGTGCTGGGCTGAGAGGTGGCAAATGGAGTTTAATGTAGAGAAGTGTGAGGTGATTCACTTTGGAAGGAAAAACAGGAATGTGGAATATTTGGCTAATGGAAAAGTTCTTGAAAGTGTGGATGAGCAGAGGGATCTAGGTGTCCATGTACATAGATCCCTGAAAGTTGCCACCCAGGTTGATAGGGTGGTGAAGGAGGTCTATGGAGTGTTGGCCTTTATTGGTAGAGGGATTGAGTTCCGGAGTCAGGAGGTCATGTTGCAGCTGTACAGAACTCTGGTACGGCCGCATTTGGAGTATTGCGTACAGTTCTGGTCACCACATTACAGGAAGGACGTGGAGGCTTTGGAACGGGTGCAGAGGAGATTTACCAGGATGT
Organism: Scyliorhinus torazame; assembly: GCF_047496885.1. Taxonomy (NCBI): domain Eukaryota; kingdom Metazoa; phylum Chordata; class Chondrichthyes; order Carcharhiniformes; family Scyliorhinidae; genus Scyliorhinus; species Scyliorhinus torazame. Next base: position 256,572,477 of record NC_092717.1, on the reverse strand, counting down.
TGCCTGGTATGGAGGGAAAATCTTATGAGGAAAGGCTGATGGACTTGAGGTTGTTTTCGTTAGAGAGAAGAAGGTTAAGAGGAGACTTAATAGAGGCATACAAAATGATCAGAGGGTTAGATAGGGTGGACAGTGAGAGCCTTCTCCCGCGGACGGAAATGGCTGGCACGAGGGGACATAGCCTTAAACTGAGGGGTAATAGATATAGGACAGAGGTCAGGGGTAGGTTCTTTACGCAAAGAGTAGTGAGGCCGTGGAATGCCCTACCTGCTACAGTGGTGAACTCGCCAACATTGAGGGCATTTAAAAGTTTATTGGATAAACATATGGATGATAATGGTATAGTGTAGGTTAGATGGCTTTTGTTTCGGTGCAACATCGTGGGCCGAAGGGCCTGTACTGCGCTGTATTGTTCTATGTTCTATGTTCTAGTTGTGGGCCCAACACTGATCCCTGAGGGACACCACTAGCAACTGATTGCCAACCAGAGAAACACCCATTAATCCCCACTCTTTGCTTTCTATTAATTAACCAATCCTCTATCCATGCTACTACTTTCCCCTTAATGCCATGCATCTTTATCTTATGCAACAACCTTTTGTGTGGCACCTTGTCAAAGGCTTTCTGGAAATCCAGATATACCACATCCATTGGCTCCCCGTTATCTACCGCACTGTTAATGTCCTCAAAAAATTCCACTAAATTAGTTAGGCACGACCTGCCCTTTATGAACCCATGCTGCGTCTGTCCAATGGGACAATTTCCATCCAGATGCCTCGCTATTTCTTCCTTGATGATAGATTCCAGCATCTTCCCTACTACCGAAGTTCAGCTCACTGGCCTATAATTAGGCCTACCTCCTTTTTTAAACAATGGTGTCACGTTTGCTAATTTCCAATCCGCCGGGACCACCCCAGAGTCTGGTGAATTTTGGTAAATTATCACTAGTGCATTTGCAATTTCCCTAGCCATCTCTTTTAGCACTCTGGGATGCATTCCATCAGGTCCAGGAGACTTGTCTACCTTTAGCCCCATTAGCTTGCCCATCGCTACCTCCTTGGTGATAACAATCCTCTCAAGGTCCTCACCTGTCATAGCCTCATTTCCATCAGTCACTGGCATGTTATTTGTGTCTTCCACTGTGAAGACCGACCCAAAAGCCCTGTTCAGTTCCTCAGCCATTTCCTCATCTCCCATTATTAAATCTCCCTTCTCATCCTCTAAAGGACCAATATTTACCTTAGCCACTCTTTTTTGTTTTATGTATTTGTAGAAACTTTTACTATCTGTTTTTATATTCTGAGCAAGTTTACTCTCATAATCTATCTTACTCTTTATAGCTTTTTTAGTAGCTTTCTGTTGCCCCCTAAAGATTTCCCAGTCCTCTAGTCTCCCACTGATCTTTGCCACTTTGTATGTTTTTTCCTTCAATTTGATACTCTCCCTTATTTCCTTAGATATCCACGGTCGATTTTCCCTCTTTTTACCGCCCTTCCATTTGTTGGTATAAACCTTTGCTGAGCACTGTGAAAAATCACTTGGAAGGTTCTCCACTGTTCCTCAACTGTTTCACCATAAAGTCTTTGCTCCCAATCTACCTTAGCTAGTTCTTCTCTCATCCCATTGTAATCTCCTTTGTTTAAGCACAAAACACTAGTGCTTGATTTTACCTTCTCACCCTCCATCTGTATTTTAAATTCCACCATATTGTGATTGCTCCTTCCGAGAGGATCCCTAACTATGAGATCCTGAATCAATCCTGTCTCATTACACAGGACCAGATCGAGGACCTCTTGTTCCCTCGTAGGTTCCATTACATACTGTTCTAGGAAACTATTGCGGATACATTCTATAAACTCCTCCTCAAGGCTGCCTTGACCGACCTGGTTAAACCAGTCAACATGTAGATTCAAATCCCCCATGATAACTGCTGTACCATTTCTACATGCATCTGTAGATGTGGGAGCGTGAGAGACTCACGTTTGGTATGTTGCCTCCCAGGTGCAAGGGTACGTGATGTCACGGATCGTGTTTTCCGGGTCCTTAAGGGGGAGGGGGAGCAGCCCCAAGTCGTGGTCCACATTGGCACTAACGACATAGGTAGGAAAGGGGATAAGGATGTCAGGCAGGCTTTCAGGGAGCTAGGATGGAAGCTCAGAACTAGAACAAACAGAGTTGTTATCTCTGGGTTGTTGCCCGTGCCACGTGATAGTGAGATGAGGAATAGGGAGAGAGAGCAATTAAACACATGGCTACAGGGATGGTGCAGGCGGGAGGGATTCAGATTTCTGGATAACTGGGGCTCTTTCTGGGGAAGGTGGGATCTCTACAGACAGGATGGTCTACATCTGAACCTGCGGGGCACAAATATCCTGGGGGGGAGATTTGTTAGTGCTCTTTGGGGGGGTTTAAACTAATGCAGCAGGGGCATGGGAACCTGGATTGTAGTTTTAGGGTAAGGGAGAATGAGAGTATAGAGGTCAGGAGCTCAGATTTGACGTCGCAGGAGGGGGCCAGTGTTCAGGTAGGTGGTTTGAAGTGTGTCTACTTCAATGCCAGGAGTATACGAAATAAGGTCGGGGAACTGGCAGCATGGGTTGGTACCTGGGACTTCGATGTTGTGGCCATTTCGGAGACATGGATAGAGCAGGGACAGGAATGGATGTTGCAGGTTCCGGGGTTTAGGTGTTTTAGTAAGCTCAGAGAAGGAGGCAAAAGAGGGGGAGGTGTGGCGCTGCTAGTCAAGAGCGGTACTACGGTGGCGGAGAGGATGCTAGATGGGGACTCATCTTCCGAGGTAGTATTGGCTGAGGTTAGAAACAGGAAAGGAGAGGTCACCCTGTTGGGAGTTTTCTATAGGCCTCCAAATAGTTCTAGGGATGTAGAGGAAAGGATGGCGAGGATGATCCTGGATAAGAGCGAAAGTAATAGGGTAGTTATTATGGGAGACTTTAACTTTCCAAATATTGACTGGAAAAGATATAGTTCGAGTACATTAGATGGGTCGTTTTTTGTACAGTGTGTGCAGGAGGGTTTCCTGACACAGTTTGTTGACAGGCCAACAAGAGGCGAGGCCACATTGGATTTGGTTTTGGGTAATGAACCAGGCCAGGTGTTGGATTTGGAGGTAGGTGAGCACTTTGGGGACAGTGACCACAATTCGGTGACGTTTACGTTAAGGATGGAAAGGGATAAATATACACCGCAGGGCAAGAGTTATAGCTGGGGGAAGGGAAATTATGATGCCATTAGACGTGACTTGGGGGGGATAAGGTGGAGAAGTAGGCTGCAAGTTTTGGACACACTGGATAAGTGGAGCTTGTTCAAGGAACAGCTACTGCGTGTTCTTGATAAGTACGTACCGGTCAGGCAGGGAGGAAGGCTTAGAGCGAGGGAACCGTGGTTTACCAAAGAAGTGGAATCTCTTGTTAAGAGGAAGAAGGAGGCCTATGTGAAGATGAGGTGTGAAGTTTCAGTTGGGGCGATGGATAGTTACAAGGTAGCGAGGAAGGATCTAAAGAGAGAGCTAAGACGAGCAAGGAGGGGACATGAGAAGTATTTGGCAGGAAGGATCAAGGAAAACCCAAAAGCTTTCTATAGGTATGTCAGGAATAAGCGAATGACTCGGGACAGAGTAGGACCAGTCAAGGACAGGGATGGGAAGTTGTGTGTAGAGTCTGAAGAGATAGGCGAGATACTAAATGAATATTTTTCGTCAGTATTCACTCAGGAAAAAGATAATGTTGTGGAGGAGAATGCTGAGACCCAGGCTATTAGAATAGATGGCATTGAGGTACGTAGGGAAGTGGTGTTGGCAATTCTGGACAGGCTGAAAATAGATAAGTCCCCGGGACCTGATGGGATTTATCCTAGGATTCTCTGGGAGGCCAGGGAAGAGATTGCTGGACCATTGGCTTTGATTTTTATGTCATCATTGGATACAGGAATAGTGCCAGAGGACTGGAGGATAGCAAATGTGGTCCCTTTGTTCAAAAAGGGGAGCAGAGACAACCCCGGCAACTATAGACCGGTGAGCCTCACGTCTGTAGTGGGTAAAGTCTTGGAGGGGATTATAAGAGACAAGATTTATAATCATCTAGATAGGAATAATATGATCAGGGATAGTCAGCATGGCTTTGTGAAGGGTAGGTCATGCCTCACAAACCTTATCGAGTTCTTTGAGAAGGTGACTGAACAGGTAGACGAGGGTAGAGCAGTTGATGTGGTGTATATGGATTTCAGCAAAGCGTTTGATAAGGTTCCCCACGGTAGGCTATTGCAGAAAATACGGAGGCTGGGGATTGAGGGTGATTTAGAGATGTGGATCAGAAATTGGCTAGCTGAAAGAAGACAGAGGGTGGTGGTTGATGGGAAATGTTCAGAATGGAGTTCTGTCACAAGTGGAGTACCACAAGGATCTGTTCTGGGGCCGTTGCTGTTTGTCATTTTTATCAATGACCTAGAGGAAGGCGCAGAAGGGTGGGTGAGTAAATTTGCAGACGATACTAAAGTCGGTGGTGTTGTCGATAGTGTGGAAGGATGTAGCAGGTTACAGAGGGACATAGATAAGCTGCAGAGCTGGGCTGAGAGGTAGAAAATGGAGTTTAATGTAGAGAAGTGTGAGGTGATTCACTTTGGAAGGAAAAACAGGAATGTGGAATATTTGGCTAATGGAAAAGTTCTTGAAAGTGTGGATGAGCAGAGGGATCTAGGTGTCCATGTACATAGATCCCTGAAAGTTGCCACCCAGGTTGATAGGGTGGTGAAGAAGGCCTATGGAGTGTTGGCCTTTATTGGTAGAGGGATTGAGTTCCGGAGTCAGGAGGTCATGTTGCAGCTGTACAGAACTCTGGTACGGCCGCATTTGGAGTATTGCGTACAGTTCTGGTCACCGCATTATAGGAAGGACGTGGAGGCTTTGGAACGGGTGCAAGGGGATTTACCAGGATGTTGCCTGGTATGGAGGGAAAATCTTATGAGGAAAGGCTGATGGACTTGAGGTTGTTTTCGTTAGAGAGAAGAAGGTTAAGAGGAGACTTAATAGAGGCATACAAAATGATCAGAGGGATAGATAGGGTGGACAGTGAGAGCCTTCTCCCGCGGATGGAAATGGCTAGCACGAGGGGACATAGCCTTAAACTGAGGGGTAATAGATATAGGACAGAGGTCAGGGGTAGGTTCTTTACGCAAAGAGTAGTGAGGCCGTGGAATGCCCTACCTGCTACAGTAGTGAACTCGCCAACATTGAGGGCATTTAAAAGTTTATTGGATAAACATATGGATGATAATGGTATAGTGTAGGTTAGATGGCTTTTGTTTCGGTGCAACATCGTGGGCCGAAGGGCCTGTACTGCGCTGTATTATTCTATGTTCTATGTTCTATGTTATTTCTTTGTTTATTGCCTGCCCCACCATAATGTTACTATTTGGTGGCCTATAGATTACTCCTATCAGTGACTTTTTCGCCTTACTATTCCTGATTTCCACCCAAATGGATTCAACCTTATCCTCCATAGCACCGATGTCATCCCTTACTGTTGCCCAGATGTCATCCTTAAATAACAGAGCTACACCACCTCGCTTACCATCCACTCTGTCCTTCCGAAAAGTTTGATACCCTCGGATATTTAACTCCCAGTCGTGACCATCCTTTAACCATGTTTCAGTCATGGCCACAAAATCATAGTCGTTCACGATGATTTGCGCCATCAACTCATTTACCTTATTCCGAATACTACGAGCATTCAGGTAAAGTACACTTATGTTGGCTTTTTCCCACCACAGCACCTAGTCTCAGTGATGGCAACCATAAAACCGTCAACAAATGTTGGAAATCTGCCGTCCTTACCCAGTCTGGCCCACATGTGACTCCAGACCCACAGCAATGTGGTGACTCTGAAATTACTCAGTTCAAGAGCAATTAGGGACAGGTAACCAATGTTGGCCCAGCAACACCAACATCACAGAAAAGAAAAACAACGTGGGGTTCTGTGCTTTAAGAAGGAAGTGGCATTGTTGGAGAGGGGTCAGATATTGACTAGGATGTGATTTTGATGCAGTAAATGAGGGGATTCTATTTCCTGTTTCGGAGGATCTGGAAGCAGAGGGTACTGGTTGAAGGGAACAGGTTGAAGGGAACTGGGAAGACATCTTATTGAGTGACTTGTGATCCGGAAAAGTCTGCCTGAAAAGGAAATTAGATTTTGTTTGAATATTCAAAATTTATGGGAAAAAGCAGGAGAGTGGGATTAATTCGGAATTCTTTGGGAGGAGAGAGAGTTTGGGGAGGATAACAGTTGTCAGGAAGCAGTCATCTGCTTTTCATGGAGTTTAAACCTCCAGTTTTAAACGCATTGTGGTGACACTTTGGATGAACTCTGAGTCTCTCTTTACTCTTCCCCTTCTCCCCAGACGTGTGGAGAGACTGGGGCCCCTGGTCAGAATGTTCTGCGCCTTGTGGAGGGGGATTTCAGAATCGAACCAGAGTCAGCAATTCCTCTGAAAACAGTCAGCTGACCGGCTGTAACAACCAACCATGCGGTGAGTCGCTGTGACAAACACACACATCGAGAATTGTTCGCAAAAACAGGGTTTTTCAATATTACAAAATAACACCACAATAGTCATCAAACATTCAGAGACAGCACAAAAATAACACATTTCAACCTCTCTCAACCTGACTAACCCCAAAACCTTACCCCAATAACGCAAAACAAAGAAAACCCCAACTCATACCCAATAACCGTCCCCGCCCCCCAACAGCTGACAGTGATGACCTCTCTGAGAAAGCAAACGAGTGGCTGTCACCTCGAGCAGAACCACCTACCTCCCTTTTCATGGCGTACTTGATCATTTCAGCGAGGCGAGAGTAAGGACATCCGCCCTCACCCCCGTCTACAGCACTGGCCTGTCCGAGACCCCGACAATGGCCACTCGTGGACAAGGCTCTGGTTCGATGCCCAGAATCCCTTACATGGTGTTTCAGGAAGGAGACCAGCCAACAATTCCAGACTGGAGCAGAACGTATGGGTAGATTAACCAGACGTCGGAACAGTGAACGTACCTGAGTTGCACCCTCAGCCTAGTCCTGGTCAGGCACCCCCTGTGCTCCACCTTAAACTGAATCAAGTTCAACCTATCACAGGAAGAGGTCAAGTTGACCCTGTGTAGAGCCTCACTCCACATCCCTCCCTCAAAAACTGGACCCAGCTCCTCCTTCCTCCTCACCTTCTCCAGCAGACTGGATCTGACCGTAGATATCTGAAATCTTACCCTCGCCCGCTTCAGCCAAAGACAGAACCCTGAGGGTGTGGGTGCTAACGGAAACAACGAGATCTCCTTCCGTAGGAAATTGCGCCCTGTAAATACCTAAAAAAATTAGATCTCGGAGTTGGAATTTATCCACCAGCTCCTCAAATCCAACAAACCTATCCTTTACAAATGTATTCCGAAATGTTTCCAGCCCCTCCCTCCCCCCGGACCCAAACTGCGAGTCCAGATCCATTGACACAAAGCAGCGATTCCTACAGACAGGGTCTGACAACGACATGGAGCTGAGTGAACTGTCCCCAAACCATCAGCAACGCCTCCGGGCTCGAGGGAAACTGCGCAGCAGAAAACGGGAGCGAGGCAGTTACCAAGGCTCATTAACTAGAACCGAGACAACATTCGCCTCCATCAGCCCCAATATGGAATTCAGATCCTTAAATCATCCCAAACCTGATCGATATTGGATGCCCAATAATAGGTTAACAAATTTGGTGAAGCGAAGCCCCCGACTGTCTCTCTCCAGAAACATCCAGCCAATTCTCGTGGGTCTTCCCCACCCAAATGAAAGGAGTAATCAACTTATCCATTTGAGCAAAGAATGATTTGGGAAGAAACATAGGGAGAGATTGGAAAAGAAACATTGGCCATAGAAGACAGAGGGTATAATAATAATTGCTTATTGTCACAAGTAGTGTCTGTGAAAAGCCCCTAGTCGCCACATTCCGGCGCCTGCTCGTGGAGGCCGGTACGGGAATTGAACCGTGCTGCTGGCCTGCCTTGGTCTGCATTACAATCCAGCTGTTTATTTTTCCAAATGGAGGTCTGTAACTAGTGGTGTTCCGCAGGGATCACTTCTGGGACCTCTGCTCTTTGTAATATATATAGCGGCTGGTTTAGCACACTGGGCTAAACAGCTGACTTGGAATGCAGAACAAGGCAACAGCGCGGGTTCAATTCCCGTACCAGCCTCCCCGAACAGGCGCCGGAATGTGGCGACTAGGGGCTTTTCACAGTAACTTCATTGAAGCCGACTTGTGACAATAAGCGATTATTATTAAATGACTTGGAAGAAATCATAGCCGGCCTGATTAGCAAGTTTGCGGATGATGCTAAGATTGCAGGAGTTGCGGATAGTGATGAAGATTGTCAGAGAATACAACAGGATACAGATAGGCTGCAAAATTGGGCGAAGAAATGGTAGATGGAATTTAACCCGGACAAATGCGAGGTGCATCCCCCCCTCCCCCACCCCGACCCCCGGGCCAAGGAATCATTAAACATTTCCAATATCAGTGAGGTCAACTGCCCCATAAATTTCTTATAAAATTCAACAGGAAACCCACCTGGCCCGGGCCTTTACCGGACTGCATTGACCAATGCGCTTCTCCTCCTCTAAACCCAGCAGGGGTTACAACTCCTCCCTGCTCCCCCTCACCACGTCCAGAAGGACAACCCACCCAAACATTGCATCATGGGCAACTTCTCCTGTAGGGGCTGTGATCTGTACAGTCTTTGATAAAACTTTTCAGCCACATATTAACCTGCACTGGCGCGGAGACCAACCAGCCACCTGTGTCCCGGGGCTGCCTTATCCACCGACAGTAGCTTAAATTTCATCTGCAAATCCTTCCAGCAACTCCGGAATAGGGGCACTCGAATACTGGCAATCCACCTCTCGGATGGAGTCTACCAGCTTCCTCCGCTCCACTCACCCAGACCCATCTCTGTGTTACCCAGAAGAAATGATCTTTCCCCGAACGGCCACCTCCCATAAGAGAGAAGAGGAGACGGAGTCGCTCTTGTTGAATTTAATGTACTTCCCATTGGTGGAGGATCTGCACTCAGAGAAACATTTATCTGCTCCCAGCTCCGTGTCCAGTTCAGTGTCCGTGATGAAAGGGACCTGACACAAAGACTAAGGACGGGATTCTCTCAGTCTGGGGCCGGGGAATCCCCGAGACCGGCGCGAATCGCGCCGCGCCGCCTGACGGCGGGATGCGATTCTCCGCAGAGTGGAGAATCGGCGTGGTTGGCACGGTGCAGGTCAGGGGCCACTCTACGTGGCCCCCCCGCCAATTCCCGACCCGGGATGTGCCGAGCGGCCGTCGTAAAAAATCCGAGTCCCACCAACGGCGTCCACACCTGCTCCTAGTCGGCGGAATTCGACGTGAAAGGGTCCGGGGGCAGTCTGTGGGAGGCGGGGGGAGGGGGGTCCGTCCCCAGGGGGGGGGGGGGGGGGGGGGCGCGTCGTCCGATGTGGCCTGGCCCGCGATCGGGGCCCACCGATCGGCAGGCCGGCCTCCCTGACTGGGGACCTCCTTTCTTCCACGCCAGCCCCTGTAGCCCTGCGCCATGTTGCGTCAGGGCTGATGCGGAGAAGGGAGACACTGCGCGGGTGGGTGGGGGGGTGGGGGTGAGGGTGGTGTGATGTCTGTGTGTTGGCTGCTCGGTTCCGGTTTAATTAGTCTCCTCTGTGTTATGGGGTGTGACAGGCGAAGCTCCATCAAACTGCCTGCCTGGTACCATGTGGAGAGATTGTCCCAGTGAGGCCGGGACATGTGCAGAGATCAACAGCGAGGAGCAGAGTTGGGGCTGCAGACCCGGCTGTTACTGCCGTGACGGGCTGGTGTTACAGGTCAGTGTAATGGTCAGAGTGTCCACTCACTCAGCTCACACCGTTTGACCAAGATTCTGGTTCTTCAATCTGTCTCTGCTCCAATCCTGCGCCATGGACTTGTCCCAGGGCTAGGATTTGCCGTAATGCCTGTCGCTAATTCTCTCTCAGTCACGCTCCCTCTCTCTCATGCTCCCTCTCTCTCACGCTCCCTCTCTCTTGCGCTCCCTCTCTCTCACGGTCCCTCTCTCTCAAGCTCCCTCTCTCTCCATCTCTGTCACGCTCCCTCTCTCTCACGGTCCCTCTCTCCCACGCTCCCTCTCTCCCACGCTCCCTCTCTCCCACGCTCCCTCTCTCCCATGCTCCCTCTCTCATGCACTCCCTCTCTCTCGCACTCCCTCTCTCTCGCGCTCCCTCTCTCTCGCGCTCCCTCTCTCTCGCGCTCCCTCTCTCACGCTCCCTCTCTCGCGCTCCCTCTCTCTCGCTCCCTCTCTCTCGCTCCCTCTCTCTCGCTCCCTCTCTCTCGCACTCCCTCTCTCTCGCGCTCCCTCTCTCTCGCGCTCCCTCTCTCTCGCGCTCCCTCACTCACGCTCCCTCTCTCGCGCTCCCTCTCTCTCGCTCCCTCTCTCTCGCGCTCCCTCTCTCTCGCGCTCCCTCACTCTCGCGCTCCCTCACTCTCGCGCTCCCTCACTCTCGCGCTCCCTCACTCTCGCGCTCCCTCTCTCTCGCGCTCCCTCTCTCTCGCGCTCCCTCTCTCTCGCGCTCCCTCTCTCTCGCGCTCCCTCTCTCTCGCGCGCTCCCTCTCTCTCGCGCGCTCCCTCTCTCTCGCGCGCTCCCTCTATCTCGCGCGCTCCCTCTCTCTCGCGCGCTCCCTCTCTCTCGCGCGCTCCCCCTCTCTCGCGCGCTCCCCCTCTCTCGCGCGCTCCCCCTCTCTCGCGCGCTCCCTCTCTCTCGCGCGCTCCCTCTCTCTCGCGCGCTCCCTCTCTCTCGCGCGCTCCCTCTCTCTCGCGCGCTCCCTCTCTCTCGCGCGCTCCCTCTCTCTCGCGCGCTCCCTCTCTCTCGCGCGCTCCCTCTCTCTCGCGCGCTCCCTCTCTCTCGCGCGCTCCCTCTCTCTCGCGCGCTCCCTCTCCCTTTCTCTCGCGCTCCCTTTCTCTCGCGCTCCCTTTCTCTCGCGCTCCCTTTCTCTCGCGCTCCCTTTCTCTCGCGCTCCCTTTCTCTCGCGCTCCCTTTCTCTCGCGCTCTCGCGCTCCCTCTCTCTCGTGCTCCCTCTCTCTCGCGCTCCCTCTCTCTCGCGCTCCCTCTCTCTCGCGCTCCCTCTCTCTCTCGCGCTCCCTCTCTCTCGCGCTCCCTCTCTCTCGCGCTCCCTCACTCTCGCGCTCCCTCACTCTCGCGCTCCCTCTCTCTCGCGCTCCCTCTCTCTCGCGCTCCCTCTCTCTCGCGCTCCCTCTCTCTCGCGCTCCCTCTCTCTCGCGCTCCCTCTCTCTCGCGCTCCCTCTCTCTCGCGCTCCCTCTCTCGCGCGCTCCCTCTCTCGCGCGCTCCCTCTCTCTCGCGCGCTCCCTCTCTCTCGCGCGCTCCCTCTCTCTCGCGCGCTCCCTCTCTCTCGCGCGCTCCCTCTCTCTCGCGCGCTCCCTCTCTCTCGCGCGCTCCCTCTCTCTCGCGCGCTCCCTCTCTCTCGCGCGCTCCCTCTCTCTCGCGCGCTCCCTCTCTCTCGCGCGCTCCCTCTCTCTCGCGCGCTCCCTCTCTCTCGCGCGCTCCCTCTCTCTCGCGCGCTCCCTCTCTCTCGCGCGCTCCCTCTCTCTCGCGCGCTCCCTCTCTCTCGCGCGCTCCCTCTCTCTCGCGCGCTCCCTCTCTCTCGCGCGCTCCCTCTCTCTCGCGCGCTCCCTCTCTCTCGCGCGCTCCCTCTCTCTCGCGCGCTCCCTTTCTCTCGCGCTCTCGCGCTCTCTCTCTCTCGCGCTCCCTCTCTCTCGCGCTCCCTCTCTCTCGCGCTCCCTCTCTCTCGCGCTCTCGCGCTCCCTCTCCCTCGCGCTCTCTCTCCCTCGCGCTCCCTCTCTCTCGCGCTCCCTCTCTCTCGCGCTCCCTCTCTCTCGCACTCCCTCTCTCTCGCGCTCCCTCTCTCTCGCGCTCCCTCTCTCTCGCGCTCCCTCTCTCTCGCGCTCCCTCTCCCTCGATTGATGTGGAGATGCCGGCGTTGGACTGGGGTGAGCACAGTAAGAAGTCTGACACCAGATCAAAGCAGGGGTGTAATCAGACAGTCAGCATGGATTTACAAAAGGGAAATTGTGCTTGACAAATCTACTGGAATTCTTTGAAGATGTAACTAGTAGAGTTGACCAGGGAGAACAGGTGGATGTGGTTTATTTAGACTTTCAGAAGGCTTTCGACAAGATCTCACAGAGCAGATTAATGTGTAAAGTTAGAGTGCATGGGATTGTGGGTAGAGTCTGGAGATGGATAGACAGCTGGTTAGCAGACAGGCAGTGACTAGTGGGGTACCGCACGGCCCTGTGCTGGGACCCCAACTGTTCACATTATCCCTGAATCCAACTACAATCTCCCCATATCCCTGAATCCAACCACAATCTCGGGGGATTGGGGAGATACGGGAGAGGGTGGGTGGGATACGGGAGAGGGTGGGTGGGATTCGGTGATACGGGAGAGGGTGGGTGGGATTCGGGGATACGGGAGAGGGTGGGTGGGATTCGGGGATACGGGAGAGGGTGGGTGGGATTCGGGGATACGGGAGAGGGTGGGTGGGATTCGGGGATACGGGAGAGGGTGGGTGGGATTCGGGGATACGGGAGAGGGTGGGTGGGATTCGGGGATACGGGAGAGGGTGGGTGGGATACGGGAGAGGGTGGGTGGGATTCGGGGATACGGGAGAGGGTGGGTGGGATTCGGGGATACGGGAGAGGGTGGGTGGGATTCGGGGATACGGGAGAGGGTGGGTGGGATTCGGGGATACGGGAGAGGGTGGGTGGGATTCGGGAGAGGGTGGGTGGGATTCGGGGATACGGGAGAGGGTGGGTGGGATTCGGGGATACGGGAGAGGGTGGGTGGGATTCGGGGATACGGGAGAGGGTGGGTGGGATACGGGAGAGGGTGGGTGGGATTCGGGGATACGGGAGAGGGTGGGTGGGATTCGGGGATACGGGAGAGGGTGGGTGGGATTCGGGGATACGGGAGAGGGTGGGTGGGATTCGGGGATACGGGAGAGGGTGGGTGGGATTCGGGGATACGGGAGAGGGTGGGTGGGATACGGGAGAGGGTGGGTGGGATTCGGGGATACGGGAGAGGGTGGGTGGGATTCGGGGATACGGGAGAGGGTGGGTGGGATTCGGGGATACGGGAGAGGGTGGGTGGGATTCGGGGATACGGGAGAGGGTGGGTGGGATACGGAAGAGGGTGGGTGGGATTCGGGGATACGGGAGAGGGTGGGTGGGATTCGGGGATACGGAAGAGGGTGGGTGGGATTCGGGGATACGGAAGAGGGTGGGTGGGATTCGGGGATACGGGAGAGGGTGGGTGGGATTCGGGGATACGGGAGAGGGTGGGTGGGATTCGGGGATACGGGAGAGGGTGGGTGGGATTCGGGGATACGGGAGAGGGTGGGTGGGATACGGGGATACGGGAGAGGGTGGGTGGGATTCGGGGATACGGGAGAGGGTGGGATACGGGAGAGGGTGGGTGGGATACGGAAGAGGGTGGGTGGGATTCGGGGATACGGAAGAGGGTGGGTGGGATTCGGGGATACGGGAGAGGGTGGGTGGGATTCGGGGATACGGGAGAGGGTGGGTGGGATTCGGGGATACGGGAGAGGGTGGGTGGGATTCGGGGATACGGGAGAGGGTGGGTGGGATTCGGGGATACGGGAGAGGGTGGGTGGGATACGGGAGAGGGTGGGTGGGATTCGGGGATACGGGAGAGGGTGGGTGGGATTCGGGGATACGGGAGAGGGTGGGTGGGATTCGGGGATACGGGAGAGGGTGGGTGGGATTCGGGGATACGGGAGAGGGTGGGTGGGATTCGGGAGAGGGTGGGTGGGATTCGGGGATACGGGAGAGTGTGGGTGGGATTCGGGGATACGGGAGAGGGTGGGTGGGATTCGGGGATACGGGAGAGGGTGGGTGGGATACGGGAGAGGGTGGGTGGGATTCGGGGATACGGGAGAGGGTGGGTGGGATTCGGGGATACGGGAGAGGGTGGGTGGGATTCGGGGATACGGGAGAGGGTGGGTGGGATTCGGGGATACGGGAGAGGGTGGGTGGGATTCGGGAGAGGGTGGGTGGGATTCGGGGATACGGAAGAGGGTGGGTGGGATTCGGGGATACGGGAGAGGGTGGGTGGGATTCGGGGATACGGGAGAGGGTGGGTGGGATTCGGGGATACGGGAGAGGGTGGGTGGGATTCGGGGATGCGGGAGAGCGTGGGTGGGATTCGGGGATACGGGAGAGGGTGGGTGGGATTCGGGGATACGGGAGAGGGTGGGTGGGATTCGGGGATACGGGAGAGGGTGGGTGGGATTCGGGGATACGGGAGAGGGTGGGTGGGATTCGGGGATACGGGAGAGGGTGGGTGGGATACGGGAGAGGGTGGGGGGGTTTCGGGGATACGGGAGAGGGAGGGTGGGATTCGGGGATGCGGGAGAGGGTGGGTGGGATTCGGGGATACGGGAGAGGGTGGGTGGGATTCGGGGATGCGGGAGAGGGTGGGTGGGATTCGGGGATACGGGAGAGGGTGGGTGGGATTGAGACACCCTGGGCTGGGTTGTATTCACTTCCCGCCCCTCTTTACCTGGATTTCACAACACAAGTGAATTAACCAATAATACTTTCCAAAATTCCCAAAGTCCCTGGCCCTCATCTGCCCAATAATTACAGTCACCAGGTTTGTAAATGTAAACACAATTACTGTTCATTAATAACAAGAACTGGAATGAAATGTGCAGCAAACACAACTGGTTAACTATTATCGAATTCCCAGTCCCCCACTTTAACTTGCCCCCACCATCTATACACACACACAAGACAAACAAACCCAGAGGGGGAGAAGGGGGTGAAGATAATAAGTAAAGGATAAGAGTGGGTTTCAGATGGTTGTTTCCAGCACGCTGTCTTCAATCCCGGCTCTCTGGTCGAGGTTTCAGTCTGTAAGAGTTTTCACCGCAGATTCATTCAGATCTCTGCAGTTTCAGAAATACTCCAGCTTTCCTGGAGAAAGCACGAGAGGGAGAGAGAGAGCAGGTCCTTGCTCTTTGTACCCAGCTTTCAAACTTTCCTTAGGTCTAGGAAACCATCCCACTCGGGCAGGATCTGCCACCTGTTACCAGGCAGAAGACGGCCTTTTGACCAATTGATTGGCCACCAGGGGCGGGATTCTCCGACCCCCCACCAGGTCGGAGAATTGCCGGGGGGCGGCGTGAATCCCGCCCCCGCCGGCTGCCGATTTCTCCAGCACCAGAGATTTGGCGGAGGCGGGAATCGCACCGGTAGGTGGGCCCCCCCCCCCGGCGATTATCCGGCCCGCGATGGGCCGAAGTCCCGCCCCTTCTATACAGGTCCCGCCAGCGTAAATTGGAGTAGGTGCCTTACAGCAGGACCTGGCGGCGTGGGCGGGCTCCGGGGTCCTCGGGGGGGGGGGGGGGGGGCGATCTGGCCCTGGGAGGTGCCCCCACGGTGACCTGGCCCGCGATCAGAGCCCACCGATCCGCGGGCGGGCCTGTGCCGTGGGGGCGCTCCATTCCTCCGCGCCGGCCGTGTAAGCCCCCACCATGGCCAGCGCGGAGACGTTCCCCCCCGCGCAGGCGCGGACAAGCACTGGCCAGCGGAGACCCTTCGGCCCCGGCTGGCATGGCGCCAATGGCCTTCCACGCCCCCGCCGGCCAAGACCCTGAAGGTGCGGAGGATTCCGCACCTTCGGGGCGGCCCGATGCCGGAGTGGTTCACGCCGCTCCGCCGGGAACGGGAGAATCCCGCCCCAGAACACCAATCGAACCGATCCACCCTGTCGCAGACTGAGCCCGCGTTCTGTTGTCCAAAGGGAGCAGAGTGATCTCTCCTCCAACTCCTGAATTCTTCATTCGCTCTGTTACTGGATTTAAAGACACGTCAATTAATCAAAAATAATCACAGCAAAAATAAAGAAATAAGGGAATTAACAGGAAGTACTCTTGCTATCGGATTTCGGGATTTGGGGAGTGAGTGTGTAGGATCAGGGGTATGGGGAGAGGGTGCATGGGTTGTGTTGGGGGTGGTGGTGGGTGTGTTGGGCGGGTATGCGGGTGAGGGTGGGGGGATGGGAGTGAGGGTGGGGGTGGTGGTGATGGGGGGTGGGGTGGTGGGGGGATGGGGGAAGGGGGGTGTGGGTGAGGGTGGGTGGTGGGGATGGGGTGGGGGTGAGGGTTGGGATGGGGTGGGGGGGTTGGAGGTTGGGGTGGGGATGATGGTGGTGGGGGGGATGGGGGCGAGGGTGGGATGGCGGGATGTGGCTGGGGGTGATGGGGGTGAGGGTGGGGATTGGGGTGAGGGTGGAGATGGGGTGGGAGGGTGGGGGTGAGGGTGGGGATGGGGTGAGGGTGGGGATGGGGGTGAGGGTGGGGGTGGGCGTGATGGTGGTGGGGGTGATGGTGGTGGGGGAGATGGGGATGGGGGTGAGGGTATGGATGGGGTGGGGGGGGAGGGGGATGGGGGAAGGGGGGTGAGGGGGGATGGGGGTGGGGATGGGGGTAGTGGGGGATCGGGGTGGGGGAAGGGGGGGTGTGGGTGGGGATGGGGGTAGTGGGGGATCGGGGTGGGGGAAGGGGGGGTGTGGGTGGGGATGGGGGTAGTGGGGGATCGGGGTGCGGGAAGGGGGGGGTGTGGGTGGGGATGGGGGTAGTGGGGGATCGGGGTGGGGGAAGGGGGGGTGTGGGTGGGGATGGGGGTAGTGGGGGATCGGGGTGCGGGAAGGGGGGGTGTGGGTGGGGATGGGGTAGTGGGGGGTGGGGATGGGGTGTGGGTGAGGGTGGGGGTTGGGGGAGTTGGAGGTGGGGGTGGGGTGATGGGGATGGGGATGGGGGTGGGGTGGGATGGTGGGGGGGTTGGAGGTGGGGGTGGGATGGGGTAGTGGGGGATCGGGGTGGGGGGAAGGGGGGTGTGGGTGAGGGTGGGGATGGCGGTGGGGGGGATGGGAATGGGGGTGAGGGTGTGGATGGGGGGGTGGGGGTGGGGGGGGGGGGTGGGGGTGGGGGGGAGGGTGGGGATGGGGGTAGTGGGGATGGGGATGGGGGTGAGGGTGGGGATGTGGGTGAGGGTGGGGATGTGGGTGAGGGTGGGGTTGGGGGTGAGGGTGGGGATGTGGGTGGGGGTGGGGGGGATGGGGGTGAGGGTGAGGATGGGGGTGGGTTGGGGGTTGGGGGTGGGGGTGGGGGTGGGAGTGGGGGGGTTGCTGTGACTGAGTGGTGTCTCTGTGTTTACAGGATGCGGAGTGTGTTCGTGTCGCTGATTGCCGCTGTCTGCACCAAGGGGAGATTTACCAGCCGGGAGACACTGTGGTTAACGGCTGTAACACCTGGTGAGTGGAACTGATTCCTCACCATTCCGGGCAGCACGGTAGCACAGTGGTTAGCACTGTTGCTTCACAGCGCCAGGGTCCGAGGTTCGGTTCCCGGCTTGGGTCACTGTCTGTGCGGAGTCTGCACGTTCTCCCCGTGTCTGCGTGGGTTTCCTCCGGGTGCTCCGCTTTCCTCCCACAAGTCCCGAAAGACGTGCTGTTAGGTGAATTGGACATTCTGAATTCTCCCTCCGTGTACCCAAACAGACGCCGGAATGTGGCGACGAGGGGATTTTCACAGTAACTTCATTTGAAGCCTACTTGTGACAATAATGAAGTGAAATGAAAATCGCTTATTGTCACAAGTAGGCTTCAATGAAGTTACTGTGAAAAGCCCCTAGTCGCCACATTCTGGCGCCTGTTCGGGGAGGCTGGTACGGGAATTGAACCGTGCTGCTGGCCTGCCTTCGTCTGCTTTCAAAGCCAGCGATTTAGCCCAGTGCTAAACAGCCCCTAAAGACTATTATTGTTCCACACACTCCGCCCCCCCCCGCTCCTCCTGTCTTCACCCCCCCCCGCTGCCCCCCCCCCCCCCCCCCCGCTGCCCCCTGTCTTCGTGGTTGGATAATGGTTTGTCTCCAGATGTATTTCCAGTTCTGTTTGACAGCCTCGGTTGAAGTTGCCTCCTCCTCGCTCTCCGGCAGCGCAGTCCACACCCGGACCCCTCATCGGGGGAAAATGGGGTTTTCATCTCGCGATTGGTTCTTTTGCCAATCACCATGGGCGGGATTTTCCGTCAGCCGGAATCGGGATCGGGTGGGAACAGCTCCTGATTCTGAAATCGGGAACAGGGATCGGGTGGGAACAGCTCCCGATGCCGAGATCGGGAATGGGGATTGGGTGGGAATAGCTCCCGATGCCGAGATCGGGAACAGGGATCGGGTGGGAATAGCTCCCGATGCCGAGATCGGGAATGGGGATCGGGTGGGAATAGCTCCCGACGCTGAAACCGGGAACAGGGATCCGGTGGGAATAGCTCCCGATGCCGAGATCGGGAACAGGGATCGGGTGGGAATACCTCCCGATGCAGAGATCGGGAATGGGGTTCGGGAGAGGAATAGCTCTGGATGCCGAGAACGGGAATGGGGATCGGGTGGGAATAGCTCCTGATGCCGAGATCGGGAATAGGGATTGGGTGGGAATAGCTCCGATGCCGAGATCAGGAACGGGGTTCGGGTGGGAATAGCTCCCGATACTGAAACCGGGAATGGGGATTGGGTGGGAATAGCTCCGGATGCTGAGATCGGGAATGGTGTTCAGGTGGGAATAGCTCCCGACGCTGAAACCGGGAACAGGGATCGGGTGGGAATAGCTCCCGACGCGGCCAGCGGTGGTTTGACGCCAAATCGGCCTCATTGTGATGGATGCCGCGTGTAGTTACCGCGTTTGCATCTGATTATTGGGCCCTTCCCGATGCTCCGCCTCCAATGGGCCGAGTTCCCGTCGGCGCGGTCCACGGGTGGTCTCCACGTGAGCCTGGCCGTGGAGGGAGAGAGAGAGAGAGGGCGTACGGACAGTGTCCAGCACCGCCATGCTCCACTGGCAGTCGTGCCGCTGGCCGGGGACCTCCCCAGGGCTGGGGGGAGTAGTGGGGGGAATCCAGGAGGCGGGCTGTAGGGTCGGGGTGGGCAGGGTGGGGACGCGGTTCAGCACAACCGGTGCCATCTTTTCCGACCCGATTGGTGTGTGGGGGGGGGGGGGGTGAGATTATGCGAACATGCGGCTGCAGCTAGTCAGCCCGTGTCCATCACGGACCTGCCAATTCCCGCACCGATTTCCATGTGTTCTGCGGGTGTTCCATGCGGTGACGGTGCATGCCCCTCACCGGTAGCGGAATCTTGTAGACCTCTATCAGGTCACCCCTCAACCTCCGTTGTTCTAATGAAAACAGTCCGAGTCTATTCAGCCTCTCCGCATAGCTAACACCCTCCAGACCAGGCAACATCCTGGTAAACCTCCTCTGCACCCTCTCCAAAGCCTCCACGTCCTTCTGGTGGTGTGGGACCAGAATTGTGCGCAACATCCCAAGTGCAGCCTTACCAAGGTCCCATACAACTGCCGCGTGACTTGCCAGTTTTTATACTCGATGTCTCATCCAATGAAGGCAAACATTCCGAATGCTTTCTTGACTACCTTGTCCACTTGTGTTGCCACTTTCAAAGATCTGTGGACCTGCACGCCCAGATCTCGGACTTTCTATATTCCGAAGAGTTTTACCATTTATTGTATATGTCCCCTCGATGTTAGATCTACCAAAATGCACAACCTCACATGTGTCTGGATTAAACTCCATTTGCCATTTCTCTGCCCAAGTCCCCAACCTATCCATGTCCTGCTGTATCCTCTGACAATCCTCAACACTATCTGCCACTCCACCACCCTCGGTGTCATTCGCGAACCTACCAATCGGACCGGCTACATTTTCCCCCAAATCGTTCATGTACACCACAAACAACAGCTCCAGCACCGATGCCATCGGCGAGTGAATTAAAGTTTTTAATTAACGGTGCGATCTGCGGCATAGTGAGGCTGGAGAAACTGTGCAGGCCTCGGTCCCAGTCATAACAATCTGTCTCTGGGATTGTGTCTGAGTCTAGGTCTGCATCCGTGTCTAGTCTGTGTCAGACTCTGCATCTGTGTCTCTCTCTGTGCCTGCGTCTGCACCTGTGTCTGTGTCTTGCTCGTCTACATCAGCATCTACGTCTGTGTTGCAGTGCCTGCGTCTGCTCTGCATCTTAGTCTAGTTTGTGTCTGCGTCTGCTTCTGGCTCTGCGTCTGCGTCTCGCTCTGAGATTGGCTCTGTTAATGTGGCTGTGCCCGGGTGTGTGCCCGGGTGTGTGCCCGGGTGTGTGCCCGGGTCCGGGTCTGTGTCTGCATTTGTTTATGACTCTGGCTCTGTGTATATATGATTCTAAAAATGTTTTTTTTCTCTACAGCTCCTGTTTTTTGGGGAAGGTTGTAAACTGTACGGGGAGATTATGTGCTGGTGAGACACGGTTCCTCCCCTCCTAACGTGCTGGGCAGATTTCAGCCAAGAATTCACTGAGAGTGAAATGAAAATGTGATCACCGAGTTGTATCGAGGAGATTGGGAATTCTCAAAACAAACCCGTCTTGTAAATTTAAACCAGCAACCATCGCACATTCACTGGAAGATTAAAGCTGCCATATGTCCGCGAGCAGAAACCCCTTCGTCCCCTCTCCCATCTCCTAGCCCACTCCACATTGCTGTTCATCAAACCCCATCCTCAATCGCACTCGCAGCAACTCGAGTGACTGCACTCAACAGGATTGAAACACATTCCTTCCTCGCAATACCAAACAGTCCCTTAAACTCCCAGCTCCACAGTAATGGCTCTAATTCTCTTCCTCTGTGTCTACCTCGCCTCATTCCCACTTTTCCCCACCCAGAATCTGATCTCTATTCACCTCCCACCAATTCTATCTTTTCTGGGACACAATTCCATTGCTCATTTCACTCTGACACACTCACCTCTCTCACCCTGACACACTCACCTCTCTCACCCTGACACACTCGCCTCTCTCACCCTGACACACTCACCTCTCTCACCCAGACACACTCACCTCTCTCACCCTGACACACTCACCTCTCTCACCCAGACACACTCACCTCTCTCACCCTGACACACTCACCTCTCTCACCCTGACACACTCACCTCTCTCACCCTGACACACTCACCTCTCTCACCCTGACACACTCACCTCTCTCACCCTGACACACTCACCTCTCTCACCCTGACACACTCGCCTCTCTCACCCTGACACACTCGCCTCACTCACCCTGACACACTCACCTCTCTCACCCTGACACACTCACCTCTCTCACCCTGACACACTCACCTCTCTCACCCTGACACACTCGCCTCACTCACCCTGACACACTCACCTCTCTCACCCTGACACACTCACCTCTCTCACGCTGACACACTCTCCTCACTCACCCTGGCACACTCACCTCTCGCACCCTGGCACACTCACCTCTCGCACCCTGGCACACTCACCTCTCTCACCCTGACACACTCACCTCTCTCACCCTGGCACACTCACCTCTCGCACCCTGGCACACTCACCTCACGCACCCTGACACACTCACCTCTCTCACCCTGACACACTCACCTCTCTCACCCTGACACACTCTCCTCACTCACCCTGGCACACTCTCCTCACTCACCCTGGCACACTCACCTCTCGCACCCTGACACACTCACCTCTCTCACCCTGACACACTCACCTCTCTCACCCTGGCACACTCACCTCTCGCACCCTGGCACACTCACCTCTCTCACCCTGACACACTCGCCTCTCGCACCCTGACACACTCGCCTCTCGCACCCTGGCACACTCACCTCTCGCACCCTGGCACACTCACCTCTCGCACCCTGGCACACTCACCTCTCGCACCCTGGCACACTCACCTCTCTCACCCTGACACACTCACCTCTCTCTCACCCTGACACACTCACCTCTCGCACCCTGGCACACTCACCTCACTCACCCTGGCACACTCACCTCTCTCACCCTGACACACTCGCCTCTCGCACCCTGACACACTCGCCTCTCGCACCCTGACACACTCGCCTCTCTCACCCTGGCACACTCACCTCTCTCACCCTGACACACTCGCCTCTCTCACCCTGGCACACACACATTCACTCCATTGTACCCCCTTTAGATTTCCGTGTTGTTGGGGAGGGTTTAACAGAGCCGGACAGGGGATTAGAAACCTGAGGTGCTGATGGTCAGAATTGGAAACAAAGACCAAGTTCCAGTCCCGCTGCCCCTGTCACCATGTCTCAGTGATCCCACCAAATCAAACCCACCGTCTCTCTTTGTGCCGTCAGCTCATTGACCTCATTCCCAATACTGGCTGCATTTGGGTACACGGTTTTTAAATTTATCCCACTGACTTATCGTTCCCGTGCAGGATTTTCTTGTGCACTACGCTTTTCACACATTCTGACCTCCTTTATTAATCTCTGATAACACTCAGCCTCATCCCAACTTTCACTCCCACAGCCACCTCACATTTTGATTTTTTGCGTTTCCTTTGCCCTCTGCAGTGGTTAGACTGACACTGCTAGTTCATCCTATTAACCTCTACCTTCCCCCCCACACACTGACCTGCTGCTTTGGTTCCATTAACCTTTATACTTCTTGTAGTTTTACCCTCCCCTTGGCTAATTCTCACTCCCGAATTTACGGCAGAACAGAGGCATGCTATTGATATGCAACTAACCTCCCATTGACAGACAATTCTGCAATGGGCTAATGGCTGGTCAGACAGGACTGTCCCAAAGAACAATGGATCTGGGGCATTCTGTGCCTGCCCACTAATGAGTTCATGTTGTACAGGGACAATGTAGCTCGGCCAGGTGTGGGCATATCTCTCTGACCCTGTGTTCGCAGGTCCCCCTCCCCCTCGGTCTGTTTAATCCCGAAATTTCCTGCTTCATTGGGGTCCCATTTCTGGACCCAATTTCCTAATATCTCCCTCAAGTAACATGTCAGACACTCATGAGTCTCCGCAACTCTGTCAACAAAAGGCAGAAGAAGCTGAATCTTTGAATATTTTGCAAGCTCAGCTAGATATAGTCCTGATTTACAAGGAGGTGAAAGGTTATCAGGGGTCGCCGGGAATGTGGGGTGGAGGTTACAGCCACGATCTTATTGAATGTTGGACAGGCTCGAGGGTCCGAATGGCCTCCTCCTGATTCATATGTCAGATTTCCTTCCCTCAAGGACATTCGTGAACCAGATGGGTTTTTAACGACAATCGACAATGTTTCATGGTCATTATTAGACTTTTAATTCCAGATTTTTATTGAATTCAAATTTCACCATCTGCAGTGTCAGGATTTGAACCCGGGTCCCCAGAGCTTTACTCTGGGTCTCTGAATTGCTAGTCCAGTGACAAGACCTACGCCATCGCCTCATTCTCTGTATCAGCGGTTTAATCATTGGGAATGTTCAAAGCAGGCGTCACGAGCTTGCTGGGTAGTGAGGCCCTCAGGGGTACGGGGACAGTGGGGAAAAAGGCATTGAGAAAGAAGGTCCGAAGTGATCGTATTGAATGGCAAACAGGCTCTGATGGGCCGACTGGCCTCCTTCTGTCTCCCAGGTACCTGTGCTTTCGGAAGAGCCACTGACCCAATGAACCACTCGCTCGGTCTCTCGTGTCCTGACCACGTTGCCATAGAGATTTACCAGGTGTTATTTCTTTCCAGTGAATGGCGATTGGTCGGATTGGACTCCGTGGAGTGATTGTTCCACTTCGTGTGGAGGGGGGAATCAGCATCGGTTCCGGTTCTGTACTAACCCCCCCACCTCTGGTAATGGTCTGCCCTGCATTGGTCCCGAGGAAGATGTTACACCGTGTAACATCCAACAATGTCCCCGTGAGTGAACCAGGAGGGCGGGGGCAAGGTACCGGAGGCAGGGTGGGGCTGTGAGGTCAGAAGGACTGGAGATAAGGAGAGATTAGGGGGAGGAGGAATTTAGGGGGCTGGTTTGGGGGAGAGGCAGGTAGTACTGGTTACAAAAACCTGGAAAAGAAACATTCTGTCACCTCGAAGAGCCTCAATTTTGGAGAGATTACCCCCATTGCCCCACCCCCAACCCTAGATCCCATTCCAACCCCAGACAGCCCTGCTTACAACAAACATTATAATGGGCCACCCTTAAACCTCTCCCTTGGAAGGGTGTGGGGAGTGAGGAGCAGAGTGGGGTTCGACCGGGGGGGGATATTAAAGGTACGGGGGTAACAATGCAGCACTCCCTCAGTACTGACCCTCTGACAGTGCAGCACTCCCTCAGTACTGACCCTCTGACAGTGCAGTGCTCCCTCAGTACTGACCCTCTGACAGTGCAGCACTCCCTTAGTACTGACCCTCTGACAGTGCAGCACTCCCTCAGTACTGACACTCTGACAGTGCGGCACTCCCTCAGTACTGACCCTCTGACAGTGCAGTACTCCCTCAGCACTGACCCTCTGACAGTGCGGCACTCCCTCAGTACTGACCCTCTGACAGTGCAACCCTCCCTCAGTACTGACTCTCTGACAGTGCGGCACTCCCTCAGTACTGACCCTCTGAGAGTGCAGCACTCCCTTAGTACTGACCCTCAGACAGTGCAGCACTCCCTCAGTACTGACCCTCTGACAGTGCAGCACTCCCGCAGTACTGACCCTCTGACAGTGCAGCACTACCGCAGTACTGACCCTCTGACAGGCGGCACTCCCTCAGTACTGACCCTCTGACAGTGCGGCACTCCCTCAGCACTGACACTCTGACATTGCAGCACTCCCTCAGCACTGACACTCTGACAGTGCGGCACTCCCTCAGTACTGACCCTCTGACATTGCAGCACTCCCTCAGTACTGACTCTCTGACTGTGCAGCACTACCGCAGTACTGACCCTCTGACAGTGCGGCACTCCCTCAGTACTGACCCTCTGACAGTGCGGCACTCCCTCAGTACTGACCCTCTGACATTGCAGCACTCCCTCAGCACTGACACTCTGACAGTGCGGCACTCCCTCAGTACTGACCCTCTGACAGTGCAGCACTGCCTCAGTACTGACCCTCTGACAGTGCAGCACTCCCTCAGTACTGACCCTCTGACAGTGCAGCACTCCCTCAGTACTGACCCTCTGACAGTGCAGAGCTCCCTCAGTACTGACCCTCTGACAGTGCAGCACTCCCTTAAGTACTGACCCTCTGACAGTGCAGCACTCCCTCAGTACTGACCCCAGTACTAAGTCCCCGGGACCTGATGGGATTTATCCTAGGATTCTCTGGGAGGCCAGGGAAGAGATTGCTGGACCTTTGGCTTTGATTTTTATGTCATCATTGGCTACAGGAATAGTGCCAGAGGACTGGAGGACAGCAAATGTGGTCCCTTTGTTCAAAAAGGGGAGCAGAGACAACCCCGGCAACTATAGACCGGTGAGCCTCACGTCTGTAGTGGGTAAAGTCTTGGAGGGGATTATAAGAGACAAGATTTAGAATCATCTAGATAGGAATAATATGATCAGGGATAGTCAGCATGGCTTTGTGAAGGGTAGGTCATGCCTCACAAACCTTATTGAGTTCTTTGAGAAGGTGACTGAACAGGTAGACGAGGGTAGAGCAGTTGATGTGGTGTATATGGATTTCAGCAAAGCGTTTGATAAGGTTCCCCACGGTAGGCTATTGCAAAAAATACGGAGGCTGGGGATTGAGGGTGATTTAGAGATGTGGATCAGAAATTGGCTAGCTGAAAGAAGACAGAGGGTGGTGGTTGATGGGAAATGTTCAGAATGGAGTACAGTCACAAGTGGAGTACCACAAGGATCTGTTCTGGGGCCGTTGCTGTTTGTCATTTTTATCAATGACCTAGAGGAAGGCGCAGAAGGGTGGGTGAGTAAATTTGCAGACGATACTAAAGTCGGTGGTGTTGTCGATAGTGTGGAAGGATGTAGCAGGTTACAGGGGGATATAGATAAGCTGCAGAGCTGGGCTGAGAGGTGGCAAATGGAGTTTAATGTAGAGAAGTGTGAGGTGATTCACTTTGGAAGGAATAACAGGAATGCGGAATATTTGGCTAATGGTAAAGTTCTTGAAAGTGTGGATGAGCAGAGGGATCTAGGTGTCCATGTACATAGATCCCTGAAAGTTGCCACCCAGGTTGATAGGGTTGTGAAGAAGGCCTATGGAGTGTTGGCCTTTATTGGTAGAGGGATTGAGTTCCGGAGTCGGGAGGTCATGTTGCAGCTGTACAGAACTCTGGTACGGCCGCATTTGGAGTATTGCGTACAGTTCTGGTCACCGCATTATAGGAAGGACGTGGAGGCTTTGGAGCGGGTGCAGAGGAGATTTACCAGGATGTTGCCTGGTATGGAGGGAAAATCTTATGAGGAAAGGCTGATGGACTTGAGGTTGTTTTCGTTGGAGAGAAGAAGGTTAAGAGGAGACTTAATAGAGGCATACAAAATGATCAGGGGGTTGGATAGGGTGGACAGTGAGAGCCTTCTCCCGCGGATGGATATGGCTGGCACGAGGGGACATAACTTTAAACTGAGGGGTAATAGATATAGGACAGAGGTCAGAGGTAGGTTCTTTACGCAAAGAGTAGTGAGGCCGTGGAATGCCCTACCTGCTACAGTAGTGAACTCGCCAACATTGAGGGCATTTAAAAGTTTATTGGATAAACATATGGATGATAATGGCATAGTGTAGGTTAGATGGCTTTTGTTTCGGTGCAACATCGTGGGCCGAAGGGCCTGTACTGCGCTGTATTGTTCTCTGTTCTATGTTCTATGTTCTATGACCCTCTGACAGTGCAGCACTCCCTCAGTACTGACCCTCTGACAGTGCAGCGCTCCTTCAGTACTGACCCTCTGACAGTGCAGTGTTCCCTCAGTACTGACCCTCTGACAGTGCGGCACTCCCTCAGTACTGACCCCCTGACAGTGCAGCACTCCCTCAGTACTGACCCCCTGACAGTGCAGCACTCCCTCAGTACTGACCCCCTGACAGTGCAGCACTCCCTCAGTACTGACCCCCTGACAGTGCAGCACTCCCTCAGTACTGACTCTCTGACAGTGCAGCACTCCCTCAGTACTGACCCTCTGACAGTGCGGCACTCCCTGAGTAGTGACCCTCTGACAGTGCAGCACTCCCTCAGTACTGACCCTCTGACAGTGCAGCACTCCCTGAGTAGTGACCCTCTGACAGTGCAGCACTCCCTCAGTACTGACCCTCTGACAGTGCGGCACTCCCTCAGTACTGACCCTCTGACAGCGCAGCACTCCCTCAGTACTGACCCTCTGACAGTGCAGCACTCCCTCAGTACTGACCCTCTGACAGTGCGGCACTCCCTCAGTACTGACCCTCTGACAGTGCAGCACTCCCTCAGTACTGACCCTCTGACAGTGCAGCACTCCTTCAGTACTGACCCGCTGACAGTGCGGCACTCCCTCAGTACTGACCCTCTGACATTGAGGCACTCCCTCAGTACTGACCCTCTGACAGTGCAGCACTCCCTCAGTACTGACCCTCTGACAGTGCAGCACTCCCTCAGTACTGACCCTCTGACAGTGCAGCACTGAAGTCCACCTGAGGAAGGAGCTGTGCTCCGAAAGCGAGTGATTCGAAACAAATCTGTTGGACTTTAAACTGATGTTGTAAGATTTCTTACTGCGCTCACCCCAGTCCAACGCTGGCATCTCCACCTCAGGATGGATCTTGTTAGAAAGAATTGAAGGTGATTTTTTTTACTGTTCCAGGAGACGGCCACTGGGGTGTTTGGGCACCATGGACTGACTGCTCGAGGAGCTGTGGGGAGGGTTTGCAAACCCGCAGCCGGCTGTGTGACAGCCCCCCTCCACAGGGAGATGGAGATTTCTGCGAGGGCTTGAGTACTGAGTCAGAATCGTGCCACATGGGGCACTGTCCAGGTAAGCTGAGTTTTGTGTGCGGCCTGAGCCAGTCATTAATCGATGCAGCATTCGGATCTCCGTGATATCAATGAGCAGGAGCAGGGAGCTATACTCGACATGGAGAAAGGTTGGACTCAGCTGTGGACTAGATCCTAGCAAGAAGAAGATGATGATTAATGTTTAGATGCCGAGGGCGTGACTGGAATAGTGTTATTTATATTAATGATTCCAATGAGAATTTAGGAGGCATGGTTAGTAAGTTTGCAGCTGACACCAAGATTGGTGACATCGTGGACAGTGAAGACTACCGTGTGGGCAGCACGGTAGCACAGTGGTTAGCATTGTTGCTTCACAGCTCCAGGGTCCCAGGTTCGATTCCCGGCTTGGGTCGCTGTCTGTGCGGAGTCTGCACCTTCTCCCCGTGTCTGCGTGGGTTTCCTCCGGGTGCTCCGGTTTCCTCCCACAGTCCAAAGACGTGCTGTTAGGTGAATTGGACATTCTGAATTCTCCCTCTGTGCACCCGAACAGGCGCCGGAATGTGGCGACTAGGGGATTTTCACAGTAACTTCATTGCAGTGTTAATGTCAGCCTACTTGTGAATCTAGCCCAATATACCTGAAATTCCTCTGTTCAGCACACCTGCAATGATTTTCAGTTTACCCTTGGGGAAAATGTGAATCAGATTTCACATGTCCGGATTCTGGAACTTTCCGGAAGGTCACGCACTCGGCAGTTGCAAAAGGTCAGGTGACTTCTGACAGTCATATTTAAAGTTTTTAAAATTAAATCTGCATATTAACCGTGAGACATTGGTGTCCGAGAGCTCCGGTTTCACGGGAGCTCCGGTTTCACGAGAGCTCCGGTTTCACGAGAGCTCCGGTTTCACGAGAGCTCCGGTTTCACGAGAGCTCCGGTTTCACAAGAGCTCCGGTTTCACGAGAGCTCCGGTTTCACGAGAGCTCCGGTTTCACGGGAGCTCCGGTTTCACGAGAGCTCCGGTTTCACGAGAGCTCCGGTTTCACGAGAGCTCCGGTTTCACGAGAGCTCCGGTTTCACGAGAGCTCCGGTTTCACAGCTTCTGCTGACTTTTGCCGTTCTGAATTTCAGCGAGAGACTGTTGGTTGGTTGAAGGGTCAGTCTATGACCAGTGCGGCCCCCCCTGCCCCCGAAGCTGTGATGACATCGCGGTGAGTATCACCATCATTTCCAACAAAGTTCAGTTCCACTTGTCTGCTGTCAGTTCATTCACCATGGCAACGCCTCAACCAATCAGAGCCCACTTTCCAACCAATTGGCACCCACTTGTTTTGAAGTATCAATTGTGGTTCCATATTTTGTATCAATGCCAGTGATCAGTGCCCGAGGAAAACTTCAACAACACGTGTCTTTTTCAGCAAAGTTACTCAAAAACAGTGACACTACACCCAGAGAATGGGCACTGACTGGACACTGACCAGCATCAAACCAGAGAATGACCACTGACTGGACACTGACCAGTGTCACACCAGAGAATGACCACTGACTGGACACTGACCAGCATCAAACCAGAGAATGACCACTGTCTGGACACTGACCAGTGTCAAACCAGAGAATGGACACTGACTGGACACTGACCAGTGTCAAACAGACACTGCCGAAGGAGATTCTGCTTTACGATGTGTGTTTGACGTCACAGCGCCCCATTGCCATGGAGCTTCCCAGCCTGTGCCGACCTTGCTGCCCGTCTGAACCTCCGACACTTCCTGGGTCCGTATCCCTCTATTCCCATCCTATACATGTATTTGACAAGATGCCCCTTAAATGTCACTATCGTCCCTGCTTCCACCACCTCCTCCGGTAGCGAGTTCCAGGCACCCACTACCCTCTGCGTAAAAAACTTGCCTCGTACATCTACTCTAAACCTTGCCCCTCTCACCTTAAACCTATGCCCCCTAGTAATTGACCCCTCTACCCTGGGGAAAAGCCTCTGACTATCCACTCTGTCTATGCCCCTCATAATTTTGTATACCTCTATCAGGTCTCCCCTCAACCTCCTTCGTTCCAGTGAGAACAAACCGAGTTTATTCAACCGCTCCTCATAGCGAGTAAACCGTTTCTGCACTCTCTCCAAAGCATCCACATCCTTTTGATAGAACAAAGAACAATGCAGCACAGGAACAGGCCCTTCGGCCCTCCAAGCCCGTGCCGACCATGCTGCCCGACTAAACTAAAACCGTCTGCACTTATGGAGTCCGTATCCTTCTATTCCCACCCTTTTCATATATCTGTCGAGATGCCCCTTAATTGCCGCTGTCGTACCTGCTCCCGGGCAGCGCGTTCCATATATTTACCACTCTCTGTGTGAAAAACTTGCCTCACACATCTGTTCGAAACGTTTCCCTGCGCACTTTAAACCTCTGTCCCCGAATACTTGACTCTCCTACTCTAGGAAAGAGCATCTGACTATCCACTCTGTCTATGCCCCTCATAATTTTGTATACCTCTATCAGGTCTCCCCTCAACCTCCTTCGTTCCAGTGAGAACAAACCGAGTTTATTCAACCGCTCCTCATAGCTAATGCCCTCCATACCAGGCAACATTCTGGTAAATCTCTTCTGCACCCTCTCTAAAGCCTCCACGTCCTTCTGGTAGTGTGGCGACCAGAATTGAACACTATACTCCAAGTGTGGCCTAACTAAGGTTCTATACAGCTGCAACATGACTTGCCAATTCTTATACTCAATGCCCTTTTGGTCTCTTTTGTATCTCTCCCCTCTCACCTTAAACCTATGCCCTCTAGTTCTAGACTCCTCTACCTTCGGGAAAAGATGTTGACTATCTACCTTATCTGTGCCCCTCATTATTTTATAGACCTCTATAAGATCACCCTTAAGCCTCCTACGCTCCAGGGAAAAAGGTCCCAGCCTATCAAACCTCTCCTTATAGCTCAGACCATCAAGTATTCCTACCTTTGCCTTCCTATTTTTGCTACCGAAGTGGATAACCTCACATTTATCCACATTATACTGCATCAGCCTTGCATGTGCCCACTCACTCAGCCTGTCCAAATCCCACTGAAGCATCTCTGCATCCTCCTCACAGCTCACCCTCCCAACTAACTTCGTATCACCTGCAAATTTGGAGATAACACATTTAGTTCCCTCGTACAAATCATTAATCTATAATGTGAACAGTTGCGGTCTGAGCACAGGTCCCGCATTAGTCACTGCCTGCCAATCAGAAAAAGAACCAGTAGATTTGTCGAGCATGATTTTCCTTTTGTAAATCCATGCTGACTGTCTGATTACACCCCTGCTTTCCAAATGCTGTGCTGTGAAATCCTTGATAATTGACTCCAGCAACTTCCCCACTGCCGACGTTAGGCTCACTGGTCGAGAGTTCCCTGTTTTCTCTCTACCTCCCTTTCTGAATAGCGGGTTACATTCTCTACCCTCCAATCTGTAGGAACCATTCCAGAGTCCAAAGAATTTTGGAAAATGACCACCAATGGATCTACTATTTCTAGGGCCACTTCCTGAAGTACTCTGGGATGGAGATTATCCGGCCCTGGAGATTTATCCACCTTCAGTCCCATTAATTTCCCCCAAACCATCTAAAACCTGTGTTTCTCAGAACTTAATAATAATAATCTTTATTGTCACAAGTAGGCTGACATTAGCACTGCAATGAAGTTACTGTGAAAATCCCCTCGTCGCCACATTCCGGCGCCTGTTCGCGTACACAGAGGGAGAATTCAGTGTCCAATTCACCTAGCAGCACGTCTTTCGGGACTTGTGGGAGGAAACCGGAGCACCCGGAGGAAACCCACGCAGACACGGGGAGAACGTGCAGACTCCGCACAGACAGTGACCCAAGCCGGGAATCTAACCTGGGACCCTGGCTGTGAAGCAACAGTGCTAACCACTATGCTACTGGCAACTTCCGGTACATTATTCATGTCTTCCTTTGTGAAGACAGAGCAAAGTACAAATTTAGTTCCTCAGCCATTTCTTTGTTCCCTGTTATGAATCCCCCGTCTCTGACTGTAAAGGGCCGACATTAGTTTTTCTCAATCTTTGTCTCTTTACATACCCACAGAAACGTTTACAGTCAGTTTGAATGTTTCCCGCTGGTTTACTTTCAAATTGTATTTTCCCCTTCTTCAAGTCCCTCCAACTTTTCTCGCAAACTCCCCCGACTGCCCTTATTCCCTAACCCGCCCCCCGTATTGAATCTGCTGACAGTTTAGTTTTCCCCAAAGTCGATAAACGGCTGCCACCTCCAAACGAACTCTAACACTGATCCTCTCAAGCCTGAGAAACCCGGCCTTGTCACTAACCCATACCCCTGATTGGCTCCAAGTCTTTCCACACCAATAGGATCCGTCTCCGGGCTACCAAAGGAGGCAAAGGCCAAAACGTCGGCCTCGCTCGCCCCCTGGACTCCCGGGTCTTCCGACACTCCAAAGATCGCCACCTCCGGACTCGGTGCCACCCTCGTTTTAAACACCGTGGACACGACATCCGCAAATCCCTGCCAGAATCCCCTCAGCTTTGGACATGACCAAAACATGTGGACATGGTTTATTGGCTCCCCCGCACACCTGTCCTCTGCCCCAAAGAACCTGCTCATCTGGGCCACCATCACGTGTTCCCGGTGAACCACCTTGAATTGTCTCAGGCTGAGCCTGGCACATGATGAGGACGTGTTGACTCTACTCAGAGCCTCCTCCCACAGACCTGCCTCTAGCTCCTTACCCAGCTCATCTTCCCACTTCGCTTTCCCTCCCCGATCTGGGTTTCTCCCACTCCATCAGCTCTTTATAAATTTCCGAGACCTTCCCTAACCCCCCCCCCCCTCCCCCCAGCAGCACTTACCTAACTCGCGGTGTTTTACTCACCCATACAAACCCAGAGGTCACCGCATTAACCCACTTAATAAAAACTATTGGGATAAAAATAGGGAGACATTGGAAAACAAACAAAATCTCGGGAGAACCGTCATCTGGCGCAATGGTTAGCACTGCTGCCTCACGGCACCGAGGTCCCAGGTTCGATCCCGGCTCTGGGTCACTGTCCGTGTGGAGTTTGCACATTCTCCCCATGTTTGCGAGGGTTTCATCCCACAACCCAAAGATGTGCAGGTTAGGTGGATTGGCCACGCTAAATTGCCCCTTAATTGGAAAAAATGAATTGGGTACTTTAAAATTTAAAAAAAATCTTTACGGTCTGTACCTTCCCCGCCAGCGACACTGGAGCATGTCCCATCTCCGAAACTCCTCCTTCATGTGTTTCACTAACCGCCCAGATTTAATTTGTGTAGCTGCTCCCATCCCTGTGCCACCTGAATACCCAGGTATCGAAAACTCCCTCCCACCACTTTAAACGGCAACTCCCCCAGTCCCCTCTCTTGCCCCCTCGCCTGGATCACAAAAAAACTCACTTTTCCCCATATTCAACTTGTACCCTGAGAACCGGCCAAATTCCCTAAAATCTCCCCCATTCCCCCTAACGGATCAGAAATGTACAGGAGTATGTCGTCTGCACACACCAAAACCCTGTGGATTCCACCCCCCCCCCCCCCCCCACCCCCGGACTAACCCCTTCCAGTCCTTTGACGCTCTCAGCACCATCGCCAATGGCTCTATCTTCGCACAGTGGGCTAAACAGCTGGCTTCTAAAGCAAACCAAGGCCAGCAGCGCGGGTTCAATTCCCGTACCAGCCTCCCCAAACAGGCGCCGGAATGTGGTGACTAGGGGCTTTTCACAGTAACTTCATTGAAGCCTACTTGTGACAATAAATGATTATTATATATCGTCGCTCTCGCCTTCCTCAACTGCCCCACCACCTTCCCTGTGGATATAGAATCATAGAATTATATCTTGGAAAGAGCACCCTACCCAAGGTCAACACCTCCACCCTATCCCAGTAACCCCACCCAACACTAAGGGCAATTTATCATGGCCAATCCACCTAACCTGCACATCTTTGGACTGTGCTGTGTTCCTCCACAGAAACCCTGTCTATATCAGTTAATTGGTCCTCATAGTTCTGTCACACATGCGGACCAGTGACTCTGGTTCCTCGTCATCTCTGTCTACTCTGTCTAAATTTGAAAATTTGTCATCTGTGCCCATTATCCTTGATGAATGGACCCTAACAGTTTGATTACCATGTTGCAAAATAATTGTTTTTCCATCTATGCCTATGATCTTCCCTGGGCCTCTCCATTCATTAGAATTGTCTCTCTTATAGTATACCATGCCTCCTTGCTGAAAAACGGCATCTGATGGCCGTACGTTATGTTTTAAAGCTCTGCGAATTCTTTCAGAGACTTCTGCTTCCAAAAAAGCTTTTCTACTGCTATATAATGCATTTAAATGTTCAGCAAAACCAGAGCTAATTGTAGTCCCCTCCCAAGCTGGAGGCTGGTCATCCAAAATGGACGGAATTCTAGGATTTCTACCAAACACTAATTGATAAGGACTATAGCCCCCAACCCTCTGCAATGAATTCTTTGCATGTTCCACCCATGCTAAAGCTGAATTTAGCCTACAATTTGGTCGATCTTCCAAAATTTTCTGAAGCATGTCATCGATGACAGCATGATTTCTTTCACAGACACCATTACTAAATGGGCTTTCTGCAGCCGTATTCATAACTCTGATATTCATGTTTTCACACACATCCCTAAACCCATCATTAGCAAATTCTCCCCCATTGTCCGTAAGGAATTTTGCCGGTGGACCCATTCCTGTCCCTATCCATTTTTCCACGATTTGATCCAGAATTACTCTCTTTTCTTTAGTTCGTACAATCGTTGATTGACTAAATCTGGTTGCTAAATCTACAAAATGCAAGATAAATATATTATTTGCTTTATCCCAGATCTTAAGGTCCATGGCCACAATGTTGTTAAAATCACTGGCCAAAGGCAGGGTTACTATCGGTCGTGCTGGTGTCCTTCTGTACTTCCTACAAACTTCACAGCGGTCACTAACCTGTTCTATCAGTTTAGTATAGTCGTCATCCCTTACCCCTTCATCCTTTAATAAATTTTTCCGCCTCCGAGGAGACGGATGTGCAAATTGCCGATGCAGTTTTAATACCACAAGCTTTTTATCAGCTAAAGTCCCATTTTCAACTGCCATTAACACATCCTTAACCACTCTACTTGAAATATTATTTGTCGGTAATGGAATACAATAGTGTCCCGACTGCGTAAATTGTAAGTCCACCGTCTTTCCAAAAACTGTTGCCTTATCCTGTTCCATATCCAGTTTCATGTGTACTTTCTTCATCGACGGTCTGCTCAGAAGCAAAGGTATCTCACTTGATACAACATCCGTGCTAATGAAATGATTCACTCCGGCAATATTGCAAGGGATCACCACTCTTTTCAGCGACTTCAGAGTATTATCATCCCCAAACCTGAAACTTGTGGAACTTTCAAATTCCTTAACCTCGTTACGATTTTCAGCATTCAAAGAGTCCAGGTAACAATTTAACCAGTCAATTCCACACACAGTAGGTGTGTAGCCACTGTCCAATACAGCACAGTTGAAGAATTCTGCAACCAACACCCTCATTACCGGCGTAAAACTGCTTGTCAATAGGACAATGCCTTCTTTCTGGTCACTATCTTTTTCATCTTCCGACTCTTCCGTGTCATGTGTCGCTTCAAACACTCTATCATAACGAGTTGGACAGTTGAAAGCATAATGGTATTGAGAGTCACATCGAAAACATCGATTTATCATGCCCCGTGCATTTCTGGGGTTAATCTTCCTATTGTAGGTTCTAACTGGGTTTCTGTCTTCATAATTT
This sequence comes from Scyliorhinus torazame, assembly GCF_047496885.1. Classification (NCBI taxonomy): domain Eukaryota; kingdom Metazoa; phylum Chordata; class Chondrichthyes; order Carcharhiniformes; family Scyliorhinidae; genus Scyliorhinus; species Scyliorhinus torazame. The sequence continues at coordinate 256,536,764 of NC_092717.1, read as the reverse complement.
CCTTGTCTCAGTCTCCTTCTATAGTCTTGAGCCCTGTTCGTAGCCATACGATTTTGCCATCCTGTTACTAGTGTATCTTCCATATTCTGCCTTATTGCAGGCTGACCTATTTGGGTCATCAGAGCCATCGGAATCGAATGTTTCCCCAGAAACTTTTGTAAAGCTTTTGTCATCTGTTCGAATAAGGTATCCTTATCAGTAAACTGAACTCCTGTCAAAACCAGGAGCCTATCCATGTTGCTCACTCTAGCACAGTCAAGTAATTTAAAGGCCAACACAGACTGTGGAAATTCCAGGTTGTTTTTCTGCAGCCTTTTATATAGTCTGCCAAATTCCATTATATAGTCTTCCATGGAGATATCCTCCATTTCCCGGAACCTATCAAAATCCGACCATGCTTCATACGCACTTAACAAGTCATCTTTCTTATAAATCTTATCCATATAATGTAATAAAGTCTCCAGACCTCCTTCTGAGTCTAACTCTTCCAATTCCAGCTCAGAAAGCACTTTGTTTCGGATTTTACTGCCATGTGGTAGAGGAAGAGCCAATGCCATACCTTGTTTTCTCTTTCCCAAAGCAGTTACCTTAGTCCACATAACTACTGCACTTCTCCATTGGTCGTACGATTCCCTTTCAGAAAATAAGGGAGGATAGTCATATCCAGCCATCTCTATCCTGGGTTCAGCCATGTATCTTTTTTTCTTTTCTCACTCACTCCTTGGTTTGATCAGGAAAAGTTGTATCTTTCAAACCTCCACATTTGCACAGCAACCATCCTCTGCTACCATAGAACATAGAACATTACAGCGCAGTACAGGCCCTTCGGCCCTCGATGTTGCGCCGACCTGTGAAACCACTCTGAAGCCCATCTACACTATTCCCTTATCGTCCATATGTCTATCCAATGACCATTTAAATGCCCTTAGTGTTGGCGAGTCCACTACTGTTGCAGGCAGGGCATTCCACGCCCTTACTACTCTCTGAGTGAAGAACCTACCTCTGACATCAGTCCTACATTTATCTCCCCTCAATTTAAAGCTATGTCCCCTCGTGCTAGACATCACCATCCGAGGAAAAAGGCTCTCACTGTCCACCCTATGCAATCCTCTGATCATCTTGCATGCCTCAATTAAGTCACCTCTTAACCTTCTTCTCTCTAACGAAAACAGCCTCAAGTCCCTCAGCCTTTCCTCATAAGATCTTCCCTCCATACCAGGCAAAATTCTGGTAAATCTCCTCTGCACCCTTTCCAATGCTTCCACATCCTTCCTATAATGCGGCGACCAGAATTGCACGCAGTACTCCAAATGCGGCCGCACCAGAGTTTTGTACAGCTGCAACATGACCTCATGGCTCCAAAACTCAATCCCTCTACCAATAAAAGCTAACACACCGTACGCCTTCTTAACAACCCTCTCAACCTGGGTGGCAACTTTCAGGGATCTATGTACATGGACACCGAGATCTCTCTGTTCATCCACACTGTCAAGAATCTTACCATTAGCCCAGTACTCAGTCTTCCTGTTATTCCTTCCAAAATGAATCACCTCACACTTTTCTGCATTAAACTCCATTTGCCACCTCTCAGCCCAGCGCTGCAGCTTATCTATGTCCCTCTGTAACTTGTAACATCCTTCCGCACTGTCCACAACTCCACCGACTTTAGTGTCATCTGCAAATTTGCTCACCCATCCTTCTACGCCCTCCTCCAGGTCATTTATAAAAATGACAAACAGCAGTGGCCCCAGAACAGATCCTTGTGGTACACCACTTGTAACTGGACTCCAGTCTGAACATTTCCCATCAACCACCACCCTTTGTCTTCTTCCAGCTACCCAATTTCTGATCCAAACTGCTAAATCACCCTCAATCCCATGCCTCTGTATTTTCTGCAGTAGCCTACCGTGGGGAACCTTATCAAACGCTTTACTGAAATCCATATACACCACATCAACTGCTTTACCCTCATCCACCTGTTTGGTCACCTTCTCAAAGAATTCAATAAGGTTTGTGAGGCACGACCTACCCTTCACAAAACCGTGTTGACTATCTCTAATCAAATTATTCCTTTCCAGATGATTATGCATCCTATCTCTGATAGACCTTTCCAAGATTTTTCCCACAACAGAAGTAAGGCTCACTGGTCTATAGTTACCGGGGTTGTCTCTATTCCCCTTCTTGAACAAGGGGACAACATTTGCTATCCTCCTGTCTTCTGGCACTATTCCTGTAGACAAAGATGACTTAAACATCAAAGCCAAAGGCTCAGCAATCTCCTCCCTAGCTTCTCAGAGAATCCTTGGATAAATCCCATCCAGCCCAGGGGACTTATCTATTTTCACACTTTCCAGAATTGCTAACACCTCCTCCTTATGAACCTCAAGCCCTTCTAGTCTAGTAGCCTGAATCTCAGTATTCTCCTCGACAACATTGTCTTTTTCCTGTGTGAATACTGACGAAAAATATTCATTTAGCACCTCTCCAATCTCCTCGGACTCCAAGCACAACTTCCCACTACTGTCCTTGACTGGCCCTACTCTTACCCTAGTCATTCAACCAATTGTTAGATGTTTTGGTTGCTGTGATATGAAGAGTCTAAAGTTCTGTCCCTTTTTCACAAACACACATTTATTTCATTCCAACAGACTTTGCACAAAACTCTGACGATACATCACCTGCCAGAGGCCACCTGAAGCCCCTTTACATATCAGTGTCAATTAATGGATACTTAACATAAATGAGACAACTAATTGCAATGTCTCTTAACCCATTGCTTAACATCACTGTCCCTCCCCCCCTCGCTCCCCCTCCCCCCTCGCTCCCCCTCCCCCCTCGCTCCCCCTCCCCCTCGCTCCCCCTCCCCCCTCACTCCCCCTCCCCCCTCGCTCCCCCTCCCCCCTCGCTCCCCCTCCCCCCCCACGCTCCCCCTCCCCCCCCACGCTCCCCCTCCCCCACGCTCCCCCTTCCCCCCCATGCTCCCCCTTCCCCCCCATGCTCCCCCTTCCCCCCCATGCTCCCCCTTCCCCCCCACGCTCCCCCTTCCCCCCCACGCTCCCCCTTCCCCCCCCCACGCTCTCCCTTCCCCCCTCGCTCCCCCTTACCCCCCTCGCTCCCCCTCCCCCCCCCTCGCTCCCCCTTCCCCCTCCTCGCTACCCCTCCCCCCCCTCGCTCCCCCTTCCCCCCCCTCGCTCCCCCTTCCCCCCTTGCTCCCCCTCTTCCCCCCCTGCTCCCCCTCTTCTCCCCCCTTGCTCCCCCCTCCCCCCTCGCTACCCCTCTCCCCCCTCCCTCCCCTCCCTCCCCCTCCCCCTCGCTCCCCCTCCCCCTCGCTCCCCCTCCCCCTCGCTCCCCCTCCCCCTCGCTCCCCCTCCCCCTCGCTCCCCCTCCCCCTCGCTCCCCCTCCCCCTCGCTCCCCCTCCCCCTCGCTCCCCCTCCCCCTCGCTCCCCCTCCCCCTCGCTCCCCCTCCCCCCTCGCTCCCCCTCCCCCCTCGCTCCCCCTCCCCCCCTCGCTCCCCCCTCGCTCCCCCCTCCCCCCTCGCTCCCCCCCTCGCTCCCCCTCCCCCCTCGCTCCCCCTCCCCCCTCGCTCCCCCTCCCCCCTCGCTCCCCCACCCCCTCGCTCCCCCCTCCCCCCTCGCTCCCCCTCCCCCCTCGCTCCCCTCCCCCCTCGCTCCCCCTCCCCCTCGCTCCCCCTCCCCCTCGCTCCCCCTCCCCCCTCGCTCCCCCTCCCCCTCGCTCCCCTCCCCCCTCGCTCCCCCTCCCCCCTCGCTCCCCCTCCCCCCTCGCTCCCCCTCCCCCCTCCCGCTCCCCCTCCCCCCTCGCTCTCGCTCCCCCTCCCCCTCGCTCCCCCTCCCCCTTGCTCCCCCTCCCCCCCCCGCTCCCCCTCCCCCTCGCTCCCCCTCCCCCCCTCGCTCCCCCTCCCCCCCCTCGCTCCCCTCCCCCCCCTCGCTCCCCTCCCCCTCGCTCCCCCTCCCCCTCGCTCCCCCTCCCCCCCCTCGCTCCCCTCTCTCCCCCCCTCGCTCCCCCTCTCCCCCCCTCGCTCCCCCTCCCCCCCCTCGCTCCCCCTCGCTCCCCCGCCCCCTCGCTCCCCCTCGCTCCCCCTCGCTCCCCCTCCCCCCTCGCTCCCCCTCCCCCCCTCGCTCCCCCTCCCCCTCGCTCCCCCTCCCCTCGCTCCCCCTCCCCCCTCCCCTCGCTCCCCCTCCTCCCACCTCCCCCTCGCTCCCCCCTCCCCCCGCTCCCCTCCCCCACCTCCCCGCCCACATCCCCCTCCCCCTCCCCCCATGCTCCCCCTCCCCCTCGCTCCCCCATGCTCCCCCTCCCCCTCGCTCCCCCATGCTCCCCCTCCCCCTCGCTCCCCCATGCTCCCCCCTCCCCCTCACTCCCCTCCCCCCTCGCTCCCCCTCCACCCCTCGCTCCCCCTCCACCCCTCGCTCCCCCCTCCACCCCTCGCTCCCCCCTCCACCCCTCGCTCCCCCTCCACCCCTCGCTCCCCTCCACCCCTCGCTCCCCCCTCCACCCCTCGCTCCCCCTCCACCCCTCGCTCCCCCTCCACCCCTCGCTCCCCCTCCACCCCTCGCTCCCCCCTCCACCCCTCGCTCCCCCCTCCACCCCCTCGCTCCCCCTCACCCCTCGCTCCCCCTCCACCCCTCGCTCCCCCCTCCACCCCTCGCGTCCCCCTCCACCCCTCGCTCCCCCTCCACCCCTCGCTCCCCCTCCACCCCTCGCTCCCCCTCCACCCCTCGCTCCCCCCTCCACCCCTCGCTCCCCCTCCACCCCTCGCTCCCCCTCCACCCTCGCTCCCCCTCCACCCCTCGCTCCCCCCTCCACCCCTCGCTCCCCCCTCCACCCCTCGCTCCCCTCCACCCCTCGCTCCCCCCTCCACCCCTCGCTCACCCTCCACCCCTCGCTCCCCCTCCACCCCTCGCTCCCCCTCCACCCCTCGCTCCCCCTCCACCCCTCGCTCCCCCTCCACCCCTCGCTCCCCCTCCACCCCTCGCTCCCCCTCCACCCCTCGCTCCCCCTCCACCCCTCGCTCCCCCTCCACCCCTCGCTCCCCCTCCCCCCCTCGCTCCCCCTCCCCCCCTCGCTCCCGCTCCCCCTCCCCCCCTCGCTCCCCCTCCCCCCCTCGCTCCCCCTCCCCCCCCTCGCTCCCCCTCCCCCCCTCGCTCCCGCTCCCCTCCCCCCCTCGCTCCCCCTCCCCCCCTCGCTCCCCCTCCCCCCCCTCGCTCGCTCTGACTCTGTGTTTCTGGGTTTCAGCACTGTGTGTGGAGCTGTGATTCTGGCTGTTATTGTACAAACGGGAAGGTTTTAAGTGAGAATGGGACCGACTGTATTGAGAAGGAGGATTGTACATGTCTGGATCGGAGAACAGGGAGGAGATTCCCACCGGGAACAGTTACACCTCGAGGTGACGGCTGCAATTTCTGGTCAGTGTCACTGTGAAATATTTGGGTTCTGATCTTTGCAATGTGGTTGCTTCAGGCAGGGTTCAGATGGGAATAAGTTGCTGCCATGTTGTGCATTTGATAATTACAGGGAGACTTCCGGTTGCGGCGATGCGGAGCTAAGCCTCACGATTCGGCAGCTCCCGCTGTTACGGACTTTCGGGCTCTCTAGAGGAGCCCCCAACGGGATTTTTTTGAAGACGCTCCGTGTGGGAAGGGAAGAGAGAGGTCCCCCTTCATCGTTTATGGACCGGACCAGAAGTGAAACGGCCAAAAAAGCGACATTGGAGCAACGGGAGAAGCGAGGGAAGAAAAACAAAATGGCGGCGGCCGGGGACAAAGCGGAGTGCGGGCCGGAGCTGCAGGAGTTCATCAAGTGCTGCTTCGAGGAGCTGCGCAAGGAGATGCTGGCGCCTATGCTGGCGGCAATTGAAGGACGAGGGATGACCCAGAAGGCCCACGAGGTAAAGATCCAGGAGGTACAGAAAAGAGTCAGTGAGAATGAGGACGAGCTCTTGGGCCTGGCGGTGAGAGTGGAGCGGCACGAGGCGCTGCACAAGAGGTGGGCGGGAAGACTCGAAGACCTGGAGAACAGGTCGAGGAGAAAGAACCTGCGGATCCTGGGTCTCCCTGAAGGAGTGGAGGGGGCTGATGCCGGGGCATACGCGGGGAAGATGATCAGGGCGATGATGGGCACGAAGGCTCCTTCGAGGTCGCTGGAGCTGGACGGGGCACACCGGGTGCTGGCGAGGAAGCCCAAGGCTAACGAGCCGCCGAGGTGGTGAGATTTCACCGGTTCACAGACAGAGAGAGGGTCCTGAAATGGGCCAAGAAGGAGCGGAGCAGCAGGTGGGACAATGCTGAGATCAGAATATACCCGGACTGGAGCACGGAGGTTGCAAAGCAGAGAGCGGGTTTCAACCGGGCCAAGGTGGTGCTGCACCGGAAAGAAGTGAAATTCGGAATGCTGCAGCTAGCGCGACTGTGGGTCACATACAAGGGCCAACACTATTACTTCGAAACGCCTGAAGAGGCGTGGACCTTTATTCAAACCGAAAAGTTGGACTCAAACTGAGGGTTTGTGAGGGTGGGGGGGGATGTTTGAGGTTTGATGTGTGATGGTTGTTGTATATAGGGGGTCAATCACGCGCAGGAAATGTTACATGGGCTGGGGGAGAGAGGGGGATGGGGGAGAGAGAGACAAGGCCGCGACAGGAGCTGCGCCAGACGGGGCGGGGTAGGCTTAGGAAAGCGCGTTTTCTTTTTTCCCGCGCTAGGGAAGAAAGGCGGGAGGGGGAATGGAGGAACGCACACTGATTGGGAGACTCCCACACGGGGGGGGTCAATGGGACGGCGGGGGAAGCCGGGGTCAGCAGGTGTCAGCTGACTTACGGGAGTGTTATGGGGGGAGCAAAAAAAGCTAGACACGGGTCTAGCGGGGGGGGGGGGGGGGGGGGCGCGGGGGGGGGGGGGGGGGGGGAGGGTCGCTGCTGCACTGGCCGAAGGGGAATGGGACACAGAAGAGGTGGTCGGGGTGGGGGTCTCCCGTCTGGGGAACTGGAGGGTGAGGGCAGCGCGGACACGGGACTGGCCTAGAAAAGGAGATGGCTAGTCAGTGGGGGGGGGGGGAGGGGCTCTGTGGGAGCCCCCCCCCAATCCGGCTGATAACGTGGAATGTGAGGGGCCTGAATGGGCCGGTGAAGAGGGCTCGAGTGTTCGCGCACTTGAAGGGACTGAAGGCGGACGTGGCCATGCTCCAAGAGACACATCTGAAGGTGGCAGATCAGGTCAGGTTAAGAAAGGGGTGGGTAGGACAGGTATTCCATTCGGGGCTGGACGTGAAGAACAGAGGGGTGGCAATATTGGTGGGGAAGCGGGTGTCGTTTGAGGCCAAGAATATCGTAGTGGACAATGGAGGGCGATATGTGATGGTGAGCGGTAGGCTGCAAGGGACGTGGGTGGTGTTGGTAAACGTATACGCCCCGAACTGGGATGATGCCGGATTCATGAAGCGCATAGACACACTTGTAAACTCACTCCCAGTGAGTTCTCCCAGTGAGCCAGAGAGAAGACAGAGCCAGGAGTGAGACACAGCAAAGAGTGAGTTTGGGAATTTGAATCGAGGTGGGAATTCGAAGCTGGGTGGGGAGGAAGTGCTTTTTATCCCTGGTAAGTGACTGGTAAGTAGTGTTTCTGTTTTTCTGTTTCTTTTCATTGGTATATTATTTATTTTTTCTTTGTTTTGTTTTGTTGAAATTGTAGTTGTTGAAGTTAACCGAAGGTTTAAGACATGGCAGGAGATCTCAGACCCGTGTCATGCTCCTCGTGTGCGATGTGGGAGCTCAGGGACACGTCCACTGTCCCTGGCTCCTTCACGTGCAAGACGTGTGTCCAGTTGCAGCTCCTGTTAGACCGCTTGACGGCTCTGGAGCTGCGGATGGACTCACTTTGGAGCATCCGCGAGGCTGAGGACGTCGTGGATAGCAAGTTTAGCGAGTTGGTCACACCGCAAGTGAAAGGTACTGAGGGAGATAGAAAATGGGTGACCAAAAGACAGAGCAAGAGTAGGAAGGCAGTGCAGGTGTCCTCTGCGGTCATCTCCCTGCAAAACAGATATACCGCTTTGGATACTGTTGGGGGAGATGGCTCACCAGGGGAAGGCAGCAGCAGCCAGGTTCATGGCACCGTGGCTGGCTCTGCTGCGCAGCTGGGCAGGAAGAAGAATGGCAGGGCTATAGTGATAGGGGACTCAATTGTAAGGGGAATAGACAGGCGGTTCTGCGGTCGCAATCGAGACTCCAGGATGGTATGTTGCCTCCCTGGTGCAAGGGTCAAGGATGTCTCGGAGCGGCTGCAGGACATTCTGGGTGGGGAGGGTGAACAGCCAGCTGTCGTGGTGCACATAGGCACCAACGATATAGGTAAAAAAAACGGGACGAGGTCCTACAAGCTGATTTTAGGGAGCTAGGAGTTAAACTAAAAAGTAGGACCTCAAAGGTAGTAATCTCAGGATTGCTACCAGTGCCACGAGCTAGTCAGAGTAGGAATGTCAGGATAGAGAGGATGAATACGTGGCTCGAGAGATGGTGCAAGAGGGAGGGATTCAAAATCCTGGGACATTGGAACCGGTTCTGGGGGAGGTGGGACCAGTACAAACCGGACGGTCTGCACCTGGGCAGGACTGGAACCGATGTCCTGGGGGGGGGGGGTTTGCTAGAGCTGTTGGGGAGAGTTTAAACTAATGTCGCAGGGGGATGGGAACCGATGCAGGAAGTTGGAAGGTAGTAAAACAGGGACAGAAACAAAAGGCAGTAAGGGGGAAAGTATAAAGCAGAGAAGCCATAGTCAAAAATCAAAAAGGGCGACAGTACAAGGTACAGTGACTGAGGGAAGCTCAGTGAATAGGACCAGGAATACTAAAAGGAATAAAACGGGAAGTGAAAACATTAATGGTAAGCGACGCGGCAGGTTGTTACAGGAAGATATGGGTTCGACGACAAGGAAAATTAGGAGAAAGGTTAAGAGGAAATATAACTTCGGAGAGGTTACTGATCGAGGTGTTAAGATTCAGAACAGAGGTAAAAAAGCCAACATAAGTGTACTTTACCTGAATGCTCGTAGTATTCGGAATAAGGTAAATGAGTTGATGGCGCAAATCATCGTGAATGACTATGATTTAGTGGCCATTGCTGAAACATGGTTAAAGGATGGTCACGACTGGGAGTTAAATATCCGAGGGTATCAAACTTTTCGGAAGGACAGAGTGGATGGTAAGGGAGGTGGTGTAGCTCTGTTATTTAAGGATGACATCCGGGCAACAGTAAGGGATGACATCGGTGCTATGGAGGATAAGGTTGAATCCATTTGGGTGGAAATCAGGAATAGTAAGGCGAAAAAGTCACTGATAGGAGTAATCTATAGGCCACCAAATAGTAACATTATGGTGGGGCAGGCAATAAACAAAGAAATAACAGATGCATGTAGAAATGGTACAGCAGTTATCATGGGGGATTTTAATCTACATGTTGATTGGTTTAACCAGGTTGGTCAAGGCAGCCTTGAGGAGGAGTTTATAGAATGTATCCGCGATAGTTTCCTCGAACAGTATGTAATGGAACCTACGAGGGAACAAGCGGTCCTAGATCTGGTCCTGTGTAATGAGACAGGATTGATTCAGGATCTCATAGTTAGGGATCCTCTCGGAAGGAGCAATCACAATATGGCGGAATTTAAATTACAGATGGAGGGTGAGAAGGTAAAATCAAGCACTAGTGTTTTGTGCTTAAACAAAGGAGATTACAATGGGATGAGAGAAGAACTAGCTAAGGTAGACTGGGAGCAAAGACTTTATGGTGAAACAGTTGAGGAACAGTGGAGAACCTTCCAAGTGATTATTCACAGTGCTCAGCAAAGGTTTATACCAACAAAAAGGAAGGACGGTAAAAAGAGGGAAAATCGACCGTGGATATCTAAGGAAATAAGGGAGAGTATCAAATTGAAGGAAAAAGCATACAAAGTGGCAAAGATTAGTGGGAGACTAGAGGACTGGGAAATCTTTAGGGGACAACAGAAAGCTACTAAAAAAGCTATAAAGACGAGTAAGATGGATTATGAGAGTAAACTTGCTCAGAATATAAAAACAGATAGTAAAAGTTTCTACAAATACATAAAACAAAAAAGAGTGGCTAAGGTAAATATTGGTCCTTTAGAGGATGAGAAGGGAGATTTAATAATGGGAGATGAGGAAATGGCTGAGGAACTGAACAGGTTTTTTGGGTCGGTCTTCACAGTGGAAGACACAAATAACATGCCAGTGACTGATGGAAATGAGGCTATGACAGGTGAGGACCTTGAGAGGATTGTTATCACCAAGGAGGTAGTGATGGGCAAGCTAATGGGGCTAAAGGTAGACAAGTCTCCTGGACCTGATGGAATGCATTCCAGAGTGCTAAAAGAGATGGCTAGGGAAATTGCAAATGCACTAGTGATAATTTACCAAAATTCACTAGACTCTGGGGTGGTCCCGGCGGATTGGAAATTAGCAAACGTGACACCACTGTTTAAAAAAGGAGGTAGGCAGAAAGTGGGTAATTATAGGCCAGTGAGCTTAACTTCGGTAGTAGGGAAGATGCTGGAATCTATCATCAAGGAAGAAATAGCGAGGCATCTGGATGGAAATTGTCCCATTGGACAGACGCAGCATGGGTTCATAAAGGGCAGGTCGTGTCGAACTAATTTAGTGGAATTTTTTGAGGACATTAACAGTGCGGTAGATAACGGGGAGCTAATGGATGTGGTATATCTGGATTTCCAGAAAGCCTTTGACAAGGTGGGACACAACAGGTTGTTGCATAAGATAAAGATGCATGGCATTAAGGGTAAAGTAGTAGCATGGATAGAGGATTGGTTATTTAATAGAAAGCAAAGAGTGGGGATTAATGGGTGTTTCTCTGGTTGGCAATCAGTAGCTAGTGGTGTCCCTCAGGGATCAGTGTTGGGCCGACAACTGTTCACAATTTACATAGATGATTTGGAGTTGGGGACCAAGGGCAATGTGTCCAAGTTTGCAGACGACACTAAGATAAGTGGTAAAGCAAAAAGTGCAGAGGATACTGGAAGTCTGCAGAGGGATTTGGATAGGCTAAGTGAATGGGCTAGGGTCTGGCAGATGGAATACAATGTTGACAAATGTGAGGTTATCCATTTTGGTAGGAATAACAGCGAAAGGGATTATTATTTAAATGATAAAATATGAAAACATTCTGCTGTGCAGAGACACCTGGGTGTGCTCGTGCATGAGTCGCAGAAAGTTGGTTTTCAGGTGCAACAGGTGATTAAGAAGGCAAATGGAATTTTGTCCTTTATTGCTAGAGGGATGGAGTTTAAGACTAGGGAGGTTCTGCTGCAATTGTATAAGGTGTTAGTGAGGCCACACCTGGAGTATTGTGTTCAGTTTTGGTCTCCTTACTTGAGAAAGGACGTACTGGCACTGGGGGGTGTGCAGAGGAGATTCACTAGGTTAATCCCAGAGCTGAAGGGGTTGGAAATACGAGGAGAGGTTGAGTAGACTGGGACTGTACCCATTGGAATTTAGAAGGATGAGGGGGGATCTTACTGAAACATATAAAATTATGAAGGGAATAGATAGGATAGATGCGGGCAGGTTGTTTCCACTGGCGGGTGAAAGCAGAACTAGGGGGCATAGCCTCAAAATAAGGGGAAGTAGATTTAGGACTGAGTTTAGGAGGAACTTCTTCACCCAAAGGGTTGTGAATCTATGGAATTCCTTGCCCAGTGAAGCAGTAGAGGCTCCTTCATTAAATGTTTTTAAGATAAAGACAGATAGTTTTTTGAAGAATGAAGGGATTAAGGGTTATGGTGTTCGGGCCGGAAAGTGGAGCTGAGTCCACAAAAGATCAGCCATGATCTCATTGAATGGCGAGCAGGCTCGAGGGGCCAGATGGCCGACTCCTGCTCCTAGTTCTTATGTTCTTATGTTGGGGCGCATTCCGTACCTGGAGGTAGGAAGCTTGATAATGGGTGGGGATTTTAATACGGTGTTGGACCCAGCACTGGATCGCTCCAGATCGAGGACTGGAAAGAGGCCGGTGGCAGCCAAGGTGCTTAGGGGGTTTATGGACCAGATGGGGGGAGTGGACCCGTGGAGGTTTGCCAGGCCGCAGGCCAGGGAATTTTCTTTTTTCTCCCACGTGCACAAAGCCTACTCCCAGATAGATTTCTTTGTTCTGGGCAGGGTGCTGATCCCGAAAGTGGAGGGAACGGAGTACTCGGCCATCTCAGACCATGCCCCGCACTGAGTGGAACTGGAGTTGGGAGAGGAGAGGGACCAACGCCCGCTGTGGCGGTTGGATGTGGGACTGCTGGCAGATGAGGTGGTGTGTGGGAGGGTGAGGGGGTGTATCGAAAGGTACTTGGAGGTCAACGACAACGGGGAGATGCGGGTGGGGGTGGTATGGGAGGCGCTGAAGGCAGTGATCAGGGGAGAGCTAATCTCCATCAGGGCTCATAGGGAGAAGATAGAGGGCATGGAAAGGGAGAGGCTACTGGGGGAGATTTTAAGAGTGGACAGGAGATACGCAGAGGCCCCGGAGGAAAGATTACTTGGGGAAAGACGATGGCTCCAGACGGAGTTCGACCTGTTGACCACAGGGAAGGCGGAGGCACAGTGGTGGAAAGCGCAGGGGGGCGACCTACGAGTATGGGGAAAAGGCGAGCCGGATGCTGGCACACCAGCTCCGTAAGAGGATGGCAGCGAGGGAAATAGGTGGAGTTAAGGATGGAAGGGGAGCTACGGTGCGGAGTGCGATGAAAATAAATGAGGCATTCAAGGCCTTCTATGAGGAGCTGTACAGATCCCAGTCCCCAGCGGGGGAAGAGGGGATGAGACGATTCCTAGACCAACCGAGATTCCCGAGGGTGGAGGAGCAAGAGGTGGCTGGTTTGGGGGCACCAATTGGGTTGGAGGAGCTGAGCAAAGGTTTGGGGAATATAGAACATAGAACATAGAACAATACAGCGCAGTACAGGCCCTTCGGCCCACGATGTTGCACCGAAACAAAAACCATCTAACCTACACTATGCCATTATCATCCATATGTTTATCCAATAAACTTTTAAATGCCCTCAATGTTGGCGAGTTCACTACTGTAGCAGGTAGGGCATTCCACGGCCTCACTACTCTTTGTGTAAAGAACCTACCTCTGACCTCTGTCCTATATCTATTACCCCTCAGTTTAAAGTTATGTCCCCTCGTGCCAGCCATTTCCATCTGCGGGAGAAGGCTCTCACTGTCCACCCTATCCAACCCCCCTGATCATTTTGTATGCCTCTATTAAGTCTCCTCTTAACCTTCTTCTCTCCAACGAAAACAACCTCAAGTCCGTCAGCCTTTCCTCATAAGATTTTCCCTCCATACCAGGCAACATCCTGGTAAATCTCCTCTGCACCCGCTCCAAAGCCTCCACGTCCTTCCTATAATGCGGTGACCAGAACTGTACGCAATACTCCAAATGCGGCCGTACCAGAGTTCTGTACGGCTGCAACATGACCTCCCGACTCCGGAACTCAATCCCTCTACCAATAAAGGCCAACACTCCATAGGCCTTCTTCACAACCCTATCAACCTGGGTGGCAACTTTCAGGGATCTATGTACATGGACACCTAGATCCCTCTGCTCATCCACACTTTCAAGAACTTTACCATTAGCCAAATATTCCGCATTCCTGTTATTCCTTCCAAAGTGAATCACCTCACACTTCTCTACATTAAACTCCATTTGCCACCTCTCAGCCCAGCTCTGCAGCTTATCTATATCCCTCTGTAACCTGCTACATCCTTCCACACTATCGACAACACCACCGACTTTAGTATCGTCTGCAAATTTACCCACCCACCCTTCTGCGCCTTCCTCTAGGTCATTGATAAAAATGACAAACAGCAACGGCCCCAGAACAGATCCTTGTACTCCACTTGTGACTGAACTCCATTCTGAACATTTCCCATCAACCACCACCCTCTGTCTTCTTTCAGCTAGCCAATTTCTGATCCACATCTCTAAATCACCCTCAATCCCCAGCCTCCGTATTTTCTGCAATAGCCTACCGTGGGGAACCTTATCAAACGCTTTGCTGAAATCCATATACACCACATCAACTGCTCTACCCTCGTCTACCTGTTCAGTCATCTTCTCAAAGAACTTGATAAGGTTTGTGAGGCATGACCTACCCTTCACAAAGCCATGCTGACTATCCCTGATCATATTATTCCTATCTAGACTATTATAAATCTTGTCTCTTATAATCCCCTCCAAGACTTTACCCACTACAGACGTGAGGCTCACCGGTCTATAGTTGCCGGGGTTGTCTCTGCTCCCCTTTTTGAACAAAGGGACTATGCAGGCAGGGAAGGCCCCGGGACCGGACGGGTTCCCGATGGAATTTTACAGGAAGTACGCAGACCTGTTGGCCCCGCTGCTAGTGAGGACCTTTAATGAGGCAAGGGAGGGAGGGACCCTGCTCCCGACAATGTCAGAGGCGACGATTTCTTTGATCCTAAAGCGGGACAAGGACCCACTGCAATGTGGATCGTACAGGCCGATCTCGCTCCTCAACGTGGGTGCTAAGTTGGTGGCAAAAGTGCTGGCTACGAGGATCAAGGACTGTGTACCGGGGGTGATCCACGAGGACCAGACGGGATTTGTAAAGGGCAGGCAACTAAACACCAATGTGCAGCGGCTCTTAAACGTGATAATGATGCCATTGGTGGAGGGAGACGCGGAGATAGTGGCAGCTATGGACGCGGAAAATGCCTTTGACCGAGTAGAGTGGGAGTACCTCTGGGAAGTGCTGCGTAGGTTTGAGTTCGGGGGAGGGTTTATTAGCTGGGTTAAGCTCCTTTACAGAGCCCCGGTGGCGAGTTTGGTTACGAATCGGCGGAGGTCGGAGTATTTTCGTCTGTACCGTGGGACGAGACAGGGGTGCCCCCTGTCCCCCCTGTTGTTGTTTGCATTAGCAATTGAACCCTTGGCCATATCATTAAGGGAGTCTAGGAAATGGAGGGGGTGGTCCGAGGGGGAGAGGAGCATCGAGTGTCGCTTTATGCGGATGACCTGTTGCTGTATGTGGCGGATCCAATGGAGGGGATGGTGGAGGTCATGCAGACTCTAAGGGAGTTTGGGGAGTTTTCGGGCTATAAGCTGAATGTAGGGAAGAGTGAGCTCTTTGTATTACAGGCAGGGGACCAAGAAAGGGGGATAGGGGATCTACCGCTGAGGAGGGCGGAGGGGAGCTTTCGGTACCTGGGGATCCAGATAGCCAGGAGTTGGGGGGCCCGACATAAACTGAATCTGACGAGACTGGAGGAGGACTTCAAAAGATGGGACATGTTACCCGCTCTCGCTAAAGGGTAGAGTGCAGTCGGTCAAAATGGTGGTCCTTCCGAGGTTTCTGTTTGTGTTTCAGTGCCTTCCCATCGTGATCACTAAGGCCTTTTTTAAGAGGGTAGGCAGGAGCATTATGGGGTTTGTGTGGGCGAATAGGACCCTGAGGGTAAGGAGAGGGTTCCTGGAACGCAGTAGGGACCGAGGAGGGTTGGCGCTACCGAATTTGGGGAGCTACTACTGGGCAGCAAATGTGGCGATGATCCGTAAGTGGGTGATGGAGGGAGAGGGGGCAGCATGGAAGAGGATGGAGATGGCGTCCTGCAAAGGAACGAGCCTGAGGGCGCTGGTGACGGCACCGCTGCCGCTCTCACCGACAAGGTACACCACGAGCCCGGTGGTGGCGGCAACGCTAAGGATCTGGGGCCAGTGGAGACGGCACAGGGGTGCAATGGGAGCCTCGGTGTGGTCCCCGATCAGGGGTAACCACCGGTTTGTCCCGGGGAAGATGGACGGGGGGTTCCAGAGCTGGCATCGGGCGGGATTAGAAGAATGGGGGACCTGTTCATTGATGGGACGTTTGCGAGCCTAGGGGCACTGGAGGAGAAGTTTGGGATACCCCCGGGAAATGCTTTCAGATACATGCAGGTGAGGGCGTTTGTGAGGCGGCAGGTGAGGGAATTCCCGTTGCTCCCGGCACAGGAAATTCAAGATAGGGTGATCTTGGGCGTATGGGTCGGGGAGGGCAAGGTGTCGGAAATACACCAGGAGTTGAAAGAAGAGGGGGAAGCGCTGGTAGAGGAGCTGAAGGGTAATTGGGAGGAGGAGCTGGGGGAGGAGATTGAGGAGGGGCTATGGGCTGATGCCCTAGGGAGGGTTAATTCCTCTTCTTCGTGTGCCAGGCTTAGCCTGATACAATTTAAAGTGGTCCACAGAGCGCACATGACGGGGGCGAGGCTGAGCAGGTTCTTTGGGGTAGAGGACAGATGTGGAAGGTGCTCAGGGAGCCCGGCGAACCATGTCCATATGTTTTGGTCATGCCGGCACTGGAGGGGTTCTGGAGGGGAGTGGCTGGAGCAATATCTCAGGTGGTGAAAGTCCGGGTCAAGCCAAGCTGGGGGCTAGCAATATTTGGAGCAGTGGACGAACCGGGAGTGCAGGAGGCGAAAGAGGCCGGAATTCTGGCCTTTGCGTCCCGAGTAGCCCGGCGAAGGATCTTGCTAATGTGGAAGGAGGCGAAGCCCCCCCAGTGTGGAAGCCTGGATAAATGACATGGCTGGGTTCATTAAGCTGGAGAGGATAAAGTTTGCCTTGAGAGGGTCTGCGCAGGGGTTCTACAGGCGGTGGCAACCGTTCCTAGACTATCTCGCGGAGCGTTAGAGGAAGGTCGGTCAGCAGCAGCAGCAAGGTGGGAGGGGGGTCTGCTTGGGGGGTATTTGAGCAAGAGAACACATGAAGGATCTGGAAAACTGGCATAAGAACATAAGAACTAGGAGCAGGAGTCGGCCATCTGGCCCCTCGAGCCTGCTCGCCATTCAATGAGATCATGGCTGATCTTTTGTGGACTCAGCTCCACTCTCCGGCCCGAACACCATAACCCTTAATCCCTTTATTCTTTAGAAAGGCATCTATCTTTTTATTAAAAACGTTTAAAGAAGGAGCCTCAACTGCTTCACTGGGCAAGGAATTCCAGAGATTGACAACCCTTTGGGTGAAGAAGTTCCTCCTAAACTCAGTCCTAAATCTACTTCCCCTTATTTTGAGGCTATGCCCCCTAGTTCTGCTTTCACCCGCCAGTGGAAACAACCTGCCCGCATCTATCCTATCTATTCCCTTCATAATCTTATATGTTTCTATAAGATCCCCCCTCATCCTTCTAAATTCCAACGAGTACAGTCCCAGTCTACTCAACCTCTCCTCGTAATCCAACCCCTTCAGCTCTGGGATTAACCTAGTGAATCTCCTCTGCACACCCTCCAGTGCCAGTACGTCCTTTCTCAGGTAAGGAGACCAAAACTGAACACAATACTCCAGATGTGGCCTCACTAACACCTTATACAATTGCAGCATAACCTCCCTAGTCTTAAACTCCATCCCTCTAGCAATGAAGGACAAATTTCCATTTGCCTTCTTAATCACCTGTTGCACCTGAAAGCAACTTTTTGCGACTCATGCACTAGCACACCCAGGTCCCTCTGCACAGCAGCATGTTTTAACATCTTACCGTTTAAATAATAATCCATTCTGCTGTTATTCCTACCAAAATGGATAACCTCACATTTGTCAACATTGTATTCCATCTGCCAGACCCTAGCCCATTCACTTAGCCTATCCAAATCCCTCTGCAGACTTCCAGTATCCTCTGCACTTTTTGCTTTACCACTTATCTTAGTGTCGTCTCCAAACTTGGACACATTGCCCTTGGTCCCCAACTCCAAATCATCTATGTAAATTGTGAACAACTGCGGGCCCAACACTGATCCTTGAGGGACCCCACTAGTTACAGGTTGCCAACCAGAGAAACACCCATTTATCCCCACTCTCTGCTTTCTGTTAGTTAACCGATCCTCTACCCATGCTACCACTTTACCCTCAATGCCATGCATCTTACCGGAGGGAGCCAGTGTACAAAGCTCTGTAACATATCGTTTTTCCATGTTTATATCTTGCTCTGTGCGTTTTCTTTCTATTTTGTTACGAGGGGGGGTGGGGTTTCTGTTTGTAAGGGTGAAAAATTGTGTTAAAAATCTTCAATAAATATATTTTTTTTAAAAAGATAATCACAGGGAATGAAGGAGGATCTTGCAGTTAATGGCGCTCCCTGTGGGGTAATGTCGGAAACACGGCAGCCATGGTATGCACAGCAAGATCCCACAAGTTCTTACAGCCGGAATCTGTATCAGTGATGTTAATTGCAGAATGACTCTGACCGGAATTCTCCATTTGGATACATGGGGCTGGACGTCCACTTCGCCGGCAGCGCACTCACGCTCTCGGATTTCCCGACGGTGTGGGGAGGGGGGGGCACAATGGGAGACCCCATTGGCCGGCTGCCGGGATGGAGGAGCCGGCTCTCAGTGCCACTGCCCGGACTGAATGGCGAGTGTTGTCGGTTCACCAACGCGGTGCCAGCCCCGCAGAGATTCAGCTCCCGTTAGTCGGCAGCACCTGAGCCACACGGAACTGCTGCAATTCCACTGCATCCCTCCAGGGGGCCTGTAAGCAGCCAGAGAGCCACACAGACTGCAGCAAAGAGGGGCTGAACCCCGATCCCGAGGGGGGGGAACCCCGATCTCGAGAGGGGGGAGGCTCTGTCACTGGGGTGGGCGCTCTGTCTCTGGGGGGCGCTCTGTCTCTGGGGGGGGGCTCTGTCTCTGGGGGGGGCGCTCTGTCTCTGGTGGGGTTCTGACTCTGGGGGGGCTCTGTCTCGTGGGGGGCTCTGTCTCTGTGGGTGGCTCTGACTCTGGGGGGGGCTCTGACTCTGGGGGGGGGCTCTGACTCTGGGGGGAGGGGCTCTGTCTCTGGGGGGTGCTCTGTCTCGGGGGGGTGGCTCTGTCTCTGGGGGGGGTGGCTCTGTCTCTGGGGGGGGGGCTCTGTCTCTGGGGGGGGGGTGGCTCTGTCTCTGGGGGGGGGTTCTGTCTCTGGGGGGGGGCTCTGTCTCTGGGGGGTGCTCTGTCTCGGGGGGGTGGCTCTGTCTCTGGGGGGGGTGGCTCTGTCTCTGGGGGGGTGGCTCTGTCTCTGGGGGGGGTGGCTCTGTCTCTGGGGGGGTGGCTCTGTCTCTGGGGGGGGGGTGGCTCTGTCTCTGGGGGGGGGGTGGCTCTGTCTCTGGGGGGGGTGGCTCTGTCTCTGGGGGGGGGGTGGCTCTGTCTCTGGGGGGGGGGGGTGGCTCTGTCTCTGGGGGGGGGTGGCTCTGTCTCTGGGGGGGTGGCTCTGTCTCTGGGGGGGGGTGGCTCTGTCTCTGGGGGGGGCGGGTGTCTGTGTCAGATGTTTGATAAAAGCTGGATTCTAAAATTCTAATTCTCTTCATTGCAGCACTTGTGCGTTGGGAGAATTCAGCTGCACTGACGACCTCTGTCCTGGTGAGTATTGTCCAGCTATTAACCGACCCCCAGACAGGTCACCGACCCCGGACAGGTCACCGACCCCCAGACAGGTCACCGACCCCGGACAGGTCACCGACCCCGGACAGGTCACCGACCCCCAGACAGGTCACCGACCCCCAGACAGGTCACCGACCCCCAGACAGGTCACCGACCCCGGACAGGTCACCGACCCCCAGACAGGTCACCGACCCCCAGACAGGTCACCGACCCCCAGACAGGTCACGGACCCCGGACAGGTCACGGACCCCGGACAGGTCACGGACCCCGGACAGGTCACGGACCCCGGACAGGTCACGGACCCCGGACAGGTCTGAGTGGTGAGTCAAAGTGTTTTGATGGTCGCAGCAACAACCTGACACTGGCAATGACGCTGAATGGGCAGCTTCTGATCGTTGTGATTAGCTGCTCTCGCTAACCTCAGACATCTCACAAACCTCCAGCCTGAGCACATCGGTCAGCTGCTGGTCACTGCCCAGCCCTCCATCGCGCAGCGCTCAAACCAATTTCTAATATCCACACAGTCTGCTCACAGCTTCCATGGATTTCTGCACAATTATTCATCTCAGAATTCGAGCACTCGCCCTGCTCACACTCTCACAGCTCACACTCCCTCTCTGCTCACACTCGCCCTGTTCACACTCCCTCTCTGCTCACACTCACCCTGCTCACACTCTCCCTCTCTGCTCACTCGCCCTGCTCACACTCTCCCTCTCTGCTCACACTCGCTCTGTTCACACTCGCCCTGCTCACACTCTCACAGCTCACACTCCCTCTCTGCTCACACTGACCCTGCTCACGCTCTCCCTCTCTGCTCACGCTCACCCTGCTCACCCTCTCCCTCTCTGCTCACACTCGCCCTGCTCACACTCGCCCTGCGCACGCTCTCCCTCTCTGCTCACACTCACCCTGCTCACACTCTCCCTCTCTGCTCACCCTGCTCACACTCCCCCCTCTCTGCTCACACTCCCCCTCTTTGCTCACACCCCCTGCACACATTCCCCTCTGTACTCACACTCGCCCTGCTCACACTCTCCCTCTCTCCTCTCATCTCCTCCCTGCTCACACTCCCTCTCAGTTCACACTAACCCTCTCTGCTCAATCTCCCTCACTGCTCACACTACCTCTCTGCTCACATTCGCACTTCTCACACTCTCCCTCTCTGCTCACACTCTCCCTCACTGCTCACACTCTCCCTCACTGCTCACACTCTCGCACTGTGCTCACACTCTCGCACTGTGCTCACACTTGCCCTGCTCACACTCTCCCTCTGCTCACATGCATCCTGCTCACACTCTCCCTCTCTGCTCACACTCAGCCTGCTCACTCTCCATCTCTGCTCACACTCGCCCTGCTCACACTGTCCCTCTCTGCTCACACTCCCCACTTCTGCTCACACTCCCTCTCTGCTAACACCCCCCTGCACACACTCCCCCTCTTTGCTCACACTCCCCTGCACACACTCTCCCTCTCTGCTCACACTCTCCCTCTCTGTTCACACTGTCCTTCTCTGCTCCCACTCCCCCTCTCTGCTCACACTCCCCCTGCAAACACACCCCTCTCTGCTCACCCCCCTTACTCACACTCCCCCTGCACACACACTCCTTCTCTGCTCACACTCTCCCTCTCTGCCCACACTTGCCCTGCTCACACTCTCTCTCTCCACTTACACTCACCTGCTCTCACTCTCCCTCTCTGCTCACACTCCCCCTCACTGTTTACACTTCCTCTCTGCTCACACTCCCCCGGCACACACACTCCCTCCCTGCTCACACTCTCCCTCTCTGATCACACTACCCTGCTCACACTCCCCTTCTCACATCCCCCTGCTCACACTCTCCCTCTCTGCTCACACTCCCCTGCTCACACTCTCCCTCTTTCCTCACACTCTCCTTCACTGCTCACACCCTCTCAGCCCACACCCTCCCTCTCTGCTCACACCCTCCCTCTCTGCTCACACTCCCGCTCACTGCTCACACCCCCATCTCTGCTCACGCCCTCCCTCTCTGCTCACGCCCTCCCTCTCTGCTCACACAATCCCTCTCTGCTCACACCCTCCCTCTCTGCTCACACCCCCTCTCTGCTCTCACCCTCCCTCTCTGCTCTCACCCTCCCTCTCTGCTCTCACCCTCCCTCTCTGCTCTCACCCTCCCTCTCTGCTCACACCCTCCCTCTCTGTTCACACCCTCCCTCTCTGTTCACACCCTCCCTCTCTGTTCACACCCTCCCTCTCTGCTCACACCCTCCCTCTCTGTTCACACCCCCATCTCTGTTCACACCCCCATCTCTGCTCACACCCCCATCTCTGCTCACACCCCCATCTCTGCCCACACCCCCATCTCTGCCCACACCCCCATTTCTGCTCACACCCCCATCTCTGCTCACACCCTCCCTCTCGCTGCTCACTCACTCTCGCTGCTCACACTCACCCTCTGCTCACACTCCCCCTTTCTGCTCACACTCCCTCTCTCTTTTCTCACACTCCCTTGCTTTGCTCACACTCCCCCTCTCTGCTCACACTCCCCCTGCTCAGACTCCCCCTCTCTGCTCACACTCCCCCTCTCTGCTCACACTCCCCCTGCAAACACACCCCTCTCTGCTCACCCCCCTTACTCACACTCCCCCTGCACACACACTCCTTCTCTGCTCACACTCTCCCTCTCTGCCCACACTTGCCCTGCTCACACTCTCTCTCTCCACTTACACTCACCTGCTCTCACTCTCCCTCTCTGCTCACACTCCCCCTCACTGCTTACACTTCCTCTCTGCTCACACTCCCCCGGCACACACACTCCCTCCCTGCTCACACTGCCCTTCTCACACTCCCCTTCTCACACTCCCCTTCTCACATTCCCCTGCTCACACTCTCCCTCTCTGCTCACACTCCCCTGCTCACACTCTCCCTCTTTCCTCACACTCTCCTTCACTGCTCACACTCCCTCTCAGCCCACACCCTCCCTCTCTGCTCACACCCTCCCTCTCTGCTCACACCCTCCCTCTCTGCTCACACTCCCCCTCTCTGCTCACACTCCCCCTGCAAACACCCCTCTCTGCTCACCCCCCTTACTCACACTCCCCCTGCACACACACTCCTTCTCTGCTCACACTCTCCCTCTCTGCCCACACTTGCCCTGCTCACACTCTCTCTCTCCACTTACACTCACCTGCTCTCACTCTCCCTCTCTGCTCACACTCCCCCTCACTGCTTACACTTCCTCTCTGCTCACACTCCCCCGGCACACACACTCCCTCCCTGCTCACACTGCCCTTCTCACACTCCCCTTCTCACATTCCCCTGCTCACACTCTCCCTCTCTGCTCACACTCCCCTGCTCACACTCTCCCTCTTTCCTCACACTCTCCTTCACTGCTCACACTCCCTCTCAGCCCACACCCTCCCTCTCTGCTCACACCCTCCCTCTCTGCTCACACTCCCGCTCACTGCTCACACCCCATCTCTGCTCACACCCTCCCTCTCTGCTCACACCCTCCCTCTCTGCTCACACTCCCGCTCACTTTTCACACCCCATCACTGCTCACGCCCTCCCTCTCTGCTCACGCCCTCCCTCTCTGCTCACGCCCTCCCTCTCTGCTCACGCCCTCCCTCTCTGCTCACGCCCTCCCTCTCTGCTCACACCCTCCCTCTCTGCTCACACCCTCCCTCTCTGCTCACACCCTCCCTCTCTGCTCACACCCCCTCTCTGCTCTCACCCTCCCTCTCTGCTCTCACCCTCCCTCTCTGCTCTCACCCTCCCTCTCTGCTCACACCCTCCCTCTCTGTTCACACCCTCCCTCTCTGCTCACACCCTCCCTCTCTGCTCACACCCCCATCTCTGCACACACCCCCATCTCTGCACACACCCCCATCTCTGCTCACACCCCCATCTCTGCTCACACCCCCATCTCTGCTCACACCCCCATCTCTGCTCACACCCCCATCTCTGCCCACACCCCCATCTCTGCCCACACCCCCATTTCTGCTCACACCCCCATCTCTGCTCACACCCTCCCTCTCGCTGCTCACTCACTCTCGCTGCTCACACACACCCTGCTCACACTCTCCCTCTCTGCTCACTCGCCCTGCTCACACTCTCCCTCTCTGCTCACACTCGCTCTGTTCACACTCGCCCTGCTCACACTCTCACAGCTCACACTCCCTCTCTGCTCACACTCACCCTGCTCACACTCTCCCTCTCTGCTCACACTCTCTCTGCTCACACTCCCTCTCTCTGCTCACACTCTCTCTGCTCACACTCTCTCTGCTCACACTCTCTCTGCTCACACTCTCTCTCGTCACACTCTCCCTCTCTCTCGTCACACTCTCCCTCTCTGCTCACACTCTCCCTCTCTGCTCACACTCTCCCTGCTCACACTCTCCCTCTCTGCTCACACTCTCTCTGCTCACACTCTCTCTGCTCACACTCTCTCTGCTCACACTCTCTCTGCTCACACTCTCTCTGCTCACACTCTCCCTCTCTCTGGTCACACTCTCCCTCTCTGCTCACACTCTCCCTCTCTGCCCACACTTGCCCTGCTCACACTCTCTCTCTCCACTTACACTCACCTGCTCTCACTCTCCCTCTCTGCTCACACTCCCCCTCACTGTTTACACTTCCTCTCTGCTCACACTCCCCCGGCACACACACTCCCTCCCTGCTCACACTCTCCCTCTCTGCTCACACTGCCCTGCTCACACTCCCCT
Source organism: Scyliorhinus torazame (assembly GCF_047496885.1). Lineage (NCBI taxonomy): Eukaryota > Metazoa > Chordata > Chondrichthyes > Carcharhiniformes > Scyliorhinidae > Scyliorhinus > Scyliorhinus torazame. The sequence continues at coordinate 256,512,622 of NC_092717.1, read as the reverse complement.
TCTCACATCCCCCTGCTCACACTCTCCCTCTCTGCTCACACTCCCCTGCTCACACTCTCCCTCTTTCCTCACACTCTCCTTCACTGCTCACACCCTCTCAGCCCACACCCTCCCTCTCTGCTCACACCCTCCCTCTCTGCTCACACTCCCGCTCACTGCTCACACCCCCATCTCTGCTCACGCCCTCCCTCTCTGCTCACGCCCTCCCTCTCTGCTCACACAATCCCTCTCTGCTCACACCCTCCCTCTCTGCTCACACCCCCTCTCTGCTCACACCCCCTCTCTGCTCTCACCCTCCCTCTCTGCTCTCACCCTCCCTCTCTGCTCTCACCCTCCCTCTCTGCTCTCACCCTCCCTCTCTGCTCTCACCCTCCCTCTCTGCTCACACCCTCCCTCTCTGTTCACACCCTCCCTCTCTGTTCACACCCTCCCTCTCTGTTCACACCCTCCCTCTCTGTTCACACCCTCCCTCTCTGTTCACACCCTCCCTCTCTGTTCACACCCTCCCTCTCTGTTCACACCCCCATCTCTGCTCACACCCCCATCTCTGCCCACACCCCCATCTCTGCCCACACCCCCATCTCTGCCCACACCCCCATCTCTGCCCACACCCCCATCTCTGCCCACACCCCCATCTCTGCCCACACCCCCATCTCTGCTCACACCCCCATCTCTGCTCACACCCCCATCTCTGCTCACACCCCCATTTCTGCTCACACCCCCATCTCTGCTCACACCCTCCCTCTCGCTGCTCACTCACTCTCGCTGCTCACACTCACCCTCTGCTCACACTCCCCCTTTCTGCTCACACTCCCTCTCTCTTTTCTCACACTCCCTTGCTTTGCTCACACTCCCCCTCTCTGCTCACACTCCCCCTGCTCAGACTCCCCCTCTCTGCTCACACTCCCCCTCTCTGCTCACACTCCCCCTCTCTGCTCACACTCCCCCTCTCTGCTCACACTCCCCCTGCAAACACACCCCTCTCTGCTCACCCCCTTACTCACACTCCCCCTGCACACACACTCCTTCTCTGCTCACACTCTCCCTCTCTGCCCACACTTGCCCTGCTCACACTCTCTCTCTCCACTTACACTCACCTGCTCTCACTCTCCCTCTCTGCTCACACTCCCCCTCACTGCTTACACTTCCTCTCTGCTCACACTCCCCCGGCACACACACTCCCTCCCTGCTCACACTGCCCTTCTCACACTCCCCTTCTCACATTCCCCTGCTCACACTCTCCCTCTCTGCTCACACTCCCCTGCTCACACTCTCCCTCTTTCCTCACACTCTCCTTCACTGCTCACACTCCCTCTCAGCCCACACCCTCCCTCTCTGCTCACACCCTCCCTCTCTGCTCACACCCTCCCTCTCTGCTCACACCCTCCCTCTCTGCTCACACCCTCCCTCTCTGCTCACACCCTCCCTCTCTGCTCACACTCCCCCTCTCTGCTCACACTCCCCCTGCAAACACCCCTCTCTGCTCACCCCCCTTACTCACACTCCCCCTGCACACACACTCCTTCTCTGCTCACACTCTCCCTCTCTGCCCACACTTGCCCTGCTCACACTCTCTCTCTCCACTGACACTCACCTGCTCTCACTCTCCCTCTCTGCTCACACTCCCCCTCACTGCTTACACTTCCTCTCTGCTCACACTCCCCCGGCACACACACTCCCTCCCTGCTCACACTGCCCTTCTCACACTCCCCTTCTCACATTCCCCTGCTCACACTCTCCCTCTCTGCTCACACTCCCCTGCTCACACTCTCCCTCTTTCCTCACACTCTCCTTCACTGCTCATACTCCCTCTCAGCCCACACCCTCCCTCTCTGCTCACACCCTCCCTCTCTGCTCACACTCCCGCTCACTGCTCACACCCCCATCTCTGCTCACACCCTCCCTCTCTGCTCACACCCTCCCTCTCTGCTCACACTCCCGCTCACTTTTCACACCCCATCACTGCTCACGCCCTCCCTCTCTGCTCACGCCCTCCCTCTCTGCTCACACCCTCCCTCTCTGCTCACACCCTCCCTCTCTGCTCACACCCTCCCTCTCTGCTCACACCCCCTCTCTGCTCTCACCATCCCTCTCTGCTCACACCCCCTCTCTGCTCACACCCTCCCTCTCTGCTCACACCCCCTCTCTGCTCTCACCATCCCTCTCTGCTCACACCCCCTCTCTGCTCTCACCCTCCCTCTCTACTCTCACCCTCCCTCTCTGCTCACACCCTCCCTCTCTGCTCACACCCTCCCTCTCTGCTCACACCCCCATCTCTGCACACACCCCCATCTCTGCACACACACCCATCTCTGCTCACACCCCCATCTCTGCTCACACCCCCATCTCTGCTCACACCCCCATCTCTGCTCACACCCCCATCTCTGCTCACACCCCCATCTCTGCTCACACCCCCATCTCTGCTCACACCCCCATCTCTGCTCACACCCCCATCTCTGCTCACACCCCCATCTCTGCTCACACCCCCATCTCTGCTCACACCCCCATCTCTGCACACACACCCATCTCTGCTCACACCCCCATCTCTGCTCACACCCCCATCTCTGCTCACACCCCCATCTCTGCTCACACCCCCATCTCTGCCCACACCCCCATCTCTGCCCACACCCCCATCTCTGCCCACACCCCCATTTCTGCTCACACCCCCATCTCTGCTCACACCCTCCCTCTCGCTGCTCACTCACTCTCGCTGCTCACACACACCCTGCTCACACTCTCCCTCTCTGCTCACTCGCCCTGCTCACACTCTCCCTCTCTGCTCACACTCGCTCTGTTCACACTCGCCCTGCTCACACTCTCACAGCTCACACTCCCTCTCTGCTCACACTCACCCTGCTCACACTCTCCCTCTCTGCTCACACTCTCTCTGCTCACACTCCCTCTCTCTGCTCACACTCTCTCTGCTCACACTCTCTCTGCTCACACTCTCTCTGCTCACACTCTCTCTGCTCACACTCCCTCTCTCTCATCACACTCTCCCTCTCTGCTCACACTCTCCCTCTCTGCTCACACTCTCCCTGCTCACACTCTCCCTCTCTGCTCACACTCTCTCTGCTCACACTCTCTCTGCTCACACTCTCCCTCTCTCTGGTCACACTCTCCCTCTCTGCTCACACTCTCTCTGCTCACACTCTCTCTGCTCACACTCCCTCTCTCTGGTCACACTCACCCTCTCTGCTCACACTCTCTCTGCTCACACTCGCCCTCTCTGCTCACAGTCTCTCTGCTCACACTCCCTCTCTCTGGTCACACTCCCTCAGCTCACACTCCTTCTCTGCTCACACTCCTGCTCTGCTCACTCTCCCACTGCTCACGCTCTGCCTCTCTGCACACACTCCCCCTGCTCGCACTCTCCCCCTCTGCTCACACTCTCCCCCTCTGCTCACACTCCCCCTCTCTGCTCACACTCCCCATGCTCACACTCCCCATGCTCACACTCCCCATGCTCACACTCCCCATGCTCACACTCTCCATGCTCACACTCCCCATGCTCACACTCCCCATGCTCACACTCCCCCTCCCCGCTCACACTCCCTCTCTCTGCTCACATTCCCTCTGCTCTCCCTCCCTCTCTGCTCACACTCCCTCTCTGCTCACACTCCCTCTCTGCTCACACTCCCTCTCTGCTCACACTCCCTCTCTGCTCACACTCCCTCTCTGCTCACACTCCCTCTCTGCTCACACTCCCCCTCTGCTCACACCCCCCTCTGCTCACACTCACTCTCTCTGCTCACACTCTTTCTGCTTACACTCTGCCTCTCTGCTCACACTCTCTGCTCACACTCACTCACTCTGCTCACTCTCTCTCTCAGCGCACCCCCCCTCTCTCTGCTCATACGCTCTCTCTCTGCTCACACTCTCTCTGCTCACACTCTCCCTCTCTGCTCACACTCTCTCTGCTCACACTCTCTCTGCTCACACTCTCTCTGCTCACACTCTCTCTGCTCACACTCTCTCTGCTCACACTCTCTCTGCTCACACTCCCTCTCTGCTCACACAGTCCCTCTCTGCTCACACAGTCCCTCTCTGCTCACACAGTCCCTCTCTGCTCACACAGTCCCTCTCTGCTCACACTCTCCCTCTCTGCTCACACTCTCCCTCTCTGCTCACACTCTCTCTCTCTGCTCACACTCTCTCTCTCTGCTCACACTCTCTCTCTCTGCTCACACTCTCTCTCTCTGCTCACACTCCCTCTCTCTGCTCACTCACTCTCGCTGCTCACTCACTCTCGCTGCTCACTCACTCTCCCTCTCTGCTCACTCACTCTCGCTGCTCACACTCTCCCTCTCTGCTCACACTCTCTCTGCTCACACTCCCTCTCTCTGGTCACACTCTCCCTCTCTGCTCACACTCTCTCTGCTCACACTCTCTCTGCTCCCACTCTCTCTGCTCACACTCCCTCTCTCTGCTCATACTCTCCCTCTCTGCTCACACTCTCTCTGCTCGCACTCTCTCTGCTCACACTCTCTCTGCTCACACTCTCTCTGCTCACACTCCCTCTCTCTGCTCACACTCTCCCTCTCTGCTCACACTCTCTCTGCTCACACTCTCCCTCTCTGCTCACACTCTCTCTGCTCACACTCTCTCTGCTCACACTCCCTCTCTCTCGTCACACTCTCCCTCTCTGCTCACACTCTCCCTCTCTGCTCACACTCTCTCTGCTCACACTCACTCTGCTCACACTCTCTCTGCTCACACTCCCTCTCTCTGGTCACACTCTCCCTCTCTCTGGTCACACTCTCCCTCTCTCTGCTCACACTCTCCCTCTCTCTGCTCACACTCTCTCTGCTCACACTCTCTCTGCTCACACTCCCTCTCTCTGGTCACACTCACCCTCTCTGCTCACACTCTCTCTGCTCACACTCTCTCTGCTCACACTCTCCCTCTCTGCTCACACTCTCCCTCTCTGCTCACACTCTCTCTGCTCACACTCTCTCTGCTCACACTCTCTCTGCTCACACTCCCTCTCTCTGCTCACACTCCCTCTCTCTGCTCACACTCTCCTTCTCTGCTCACACTCTCTCTGCTCACACTCTCCCTCTCTGCTCACACTCTCTCTGCTCACACTCTCTCTGCTCACACTCCCTCTCTCTGCTCACACTCCCTCTCTCTGCTCACACTCTCCCTCTCTGCTCACACTCTCTCTGCTCACACTCTCTCTGCTCACACTCTCCCTCTGGTCACACTCTCCCTCTGCTGTCTCCTGCTCTCTGATTCAGTCTCTTTTACTCCCCAGTTAATGGTGGATGGTGTTCCTGGTCTCCGTTGACTCCGTGTTCTAAAACCTGTGGCTCCGAGACAGCTTCCCGCTATCGCTCCTGTGCCTGTCCTCAACCCCGGCATAATGGAACCATGTGTGAGGGAGCGGAGCAGCTGTATGGGGGCCTTGGCCTGCAGATCGCCAGGGTGCGCTGCCCAGCTCTGTCATTCTGTCCAGGTAATCAACATCCTTCCAAACTGAACAAAGAAAAGATCGAGCCAAACGCAGGGGGAACATCATTGCACCTTACAACTGAATATTTACAGGAATTATTGTCAAACAAAGGTTGTCAAACACCGGTCACTCCATCACGGGCACAGTGAGACTGACACAGATCACTAATCCAGAGTCCCAGGTGAGCGTGAGCGACAGGGGCTCAAACTTTAGTCTCTCAATCGGAGAACTCGCCCCCAGGTTTAGGGAGGAGTTTTGAGAGAAGCTTAAAGCCCAGGTCATAGAGTCAGAATCGTACAGCTCCGAAAAGGCCCTTCGGCCCATCGAGTCTGCACCGGTCAAACACACCCCCCTAACTATTCTAATCCCATTTCCCAGCACTGGGCCCATAGCCGTGTCTGCCCTCCGATCACGATGCACATCTCAATACTTCTGGAATGTTCTGAGGGTCTCTGCCTCCACCCCCCTTTCAGGCAGCGAGTCCCAGACTCCCACCCCCTCTGGGGGAAAGGGTTTTTCCTGATATCCCCTCTAACCCTCCTGCCCCTCACCTTCAATCTCTGCCCCCTGGTCATTGACCCCTCCACCAAGGGGGAAAGCTTCTTCCTGTCGACTCTATCTATACCCCTCATAATTTTATACAATCCTGTCCCCCCCCCTCAGTCTCCTCTGCTCCCAGGAAAACAATCCCAGTCTACCCAATCTCTCTCCATAACTAAACCTCTCCAGCCCAGGCAACATCCTGGTAAATCGCCTCTGCCCCCTTTCCAGTGCTATCACATCCCTCCTATAATGTGGATTCCAGAACTGTGCACAATACTCTCGCTGTGGCCTAACCAACGTTTTATACAGTTCCAGCATCACCTCCCTGCTCTGAAACTCTATGCCTCGGCTAATTAAGGCAAGTATACCATCTGCCTTCTGAAGCACTGTACCCACCTGCTGTGCCAGCTAAGGGACGGGTGTACATCCACACCAAGGTCCCTCTGATCCTCGGGGCTTCCCAGGCTCCTTTTTTTAAAATTCATTTACGGGATGTGGGAGTTGCTGGTTAGGCCAGCATTTATTGCCCGTCCCTAATTGCCCCTCAGAAGGTGGGGGTGAGCTGCCGCCTTGAACCGCTGCAGTCCCGGAGGTGTAGGTACACCCACTGTGCTGTTAGGTAATCTTTATTGTCACAAGTAGGCTTACATTAACACTGCAATGAGGTTAATGTGAAAAGCCCCTAGTCGCCACATTCCGGCGCCTGTTCGGGTACACGGAGGGAGAATTCAGAATGTCCAATTCACCTAACAGCACGTCTTTGGGGACTTGTGGGAGGAAACCGGAGCACCCGGAGGAAACCCACGCAGACACGGGGAGAACGTGCAGACTCCGCGCAATCAGTGACCCAGCGAGAATTGAACCTGGGACCCTGGCGCTGTGAAGCCACAGTGCTAACCACTGTGCTGCCATGCTGCCCAATATGGGGAAGTTAAAGTCGCCCATCACAACTACCCTGCTTTTACACACCATTTCAGCGTCTGACTGCACAACTGTTCCTGTCTCCTGCGGGCTGTTGGGACGTCTATAATACACTCCCAACATTGTGATTTCACCCTTCTTATTCCTCAGCTCCACCCATAATGCCTCACTGCAACATCCCTCCAATGTGTCCTCCCTCAACACAGCTGTGATCTGCTCCCTGGTCAGCAATGCCACTCCCCCCACCTCCTTCGTTTCCCCCCCCGTCCCGTCTGTCACAGGGGGGCCAGATTCATTGCCGTTGAACTGAGTGACTTGATGGACTATTTCTGAGGGCATTTCGGAGTCAGCTGGAGTGTAGGCCAGGCTGGCAGTGAACCGGTTCCTATCCGTGAATCAACTTTCAGTTGTTCCATAGTCATCATTAGTGTTTTCAATCCAGATTAACTTTTATTGAATTCAAATTCCACCAGCTGTTGTGATGGGATTGGCACCCGGCCAGAGCATTACCCTGGATCCCTGGATTATTAATCCAGTGATAATAGCACAACACTGGTGTCACTGGGGCAGCATGAAGATGAGAACGAGGGGGGAACAAAGAGAGAGAGACCCTTGGATAGGTCCAGATGTCCCAGAGCAGCAGAGACACCATTCGGATTGCTGTGAGATGGACAAGAATGGATCTGGGGGAGAGCTGCCCCACCCAGCCAGACCATGGGGGGGAGGGATATGGAGCTGGGGGAGAGCTGCCCCACCCAGACAAACCATGGGGGGGGGGGATATGGAGCTGGGGGAGAGCTGCCCCACCCAGACAAACCATGGGGGCGGCGGGAGTATGTGGAGCTGGGGGAGAGCTGTCCCCCCCTAGCTGTATTGCTCCCCTCATGGCACTCCCGTAAGTCATAGAACATAGAACATTACAGCGCAGTACAGGCCCTTCAGCCCTCTATGTTGCGCCGACCTGTGAATCCACTCTAAAGCCCATCTACACTATTCTCTTATCGTCCATATGTCTATCCAATGACCATTTGAATGTCCTTAGTGTTGGCGAGTCCACTACTGTTGCAGGCAGGGCATTTCACACCCTTGCTACTCTCTGAGTAAAGAACCTACCTCTGACATCTGTCCTATATCTATCTCCCCTCAATTTAAAGCTATGTCCCCTCGTGCTAGACATCACCATCCGAGGAAAAAGGCTCTCACTGTCCACCCTATCCAATCCTCTGATCATCTTGTATGCCTCAATTAAGTCACCTCTTAACCTTCCTCTCTGTAACGAAAACAGCCTCAAGTCCCTCAGCCTTTCCTCATAAGATCTTCCCTCCATACCAGGCAACATTCGGGTAAATCTCCTCTGCACCCTTTCCAATGCTTCCACATTCTTCCTATCATGCGGCGACCAGAATTACACGCAATACTCCAAATGCGGCCGCACCAGAGTTTTGTACAGTTGCTCATGGCTCCGAAATTCAATCCCTCTACCAATAAAAGCTAACACACCGTACGCCTTCTTAACAACCCTCTCAACCTGGGTGGCAACTTTCAGGGATCTATGTACATGGACACTGAGAACTCTCTGCTCATCCACACTGCCAAGAATCTTACCATTAGCCCAGTACTCTGTCTTCCTGTTATTCCTTCCAAAATGAATCACCACACACTTTTCTGCATTAAACTCCATTTGCCACCTCTCAGCCCAGCGCTGCAGCTTATCTATGTCCCTCTGTAACTTGTAACATCCTTCCGCACTGTCCACAACTCCACCGACTTTAGTGTCATCTGCAAATTTACTCACCCATCCTTCTACGCCCTCCTCCAGGTCATTTATAAAAATGACAAACAGCAGTGGCCCCAAAACAGATCCTGTGGTACACCACTAGTAACTGGACTTCAGTCTGAACATTTCCCATCAACCACCACTCTTTGTCTTCTTCCAGCTAGCCAATTTCTGATCCAAACTGCTAAATCACCCTGAATCCCATGCCTCCGTATTTTCTGCAGTAGCCTACCTTGGGGAACCTTATCAAAAGCTTTACTGAAATCCATATACACCACATCAACTACTTTACCCTCATCCACCAGTTTGCTCACCTTCTCAAAGAACTCAATAAGGTTTGTGAGGCACGACCTACCCTTCACAAAACCGTGTTGACTATCCCTGATCATATTATTCCTTTCCAGATGATTGTACATCCTATCTCTTATAAACCTTTCCAAGACTTTGCCCACAACAGAAATAAGGCTCACTGGTCTATACAAAGAACAAAGAACAAAGAAATGTACAGCACAGGAACAGGCCCTTCGGCCCTCCAAGCCCGTGCCGACCATGCTGCCCGACTAAACTACAATCTTCTACACTTCCTGGGTCCGTATCCTTCTATTCCCATCCTATTCATATATTTGTCAAGATGCCCCTTAAATGTCCCTATCGTCCCTGCTTCCACTACCTCCTCCGGTAGTGAGTTCCAGGCACCCACTACCCTCTGCGTAAAAAACCTGCCTCGTACATCTACTCTAAACCTTGCCCCTCTCACCTTAAACCTATGCCCCCTAGTAATTGACCCCTCTACCCTGGGGAAAAGCCTCTGACTATCCACTCTGTCTATGCCCCTCATAATTTTGTATACCTCTATCAGGTCGCCCCTCAACCTCCTTCGTTCCAGTGAGAACAAACCGAGTTTATTCAATCGCTCCTCATAGCTTATGCCCTCCATACCAGGCAACATTCTGGTAAATCTCTTCTGCACCCTCTCTAAAGCCTCCACATCCTTCTGGTAGTGTGGTGACCAGAATTGAACACTATACTCCAAGTGTGGCCTAACTAAGGTTCTATACAGCTGCAACATGACTTGCCAATTCTTATACTCAATGCCCCGGCCAATGAAGGCAAGCTTGCCATATGCCTTCTTGACTACCTTCTCCACCTGTGTTGCCCCTTTCAATGACCTGTGGACCTGTACTCCTAGATCTCTTTGACTTTCAATACTCTTGAGGGTTCTACCATTCACTGTATATTCCCTACCTGCATTAGCCCTTCCAAAATGCTTTACCTCACATTTGTCCGGATTAAACTCCATCTGCCATCTCTCCGCCCAAGTCTCCAGACAATCTAAATCCTGCTGTATCCTCAGACAGTCCTCATCGCTATCCGCAATTCCACCAACCTTTGTGTCGTCTGCAAACTTACTAATCAGACCAGTTACATTTTCCTCCAAATCATTTATATATACTACAAAGAGCAAAGGTCCCAGCACTGATCCCTGTGGAACACCACTGGTCACAGCCCTCCAATTAGAAAAGCATCCCTCCATTGCTACCCTCTGCCTTCTATGGCCTAGCCAGTTCTGTATCCACCTTGCCAGTTCACCCCTGATCCCGTGTGACTTCACCTTTTGTACTAGTCTACCATGAGGGACCTTGTCAAAGGCCTTACTGAAGTCCATATAGACAACATCTACTGCCCTACCTGCATCAATCATCTTAGTGACCTCCTCGAAAAACTCTATCAAGTTAGTGAGACACGACCTCCCCTTCACAAAACCGTGCTGCCTCTCACTAATACGTCCATTTGCTTCCAAATGGGAGTAGATCCTGTCTCGAAGAATTCTCTCCAGTAATTTCCCTACCACTGAAGTAAGGCTCACCAGCCTGTAGTTCCCGGGATTATCCTTGCTACCCTTCTTAAACAGAGGAACAACATTGGCTATTCTCCAGTCCTCCGGGACATCCCCTGAAGACAGCGAGGATCCAAAGATTTCTGTCAAGGCCTCAGCAATTTCCTCTCCAGCCTCCTTCAGTATTCTGGGGTAGATCCCATCAGGCCCTGGGGACTTATCTACCTTAATATTTTTTAAGACACCCAACACCTCGTCTTTTTGGATCACAATGTGACCCAGGCTATCTACACCCCCTTCTCCAGACTCAACATCTACCAATTCCTTCTCTTTGGTGAATACTGATGCAAAGTATTCATTTAGTACCTCGCCCATTTCCTCTGGCTCCACACATAGATTCCCTTGCCTATCCTTCAGTGGGCCAACCCTTTCCCTGGCTACCCTCTTGCTTTTTATGTACGTGTTAATGTATAGTTACCGGGGTTGTCTCTACTCCCCCTCTTGAACAAGGGGACAACATTTGCTATCCTCCAGTCTTCTGGCATTCTTCCTGTAGACAAAGATGACTTAAAAATCAAAGCCAAAGGCTCAACAATCTCCTCCCTAGCTTCCCAGAGAATCCTGGGATAAATTCCATCCGGCCCAGGGGACTTGTCTATTTCCACACTTTCCAGAATTGCTAACACCTCCTCCTTATGAACCTCAAGCCCTTCTAGTCTAGTAGCCTGAATGTCAGTATTCTCCTCGACAACATTTTTCCTGTGTGAATATTGACAAACAATATTCATTCAGCACCTCTCCTATCTCCTCGGACTCCACGCACAACTTCCCACTACTGTCCTTGACTGGCCCTACTCTTACCCTAGTCATTCTTTTATTCCTGACATATCTATCGAAAGCTTTAGGGCTATCCTTGATCCTACCTGCCAAAGATTTCTCATGTCCCCCACCTGGCTCTTCTTAGCTCTCTCTTTAGGTCCTTCCTAGCTAACTTGTAACTCTCGAGCGCCCTAACTGAACCTTCATGTCTCAACTTTACATAAGCCTCCTTCTTCCTCTTGACAAGTATCTCGACTGCTTTAATAAACCACGGTTCCCTTGCTCGACCACTCCCTCCCTGCCTGACAGGTACATACTTATCAAGGACACGCAGTAGCTGTTCCTTGAACAAGCTCCACATTTCCATTGTGCCCATCCCCTGCAGTTTTCCTCTCCATCCGATGCATCCTAAGTCTTGCCTCATCGCATCATAATTGCCTTTCCCCCAGATATAACTTGCCCTGCGGTATATAACTATCCCTTTCCATCACTAAAGTAAACGTAATCGAATTGTGGTCACTATCACCAAAGTGCTCACCTACCTCCAAATCTAACACCTGTCCTGGTTCATTACCCAGTACCAAATCCAATACGGCCTCGCCTCTCGTTGGCCTATCTACATACTGTGTCAGGAAACCCTCCTGCACACGTTGGACAAAAACGGACCCATCTAAAGTACTCGAACTATAGCGTTTCCAGTCAATATTTGGAAAGTTAAAGTCCCCGATAACAACTACCCTGTTGCTTTCGCTCCTATCCAGAATCATCTTTGCAATCCTTCCCTCTACGTCTCTGGAACTTTTCGGAGGCCTATAGAAAACCCCTAACAGGGTGACCTCGCCTTTCCTGTTTCTAACCTCAGCCCATACTACCTCAGTAGACGAGTCTTCATCAAACGTCCTTTCTGCCACCTGACAGTATTCTGACAGTAATACTGTCCTTGACGAACAATGCCACCCCTCCCTCTCTTTTACCACCTTTCCTGAGCTTACTGAAATATCTAAACCCCGGCACCTGCAATAACCATTCCTGTCCCTGCTCTATCCATGTCTCCGAAATGGCCACAACATCGAAGTCCCAGGTACCAACCCATGCTGCAAGTTCACCCACCTTATTCCGGATGCTCCAGGCATTGAAGAAGACACACTTCAAACCACCTTCCTGCCTGCCTGTACACTCCTGCAACTTTGAAACCTTACTCATGACCTCACTACTCTCAACCTCCTGTATACTGGAGCTACAATTCAGGTTCACAAGCCCGTGCTGGGCCTATGGCCCTCCAAGCCTGTGCCGACCATGCTGCCCGTCTAAACTAAAATCTTCTACACTTCCGCGGCCCATATCTCTCTGTTCCCATCCTATTCATGTATTTGTCAAGATGCCCCTCCCCCCTCAACCTCCGTCGTTCCAGTGAGAACAAACCAAGTTTATTCAATCTCTCCTCATAGCTAATGCCCTCCATACCAGGCAACATTCTGGTAAATCTCTTCTGCACCCTCTCTAAAGCCTCCACATCCTTCTGGTAGTGTGGCGACCAGAATTGAACACTATACTCCAAGTGTGGCCTAACTAAGGTTCTATACAGCTGCAACATGACTTGCCAATTCTTATACTCAATGCCCCGGCCAATGAAGGCAAGCATGCCGTATGCCTTCTTGACTACCTTCTCCACCTGTGTTGTCCCTTTCAGTGACCTGTGGACCTGTACTCCTAGATCTCTCTGACTTTCAATACTCTTGAGGGTTCTACCATTCACTGTATATTCCCTACCTGCATTAGACCTTCCAAAATGCATTACCTCACATTTGTCCGGATTAAACTCCATCAGCCATCTCTCCGCCCAAGTCTCCAAACAATCTAAATCCTGCTGTATCTTCTGACAGTCCTCATCGCTAACCGCAATTCCACTAACCTTTTGTGCCGTCTGCAAACTTACTAATCAGACCAGTTACATTTTCCTCCAAATCATTTATATATACTACAAACAGCAAAGGTCCCAGCATTGATCCCTGTGGAACACCACTGGCCACAGCCCTCCAATTAGAAAAGCACTCTTCCATTGCTACTCTCTGCCTTCGATGACCTAGCCAGTTCTGTATCCACCTTGCCCAGCTCACCCCTGATCCCGTGTGACTTCACCTTTTGTACCAGTCTGCCATGAGGGATTTTGTCAAAGGCCTTACTGAAGTCCATATAGACAACATCCACTGCCCTACCTGCATCAATCATCTTTGTGACCTCTTTGCAAAACTCTATCAAGTTAGTGAGACACGACCTCCCCTTCACAAAACCGTGCTGCCTCTCGCTAATACGACCCCTTGCTTCCAAATGGGAGTAGATCCTGTCTCGAAGAATTCTCTCCAGTAATTTCCCTACCACTGATGTCAGGCTCACCGGCCTGTAGTTCCCTGGATTATCCTTGCTACCCTTCTTAAACAGAGGAACAACATTGGCTATTCTCCAGTCCTCCAGGACATCCCCTGTAGACAGTGAGGATCCAAAGATTTCTGTCAAGTCCTCAGCAATTTCCTGTCCAGCATCCTTCAGTATTCTGGGGTAGATCCCATCAGGCCCTGGGGACTTATCCACCTTAATATTTTTCAAGACACCAAACAATTAGCCCACTGGGCTAAATCGCTGGCTTTGAAAGCAGACCAAGGCAGGCCAGCAGCACGGTTCAATTCCCGTACCAGCCTCCCCGAACAGGCGCAGGAATGTGGCGACTAGGGGCTTTTTACAGTAACTTCATTTGAAGCCTACTGGTGGCAATAAGCGTTTTTCATTTTTGGATCTCAATGTGACCCAGGCTATCGACACACCCTTCTCCAGACTCAACATCCACCAATTCCTTCTCTTTGGTCAATACTGATGCAAAGTATTCATTTAGTGAGGTGAATTCTGAGGGATGAGGTGATTACTGAGGGTGAGTGAAAAATGGAGGAATGTGACAGAGGAACTGAGGGAGCCTTCGGCCAATCATGTGATTGATATGGACCTTGCTGGATGTGAGCAGGTTTATCCGACTAACTGTCCCGGTTTTATTTTCACTGTACAGTGGATGGGAACTGGAGCCCGTGGACAGTGTGGTCTGCGTGTGATGGTTGTGTGGGGGCGTCAGTGAGGGCACGGACCTGTGGCAGCCCTCCACCCCGATTCGGAGGCAGGAAGTGTGGAGGAGAAGCGGAACAGAGCAGATTATGTCACGATAATTCCACCATGTGTTCAGGTTTGTACAAGACGGTCAGAGATTGGGTCCGGGGTCGGGAACACAGAGGTGTAAAACCATCCTGAGAGGGTCGGGGCGTCAGCAGATATTGAACCCCTGCAAAGAGCAAGATTGAAAGCAGATAACCTAGTCAGCATCAAATCAGGATTCAGCAAAGGAGATATCCAAATCTCCATCAGCAAGTACAGATGGTAATAAATCCTGGCCTATCAGGCGACGCCCACATCCCGTTCGGGTGGGCGGGGTGATACAGCTTCAGGAGGGGTGGGGGAATGGAGGTCAGGCACAAAGTGGGGATAACAACGTGAGGGGTGGGGGCACCCTGGACGTGCAAAGGGCACTCCAAAATGCTGGGCACTCCTTCATTCCCGCCTTTCCAAGAATTGTTCCCCAAAACAATTTGGGAGCAAGTTCCATTTCCCGTTAAGGATCAGAGGGATATTTAACGGATACAGAGATTGGATTCCAGTTGACAGACGGCAAATGTTCAATATGCTGATGACTTTATTCTGCTGAATGACTCAGCAAGGGGGCTCCGGGAGTTGATGAATTGAGTAAAGAGGCTCAGTCACGAGGGGAGACTTCGACCTGGGGGAGAGACGAGTGAGGATATTCGGGTTTCTGGTTTCAAGAATAAAGTCAGTGCAAAGGAGGAAAGAGGTTCTTTCGGTGATATTTACAGCAAGGATTGTAATTCAGAACAGAGTGCTGGGAATTGGGGAATGAAGGGAGTTTGGGAAGGATGGGAATGGGGTGTTGGGAGTTTGGGAAGGATGGGAATGGGGTGCTGGGAGTTTGGGAAGGATCGGAGTTTGGGAAGGATGGGAATGAGGTGCTGGGAATTTGGGAAGGATGGGAATGGGGTGCTGGGAGTTTGGGAAGGATCGGAGTTTGGGAAGGATGGGAATGGGGTGCTGGGAGTTTGGGAAGGATGGGAATGGGGTGCTGGGAGTTTGGGAAGGATTGGAGTTTGGGACGGATGGGAATGGGGTGCTGGGAGTTTGGGAAGGATGGGAATGGGGTGCTGGGAGTTTGGGAAGGATTGGAATGGGGTGCTGGGCGTTTGTGGTGGATGGGAATGGGGTGCTGGGAAGGATGGGAATGGGGTGCTGGGAGTTTGGGAAGGATAGGAATGGGGTGCTGGGAGTTTGGGAAGGATGGGAATGGGGTGCTGGGAAGGATGGGAATGGGGTGCTGGGAGTTTGGGATGGATGGGAATGGGGTGCTGGGAGTTTGGGAAGGATGGGAATGGGGTGCTGGGAGTTTGGGATGGATGGGAATGGGGTGCTGGGAGTTTGGGAAGGATGGGAATGGGGTGCTGGGAGTTTGGGATGGATGGGAAAGGGGTGCTGGGAAGGATGGGAATGGGGTGCTGGGAGTTTGGGAAGGATGGGAATGGGGTGTTGGGAGTTTGGGAAGGATGGGAAAGGGGTGCTGGGAAGGATGGGAAAGGGGTGTTGGGAGTTTGGGAAGGATGGGAGTTTGTGAAGGATGGGAAAGGGGTGCTGGGAATTTGGGAAGGATGGGAAAGGGGTGCTGGGTGTTTGGGAAGGATGGGAATGGGGTGCTGGGAGTTTGGGAAGGATGGGAATGGGGTGTTGGGTGTTTGGGAAGGATGGGAAAGGGGTGCTGGGTGTTTGGGAAGGATGGGAATGGGGTGTTGGGAGTTTGGGAAGGATGGGAATGGGGTGCTGGGAGTTTGGGATGGATGGGAAAGGGGTGCTGGGTGTTTGGGAAGGATGGGAAAGGGGTGCTGGGAAGGATGGGAAGGATGGGAATGGGGTGCTGGGAGTTTGGGAAGGATGGGAATGGGGTGCTGGGAGTTTGGGAAGGATGGGAATGGGGTGCTGGGAGTTTGGGATGGATGGGAAAGGGGTGCTGGGTGTTTGGGAAGGATGGGAAAGGGGTGCTGGGAAGGATGGGAAGGATGGGAATGGGGTGCTGGGAGTTTGGGAAGGATGGGAATGGGGTGCTGGGAGTTTGGGATGGATGGGAAAGGGGTGCTGGGAAGGATGGGAATGGGGTGCTGGGAGTTTGGGAAGGATGGGAATGGGGTGTTGGGAGTTTGGGAAGGATGGGAAAGGGGTGCTGGGAAGGATGGGAAAGGGGTGTTGGGAGTTTGGGAAGGATGGGAGTTTGTGAAGGATGGGAAAGGGGTGCTGGGAATTTGGGAAGGATGGGAAAGGGGTGCTGGGTGTTTGGGAAGGATGGGAATGGGGTGCTGGGAGTTTGGGAAGGATGGGAATGGGGTGTTGGGTGTTTGGGAAGGATGGGAAAGGGGTGCTGGGTGTTTGGGAAGGATGGGAATGGGGTGTTGGGAGTTTGGGAAGGATGGGAATGGGGTGCTGGGAGTTTGGGAAGGATGGGAATGGGGTGTTGGGAGTTTGGGAAGGATGGGAAAGGGGTGCTGGGTGTTTGGGAAGGATGGGAATGGGGTGTTGGGAGTTTGGGAAGGATGGGAATGGGGTGCTGGGAGTTTGGGAAGGATGGGAATGGGGTGTTGGGAGTTTGGGATGGATGGGAATGGGGTGCTGGGAGTTTGGGAAGGATGGGAAAGTGGTGCTGGGTGTTTGGGAAGGATGGGAATGGGGTGTTGGGAGTTTGGGAAGGATGGGAATGGGGTGCTGGGAGTTTGGGAAGGATAGGAATGGGGTGCTGGGAGTTTGGGAAGGATGGGAATGGGGTGCTGGGAGTTTGGGAAGGATGGGAATGGGGTGCTGGGAGTTTGGGAAGGATGGGAATGGGGTGCTGGGAGTTTGGGAAGGATGGGAATGGGGTGCTGGGAGTTTGGGAAGGATGGGAATGGGGTGCTGGGAGTTTGGGACGGATGGGAATGGGGTGTTGGGAGTTTGGGAAGGATGGGAATGGGGTGCTGGGAGTTTGGGAAGGATGGGAATGGGGTGCTGGGAGTTTGGGAAGGATGGGAATGGGGTGCTGGGAGTTTGGGAAGGATGGGAATGGGGTGCTGGGAGTTTGGGAAGGATGGGAATGGGGTGCTGGGAGTTTGGGAAGGATGGGAATGGGGTGCTGGGAGTTTGGGACGGATGGGAATGGGGTGCTGGGAGTTTGGGAAGGATGGGAATGGGGTGTTGGGAGTTTGGGAAGGATGGGAATGGGGTGCTGGGAGTTTGGGAAGGATGGGAATGGGGTGCTGGGAGTTTGGGAAGGATGGGAATGGGGTGCTGGGAGTTTGGGACGGATGGGAATGGGGTGTTGGGAGTTTGGGAAGGATGGGAATGGGGTGCTGGGAGTTTGGGAAGGATCGGAGTTTGGGAAGGATGGGAATGGGGTGCTGGGAGTTTGGGAAGGATGGGAATGGGGTGCTGGGAAGGATGGGAATGGGGTGCTGGGAGTTTGGGATGGATGGGAATGGGGTGCTGGGAGTTTGGGAAGGATCGGAAAGGGGTGCTGGGAGTTTGGGAAGGTTGGGAATGGGGTGCTGGGGGTTTGGGAAGGATGGGAATGGGGTGCTGGGAGTTTGGGAAGGTTGGGAATGGGGTGCTCTCTTGACTTTTGCTTTCTAACTTTGAGTCCGGAGGAAGGTTGTGACTCTGCTGCAGGGGAGGAAGGTGGTCATTTGGTGAGTATCGGGTAAGTGACAAAGGTTTATTCTATTCAAAATAGTTTAGCAACTGGTAGTAAGGTTAATAAAATATATAAAAACACAATTAAAATCTACAATTGAATAAATAACTAGATATTGAATCTGAACACAATGATGCCAGGATAGGTGATGTGTCCCAGCTGCAGCCTGTGGGAGCTTCTGGGTAAAGTCTGATCCGGGTCAAACGCATCTACACTGAATGTCTGACATTGGAGCAGCTTCACCTCAGAGGCAGAACTTCACACAGTGAGACACATCAGGGAGGCTGAGCTGCGGACACTGAGACACATCAGGGAGGCTGAGCTGCGGATGCTGAGACACATCAGGGAGACTGAGCTGCGGACACTGAGACACAATAGTGAGGCTGACCTGCGGACACTGACACATCAGGGAGACTGAGCTGCGGACACTGACACATCAGTGAGACTGAGCTGCGTACACTGAGACACATCAGGGAGGCTGAGCTGCGGACACTGAGACACATCAGTGAGGCTGAGCTGCGGACACTGAGACACATCAGGGAGGCTGAGCTGCGGACACTGAGACACATCAGGGAGGCTGAGCTGTGGACACTGAGACACATCAGGGAGGCTGAGCTGCGGATGCTGAGACACATCAGGGAGACTGAGCTGCGGACACTGAGACACATCAGGGAGACTGAGCTGCGGACACTGAGACACATCAGGGAGGCTGAGCTGCGGACACTGAGACACATCAGGGAGGCTGAGCTGCCGACACTGAGACACATCAGGGAGGCTGAGCTGCGGACACTGAGACACATCAGGGAGGCTGAGCTGCGGATGCTGAGACACATCAGGGAGACTGAGCTGCGGACACTGAGACACATCAGGGAGGCTGAGCTGCGGACACTGAGACACAGCAGAGAGGCTGAGCTGCGGATACTGACACAATAGTGAGGCTGAGCTGCGGACACTGACACATCAGGGAGACTGAGCTGCGGACACTGAGACACATCAGGGAGGCTGAGCTGCGGACACTGACACATCAGGGAGGCTTAGCTGCGGACACTGACACATCAGGGAGGCTGAGCTGCGGACACTGAGACACATCAGGGAGGCTGAGCTGCGGACACTGACACATCAGGGAGGCTGAGCTGCGGATACCGCGACACATCAGGGAGACTGAGCTGCGGACACTGAGACACATCAGAGAGGCTGAGCTGCGGACACTGACACATCAGGGAGGCTGAGCTGCGGATACCGCGACACATCAGGGAGGCTGAGCTGCGGATACCGCGACACATCAGGGAGGCTGAGCTGCGGACACTGACACATCAGGGAGGCTGAGCTGCGGACACTGAGACACATCAGGGAGGCTGAGCTGCGGACACTGACACATCAGGGAGGCTGAGCTGCGGACACTGACACATCAGGGAGGCTGAGCTGTGGACACTGAGACACATCAGGGAGGCTGAGCTGCAGACACTGAGACACATCAGGGAGGCTGAGCTGTGGACACTGAGACACATCAGGGAGACTGAGCTGCGGACACTGAGACACATCAGGGAGACTGAGCTGTGGACACTGAGACACATCAGGGTGTCTGAGCTGCGGACACTGAGACACATCAGGGAGGCTGAGCTGCGGATACCGCGACACATCAGGGAGGCTGAGCTGCGGATACCGCGACACATCAGGGAGACTGAGCTGCGAACACTGAGACACATCAGGGAGGCTGAGCTGCGGACACTGAGACACATCAGGGAGGCTGAGCTGCGGACACTGAGACACATCAGGGAGGCTGAGCTGCGGACACTGAGACACATCAGGGAGGCTGAGCTGCGGACACTGAGACACATCAGGGAGACTGAGCTGTGGACACTGAGACACATCAGGGTGTCTGAGCTGCGGACACTGAGACACATCAGGGAGGCTGAGCTGCGGATACCGCGACACATCAGGGAGGCTGAGCTGCGGATACCGCGACACATCAGGGAGGCTGAGCTGCGGACACTGAGACACATCAGGGAGGCTGAGCTGCGGACACTGAGACACATCAGGGAGACTGAGCTGCGGACACTGAGACACATCAGGGAGGCTGAGCTGCGGACACTGAGACACATCAGGGAGACTGAGCTGCGGACACTGAGACACATCAGGGAGGCTGAGCTGTGTACACTGACACATCAGGGAGGCTGAGCTGTGTACACTGACACATCAGGGAGGCTGAGCTGTGTACACTGAGACACATCAGGGAGGCTGAGCTGCGGACACTGAGACACATCAGGGAGGCTGAGCTGTGTACACTGACACATCAGGGAGGCTGAGCTGTGTACACTGACACATCAGGGAGGCTGAGCTGTGTACACTGACACATCAGGGAGGCTGAGCTGCGGACACTGAGACACATCAGGGAGACTGAGCTGTGGACACTGAGGCACATCAGGGTGTCTGAGCTGCGGACACTGAGACACATCAGGGAGGCTGAGCTGCGGACACTGAGACACATCAGGGAGACTGAGCTGCGGACACTGAGACACATCAGGGAGGCTGTGCTGTGGACACTGAGACACATCAGGGAGGCTGAGCTGCGGACACTGAGACACATCAGGGAGGCTGAGCTGCGGACACTGAGACACATCAGGGTGTCTGAGCTGCGGACACTGAGACACATCAGGGAGGCTGAGCTGCGGATACCGCGACACATCAGGGAGACTGAGCTGCGGACACTGAGACACATCAGGGAGGCTGAGCTGCGGACACTGAGACACATCAGGGAGGCTGAGCTGCGGACACTGAGACACATCAGGGAGACTGAGCTGCGGACACTGAGACACATCAGGGAGACTGAGCTGCGGACACTGAGACACATCAGGGAGGCTGAGCTGTGGACACTGAGACACATCAGGGAGGCTGAGCTGCGGACACTGAGACACATCAGGGAGGCTGAGCTGAGGACACTGAGACACATCAGGGTGTCTGAGCTGCGGACACTGAGACACATCAGGGAGGCTGAGCTGCGGACACGGAGACACATCAGGGAGGCTGAGCTGCGGACACTGAGACACATCAGGGAGACTGAGTTGCGGACACTGAGACACATCAGGGAGGCTGAGCTGCGGACACTGAGACACATCAGGGAGGCTGAGCTGAGGACACTGAGACACATCAGGGTGTCTGAGCTGCGGACACTGAGACACATCAGGGTGTCTGAGCTGCGGATACCGCGACACATCAGAGAGGCTGAGCTGCGGACACTTAGACACATCAGGGAGGCTGAGCTGCGGACACTGAGACACATCAGAGAGGCTGAGCTGCGGACACTGAGACACATCAGGGAGACTGAGCTGCGGACACTTAGACACATCAGGGAGGCTGAGCTGCGGACACTGAGACACATCAGGGAGGCTGAGCTGCGGATACCGCGACACATCAGGGAGACTGAGCTGCGGACACTGAGACACATCAGGGTGACTGAGCTGCGGACACTGAGACACATCAGGGAGGCTGAGCTGCGGATACCGCGACACATCAGGGAGACTGAGCTGCGGACACGGAGACACATCAGGGTGACTGAGCTGCGGACACTGAGACACATCAGGGAGGCTGAGCTGCGGACACGGAGACACATCAGGGAGGCTGAGCTGCGGACACTGAGACACATCAGGGAGGCTGAGCTGCGGACACTGAGACACATCAGGGAGACTGAGCTGCGGACACGGAGACACATCAGGGTGACTGAGCTGCGGACACTGAGACACATCAGGGAGACTGAGCTGTGGACACTGAGACACATCAGGGAGACTGAGCTGCGGACACGGAGACACATCAGGGAGGCTGAGCTGCGGACACTGAGACACATCAGGGAGGCTGAGCTGCGGACACTGAGACACATCAGGGAGACTGAGCTGCGGACACGGAGACACATCAGGGTGACTGAGCTGCGGACACTGAGACACATCAGGGAGACTGAGCTGTGGACACTGAGACACATCAGGGAGACTGAGCTGCGGACACGGAGACACATCAGGGAGGCTGAGCTGCGGACACTGAGACACATCAGGGAGGCTGAGCTGCGGACACTGAGACACATCAGGGAGGCTGAGCTGCGGACACTGAGACACATCAGGGAGGCTGAGCTGCGGACACGGAGACACATCAGGGAGGCTGAGCTGCGGACACTGAGACACATCAGGGAGGCTGAGCTGCGGACACTGAGACACATCAGGGAGGCTGAGCTGCGGACACTGAGACACATCAGGGTGTCTGAGCTGCGGACACTGAGACACTTCAGAGAGACTGAGCTGCGGACACTGAGACACATCAGGGAGGCTGAGCTGCGGTCACGGAGACACGTCAGGGAGGCTGAGCTGTGGACGCTGAGACACATCAGGGAGACTGAGCTGCGGACACTGAGACACATCAGGGAGGCTGAGCTGCAGACACTGAGACACATCAGGGAGGCTGAGCTGCGGACACTGAGACACATCAGGGAGGCTGAGCTGTGGACACTGAGACACATCAGGGAGGCTGAGCTGCGGACACTGAGACACATCAGGGAGGCTGAGCTGTGGACGCTGAGACACATCAGGGAGGCTGAGCTGCGGACACTGAGACACATCAGGGAGGCTGAGCTGCGGACACTGAGACTCATCAGGGAGGCTGAGCTGCGGACACTGAGACACATCAGGGAGGCTGAGCTGTGGACACTGAGACACAGCAGGGAGGCTGAGCTGTGGACACTGAGACACATCAGGGAGGCTGAGCTGCAGACACTGAGACACATCAGGGAGGCTGAGCTGCGGACACTGAGACACATCAGGGAGGCTGAGCTGTGGACACTGAGACACATCAGGGAGGCTGAGCTGCGGACACTGAGCCACATCAGGGAGGCTGAGCTGCGGACACTGAGACTCATCAGGGAGGCTGAGCTGCGGATACCGCGACACATCAGGGAGGCTGAGCTGCGGACACTGAGACACATCAGGGAGGCTGAGCTGCGGATACCGCGACACATCAGGGAGACTGAGCTGCGGACACTGAGACACATCAGGGAGGCTGAGCTGCGGATACCGCGACACATCAGGGAGGCTGAGCTGCGGACACTGAGACACATCAGGGAGGCTGAGCTGCGGATACCGCGACACATCAGGGAGACTGAGCTGCGGACACTGAGACACATCAGGGAGGCTGAGCTGCGGACACTGAGACACATCAGGGAGGCTGAGCTGCGGACACTGAGACACATCAGGGAGACTGAGCTGCGGACACTGCGACACATCAGGGAGGCTGATCTGCGGACACTGAGACACATCAGGGAGACTGAGCTGCGAACACTGAGACACATCAGGGAGGCTGAGCTGCGAACACTGAGACACATCAGGGAGGCTGAGCTGCGGACACTGAGACACATCAGGGAGGCTGAGCTGCGAACACTGAGACACATCAGGGAGGCTGAGCTGCGAACACTGAGACACATCAGGGAGACTGAGCTGTGGACACTGAGACACATCAGGGAGACTGAGCTGTGAACACTGAGACACATCAGGGTGGCTGAGCTGCGGAGACTGAGACACAATAGTGAGGCTGAGCTGCGGACACTGAGACACATCAGGGAGGCTGAGCTGTGGACACTGAGACACATCAGGGAGACTGAGCTGTGGACACTGAGACACATCAGGGAGGCTGAGCTGTGGACACTGAGACACATCAGGGAGGCTGAGCTGCGGACACTGAGACACATCAGGGAGGCTGAGCTGCGAACACAGACACATCGGGGAGGCTGAGCTGCGGACACTGAGACACATCAGGGAGGCTGAGCTGCGGACACTGAGACATATCAGGGAGGCTGAGCTGTGGACACTGAGACTCATCAGGGAGGCTGAGCTGCGGACACTGAGACACCTCAGGGAGGCTGAGCTGCGGACACTGAGACACAATAGTGAGGCTGAGCTGCGGACACTGACACATCAGGGAGACTGAGCTGTAGACACTGAGGCACATCAGGGAGGCTGAGCTGCGGACACTGAGACACATCAGGGAGGCTGAGCTGCGGACACTGAGACACATCAGGGAGACTGAGCTGCGGACACTGACACATCAGGGCGGCTGAGCTGCGGACACTGAGACACATCAGGGCGGCTGAGCTGCGGACACTGAGACACATCAGGGAGACTGAGCTGCGGACACTGAGACACATCAGGGAGACTGAGCTGCGGACACTGAGACACATCAGGGCGGCTGCACTGCGGACACTGAGACACATCAGGGAGACTGAGCTGCGGACACTGAGACACATCAGGGAGACTGAGCTGCGGACACTGACACATCAGGGAGGCTGAGCTGTAGACACTGAGGCACATCAGGGAGACTGAGCTGCGGACACTGAGACACATCAGGGAGACTGAGCTGCGGACACTGAGACACATCAGGGTAGCTGAGCTGCGGATACCGCGACACATCAGGGAGGCTGAGCTGCGGATACCGCGACACATCAGGGAGGCTGAGCTGCGGACACTGAGACACATCAGGGAGGCTGAGCTGCGGACACTGAGACACATCAGGGAGACTGAGCTGCGGACACTGAGACACATCAGGGAGGCTGAGCTGCGGACACTGAGACACAATAGTGAGGCTGAGCTGCGGACACTGAGACACATCAGGGAGGCTGAGCTGTGTACACTGAGACACATCAGGGAGGCTGAGCTGCAGACACTGAGACACATCAGGGAGGCTGAGCTGTGGACACTGAGACACATCAGGGTAGCTGAGCTGCGGATACCGCGACACATCAGGGAGGCTGAGCTGCGGACACTGAGACACATCAGGGAGGCTGAGCTGCGGACACTGAGACACATCAGGGAGACTGAGCTGTGGACACTGAGACACATCAGGGTGTCTGAGCTGCGGACACTGAGACACATCAGGGAGGCTGAGCTGCGGATACCGCGACACATCAGGGAGACTGAGCTGCGGACACCGCGACACATCAGGGAGGCTGAGCTGCGGACACTGAGACACATCAGGGAGGCTGAGCTGCGGACACTGAGACACATCAGGGAGACTGAGCTGCGGACACTGAGACACATCAGGGAGGCTGAGCTGCGGACACTGAGACACAATAGTGAGGCTGAGCTGCGGACACTGAGACACATCAGGGAGGCTGAGCTGTGGACACTGAGACACATCAGGGAGACTGAGCTGCGGACACTGAGACACATCAGGGAGACTGAGCTGTGGACACTGAGGCACATCAGGGTGTCTGAGCTGCGGACACTGAGACACATCAGGGAGGCTGAGCTGCGGACACTGAGACACATCAGGGAGACTGAGCTGCGGACACTGAGACACATCAGGGAGGCTGAGCTGCGGACACTGAGTCACATCAGGGAGGCTGAGCTGCGGACACTGAGACACATCAGGGAGGCTGAGCTGCGGACACTGAGACACATCAGGGAGACTGAGCTGCGGACACTGAGACACATCAGGGAGGCTGAGCTGCGGACACTGAGACACATCAGGGAGGCTGAGCTGCGGATACCGCGACACATCAGGGAGGCTGAGCTGCGGACACTGAGACACATCAGGGAGGCTGAGCTGCGGACACTGAGACACATCAGGGAGGCTGTGCTGTGGACACTGAGACACATCAGGGAGGCTGAGCTGCGGACACTGAGACACATCAGGGAGGCTGAGCTGCGGACACTGAGACACATCAGGGTGTCTGAGCTGCGGACACTGAGACACATCAGGGAGGCTGAGCTGCGGATACCGCGACACATCAGGGAGGCTGAGCTGCGGACACTGAGACACATCAGGGAGACTGAGCTGCGGACACTGACACACATCAGGGAGGCTGAGCTGCGGACACTGAGACACATCAGGGAGGCTGAGCTGCGGATACCGCGACACATCAGGGAGGCTGAGCTGCGGATACTGACACACATCAGGGAGACTGAGCTGCGGACACTGACACACATCAGGGAGGCTGAGCTGCGGATACCGCGACACATCAGGGAGGCTGAGCTGCGGACACTGAGACACATCAGGGAGACTGAGCTGCGGACACTGACACACATCAGGGAGGCTGAGCTGCGGACACTGAGACACATCAGGGAGGCTGAGCTGCGGATACCGCGACACATCAGGGAGGCTGAGCTGCGGATACTGACACACATCAGGGAGACTGAGCTGCGGACACTGACACACATCAGGGAGGCTGAGCTGCGGACACTGAGACACATCAGGGAGACTGAGCTGCGGACACTGAGACACATCAGGGAGGCTGAGCTGCGGACACTGAGACACATCAGGGAGGCTGAGCTGCGGACACTGAGACACATCAGGGAGACTGAGCTGCGGACACGGAGACACATCAGGGAGGCTGAGCTGCGGACACTGAGACACATCAGGGAGGCTGAGCTGAGGACACTGAGACACATCAGGGAGGCTGAGCTGTGGACACTGAGACACATCAGGGTGTCTGAGCTGCGGACACTGAGACACATCAGGGTGTCTGAGCTGCGGATACCGCGACACATCAGAGAGGCTGAGCTGCGGACACTTAGACACATCAGGGAGGCTGAGCTGCGGACACTGAGACACATCAGAGAGGCTGAGCTGCGGACACTGAGACACATCAGGGAGACTGAGCTGCGGACACTTAGACACATCAGGGAGACTGAGCTGCGGACACTGAGACACAACAGGGAGGCTGAGCTGCGGACACTGAGACACATCAGGGAGACTGAGCTGCGGACACTTAGACACATCAGGGAGGCTGAGCTGCGGACACTGAGACACATCAGGGAGGCTGAGCTGCGGACACTTAGACACATCAGGGAGGCTGAGCTGCGGACACTGCGACACATCAGGGAGACTGAGCTGCGGACACTGAGACACATCAGGGTGACTGAGCTGCGGACACTTAGACACATCAGGGAGACTGAGCTGCGGACACGGAGACACATCAGGGTGACTGAGCTGCGGACACTGAGACACATCAGGGAGGCTGAGCTGCGGACACGGAGACACATCAGGGAGACTGAGCTGCGGACACTGAGACACATCAGGGAGGCTGAGCTGCGGACACTGAGACACATCAGGGAGACTGAGCTGCGGACACGGAGACACATCAGGGTGACTGAGCTGCGGACACTGAGACACATCAGGGAGACTGAGCTGCGGACACGGAGACACATCAGGGTGACTGAGCTGCGGACACTGAGACACATCAGGGAGACTGAGCTGTGGACACTGAGACACATCAGGGAGACTGAGCTGCGGACACGGAGACACATCAGGGAGGCTGAGCTGCGGACACTGAGACACATCAGGGAGGCTGAGCTGCGGACACTGAGACACATCAGGGAGGCTGAGCTGCGGACACTGAGACACATCAGGGAGGCTGAGCTGCGGACACGGAGACACATCAGGGAGGCTGAGCTGCGGACACTGAGACACATCAGGGAGGCTGAGCTGCGGACACTGAGACACATCAGGGAGGCTGAGCTGCGGACACTGAGACACATCAGGGTGTCTGAGCTGCGGACACTGAGACACTTCAGAGAGACTGAGCTGCGGACACTGAGACACATCAGGGAGACTGAGCTGCGGTCACGGAGACACGTCAGGGAGGCTGAGCTGTGGACACTGAGACATATCAGGGAGGCTGAGCTGTGGACGCTGAGACACATCAGGGAGACTGAGCTGCGGACACTGAGACACATCAGGGAGGCTGAGCTGCAGACACTGAGACACATCAGGGAGGCTGAGCTGCGGACACTGAGACACATCAGGGAGGCTGAGCTGTGGACACTGAGACACATCAGGGAGGCTGAGCTGCGGACACTGAGACACATCAGGGAGGCTGAGCTGCGGACACTGAGACTCATCAGGGAGACTGAGCTGTGGACACTGAGACATATCAGGGAGGCTGAGCTGTGGACGCTGAGACACATCAGGGAGACTGAGCTGCGGACACTGAGACACATCAGGGAGGCTGAGCTGTGGACGCTGAGACACATCAGGGAGGCTGAGCTGCGGACACTGAGACACATCAGGGAGGCTGAGCTGCGGACACTGAGACTCATCAGGGAGGCTGAGCTGCGGACACTGAGACACATCAGGGAGGCTGAGCTGTGGACACTGAGACACAGCAGGGAGGCTGAGCTGTGGACACTGAGACACATCAGGGAGGCTGAGCTGCAGACAC
This sequence comes from Scyliorhinus torazame, assembly GCF_047496885.1. Taxonomy (NCBI): domain Eukaryota; kingdom Metazoa; phylum Chordata; class Chondrichthyes; order Carcharhiniformes; family Scyliorhinidae; genus Scyliorhinus; species Scyliorhinus torazame. The sequence goes on along the minus strand of NC_092717.1, from coordinate 256,484,267 downwards.
TGAGACACATCAGGGAGGCTGAGCTGCGGACACTGAGACACATCAGGGAGGCTGAGCTGTGGACACTGAGACACATCAGGGAGGCTGAGCTGCGGACACTGAGACTCATCAGGGAGGCTGAGCTGCGGACACTGAGACACATCAGGGAGACTGAGCTGCGGACACTGAGACACAACAGGGAGGCTGAGCTGCGGACACTGAGACTCATCAGGGAGGCTGAGCTGCGGATACCGCGACACATCAGGGAGGCTGAGCTGCGGACACTGAGACACATCAGGGAGGCTGAGCTGCGGATACCGCGACACATCAGGGAGACTGAGCTGCGGACACTGAGACACATCAGGGAGGCTGAGCTGCGGATACCGCGACACATCAGGGAGGCTGAGCTGCGGACACTGAGACACATCAGGGAGGCTGAGCTGCGGATACCGCGACACATCAGGGAGACTGAGCTGCGGACACTGAGACACATCAGGGAGGCTGAGCTGCGGACACTGAGACACAATAGTGAGGCTGAGCTGCGGACACTGAGACACATCAGGGAGGCTGAGCTGCGGACACTGAGACACATCAGGGAGGCTGAGCTGCGGACACTGAGACACATCAGGGAGACTGAGCTGCGGACACTGAGACACATCAGGGAGACTGAGCTGCGAACACTGAGACACATCAGGGAGGCTGAGCTGCGAACACTGAGACACATCAGGGAGGCTGAGCTGCGGACACTGAGACACATCAGGCAGGCTGAGCTGCGGACACTGAGACACATCAGGGAGGCTGAGCTGCGGACACTGAGACACATCAGGGAGGCTGAGCTGCGGAGACTGAGACACAATAGTGAGGCTGAGCTGCGGACACTGAGACACATCAGGGAGGCTGAGCTGTGGACACTGAGACACATCAGGGAGACTGAGCTGTGGACACTGAGACACATCAGGGAGACTGAGCTGTGGACACTGAGACACATCAGGGAGGCTGAGCTGCGGACACTGAGACACATCAGGGAGGCTGAGCTGCGAACACAGACACATCGGGGAGGCTGAGCTGCGAACACAGACACATCGGGGAGGCTGAGCTGTGGACACTGAGACACATCAGGGAGGCTGAGCTGCGGACACTGAGACACATCAGGGAGGCTGAGCTGCGGACACTGAGACACAATAGTGAGGCTGAGCTGCGGACACTGAGACACATCAGGGAGACTGAGCTGTAGACACTGAGGCACATCAGGGAGACTGAGCTGCGGACACTGACACATCAGGGAGGCTGAGCTGTGGACACTGAGACACATCAGGGAGGCTGAGCTGCGGACACTGAGGCACATCAGGGAGACTGAGCTGCGGACACTGAGACACATCAGGGAGACTGAGCTGCGGACACTGAGACACATCAGGGAGGCTGAGCTGCGGACACTGAGACACAATAGTGAGGCTGAGCTGCGGACACTGAGGCACATCAGGGAGACTGAGCTGCGGACACTGAGACACATCAGGGAGGCTGAGCTGTGGACACTGAGACACATCAGGGTAGCTGAGCTGCGGATACCGCGACACATCAGGGAGGCTGAGCTGCGGACACTGAGACACATCAGGGAGGCTGAGCTGTGGACACTGAGACACATCAGGGAGGCTGAGCTGCGGACACTGAGACACATCAGGGAGGCTGAGCTGTGGACACTGAGACACATCAGGGTAGCTGAGCTGCGGATACCGCGACACATCAGGGAGGCTGAGCTGCGGACACTGAGACACATCAGGGAGGCTGAGCTGCGGATACCGCGACACATCAGGGGGACTGAGCTGCGGACACTGAGACACATCAGGGAGGCTGAGCTGCGGACACTGAGGCACATCAGGGAGGCTGAGCTGCGAACACTGAGACACATCAGGGAGGCTGAGCTGCGGACACTGTGACACATCAGGGAGACTGAGCTGCGGACACTGAGACACATCAGGGAGGCTGAGCTGCGATTACTGAGACACTTCCGGGAGGCTGAGCTGCGGACACTGAGACACATCAGGGAGGCTGAGCTGCGGACACTGAGATACATCGGGAGGCTGAGCTGCGGACACTGAGACACATCAGGGAGGCTGAGCTGCGGACACTGCGACACATCGGGGAGGCTGAGCTGCGGACACTGAGATACATCGGGAGGCTGAGCTGCGGACACTGAGACACATTAGGGAGGCTGAGCTGCGGACACTGCGACACATCAGGGAGGCTGAGCTGCGAACACAGACACATCAGGGAGACTGAGCTGTAGACACTGAGGCACATCAGGGTGTCTGAGCTGCGGACACTGAGACACCTCAGGGAGGCTGAGCTGCGGACACTGAGACACATCAGGGAGGCTGAGCTGCGGACACTGAGACACATCAGGGAGGCTGAGCTGCGAACACAGACACATCAGGGAGACTGAGCTGTAGACACTGAGGCACATCAGGGTGTCTGAGCTGCGGACACTGAGACACATCAGGGAGGCTGAGCTGCGGACACTGAGACACATCAGGGAGGCTGAGCTGCGGACACTGAGACACATCAGGGAGGCTGAGCTGCGGATACCGCGACACATCAGGGAGGCTGAGCTGCGGACACTGAGACACATCAGGGAGGCTGAGCTGCGGACACTGAGACACATCAGGGAGGCTGAGCTGCGGACACTGAGACACATCAGGGAGGCTGAGCTGCGGATACCGCGACACATCAGGGAGACTGAGCTGCGGACACTGAGACACATCAGGGAGGCGGAGCTGCGGACACTGAGACACATCAGAGAGGCTGAGCTGCGGACACTGAGACACATCAGGGAGGCTGAGCTGCGGACACGGAGACACATCAGGGAGGCTGAGCTGCGGACACTGCGACACATCAGGGAGGCTGAGCTGCGAACACAGACACATCGGGGAGGCTGAGCTGCGGACACTGAGACACATCAGGGGGACTGAGCTGCGGATGCTGAGACACATCAGGGAGACTGAGCTGCGGACACTGAGACACAATAGTGAGGCTGAGCTGCGGACACTGACACATCAGGGAGACTGAGCTGCGGACACTGACACATCAGGGAGACTGAGCTGCGGACACTGAGACACATCAGGGGGACTGAGCTGCGGATGCTGAGACACATCAGGGAGGCTGAGCTGTGGACACTGAGACACATCAGGGTGTCTGAGCTGCGGACACTGAGACACATCAGGGAGACTGAGCTGTGGACACTGAGACACATCAGGGAGGCTGAGCTGTGGACACTGAGACACATCAGGGAGGCTGAGCTGCGGACACGGAGACACATCAGGGAGACTGAGCTGTGGACACTGAGACACATCAGGGAGGCTGAGCTGTGGACACTGAGACACATCAGGGAGGCTGAGCTGCGGACACGGAGACACATCAGGGAGACTGAGCTGCGGATGCTGAGACACATCAGGGAGGCTGAGCTGTGGACACTGAGACACATCAGGGAGGCTGAGCTGCGGACACGGAGACACATCAGGGAGACTGAGCTGCGGATGCTGAGACACATCAGGGAGGCTGAGCTGTGGACACTGAGACACATCAGGGAGGCTGAGCTGCGGACACGGAGACACATCAGGGAGACTGAGCTGTGGACACTGAGACACATCAGGGAGGCTGAGCTGCGAACACAGACACATCGGGGAGGCTGAGCTGCGGACACTGAGACACATCAGGGAGGCTGAGCTGCGGACGCTGAGACACATCAGGGAGACTGAGCTGCGGACACTGAGACACAATAGTGAGGCTGAGCTGCGGACACTGACACATCAGGGAGACTGAGCTGCGGACACTGAGACACATCAGGGAGACTGAGCTGCGGACACTGAGACACATCAGGGAGGCTGAGCTGCGAACACAGACACATCGGGGAGGCTGAGCTGCGGACACTGAGACACATCAGGGAGACTGAGCTGTGGACACTGAGGCACATCAGGGTGTCTGAGCTGCGGACACTGAGACACATCAGGGAGACTGAGCTGCGGACACTGACACATCAGGGAGGCTGAGCTGTGGACACTGAGACACATCAGGGAGGCTGAGCTGCGGACACTGAGACACATCAGGGAGGCTGAGCTGCGGACACTGAGACACATCAGGGAGGCTGAGCTGCGGATACCGCGACACATCAGGGAGGCTGAGCTGCGGACACTGAGACACATCAGGGAGGCTGAGCTGCGGACACTGAGACACATCAGAGAGGCTGACCTGCGGACACTGAGACACATCAGGGAGGCTGAGCTGCGGACACTGAGATGCATCAGGGAGGCTGAGCTGCGGACACTGAGACACATCAGGGAGGCTGAGCTGCGGACACAGACACATCGGGGAGGCTGAGCTGCGGACACTGAGACACATCAGGGGGACTGAGCTGCGGATGCTGAGACACATCAGGGAGACTGAGCTGCGGACACTGACACATCAGGGAGACTGAGCTGCGGACACTGACACATCAGGGAGGCTGAGCTGTGGACACTGAGACACATCAGGGTGTCTGAGCTGCGGACACTGAGACACATCAGGGAGGCTGAGCTGCGGACACTGAGACACATCAGGGAGGCTGAGCTGCGGACACTGAGACACATCAGGGAGGCTGAGCTGCGGACACTGAGACACATCAGGGAGGCTGAGCTGCGGACACTGAGACACATCAGGGAGGCTGAGCTGCGGACACTGAGACACATCAGGGAGGCTGAGCTGCGGACACTGAGACACATCAGGGAGTCTGAGCTGCGGACACTGAGACACATCAGGGTGTCTGAGCTGCGGACACTGAGACACATCAGGGTGTCTGAGCTGCGGATACCGCGACACATCAGGGAGGCTGAGCTGCGGACACGGCGACACATCAGGGAGACTGAGCTGCGGACACTGACACATCAGGGAGGCTGAGCTGTGGACACTGAGACACATCAGGGAGGCTGAGCTGCGGACACTGAGACACATCAGGGAGGCTGAGCTGCGGACACTGAGACTCATCAGGGAGGCTGAGCTGCGGATACCGCGACACATCAGGGAGGCTGAGCTGCGGACACTGAGACACATCAGGGAGGCTGAGATGCGGACACTGAGACACATCAGGGTATCTGAGCTGCGGACACTGAGACTCATCAGGGTGTCTGAGCTGCGGACACTGAGACACATCAGGGAGGCTGAGCTGCGGATACCGCGACACATCAGGGAGACTGAGCTGCGGACACTGAGACACATCAGGGAGGCTGAGCTGCGGACACTGAGACACATCAGGGAGGCTGAGCTGCGGACGCTGAGACACATCAGGGAGGCTGAGCTGCGAACACAGACACATCGGGGAGGCTGAGCTGCGGACACTGAGACACATCAGGGAGACTGAGCTGCGGACACTGACACATCAGGGAGGCTGAGCTGTGGACACTGAGACACATCATGGAGGCTGAGCTGCGGACACTGAGACACAATAGCGAGGCTGAGCTGCGGACACTGCGACACATCAGGGAGACTGAGCTGCGGACACTGACACATCAGGGAGGCTGAGCTGTGGACACTGAGACACATCATGGAGGCTGAGCTGCGGACACTGAGACACATCAGGGAGGCTGAGCTGCGGACACTGAGACACATCAGGGAGGCTGAGCTGCGGACACTGAGGCACATCAGGGAGGCTGAGCTGCGGACACTGAGACACATCAGGGAGGCTGAGCTGCGGACACTGAGACACATCAGGGTGTCTGAGCTGCGGACACTGAGACACATCATGGTGTCTGAGCTGCGGACACTGAGACACATCAGGGAGTCTGAGCTGCGGATACCGCGACACATCAGGGAGGCTGAGCTGCGGACACGGCGACACATCAGGGAGACTGAGCTGCGGACACGGAGACACATCAGGGAGGCTGAGCTGCGGACACTGAGACACATCAGGGAGGCTGAGCTGCGGACACTGAGACACATCAGGGAGGCTGAGCTTCGGACACTGAGACACATCAGGGAGGCTGAGCTGTGGACACTGAGACACATCAGGGAGGCTGAGCTGTGGACACTGAGACACATCAGGGAGACTGAGCTGTGGACACTGAGACACATCAGGGAGGCTGAGCTGTGGACACTGAGACACATCAGGGAGACTGAGCTGCGGACACTGAGACACATCAGGGAGACTGAGCTGCGGACACTGAGACACATCAGGGAGGCTGAGCTGCGGACACTGAGACACATCAGGGAGGCTGAGCTGCGGACACTGAGACACACAGGGAGGCTGAGCTGCGATTACTGAGACACATCAGGGAGACTGAGCTGCGGACACTGAGACACATCAGGGACACTGAGCTGCGGACACTGAGACACATCAGGGAGGCTGAGCTGCGGACACTGAGACACTTCAGGGAGGCTGAGCTGCGGACACTGAGACACATCAGGGAGACTGAGCTGTGGACACTGAGACACATCAGGGAGACTGAGCTGCGAACACAGACACATCAGGGAGGCTGAGCTGCGGAGACTGAGACACATCAGGGAGGCTGAGCTGCGAACACAGACACATCAGGGAGGCTGAGCTGCGGACGCTGAGACACATCAGGGAGGCTGAGCTGCGGACACTGAGACACATCAGGGAGGCTGAGCTGCGGACGCTGAGACACATCAGGGAGACTGAGCTGCGGACACTGAGACACATCAGGGAGACTGAGCTGTGGACACTGAGGCACATCAGGGTGTCTGAGCTGCGGACACTGAGACACATCAGGGAGGCTGAGCTGCGGACACTGACACATCAGGGAGGCTGAGCTGTGGACACTGAGACACATCAGGGAGGCTGAGCTGCGGACACTGAGACACATCAGGGAGACTGAGCTGCGGACACTGACACATCAGGGAGGCTGAGCTGCGGACACTGAGACACATCAGGGAGACTGAGCTGCGGACACTGACACATCAGGGAGGCTGAGCTGTGGACACTGAGACACATCAGGGTGTCTGAGCTGCGGACACTGAGACACATCAGGGAGGCTGAGCTGCGGATACCGCGACACATCAGGGAGGCTGAGCTGCGGACACTGAGACACATCAGGGAGGCTGAGCTGCGGACACTGAGACACATCAGGGAGGCTGAGCTGCGGACACTGAGACACATCAGGGAGGCTGAGCTGCGGACACTGAGACACATCAGGGTGTCTGAGCTGCGGACACTGAGACACATCAGGGAGACTGAGCTGCGGACACTGACACATCAGGGAGGCTGAGCTGTGGACACTGAGACACATCAGGGTGTCTGAGCTGCGGACACTGAGACACATCAGGGAGGCTGAGCTGCGGATACCGCGACACATCAGGGAGGCTGAGCTGCGGACACTGAGACACATCAGGGAGGCTGAGCTGCGGATACCGCGACACATCAGGGAGGCTGAGCTGCGGACACTGAGACACATCAGGGAGGCTGAGCTGCGGACACTGAGACACATCAGGGAGGCTGAGCTGCGGACACTGAGACACATCAGGGAGGCTGAGCTGCGGACACTGAGACACATTAGGGTGTCTGAGCTGCGGACACTGAGACACATCAGGGTGTCTGAGCTGCGGACAGTGAGACACATCAGGGAGGCTGAGCTGCGGATACCGCGACACATCAGGGAGACTGAGCTGCGGACACTGAGACACATCAGGGAGGCTGAGCTGTGGACGCTGAGACACATCAGGGAGACTGAGCTGCGGAGACTGAGACACATCAGGGGGACTGAGCTGCGGACACTGACACATCAGGGAGACTGAGCTGCGGACACTGTGACACATCAGGGAGGCTGAGCTGCGGACGCTGAGACACATCAGGGAGACTGAGCTGTGGACGCTGAGACACATCAGGGAGACTGAGCTGCGGAGACTGAGACACATCAGGGGGACTGAGCTGCGGACACTGAGACACATCAGGGAGACTGAGCTGCAGACACTGAGACACATCAGGGAGACTGAGCTGCGGACACTGCGACACATCAGGGAGACTGAGCTGCGGACACTGACACATCAGGGAGGCTGAGCTGCGGACACTGAGACACATTAGGGAGACTGAGCTGCGGACACTGAGACACATCAGGGAGGCTGAGCTGCGGACACTGAGACACATCAGGGAGACTGAGCTGCGGACACTGAGACACATCAGGGAGACTGAGCTGCGGACACTGAGATACATCAGGGAGGCTGAGCTGTGGACACTGAGATACATCAGGGAGGCTGAGCTGCGGACACTGAGACACATCAGGGAGGCTGAGCTGTGGACAGTGAGACACATCAGGGAGGCTGAGCTGCGGACACTGAGAAACATCAGGGAGGCTGAGCTGCGGACACTGAGACACATCAGGGAGGCTGAGTTGCGGACACTGAGGCACATCAGGGAGGCTGAGCTGCGGACACTGAGACACATCAGGGAGACTGAGCTGCGGACACTGAGACACATCAGGGAGGCTGAGCTGAGGACACTGAGACACATCAGGGAGGCTGAGCTGCGGACACTGAGACACATCAGGGAGGCTGAGCTGCGGACACTGAGACACATCAGGGAGGCTGAGCTGTGGACACTGAGACACATCAGGGAGGCTGAGCTGCGGACACTGAGACACATCAGGGAGGCTGAGCTGCGGACACTGAGACACATCAGGGAGGCTGAGCTGCGGACACTGAGACACATCAGGGAGGCTGAGCTGCGGACACTGAGACACATCAGGGAGGCTGAGCTGTGGACACTGAGACACATCAGGGAGGCTGAGCTGCGGACACTGAGACACATCAGGGAGGCTGAGTTGCGGACACTGAGGCACATCAGGGAGGCTGAGCTGCGGACACTGAGACACATCAGGGAGACTGAGCTGCGGACACTGAGACACATCAGGGAGGCTGAGCTGAGGACACTGAGACACATCAGGGAGGCTGAGCTGCGGACACTGAGACACATCAGGGAGGCTGAGCTGCGGACACTGAGACACATCAGGGAGGCTGAGCTGTGGACACTGAGACACATCAGGGAGGCTGAGCTGCGGACACTGAGACACATCAGGGAGGCTGAGCTGCGGACACTGAGACACATCAGGGAGGCTGAGCTGTGGACGCTGAGACACATCAGGGAGGCTGAGCTGTGGACACTGAGACACATCAGGGAGGCTGAGCTGTGGACACTGAGACACATCAGGGAGGCTGAGCTGTGGACACTGAGACACATCAGGGAGGCTGAGCTGTGGACGCTGAGACACATCAGGGAGGCTGAGCTGTGGACGCTGAGACACATCAGGGAGGCTGAGCTGTGGACACTGAGACACATCAGGGAGTCTGAGCTGCCGTAACTGAAACAAATCAGGGAGGCTGAGCTGTGGACACTGAGACACATCAGGGAGGCTGAGCTGCGGACACTGAGACACATCAGGGAGGCTGAGCTGCCGTAACTGAAACACATCAGGGAGACTGAGCTGCGGACACTGAGACACATCAGGGAGGCTGAGCTGCGGACACTGAGACACATCAGGGAGGCTGAGCTGCGGACACTGAGACATATCAGGGAGGCTGAGCTGCGGATACTGAGACACATCAGGGAGACTGAGCTGCGGACACTGAGACACATCAGGGAGACTGAGCTGCGGACACTGAGACACATCAGGGAGGCTGAGCTGCGGACACTGAGACACATCAGGGAGGCTGAGCTGCGGACACTGAGACACATCAGGGAGACTGAGCTGCGGACACTGAGACACATCAGGGAGACTGAGCTGCGGACACTGAGACACATCAGGGAGACTGAGCTGCGGACACTGAGACACATCAGGGAGGCTGAGCTGCGGACACTGAGACACATCAGAGAGGCTGAGCTTCGGACACTGAGACACATCAGGGAGGCTGAGCTGTGGACACGGAGACACATCAGGGAGGCTGAGCTGCGGACACTGAGACACATCAGGGAGGCTGACCTGCGGACACTGAGACACATCAGGGAGGCTGAGCTGCGGACACTGTGACACATCAGGGAGGCTGAGCTGTGGACACTGAGACACATCAGGGAGGCTGAGCTGCGGACACTGAGATACATAAGGGAGGCTGAGCTGCGGACAAGGCGACACATCAGGGAGGCTGAGCTGCGGACACTGAGACACATCAGGGAAACTGAGCTGTGGACACTGAGACACATCAGGGAGGCTGAGCTGCGGAGACTGTGACACATCAGGGAGGCTGAGCTGCGGACACTGAGACACATCAGGGAGGCTGAGCTGTGGACACTGAGACACATCAGGGAGGCTGAGCTGCGGACACGGAGTCACATCAGGGAGGCTGAGCTGCGGAGACTGAGACACATCAGGGATTCTGAGCTGCGGACACTGTGACACATCAGGGAGGCTGAGCTGCGGAGACTGAGACACATCAGGGAGGCTGAGCTGCGGACACTGTGACACATCAGGGAGGCTGAGCTGTGGACTCTGAGACACATCAGGGAGGCTGAGCTGCGGACACTGAGACATATCAGGGAGGCTGAGCTGCGGACACTGAGACACATCAGGGAGGCTGAGCTGCGGACACTGAGACACATCAGGGAGGCTGAGCTGCGGACACTGAGACACATCAGGGAGGCTGAGCTGCGGACACGGAGACACATCAGGGAGGCTGAGCTGCGGACACTGAGACACATCAGGGAGGCTGAGCTGTGGACACTGTGGCACATTTAGTGGAATTTTTTGAGGGACATTAACAGTGCGGTAGATAACGGGGAGCCATTGGATGTGGTATATCTGGATTTCCAGAAAGCCTTTGACAAGGTGCCACACAAAAGGTTGCTGCATAAACTAAAGATGCATGGCATTAAGGGGAAAGTAGTAGCATGGATAGAGGATTGGTTAATTAATAGAAAGCAAAGAGTGGGGATTAATGGGTGTTTCTCTGGTTGGCAGTCAGGAGCTAGTGGTGTCCCTCAGGGATCAGTGTTGGGCCCACAATTGTTCACAATTTACATAGATGATTTGGAGTTGGGGACCAAGGGCAATGTGTCCAAGTTTGCAGACGACACTAAGTTAAGTGGTAAAGCAAAAAGTGCAGAGGATACTGGAAGTCTGCAGAGGGATTTGGATAGGTTAAGTGAATGGGCTAGGGTCTGGCAGATGGAATACAATGTTGACAAATGTGAGGTTATCCATTTTGGTAGGAATAACAGCAAAAGGGATTATTATTTAAATGATAAAATATTAAAACATGCTGCTGTGCAGAGACCTGGGTGTGCTAGTGCATGGGTCGCAAAAAGTTGGTTTTCAGGTGCAACAGGTGATTAAGAAGGGAAATGGAATTTTGTCCTTCACTGCTAGAGGGATGGAGTTTAAGACTAGGGAGGTTCTGCTGCAATTTTATCAGGTGTTAGTGAGGCCACACCTGGAGTATTGTGTTCAGTTTTGGTCTCCTTACTTGAGAAAGGACGTACTGGCACTGGAGGGTGTGCAGAGGAGATTCACTAGGTTAATCCCAGAGCTGAAGGGGTTGGATTACGAGGAGAGGTTGAGTAGACTGGGACTGTACTCGTTGGAATTTAGAAGGATGAGGGGGGATCTTATAGAAACATATAAGATTATGAAGGGAATAGATAGGATAGATACGGGCAGGTTGTTTCCACTGGCGGGTGAAAGCAGAACTAGGGGGCATAGCCTCAAAATAAGGGGAAGTAGATTTAGGACTGAGTTTAGGAGGAACTTCTTCACCCAAAGGGTAGTGAATCTATGGAATTCCTTGCCCAGTGAAGCAGTTGAGGCTCCTTCATTAAATGTTTTTAAGATAAAGATAGATAGTTTTTTGAAGAATAAAGGGATTAAGGGTTATGGTGTTCGGGCCGGAAAGTGGAGCTGAGTCCACTACTCCTGTTCCTAGTTCTTATGTTCTTATGTTCTTATATATACCCAACAGCCTTACGTAGCCGTACGTGGCTCACCACACGCTTCCCCCCCCATATCCCTCGATCCTTTAGCCCCAAGAGCTGTATCTAATTCCTTCTTGATATTACACAATGTTTTGGCCTCAACTACTTTCTGTGGGAGTGAATTCCACAGATTCCCCGCTCTCTGGGTGAAGAAATTTCTCCTCGCCTCAGTCCTAAAAGGTTTTACCCCTTATCCTCAAACCCTGACCCCGAGTTCTGGACTCCCCACCTTCGGGAACATTCTTTCTGAATCTACCCTGTCTGATTTTATAACTTTCTATGAGGTCCTCTCTCACTCTTCTAAACTCCAGTGAATATAATCCTCACCGACTTAGTCTCTCCTCAGATGACCGTCTCGCCACCCCAGGAATCAGCCTGGTCCTTCGCTGGACTCCCTGTCAGTACCCGTCTCATATTGATCCCAATCAGGATAGTAAAGATAATTTTAAATATTTGTGTGAAGTCAGTGTGTGTGTTTGCTGTACGATGGATTACACAAAAATGCAGAGTAGAAATTTGCATGGGGAGATGTGAATTTGGATTTTGGCTGTTGAATTTCAAAGAGAAATAAAAATCAGATTTACAACTGGCAATGATCATAAATTAATCAGGCAAACTTGGTGCCAGGAATGTTTCTCCCGTGAAAGATACCGCCAGCAGGAAGGGACACAAATTCTTGCCCATTAAGTTTATTTTACTGATAGCTGTGGACAGTAAGAAAACATGAAAGATTTTTATATTCTGGGAAAGGTAAATTGCAAAGAAGGATGAAAACAGTGGGTTTAAGAGAATGTGTTGGTAAGAGAAAAATATCATATTTAAGGAAAATTGAAAGTTGTGTCAGGAGGAGGAACCACATGAGATGCTGATAAATGTGTTTGTCAAGACAGAGATGTGAAAGAAACAAAGTGACCAACTCCACACACCCCTGTTTCCTCCAGAAGGCAGCATTTGCGTTAAAGTCTTGGATTTCCATTGCCAAGCAAGAGGAATGGATTAACAAGCTCAGAGAACCATGGATGACCAGAGATGCTGGGAAGGCAAAGAGAGGCTTTTAGCAAGTACAAGGGGAGCAAATCAACAGAGGCATTCGTGGAGTAGAGAAAGTGCAGGATGGAGCTTAAGAAATCAGTTAGGGGAGCAAAGCAGGGAATATGAGAAAGCTCTGGCTGGTAAAAGTAGGCAAAATCCCAAGATATTCTATAAGTATATCAATGGGAAGGGAATAACCAGGGAAAGAATGGGGCCCATTCGGGATCCAGGGGGGAAATCTGTGGGTGGAGCCAGAGGACATTGTTAGGGTGTTGAATGAACATTTCACATCTGTCTTCACCCAAGAGAATGAGGGGGTAGTTAGGGAACTCGGAGAGAGACTGTGAGGTTACTGAGCAAGTTGTCATAGGGAGTGACAAGGTACTGGAGGTGCTGGCAGGCTTAAAAGTGGACAAATCTCCAGGTGCGGATGAATTGTGTCCCAGGATGCTGTGGGAGGTGAGGGAGGGGATTGCAAGGGCTCTGACCCAGATTTATAATTCCTCTCTGGCCACAGGGGGGTGCCAGAGGACTGGAGAACAGCTAACATGGTCCCGATATTTAAGAAAGGTTGTCGAGATCAATCAGGGCATGACAGGCCAGTGAGTCTCACGTCAGTGGTGGGGAAACTACTGGAGAAGATTCTGAAGGAGAGAATCTATCTCCACTTGGAGAGGCGAGGTTTGATCAGGAATAGTTAGCATGGCTTTGTCAGAGGGAGGTCATGCCCAACAAATTTGATGTCGATGAGGGTGGTGTAGTTGATGTAGTTTGCATGGATTTCAGCAAAGCATTTGACAAGGTCTCACATGGGAGACTTGGAAAGAAGGCAAATGCACACACGGGATACAGGGGAACCTGATAAGGTGGATTCAAAGCTGGCTGAGCTGTAGGAGACAGAGAGTGATGACAGACGGCTGCTTTAGTCTCTTTTTAGCGAGGCCACAGCGGGAGCACTGTGTGCAATTCTGGTCGCCACGTTATAGGAAGGATGTGATTGCACTGGAGGGGGTGCAGAGGAGATTCACCAGGATGTGCTGGGATGGGACATTTCAGTTATGAAGAGAGGTTGGATACGCTTGGGTTGTTTTCTCTGGAGCAGAGAAGACTGAGGGGCGACCTGATCGAGGTGGACAAGGTTATGAGGGGCATGGACAGGGTGGAGAGGGAGCAGCTGTTCCCCTGAGTTGAAGGGTCAGTTACGAGGGGGACACAAGTTCAAGGTGAGGGGTGGGAGGTTTAGGGGGGATGTGAGAGAAAACGTTTTTACCCAGAGGGTGGTTATGGTCTGGAACGCACTGTCTGGGAGGGTGGTGAGGGTCTGGAACACACTGCCTGGGAGGGGGGTGAGGGTCTGGAATGCACTGCCTGGGAGGGGGGTGAGGGTCTGGAACACACTGCCTGGGTGGGGGGTGAGGGTCTGGAATGCACTGCCTGGGAGGGGGGTGAGGGTCTGGGACGTGCTGCCTGGGAGGGTGGTGAGGGTCTGGGACGCGCTGCCTGGGAGGGTGGTGAGGGTCTGGAGCACACGGCCTGGGAGGGTGGTGAGGGTCTGGAACGCATTGCCTGGGAGGGGGGTGAGGGTCTGGAACGCACTGCCTGGGAGGGGGGTGAGGGTCTGGGACGCGCTGCCTGGGAGGGGGGTGAGGGTCTGGGATGCACTGTCTGGGACGGGGGTGAGGGTCTGGGACGTGCTGCCTGGGAGGGTGGTGAGGGTCTGGAACACACTGTCTGGGAGGGGGGTGAGGGTCTGGGACGCGCTGCCTGGGAGGGTGGTGAGGGTCTGGGATGCACTGTCTGGGAGGGTGGTGAGGGTCTGGAACGCACTGCCTGGGAGGGTGGTGAGGGTCTGGGGCGCACTGTCTGGGAGGGTGGTGAGGGTCTGGGACGCACTGTCTAGGAGGGTGGTGACGGTCTGGAACACACTGTCTGGGAGGGTGGTGAGGGTCTGGAACGCACTGTCTGGGAGGGTGGTGAGGGTCTGGAACGCACTGTCTGGGAGGGTGGTGAGGGTCTGGAACGCGCTGCCTGGGAGGGGGGTGAGGGTCTGGAATGCGCTGCCTGGGAGGGTGGTGAGGGTCTGGAACGCACTGTCTGGGAGGGTGGGGAGGGTCTGGAACGCGCTGTCTGGGAGGGTGATGAGGGTCTGGAATGCGCTGCCTGGGAGGGGGGTGAGGGTCTGGAACACACTGTCTGGGAGGATGGTGACGGTCTGGGACGCGCTGTCTGGGAGGGGGGTGAGGGTCTGGGACGCACTGTCTGGGAGGGGGGTGAGGGTCTGGGATGCACTGCCTGGGAGGGGGGTGAGGGTCTGGAACGCACTGTCTGGGAGGGGGGTGACGGTCTGGGACGCACTGTCTGGGAGGGTGGTGAGGGTCTGGGACGCACTGTCTGGGAGGGTGGTGACGGTCTGGAACACACTGTCTGGGAGGGGGGTGAGGGTCTGGGACGCGCTGTCTGGGAGGGTGGTGAGGGTCTGGGACGCACTGTCTGGGAGGGTGGTGACGGTCTGGAACACACTGTCTGGGAGGGGGGTGAGGGTCTGGAGCACACTGTCTGGGAGGGGGGTGAGGGTCTGGGACGTGCTGCCTGGGAGGGAGGTGAGGGTCTGGAACACACTGTCTGGGAGGGGGGTGAGGGTCTGGGACGCGCTGCCTGGGAGGGTGGTGAGGGTCTGGAACACACTGTCTGGGAGGGTGGTGAGGGTCTGGGACGCACTGCCTGGGAGGGTGGTGAGGATCTGGAACGCACTGTCTGGGAGGATGGTGAGGGTCTGGAACGCGCTGCCTGGGAGGGTGGTGAGGGTCTGGAACGCGCTGCCTGGGAGGGTGGTGACGGTCTGGGACGCGCTGCCTGGGAGGGTGGTGACGGGTCTGGAACACACTGTCTGGGAGGGGGGTGAGGGTCTGGAACGCGCTGCCTGGGAGGGGGGTGAGGGTCTGGGACGCGCTGCCTGGGAGGGTGGTGAGGGTCTGGAACACACTGTCTGGGAGGGGGGTGAGGGTCTGGGACGCGCTGCCTGGGAGGGTGGTGAGGGTCTGGAACACACTGTCTGGGAGGGTGGTGAGGGTCTGGGACGCACTGCCTGGGAGGGTGGTGAGGGTCTGGAACGCACTGTCTGGGAGGGGGGTGAGGGTCTGGAACGCACTGTCTGGGAGGGGGGTGAGGGTCTGGGACGTGCTGCCTGGGAGGGTGGTGAGGGTCTGGAACACACTGCCTGGGAGGGTGGTGAGGGTCTGGAACACACTGCCTGGGAGGGTGGTGAGGGTCTGGAACGCGCTGCCTGGGAGGGTGGTGAGGGTCTGGGACGCGCTGCCTGGTAGGGTGGTGAGGGTCTGGAACGCGCTGCCTGGGAGGGGGGTGAGGGTCTGGAAAGCGCTGCCTGGGAGGGGGGTGAGGGTCTGGAGCACACGGCCTGGGAGGGTGGTGAGGGTCTGGAACGCACTGTCTGGGAGGGTGGTGAGGGTCTGGGACGCGCTGCCTGGGAGGGTGGTGACGGTCTGGGACGCGCTGCCTGGGAGGGGGGTGACGGTCTGGAACACACTGTCTGGGAGGGGGGTGAGGGTCTGGGATGCACTGCCTGGGAGGGTGGTGAGGGTCTGGAACACACTGCCTGGGAGGGTGGTGAGGGTCTGAAATGCGCGGCCTGGGAGGGTGGTGAGGGTCTGAAATGCGCGGCCTGGGAGGGTGGTGAGGGTCTGGAATGCGCTGCCTGGGAGGGGGGTGAGGGTCTGGAACACACTGTCGGGGAGGGTGGTGAGGGTCTGGAGCACACGGCCTGGGAGGGTGGGGATGGTCTGGGATGCACTGTCTGGGAGGGTGGTGAGGGTCTGGAACGCGCTGCCTGGGAGGGGGGTGAGGGTCTGGAACGCGCTGCCTGGGAGGGTGGTGAGGGTCTGGAACGCGCTGTCTGGGAGGGTGGTGAGGGTCTGGAACACACTGTCTGGGAGGGGGGTGAGGGTCTGGAACACACTGTCTGGGAGGGTGGTGAGGGTCTGGAACGTGCTGTCTGGGAGGGGGGTGAGGGTCTGGGATGCGCTGCCTGGGAGGGGGGTGAGGGTCTGGAACACACTGTCGGGGAGGGTGGTGAGGGTCTGGAACACACTGTCTGGGAGGGGGGTGAGGGTCTGGAACACACTGTCTGGGAGGGTGGTGAGGGTCTGGAACACACTGTCTGGGAGGGGGGTGAGGGTCTGGAACACACTGTCGGGGAGGGTGGTGAGGGTCTGGAACACACTGCCTGGGAGGGTGGTGAGGGTCTGGGACGCACTGTCTGGGAGGGTGGTGAAGGTCTGGAGCGCACTGTCTGGGAGGGTGGTGAGGGTCTGGAACGCGCTGCCTGGGAGGGTGGTGAGGGTCTGGGACGCACTGTCTGGGAGGGTGGTGAAGGTCTGGAGCGCACTGTCTGGGAGGGTGGTGAGGGTCTGGAACGCGCTGCCTGGGAGGGTGGTGAGGGTCTGGAACGCACTGTCTAGGAGGGTGGTGAGGGTCTGGGACGCACTGTCTGGGAGGGTGGTGAGGGTCTGGAACGCACTGCCTGGGAGGGTGGTGAGGGTCTGGGGCGCACTGTCTGGGAGGGTGGTGAGGGTCTGGGACGCACTGTCTAGGAGGGTGGTGACGGTCTGGAACACACTGTCTGGGAGGGTGGTGAGGGTCTGGAACGCACTGTCTGGAAGGGTGGTGAGGGTCTGGAACGCACTGTCTGGGAGGGTGGTGAGGGTCTGGAACGCGCTGCCTGGGAGGGGGGTGAGGGTCTGGAACACACTGTCTGGGAGGATGGTGACGGTCTGGGACGCGCTGTCTGGGAGGGGGGTGAGGGTCTGGGACGCACTGTCTGGGAGGGGGGTGAGGGTCTGGGATGCACTGCCTGGGAGGGGGGTGAGGGTCTGGAACGCACTGTCTGGGAGGGGGGTGACGGTCTGGGACGCACTGTCTGGGAGGGTGGTGAGGGTCTGGGACGCACTGTCTGGGAGGGTGGTGACGGTCTGGAACACACTGTCTGGGAGGTGGGTGAGGGTCTGGGACGCGCTGTCTGGGAGGGTGGTGAGGGTCTGGGACGCACTGTCTGGGAGGGTGGTGACGGTCTGGAACACACTGTCTGGGAGGGGGGTGAGGGTCTGGAGCACACTGTCTGGGAGGGGGGTGAGGGTCTGGGACGTGCTGCCTGGGAGGGAGGTGAGGGTCTGGAACACACTGTCTGGGAGGGGGGTGAGGGTCTGGGACGCGCTGCCTGGGAGGGTGGTGAGGGTCTGGAACACACTGTCTGGGAGGGTGGTGAGGGTCTGGGACGCACTGCCTGGGAGGGTGGTGAGGGTCTGGAACGCACTGTCTGGGAGGGTGGTGAGGGTCTGGAACGCGCTGCCTGGGAGGGTGGTGAGGGTCTGGAACGCGCTGCCTGGGAGGGTGGTGACGGTCTGGGACGCGCTGCCTGGGAGGGTGGTGACGGGTCTGGAACACACTGTCTGGGAGGGGGGTGAGGGTCTGGAACGCGCTGCCTGGGAGGGGGGTGAGGGTCTGGGACGCGCTGCCTGGGAGGGTGGTGAGGGTCTGGAACACACTGTCTGGGAGGGTGGTGAGGGTCTGAAATGCGCGGCCTGGGAGGGTGGTGAGGGTCTGGAACGTGCTGCCTGGGAGGGTGGTGAGGGTCTGGGACGCGCTGCCTGGGAGGGTGGTGAGGGTCTGGAACGCACTGCCTGGGAGGGTGGTGAGGGTCTGGAACACACTGCCTGGGAGGGTGGTGAGGGTCTGGAACACACTGCCTGGGAGGGTGGTGAGGGTCTGGAACGCGCTGCCTGGGAGGGTGGTGAGGGTCTGGGACGCGCTGCCTGGTAGGGTGGTGAGGGTCTGGAACGCGCTGCCTGGGAGGGGGGTGAGGGTCTGGAACGCGCTGCCTGGGAGGGGGGTGAGGGTCTGGAGCACACGGCCTGGGAGGGTGGTGAGGGTCTGGAACGCACTGTCTGGGAGGGTGGTGAGGGTCTGGGACGCGCTGCCTGGGAGGGTGGTGACGGTCTGGGACGCGCTGCCTGGGAGGGGGGTGACGGTCTGGAACACACTGTCTGGGAGGGGGGTGAGGGTCTGGGATGCACTGCCTGGGAGGGTGGTGAGGGTCTGGAACACACTGCCTGGGAGGGTGGTGAGGGTCTGAAATGCGCGGCCTGGGAGGGTGGTGAGGGTCTGAAATGCGCGGCCTGGGAGGGTGGTGAGGGTCTGGAATGCGCTGCCTGGGAGGGGGGTGAGGGTCTGGAACACACTGTCGGGGAGGGTGGTGAGGGTCTGGAGCACACGGCCTGGGAGGGTGGGGATGGTCTGGGATGCACTGTCTGGGAGGGTGGTGAGGGTCTGGAACGCGCTGCCTGGGAGGGGGGTGAGGGTCTGGAACGCGCTGCCTGGGAGGGTGGTGAGGGTCTGGAACGCGCTGTCTGGGAGGGTGGTGAGGGTCTGGAACACACTGTCTGGGAGGGGGGTGAGGGTCTGGAACACACTGTCTGGGAGGGTGGTGAGGGTCTGGAACGTGCTGTCTGGGAGGGGGGTGAGGGTCTGGGATGCGCTGCCTGGGAGGGGGGTGAGGGTCTGGAACACACTGTCGGGGAGGGTGGTGAGGGTCTGGAACACACTGTCTGGGAGGGGGGTGAGGGTCTGGAACACACTGTCTGGGAGGGTGGTGAGGGTCTGGAACACACTGTCTGGGAGGGGGGTGAGGGTCTGGAACACACTGTCGGGGAGGGTGGTGAGGGTCTGGAACACACTGCCTGGGAGGGTGGTGAGGGTCTGGGACGCACTGTCTGGGAGGGTGGTGAAGGTCTGGAGCGCACTGTCTGGGAGGGTGGTGAGGGTCTGGAACGCGCTGCCTGGGAGGGTGGTGAGGGTCTGGGACGCACTGTCTGGGAGGGTGGTGAAGGTCTGGAGCGCACTGTCTGGGAGGGTGGTGAGGGTCTGGAACGCGCTGCCTGGGAGGGTGGTGAGGGTCTGGAACGCACTGTCTAGGAGGGTGGTGAGGGTCTGGAACACACTGTCTGGGAGGGGGGTGACGGTCTGGAACACACTGTCTGGGAGAGTGGTGAGGGTCTGGAACACACTGTCTGGGAGGGGGGTGAGGGTCTGGAACACACTGTCTGGGAGGGTGGTGACGGTCTGGGATGCGCTGCCTGGGAGGGTGGTGAGGGTCTGGAACGCACCGTCTGGGAGGGTGGTGACGGTCTGGGATGCGCTGCCTGGGAGGGGGGTGAGGGTCTGGAATACACTGTCTGGGAGGGTGGTGAGGGTCTGGGATGCGCTGCCTGGGTGGGGGGTGAGGGTCTGGAACGCACGGCCTGGGAGGGGGGTAGGGGCGGGTTGCCTCACATCCTTTAAAAAGCACCTGGATGAGCACTTGGCCGTCTTACCGTTCAAGGCTATGGGCCAAGTGCTGGCCAGTGGGATTAGGTGGGCAGATCAGGTGTTTTCTATGTGTCGGTGCAGACTCGATGGGCTGAATGGGCTCTTCTACACTCTATTATTCTGTGAAGAATCTCCCCGATAGCAACAGTGGGTTGCAGTAATATTACTGGATGTTTTTCTAGATTCCAAATCTAGGGATTGTTGCCTGAAGAGGGACATTCATTCCTGAGTCCAATCAAGAAGAAATCTTTTGGGGAAATGTTCGTAAAATGGATTGTGATGGGTTGTTGAGAATTGGGTTTCAATGCGGCTGGAATGTTGTGGTTAGGATTACGGGAATAGGAACCCGGACAGGAGGATTTGAGAGTGTCATTCTGATCCAGACACACGTGTGGTTGCTTTTATTCACAGACTGTTCTGGTGACCAGATATTACTGCCCTGTGGACGATCGTGTCCTCGCTCCTGCGACGATCTCTCTCCGGATGTGCTCTGTCTGGAGGACGGAATTTCCTCTCCCTACTCCGATTCCAATCTGAATTGCCAACCATCCTGTGGTTGTCCAGGTGACTTGCTTCTCCTGAATGGATCATGTGTTTCTCGGAGTGAGTGTCGCTGTAAGTCTCGAGGTAAGTGAAGCCATTTTGCATCAAATTCACCAACACCAACAAGCTCACAACATTTTCAACAATGTCTCTTCCCTCATTGGGCCCTGATTATATTGACCAAAAACGGCCCTCCAATACATATTTCAGGAATTCCATCCCCCCTTCCTAACCACTTTCTTCATCACGATCCTCATCAATAATTTGATAATAAAGCCTCCAGTCTCACCCTCTCTGCATAGTGTCAAAAGGCCATTACTGACACACAAGGACTCCATTCGGACATTTAGCCCCTCGAACCTGTCCTGTCACTCATGCCGGATCTGTGAGGGACCCTCTACTGGGGCCGGGAGGGGAGGGGAGGCAGCCGGACCTGCGAGGGACCCTCTACTCGTGCTGAGTTTGAAAAACAACCCAGGAGAAATATTTTACAGATTGAAAACAGTAAAAAAAAGTTGGAAATTTAAAAAATTAATTAAATAAAATAGAGATGCAGGGCCAGGTGATGTGTTGTTCCTGTATGATGTGGGAACTGATGGAGCCCATTGTGGTTCCCAGTCTGTAGTAAGTGTTCATTGCTCAAGGATTTCCGGCTCAGAGGTGATGAGGTGGAATCTGAGCTTCAGGCACTGCGACACATCAGGGAGGGGGAAGAGGTACCTGGAGGTTGTGTTTCAGGAGGCAGTCACACCCCTTAGATTAACAACCTTGAATTCGGCCAGTGGTCAGGGACAGGAGGGTGTGGCTCTGAGTGAGGCAGGTAGAGGGATCCAGGGGGGAGGTTGCAGGAGCCTCAGCCCTTGTCCTTGTCCAACAGGTTTGAGATCAATGCTCCCTGTGTAGATGGGAACAGGGTCTGTGGGGAGGATGAACAAACTGACCACATCCCTGTGGTACAGGGAACCATTCAAGTGGGGGAGAGAAAAGAAATGTAGTTGTAATTGGTGATAGTATAGTTAGGGGCACAGACACTGTTCTCTGTGACCAGGATTGAGAATCCCGAAGGTTGCGTTGCCTGCCTGGTGCTCGGGATCATGATATCTCACCTGGGCTGTAGAGAAACCTGGAGTGGGAGGGTAAAGATCCAGTTGTCATGGTCCACGTAGGTACCAACAACACAGGTAGAACAAGGACAGAGGTTCTGCTGAGGAATAGGAGCAGCTAGGGGCGAAATTAAAATATAGAACCATAAATGTAATAATCATTGTATTATTGCCTGAGCCACACAGGGCCAATAGGATTCAGGAGGTAACCGTGAGGGAGGCTCAAAGATTGGTGTTGGAGGAATGGGTTTGAATTCATGGGACATTGACACCAGTACTGGGGAAGGAGGGAGCTGTTCCGAAGGGATGGTCTTCACCTGAATCACGCTAGGACAGAGTCCTGGCAAATGTGTAAAGAGCAAGAGGGTAGCCAGAGAAATGGTTGGTCCATTCAAGGATGAAATGAAAATCGCTTATTGTCATGAGTAGGCTTCAAATGGACTTACTGTGAAAAGCCCCTAGTCTCCACATTCTGGCGCCTGTTCTGGGAGGCCGGTACGGGAATTGAACCGTGCTGCTGGCCTGCCTTGGTCTGCTGTAAAAGCCAGCTATTTAGCCCTGTGCTAAACCAGCCCCTATTGGAGGATATTGGAGGGAATCTATGTACGATTGCAGAGGAAACGGGAGAGATCCTAAATGAATACTTCGCCTCAGTATTCACCAAAGAGAAGGACTTGGTGGATGAGGAGTATAGGGTAGAGTGTGTAGATATGCTGAGTCATGTTGATATTAATAAAGAGGAGGTGTTGGGCATCGGGCCTGATGGAATCTTCCCCAGAATACTGAGGGAGGCAAGTGAGGAAATTGCTGGGGCCTGGACAGTAATCTTTGTATCCTCATTGGCTACAGGTGAAGCTCCAGAGGACTGGAGAGTAGCCAATGTTGTTCCATTGTTTAAGAAGGGCAGCAGGGATAATCCAGGATATTATAGGCCGGTGAGCTTTACGTCAGTGGTTGGGAAGCTATTGGAAAAGATTCTTAGAGACAGGATTCACTCACATTTGGAAACGAATAAACTTATTAGTGATGGACAGCGTGGTTTTGTGAAGGGGAGGCTGTGCCTCAATAATTTGATCGGGTTTTTCGAGGAAGTGATAAAGATGACAGATGAGGGGACGGCAGTAGATGTTGTCTATATGGACTTCAGCAAAGCCTTTGACAAGGTACCTCATGGTAGACTGGTACAAAAGGTGAAGTCACACGGGATCAGAGGAAAGTTGGCAAGTTGGATCCAGAACTTGTTTGGGCACAGAAGACAGGGTAGCAGTGGAAGGTGCTTTTCTGAATGGAAGGCTGTGACTAGCGGCGTTTCACAGTGATCAGTTCTGGGGCCTTTGTTGTTCGTGAAGTATATAAATGATTTGGAAGGACTTCCGGTGACGCGGGTGGGAGGCAGCCACACACTGGAGGGCTCCCGCTCGGGAACAGGAATTTTGGAGTTCTAACTCCCGTTCCGGGGGGCAACGTAGGCTGAAAAGGCTGTGAGAAGGCACAGGGAGGAGAAATGTCCAAGTTTGGGGAAAAAGCGGCCGTGTAAAAGGGGGTGTTATGGGCCAGGGTTTAGAGAACCCCAAAGTGTATCATGGAGTTCACCTGACCCACAACGTTTAATAGATTGTGGTATGGGGAGCACACGGCCCACTCTACAGGAGTGGTACAGCAGAAATGGAAAAGTATTTTTTTAAAGCAAAACAATGTTTATTCTCTGAACTCAAGTTAACCTTTTTAAAACATACAGTGAACATCTTAGCAACCATCAATTCAAATACAACCCCCAAAGAATACAACACTAAGTAATTCTTACTTTCCTTTTAACATCCATAAGACTTAAAAAAAGAACTTTTAACAGAAGCACATCAGGTTAAAGTCACTACTGAGAGCAGTTATTAGTTTTACATCACCAAAGGATCGATTTACATTTTTTAGATTACAGAGAGAGACTCTAATACACCGTTTGTCTATGACTGCAGCTATCCAGCTCTGAAAACGAAACTAAAACACACCCTGCAGCAAACAGCTTAAAACAAAAGTAAAAAGCTGACAGACAGCCCAGCTCCACCCACTCTCTGACATCACTGCAGTGATAAACACCCATTTCTTAAATGTACCCTCACATGACACCTCCCCCAAGAAAAAATAAATAAACCATCAACTTCAAGATGGTTTCATTTTTCAACCTTTCACCATCCTTTAAAAAATGCACAAATAAAAATAGACCATAGGACAGTACAGCACAGAACAGGCCCTTCAGCCTTGATGTTGTGCCGAGCATTGTCCGAAACCAAGATCAAGCTATCCCACTCCCTGTCATTCTGATGTGCTCCATGTGCCTATCCAATAACCGCTTGAAAGTTCCTAAAGTGTCCGACTCCACTATCATTGCAGGCAGTCCATTCCACACCCTAACCACTCTCTGAGTAAAGAACCTACCTCGGACATCCAAATATACTTTATTGTTTCAAAACAAATAACACGCAAACAGGTATAATAATATAGTCCATTTGTTTTTCGTTCTTCTTCCTCCAACTGAAATCCTTCTTGATTGACAGTCTCTTTGAAGAAGGTGGTCTCTGCACGATCCATCCGTTTCTCTACGCCTCGGCATTCCTCTTTAAAGTCAGATACTTTAGTTCAATCTCACCACAGAGTCCCTTGTAATTCTCCAACCCGGGAGAATTGGTGATCACAGCTTTCAGGCAGTTAAATGCCTGTTGACACTCTGCTGTCCACTGACATTTGTTACGCTTCTCCAGCAAGTCCGTTAGTGGAGCAACCACACTACAAAGATTTTTCACCAATGTTTCATTATTTCCCTTCCTCTTGAGGGTATCGGAAACTCCTCAATAACTGTTGGTTTCACATCCCGTGTGACCATTCGACCCTGTCCGATTGTATGGCCAAGGAAAATGACTTGGGCTTTTCCAAATTCACGTTTGGCTAGGTTTATCACCAAACCCGCCTCCTGAAGACGATCGAATAACTCCCTCAGATGTTTCAAATGTTCTGTCCATGTCTGGCTAAAAATTACCAGATTGTCGATGTCCACCGCACAATTCGGTAATCCCGAAACGACTTTGTTAGTTGTTAGAAATGTGGCTGGGGTGTTTTTCATGCCAAATATCATAACTTTGAATTGGTATATACCATCTGGAGTCACAAAAGCTGAAATCTCCTTTGCCCTTTCGGATAAAGGTACCTGCCAGTAACCTTTAAGTAAATCCAGTTTGGAAATTAAAGCTGATTGTCCCACTTTCTCAATGCAATCCTCCAAATGTGGGATAGGATAAGAGTCCGTTCTTGTAACTGCATTCACCTTTCTATAGTCCACACACACCATTGGGTACCGTCTGGTTTAGGTACCATCACTATGGGTGAGCTCCATTGGCTGCAACCCACTTCAATTATGCCATTTCTAAACATACTCTCAATCTCTTTGTTAACCTGTGCCAATTTTAAAGGGTTAAGTCTATATGGATGTTGTTTGATTGGAACAGCATTTCCCACATCTACATCATGTATAGCCATTTTAGTACTTCCCAATTTATCTCCACAAACTTGCCCATGTGATATCAATAACTCTTTCAGGTCAGTCCGTTTTTCCTCTGGAAGGTAACTCAACAATTTATCCCAATTTTTAAGAACATCCTTACTTTCCAATTTAATTTGAGATATGTCAAATTCATAGTCATCTGGATTTGGTTCGTCACTTTGAGATAGAATCCTTAAAACCTCCTGCTTTTTCTCTCCTTCCCTTTCAAAGCGATTTTCATTTCATTTCATTTCTAAGAACCTTTTAAGCATATTCACATGACAAACTCGGTGAGTCTTCCTTCTATCTGGTGTTTTTACCACATAATTCACCTCACTTAATTTCCTTTCAATCTGATAAGATCCTCAAAACCTGGCTTTTAAACAAAAATGAAAATCGCTGATTGTCACAAGTAGGCTTCAAATGAAGTTACTGTGAAAAGCTCCTAGTTGCCACATTCCGGCACCTGTTTGGGGAGGCTGGTACGGGAATTGAACCTTGCTGCTGGCCTGCCTTGGTCTGCTTGCAAAGCCAGCGATTTAGCCCTGTGCTAAACCAGCCCCTATTCACCTAAAGGTTCACCTACCACTGGTAACAACACTAAAACTTTATCTCCACTGGCAAAACTGCAAACTTTGGATTTCTTGTCCGCGACCCGCTACATCATCATTTTGTGCAACTTTTAAATGTTGTCTAGCCAATTCACCTGCTCTATTTAATCGTTCCTTAAAATTTGACACGTAATCCAATAATGTAATTTCCGATTTCTCACCCACCAATTTTTCCTTAATCAATTTAAGTGGTCCTCTTACCTCATGACCAAAAATTAGTTCAAAAGGACTAAATTTGGTAGACTCATTAGGTGCATCCCTAATTGCAAACAGTACGAATGGAATTCCTTTATCCCAATCCTCTGGATAATCTTGACAATAATCCCTCAACATTGTCTTTCATTTCTGATGCCACCTTTCTAACGCTCCCTGCAAATCTGGATGGTACGCAGTTGATTTAAATTGTTCGATTTAAGTGACGATTTAAATAAGAGTAAAAACAACAGGGTTGTGGTGATGGGAGACTTCAACTTCCCCAATATTGACTGGGACTCACTTAGTGCCAGGGGCTTAGACGGGGCAGAGTTTGTAAGGAGCATCCAGGAGGGCTTCTTAAAACAATATGTAGACAGTCCAACTAGGGAAGGGGCAGTACTGGACCTGGTATTACAAAGAACAAGAACAAAGAAATGTACAGCACAGGAACAGGCCCTTCGGCCCTCCAAGCCCGTGCCGACCATACTGCCCGACTAAACTACAATCTTCTACACTTCCTGGGTCCGTATCCTTCTATTCCCATCCTATTCATATATTTGTCAAGATGCCCCTTAAATGTCCCTATCGTCCCTGCTTCCACTACCTCCTCCGGTAGTGAGTTCCAGGCACCCACTACCCTCTGCGTAAAAAACTTGCCTCGTACATCTACTCTAAACTTTGCTCCTCTCACCTTAAACCTATGCCCCCTAGTAATTGACCCCTCTACCCTGGGGAAAAGCCTCTGACTATCCACTCTGTCTATGCCCCTCATAATTTTGTATACCTCTATCAGGTCGCCCCTCAACCTCCTTCGTTCCAGTGAGAACAAACCGAGTTTATTCAATCGCTCCTCATAGCTTATGCCCTCCATACCAGGCAACATTCTGGTAAATCTCTTCTGCACCCTCTCTAAAGCCTCCACATCCTTCTGGTAGTGTGGCGACCAGAATTGAACACTATACTCCAAGTGTGGCCTAACTAAGGTTCTATACAGCTGCAACATGACTTGCCAATATTGGGGAATGAGCCCGGCCAGGTGGTAGATGTTTCAGTAGGGGAGCATTTCGGTAACAGTGACCACAATTCAGTAAGTTTTAAAGTACTGGTGGACAAGGATAAGAGTGGTCCGAGGATGAATGTGCTAAATTGGGGGAAGGCTAATTATAACAATATTAGGCGGGAACTGAAGAACATAGATTGGAGGCGGATGTTTGAGGGCAAATCAACATCTGACATGTGGGAGGCTTTCAAGTGGCAGTTGAAAGGAATACAGGACCGGCATGTTCCTGTGAGGAAGAAAGATGAATACGGCAATTTTCGGGAACCTTGGATGACGAGTGTTATTGCAGGCCTCGTCAAAAAGAAAAAGGAGGCATTTGTCAGGGCTAAAAGGCTGGGAACAGACGAAGCCTGCGTGGAATATAAGGAAAGTAGGAAGGAACTTAAGCAAGGAGTCAGGAGGGCTAGAACGGGTCACGAAAAGTCATTGGCAAATAGGGTTAAGGAAAATCCCAAGGCTTTTTACACGTACATAAAAAGCAAGAGGGTAGCCAGGGAAAGGGTTGGCCCACTGAAGGATAGGCAAGGGAATCTATGTGTGGAGCCAGAGGAAATGGGTGAGGTACTAAATGAATACTTTGCATCAGTATTCACCAAAGAGAAGGAATTGGTAGATGTTGAGTCTGGAGAAGGGGGTGTAGATAGCCTGGGTCACATTGTGATCCAAAAAGACGAGGTGTTGGGTGTCTTAAAAAATATTAAGGTAAATACGTCCCCAGGGCCTGATGGGATCTACCCCAGAATACTGAAGGAGGCTGGAGAGGAAATTGCTGAGGCCTTGACAGAAATCTTTGGATCCTCGCTGTCTTCAGGGGATGTCCCGGAGGACTGGAGAATAGCCAATGTTGTTCCTCTGTTTAAGAAGGGTAGCAAGGATAATCCCGGGAACTACAGGCCGGTGAGCCTTACTTCAGTGGTAGGGAAATTACTGGAGAGAATTGTTCGAGACAGGATCTACTCCCATTTGGAAGCAAATGGACGTATTAGTGAGAGGCAGCACGGTTTTGTGAAGGGGAGGTCGTGTCTCACTAACTTGATAGAGTTTTTCGAGGAGGTCACTAAGATGATTGATGCAGGTAGGGCAGTAGATGTTGTCTATATGGACTTCAGTAAGGCCTTTGACAAGGTCCCTCATGGTAGACTAGTACAAAAGGTGAAGTCACACGGGATCAGGGGTGAGCTGGCAAGGTGGATACAGAACTGGCTAGGCCATAGAAGGCAGAGAGTAGCAATGGAGGGATGCTTTTCTAATTGGAGGGCTGTGACCAGTGGTGTTCCACAGGGATCAGTGCTGGGACCTTTGCTCTTTGTAGTATATATAAATGATTTGGAGGAAAATGTAACTGGTCTGATTAGTAAGTTTGCAGATGACACAAAGGTTGGTGGAATTGCGGATAGCGATGAGGACTGTCGGAGGATACAGCAGGATTTAGATTGTTTGGAGACTTGGGCGGAGAGATGGCAGATGGAGTTTAATCCGGACAAATGTGAGGTAATGCATTTTGGAAGGGCTAATGCCGGTAGGGAATATACAGTGAATGGTAGAACCCTCAAGAGTATTGAAAGTCAAAGAGATCTAGGAGTACAGATCCACAGGTCATTGAAAGGGGCAACACAGGTGGAGAAGGTAGTCAAGAAGGCATACGGCATGCTTGCCTTCATTGGCCGGGGCATTGAGTATAAGAATTGGCAAGTCATGTTGCAGCTGTATAGAACCTTAGTTCGGCCACACTTGGAGTATAGTGTTCAATTCTGGTCGCCACACTACCAGAAGGATGTGGAGGCTTTAGAGAGGGTGCAGAAGAGATTTACCAGAATGTTGCCTGGTATGGAGGGCATTAGCTATTAGGAGCGATTGAATAAACTCGGTTTGTTCTCACTGGAACGAAGGAGGTTGAGGGGCGACCTGATAGAGGTATACAAAATTATGAGGGGCATAGACAGAGTGGATAGTCAGAGGCTTTTCCCCAGGGTAGAGGGGTCAATTACTAGGGGGCATAGGTTTAAGGTGAGAGGGGCAAGGTTTAGAGTAGATGTACGAGGCAAGTTTTTTACGCAGAGGGTAGTGGGTGCCTGGAACTCGCTGCCGGAGGAGGTGGTGGAAGCAGGGACGATAGGGACATTTAAGGGGCATCTTGACAAATATATGAATAGGATGGGAATAGAAGGATACGGACCCAGGAAGTGTAGAAGATTGTAGTTTAGTCGGGCAGCATGGTCGGCACGGACTTGGAGGGCCGAAGGGCCTGTTCCTGTGCTGTACATTTCTTTGTTCTTTGTTTTATTCCTAAGCTATCCATAACTCCTTTGAATAACTTTGAGGTATAATTTGATCCTTGATCCGATTGAATTTCTGTGGGTAGTCCATATTTAGTAAAGAATTTAAGTAATTCCTCCACAATCTTTTTAGCTGTAATATTACGTACTGGAATGGCCTCTGGAAACCTAGTAGACACATCCATTATAGCCAAAAGATATTGATTCCCACTTTTTGTTTTAGGAAGCGGTCCTACGTAATCAATTAGGACCCTTATAAAAAGGTTCCTCAAATGCTGGAATGGGTATTAAGAGCACTGGTTTTATCACTGCCTGAGGTTTCCCTATCACTTGACATGTGTGACATGATTGACAAAATTTAACTACATCTTTATGTAGTCCAGGCCAATAAAAATGTTTTTGGATTTTAGCTTGAGTTTTTCTTATTCCCAAATTACCTCCCACTGGTACCTCATGTGCAACTCGCAACACCTCCTTTCTATACCCTACTGGCAATACTACTTGATGAACTTCTGCCCACTTTTCACCCGCCTGCATATGTACAGGTCTCCATTTTCTCATCCAGACATCACTTTTACGGCAATAACACTCTGGTATACTCTCAGATTCCTCTTCCGTATATGCTTTCTGATATATCCGTTTTATTTCTACATCTTTCTGTTGTAACTCTGCCAATTTTCCTGAACTAAAAATATCCGCCTCATCCTCCACCTGGTCTTGTTCTTTTTCAACCATCTGATCAAAAATCGTTTCTGATAATTGCACTTCAACTTCATCTTCACTCTTTGATTTTTCCTCTTGTCTTAACCTGTGACTTTGCGACCTTGTTACAACTCAATCCGGAAAAATCCCAGGATATTCGCCCTTCAACACCTCAGTTGTCTGATTTTCCACGGCTTATCAACCACAGTAGGCATCACTCCCACCTGCGATGCAGCTATATCATTACCCAAGATAAACTGTGTTCCTGGACAAGATAGTTTATCTATTACTCCTACTACCACTTCACCACTCTTCACTGGACTTTCCAACCTTACCTTATATAATGGAACACTACTCCTCCCACCCTGAATTCCACATATTACCACCTTTTCTGGCAACATTCTTCCCAAACTACATAACTCCTCATCTCTTACCATTAAAGATTGACTAGCTCCCGTATCTCTTAAAATTGTGACTTCTTTACCTGCTCCTCCTGATACACATGAGTAAACTTTACCCACACAAGTAAATTCTTTAAATACATCTGGCACCTTCTTATCAATCACCTCTTGATCAGGCTGTACAATCTTTTGCATCTCCTTCGCTTCCCTTGGGCTTTCCTTTACCACTCTAACAAACCCCACTGTCTTATCCTGTTTTACCACATCAGCCTTCCCAGTACTTTTCTTCAACCACCAACACTGTGACTTTACATGGCCTAGTTTATTACAGTGAAAACATTTGAAACTTTTCATTTCTTTTCCACCGTCCTGGATTTCTTTTTTAATCTGAGGTACACTCTCTTTATTGTCTCCCATCAGATCACCTTTACCTTTACCACTTGAGTATTTCTCATGTCCACAGTTTCTATCCCTCACCGGCTGAAACTGATGTTGGAAACCAAGCTTTGATTTATGAACTAATTCATAATCATCTGCCATTTCTGCTGCTAATCTCACAGTTTTAACCCTCTGCTCTTCCACACGAGTTCTCACTACATCAGGAATTGAATTTTTAAACTCCTCCAAAAGTATAATTTCTCTGAGAGCTTCATACATTTGGTCAATTTTCAAAGCCCTGATCCACCTATCAAAATTACTCTGATCCTTTCAAACTCCATGTATGTTTAACCAGGTTCTTTTCTTCAATTTCTAAACCTTTGTCTGTAGGTTTCAAGCACTAGTTCATTTGCACCTAAGATGGATTTTTTCACCTCCTCATACATCCCAGATACCTCCTCCGGTAGTGATGCAAACACCTCACTAGCCCTACCTGTAAGCTTTGTTTGAATCAGTAATACCCACGTGGCCTGTGGCCATTTCATTTGTTTAGCTACCTTCTCAAATGAAATGAAAAAGGCTTATACCTCCTTCTCATCAAACTTTAGCAATGCTTGGGCATATTTAAATAGATCCTCACCAAGCCTTTGACAATGACGCTCTTTCTCACTATCCTCATCAGTATCATCCAACTGTACGTTTCCCTTTATGCCTGCCAATTTTAACTGACTGCCATGTTTCATGGCCATTTTCTGAAGTTCAAACTCATTATCTTTTTCCCTGATCTGAATCTCCCTTTCTCCTCTCTATCTCTTTTGTATTCAAGCTGCTTTAATTCTTTCTCATGTTCCATTTGTTTAATTTGCAACTGAATTTTTGCCATTTCCAATGAGTCAAACTCTATCTCAGGCAACTTTAAATGCTTAACCACCGCCATAATTACCTCATCTTTTTGCATTTTGTCAGGTAATGTTAACTGCAATGTTTTTGCCAAATCTAACAGTCTGCATTTAGTCTTTGTCCGTAAGGTACTGCGTATGACCGTCTCCACCCCCAAAAACCTCTGAGCCTTTGAAAGAGCCATTGTCCACAACACACTCCCCACTTAAACTAAAATACCACACCTGAAAAGCAAACACAATATGCTCCCCCCTCACTGTCTTTAAGTTCACTAAGCCAATCCAGTGGATAGACTTTTATCCCGGACGAGCCCCCAATTTGTTATGGGCCAGGGTTAACAGAACCCCAAAGTGTATCATGGAGTTCACCTGACCCACAGCTTTTAATAGATTGTGGAATGGGGAGCACACGGCCCACTCTACAGGTGTTGCACAGCAGAAATAGAAAAGTATTTTTTAAAGCAAAATGATGTTTATTCTCTGAATTCAAGTTCACCTTTTTAAAACATAGTGAACACCTTAGCAACCATTAATTCAAATACAACCCCCAAAGAATACAACACTAAGTACTCCTTAAGCTGTCCTTATAACATCCAGAAGACTTACAAAACCTGTAAACAGAAGCACATCAGGTTAAAGTCACTACTGAGAGCAGTTATTAGTTTTACATCACCAAAGGATCGATTTACAGTTTTTAGATTACAGAGAGAGAGAGACTCATACCCCTTCTGGCTGTGACTGCAGCTATCCAGCTCTGAAAGCAAAACTTAAACACACCCTGCGGCAAACAGCCTAAAACGAAAATAAAAAGCTGACAGACAGCGCAGCTCCACCCAGTCTCTGACATCACTGCAGTAATAAACACCCATTTCTTAAAGTGACTCTCACTACAGATATTTCTATACATGCCCATTTGTAAACACCCATTTCTTAAAGATACTCTGATATGACATGTTCTACTTCTTGCATTGAAGCAAACGCACTCCAGACCTACAGTCCCGCTGAGCCCCGCGACTTCCCTCTGCCTGATCTTACTCTGCACCATGTTCATCTCAGTCTCACTTTTGTCCCCAGTCCCTACACTTATTGAGCTGCTGTTCCGCTTCCCACCCCCCTGTTATAGTAGTTTAAATAATTCTGTGATTCATGTTAATATTTTACCCCCTATAATATGAGCTTTTATTTTCTACAATAACCTTTTATGTGGCACTTTATCAAATGCCTTCTGGAAATCAAGTACAGTCCATCTACTGGTTCCCCTTTATCCACAACACATGTAACTTCCTCAAAGAAACCTAATAAGTTGGTTGAACATGATTTCCCTTTCACAAAACCGTGTTGACTCTGCCTTGAACTGCGCTCTATTATAGCTTCTCTTTTAGTAGCTCCAAACATTTTCTCTACAGCAGACATTGGTCTAACTGGCCAGACGATTCCCACCCACTGGCCCCCTCCTTTCCTGAATAATGAAGTTACATTTGACACATTCCATCCTAATGGGACCTTCCCAATTCAAGGACTTTTGGAAAATTAAAACTAATGCATGAACTCTCTCGCTAAACACTCCATCAGGACCCGTGATGTTATCAGGCCAACAATTTACTCAGCATCACCTCTCTGGTGATGGTGATTTCCCGGAGTTCCTCCCTTCCTTCCATTTGCTGATTCAATGCTCCTTCTGAGGTTTTACTTGTTATTTTGTAATTAACTTTTACACACTTATTTTTCACACTTGTGTGGCTACTCATAAATGTTTGTGTGAATTCTCATTCCTGTAGATGCCAGCGTGAACAGCAGCTGGAGTTTATACCCAGATGTTAAGGACTGGATATATACTGAGGCCGGAGAGCGTGTGGACATTGCGTGTGAGACCTGGTGAGATCCTTCTGCAATATTCCCAACTATCAACTGTTTCCATTGGGCAGCACGGCAGCACAGTGGTTAGCACTGTTGCTTCACAGCTCCAGGGTCCTAGGTTCGATTCCGGCTTGGGTCACTGTCTGTGTGGAGTCTGCACATCCTCCCCGTGTGTGCGTGGGTTTCCCCCGGGTGCTCCGGTTTCCTCCCACAGTCCAAAGATGTGCAGGTTAGGTGGATTGGCCACGATAAATTGCCCTTAGTGTCCAAAAAAGATTACGTGGGTTTACAGGGATAGGGTGGAGGTGTTGACCTTGGCTAGGGTGCTCCTTCCAAGGGCCGGGGCACACTCGATGGGCCGAATGGTCTCCTACCGCACTGTAAATTCTATGAAGTACCACAAGAGATTCCTGACAATGCAGGCCCTTCCCCGGTGACATCATCCCTCTCCCGGCGAGGCTGCCCCGCTCCCGACGAGGCTGCCCCGCTCCCGGCCACGCTGCCCCGCTCCCGGCGAGGCTGCCCCGCTCCCGGCGAGGCTGCCCCGCTCCCGGCCACGCTGCCCCGCTCCCGGCCACGCTGCCCCGCTCCCGGCCACGCAGCCCCGCTCCCGGCCACGCAGCCCCGCTCCCGGCCACGCAGCCCCGCTCCCGGCCCCGCTCCCGGCCCCGCTGCCCCGCTCCCGGCCACGCAGCCCCGCTCCCGGCGAGGCAGCCCCGCTCCCGGCCACGCAGCCCCGCTCCCGGCCACGCAGCCCCGCTCCCGGCCACGCAGCCCCGCTCCCGGCCACACAGCCCCGCTCCCGGCCACGCAGCCCCGCTCCCGGCCACGCAGCCCCGCTCCCGGCCCCGCAGCCCCGCTCCCGGCCACACAGCCCCGCTCCCGGCCACGCAGCCCCGCCCCCGGCCACGCGGCCCCGCCCCCGGCCACGCAGCCCCGCTCCCGGCCACGCAGCCCCGCCCCCGGCCACGCAGCCCCGCCCCCGGCCACACAGCCCCGCCCCCGGCCACGCGGCCCCGCCCCCGGCCACGCAGCCCCGCTCCCGGCCACGCAGCCCCGCCCCCGGCCACGCGGCCCCGCCCCCGGCCACACAGCCCCGCTCCCGGCGAGGCAGCCCCGCTCCCGGCCACGCAGCCCCGCTCCCGGCCACACAGCCCCGCTCCCGGCCACGCAGCCCCGCTCCCGGCCACGCAGCCCCGCTCCCGGCCACACAGCCCCGCTCCCGGCCACGCAGCCCCGCCCCCGGCCACGCGGCCCCGCCCCCGGCCACGCGGCCCCGCTCCCGGCGGGGCAGCCCCGCCCCCGGCCACGCAGCCCCGCCCCCGGCCACGCAGCCCCGCCCCCGGCCACGCAGCCCCGCTCCCGGCCACGCAGCCCCGCTCCCGGCGAGGCGGCCCCGCCCCCGGCCACGCAGCCCCACCCCCGGCGAGGCAGCCCCGCCCCCGGCCACGCAGCCCCGCTCCCGGCCACGCGGCCCCGCTCCCGGCCACGCAGCCCCGCTCCCGGCGAGGCAGCCCCGCTCCCGGCCACGCAGCCCCGCTCCCGGCCACGCAGCCCCGCCCCCGGCCACGCAGCCCCGCCCCCGGCGAGGCAGCCCCGCCCCCGGCCACGCAGCCCCGCCCCCGGCGAGGCAGCCCCGCCCCCGGCCACGCGGCCCCGCTCCCGGCCACGCGGCCCCGCTCCCGGCCACGCAGCCCCGCTCCCGGCCACGCAGCCCCGCTCCCGGCCACGCAGCCCCGCTCCCGGCCACGCAGCCCCGCTCCCGGCCCCGCTCCCGGCCCCGCTCCCGGCCCCGCTGCCCCGCTCCCGGCCCCGCAGCCCCGCTCCCGGCCACGCAGCCCCGCTCCCGGCCACGCAGCCCCGCTCCCGGCCACGCAGCCCCGCCCCCGGCCACGCTGCCCCGCTCCCGGCCACGCTGCCCCGCTCCCGGCCACGCTGCCCCGCTCCCGGCCACGCAGCCCCGCTCCCGGCCACGCAGCCCCGCTCCCGGCCACGCAGCCCCGCTCCCGGCCACGCAGCCCCGCTCCCGGCCACGCAGCCCCGCCCCCGGCCACGCAGCCCCGCCCCCGGCCACGCAGCCCCGCCCCCGGCCACGCAGCCCCGCTCCCGGCCCCGCTGCCCCGCTCCCGGCCACGCAGCCCCGCCCCCGGCCACGTAGCCCCGCTCCCGGCCACGTAGCCCCGCTCCCGGCCACGCAGCCCCGCCCCCGGCCACGCAGCCCCGCCCCAGGCCAAGCAGCCCCGCCCCCGGCCACGTAGCCCCGCCCCCGGTCACGCAGCCCCGCTCCCGGCGAGGCAGCCCCGCCCCTGGTGATATGGCCCCTCCCCCAATGACATCGCCCCTCCCCCAGTGCCCGGTGACAGACCCTCCCCCCAGCGACATCGCCCCCCTCCCCCGGTTAATGTTTAAGGGGCAGCACGGTAGCACAGTGGTTAGCACTGTTGCTTCACAGCTCCAGGGTCCTAGGTTCGATTCCGGCTTGGGTCACTGTCTGTGCGGAGTCTGCACATCCTCCCCGTGTCTGCGTGGGTTTCCTCCGGGTGCTCCGGTTTCCTCCCACAGTCCAAAGATGTGCAGGTTAGGTGGATTGGCCATGATAAATTGCCCTTCGTGTCCAAAATGTTTAGGTGGGGTTACTAGGTTCCGGGGATAGGGTGCAGGCGTGGGCTTAATTGGGGTGCTCTTTCCGAGGGCCGGTGCAGACTCGATGGGCCGAATGGCCTCCTTCTGCACTGTAAATTCTATAACAATTCTATGATAATCAGCCCCTCCCCCGGCGACACCGCCCTGCCCACAGTAACGTTGTTTCTCCCCGCCCCCGCTGGGCTGACAGAGCTAGTTCCCCTCTTACCAAAGTCACTCTGGTGAAACCAATGGAAATGTGAAACACAGACGGGAAACGCTGGATAATCTGAGCCCGTCCGGCAGCTCCAGGGTTAATGGGCGGGATTCATACACCCACCCTGATGCCTGTTTTTCGGGATTTGCTGGTGGAAAGGCGGGATCCAGCGTACAACCGGAATATCCCGCTCTGTTTCCAGTCGGTCTGACTCTTCTCCTCCTTCCCACCGACATTAACCTTCCCTCTGTCCCTCCGAGGCCCACCAACTAACCTTCGATTCCGTTCCAGCTGCTCCTCTCCCTCATATAGAGAATAAAATCAAACACATTTCCCCCTCTCTTCAGCTCCAATAAAGAGTCAGATGGGCTCAGATTGGTGACTCTCTCCACAGAAGCTGGCAGACCTGCTGAGTTTATCCAGTGTTTTCTGTATTTCCCTCATTCACTACTTTGTCCCTGTTTTCAGTACCTGTGTGAATGGCCGGCTGGAGTGTGTCCCACATTCTGCCTGTCAGTTAAACGGAGGATGGAGTGAGTGGGGCCCTTGGACACCCTGTTCCGAACCTTGTGGAGGAGGCATCCAGCACCGCGTTCGAGAGTGCGACTGGCCGAGGCCACAGAACGGGGGCACGGGATGTCCCGGCTCATCCGGCCAGAGGAGAGAGTGTAACAAGAAGCCGTGTGAAGGTGAGATTCTGGAGGCTGGAGAACCACAAAATACAACTTGGGAGAGCACCGTCACAACATACAACACAGAGAGCACCATCACAACATACAACACGGAGAACTCCATCACAACATGCAACACGGAGAGCACCGTCACAACATACAACATGGAGTGCTCCATTACAACATATAACAGAGCTCCATCACAACATACAACACGGAGAGCTCCATCATAACAGTGATTAGCACTGCTGCTTCACAGCACCAGGGTCCCAGGTTTGATTCCCGGCTTGGTGACTGGCTGTGCGGAGTCTGCACATTCTCCCCGTGTCTGCGTGGGTTTCCTCCGGGTGCTCCGGTTTCCTCCCACAAGTCCCGAAAGACGTGCTGTTAGGTGAATTGGACATTCCGAATTCTCCCTCCGTGTACCCAAACAGGCGCCGGACTGTGGCAACTAGGGGCTTTTCACAGTAACTTCATTGCAGTGTTAATGTCAGCCTACTTGTGACAATAATGAAGATTATTATTACATACAACACGGAGAGCTCCATCACAACATACAACACAGAGCTCCATCACAACATACAACATGGAGAAGACCATCTCAACATGCAACATGGGGGGTTCCCTCAAACCATACAACATGGGGAATTCCATCACAACATACAACGCAGAGGTGTGAGGTGTGTGTGAAATGTTTTTCTTCCGTGGTGTAAACACTGATCAGATTATATTGGTTCTCATGCAGCCGACATTATTCCCGGGCCCGCTCTCCCCTTCACCTTTCCAACCAGTTCCGAGGACCCACCGCTGACTGTTCTATTGCTGATGACAGTCTCCGGGTGGCCACCTCGAAATGGTCGTGTTCCAGGAGATGGTCAATTGTTTCTCTCGCAGACTCGTCATTGGCTGCCCAACAAGTCATTGCTGAGCTGTGCCATCCCTGGCTTTTCAATGTATCCTGGATTGGATATTTGTAAATCTGGCCACCCACGCGATGGGAATGGAGCTAACACAGCTACAGTGAAGCAGGAATTGCATCTATTCCCGTCCTGATCTCCATTGCGGTCCCTTCTCACACTAGGTTGGAGTTCATGGACCGAGTGGACCTCTTGTTCAAGTTCCTGTGGAGCAGGATTTGAGTTTCGGAACCGGAGCTGCGACTCCGATTTCCAGGAATTGTGTGTTGGGAATTCTCAGGAAACACAAAGCTGCAATGGGTCATGCGATGGTGAGTTTCCGGTTGTGATCTGATTTCCATATCACTCATTTAGTGTCTGTGTCTCTGTCAACATTTCTCACATGTTCTCTGTAATCCCAGTTTGGTTGGTTTGGGGGAAATGGTCAAGGTGGACGCCATGCAGTGTCTCATGTGGAGGAGGTGAGCAAATCCGGACACGCTCCTGTCTGAATCCACCGTGTCAAGGATTCCCAGTCCAAAGTAAAACCTGCCAGACCCAGGTCTGCCTTGGTGAGTCACTTAATCCTTACTTTGCCAAATAAGGCATTGGGGAGGGGAGAAGATTGTGGGACTGGGGCAGTGTCACTGGGCTAGGAATCCAGGGGAAAATTAACACAGGAAAATACTGGGAAACCACAACAGGTTGGGCAGCATCAGTGGAGAGAGTTGAAGGAAGAAAGTGGTGGGTTTCAAACTGCCGAGGGGATTGGTGGAGCAAATGGGGAAAAATAGAATATCAAGCATTGGTCAGAGGGAAGAGAGAAAATGACAAAGCTGTCATGGACACGAGAGAAAGGGAGTGAAACAGGAACTAAACATTGAGGCTATTCAGCTTTTAGGAAGGACAGACAGAAAGGAAAAGGTGGTGGAGTTGCAATGTTGTTTAAAGAAGATATTGGTACAATATTGAGGAAAGATATTAGTACAGACAATGTGGAATCTGTCTGGGTGGAGTTAAGAAACAGCAAGGGGCAAAAACATTCCGAGGGGTGGTACACAGACCCCCAAACTGCAGGGTAATGTTGGGAATCAGAGATGTGTGTGATAAAGGAACATCTGTGATTATGGGTGACTTTAATCTGCATATTCATTGGATGAGTCAAATTAGTCACAGTGCAACAGAGGAGGAATTTCTGGCGTGTGTACACGGGGTGGTTTTCTGGACCAGTGTGTTGAGGAACCAACAGGGGAACAGGCCATCGGGGACTGGGTGTTGTGCAATGAATACTGTTAGAATACTGTGAGCAATTTTGGGCCCCACACCTCAGGAAGGACATACTGGCACTGGAGCGGGTCCAGCGGAGATCCACACGGATGATCCCAGGAATGGTAGGCCTAACATACGATGAACGTCTGAGGATCCTGGGATTATATTGAGGGCAAAAAGGGGACATGAAATTGCTTTGGCAAATAATGCAAAGGAGAATCCAAAGAGATTCTACAGATACATAAAGGGGAAAAGAGTAACTAGGGACAGAGTAGGGCCTCTTAAGGATCAACAAGGGCATTTATGTGCAGAGCCACAAGAGTTGGGTGAGATCCTGAATGAATATTTCTCATCGGTATTCACGGTGGAGAAAGGCATGGATGTTAGGAAACTAAGGGAAATAAATAGTGATGTCTTGAGAAGTGTGCATATTACAGAGGAGGAGGTGCTAGAAGTCTTAAAGCGCATCAAGGTAGATAAATCCCCGGGACCTGATGAAATGTATCCCAGGATGTTGTGGAAGGCTAGGGAGGAAATTGCGGGTCCCCTAACAGAGACATTTGAATCATCGGCAGCCACAGGTGAGGTGCCTGAAGATTGGAGAGTGGCGAATGTTGTGCCCTTGTTTAAGAAGGGCAGCAGGGAAAAGCCTGGGAACTACAGACCGGTGAGCCTAAAGTCTGTAGTAGGTAAGTTCCTAGAAGGTATTCTGAGAGACAGGATCTACAAGCATTTAGAGAGGCAAGGACTGATTCGGGGCAGTCTGCATGGCTTTGTGCGTGGAAAATCATGTCTCACAAATTTGATTGAGTTTTTTGAGGGGGTGACCAAGAAGGTAGATGAGGGCAGTGCAGTAGACGTTGTCTACATGGACTTTAGCAAAGCCTTTGACAAGGTACCGCATGGTAGGTTGTTGCAGAAGGTTAAAGCTCACGGGATCCAGGGTGAGGTTGCCAATTGGATTCAAAATTGGCTGGACGACAGAAGGCAGAGGGTGGTTGTAGAGGGTTGTTTTTCAAACTGGAGGCCTGTGACTAGTGGTGTGCCTCAGGGATCGGTGCTGGGTCCACTGTTATTTGTGATATATATTAATGATTTGGATGAGAATTTAGGAGGCATGGTTAGTAAGTTTGCAGATGACACCAAGATTGGTGGCACAGTGGATAGTGAAGAAGGTTATCTAGGATTGCAATGGGATCTTGATCAATTAGGCCAGTGGGCCGACGAATGGCAGATGGAGTTTAATTTAGATAAATGTGAGGTGATGCATTTTGGCAGATCGAATCAGGCCAGGACCTACTCAGTTAATGGTATGGCGTTGGGGAGAGTTATAGAACAAAAAGATCTAGGAGTACAGGTTCATAGCTCCTTGAAGGTGGAGTCGCAGGTGGACAGGGTGGTGAAGAAGGCATTCGGCATGCTTGGTTTCATTGGTCAGAACATTGAATACAGGAGTTGGGACGTCTTGTTGAAGTTGTACAAGACATTGGTACGGCCACACTTGGAATACTGTGTGCAGTTCTGGTCACCCTATTATAGAAAGGATATTATTAAACTAGAAAGAGTGCAGAAAAGATTTACTAGGATGTTGCCGGGACTTGATGGTTTGAGTTATAAGGAGAGGCTGGATCGACTGGGACTTTTTTCCCTGGAGCGTAGGAGGCTTAGGGGTGATCTTATAGAGGTCTATAAAATAATGATGGGCATAGATAAGGTAGATAGTCAACATCTTTTCCCAAAGGTAGGGGAGTCTAAAACTAGAGGGCATAGGTTTAAGGTGAGAGGGGAGAGATTCAGAAGGGCCCAGAGGGGCAATTTCTTCACTCAGAGGGTAGTGAGTGTCTGGAATGGGCTGCCAGAGGTAGTAGTAGAGGCGGGTACAATTGTGTATTTTAAAAAACATTTAGATAGTTACATGGGTAAGATGGGTATAGAGGGTTATGGGCCAAGTGCGGGCAACTGGGACTAGCTTAATGGTAAAAACTGGGCGCAATGGACTGGTTGGGCCGAAGGGCCTGTTTCCATGCTGTAAACTTCTATGATTCTATATTCATTGGAGTTTAGGAGGTTGAGGGGAGATCTAATAGAAGCTTACAAGATAATGAATGGCTTAGATAGGGGGGATGTAGGGAAGTTGTTTCCATTAGCAGGGGAGACTAGGACCCGGGGGCACAGCCTTAGAATAAAAGGGAGTCACTTTAGAACAGAGATGAGGAGAAATTTCTTCAGCCAGAGAGTGGTGGGTCTGTGGAATTCATTGCCACAGAGGGCGGGACGTTGAGTGTCTTTAAGACAGAAGTTGATAAATTCTTGATTTCTCAAGGAATTAAGGGCTATGGAGAGAGAGCGGGTAAATGGAGTTGAAATCAGCCATGATTGAATGGTGGAGTGGACTCGATGGGCCGAATGGCCTTACTTCTGCTCCTATGTCTTATGGTCTTAATGAGAAAGGATTAGTTGGCAATCTGGTTGTGAGAGAATCCTTGGGGATGAGTGACCATAATATGGGAGAATTCTTTATCAAGGTGAATAGTGAGGAAGCTGATTCTAAGACCAGGGTCCTGAACCTCAATAAAGGTAACTGTGATGGTCTGAGGTATGAGCTGGCGATGACGGACTGGGAAACAATACTGAAAGGAAGGACAGCGGGCAGGCAATGGCAGCATTCAAGGAACGAATAGATGAACTCAAAGTTGTTTCATAGAATTTACAGTGCAGAAGGAGGCCATTTGGCCCATCGAGTCTGCACCGGCCCCTGGAAAGAGCACCCTACCTAAGCCTATGCCTCCAATGATTTGGCGCAAGAGTAGAAAGGGAACTGTGGCCAAACCCTGGCTTACAGGGAATTAGAGATAGTATTAGATTCAAGAAGAGGGATACAAATTAGCAAGAAAAAGCAATAGACCTGAGGATTGGGAACAGGATTGGGCAGCACGGTAGCACAAGTGGCTAGCACTGTGGCTTCACAGCGGCAGGGTCCCAGGTTCGATTCCCCGCTGTGTCACTGTCTGTGCAGAGTCTGCACATCCTCCCCGTGTGTGCGTGGGTTTCCTCCGAGTGCTCCGGTTTCCTCCCACAGTCCAAAGACAGGTTAGATGGATTGGCCATGATAAATTGCCCTTAGTGACCAAAAGGGTTAGGAGAGGTTACTGGGATCGGGTGGAGGTGTGGGGGTTATGTGGGTCGGTGCAAACTCGATGGGCCGGGTGGCCTCCTTCTGCACTGTATGTTCTATGTTTAAAATTCAACAAAGGCAGACCAAGGGGTTGATTAAGAAGGGAAAATACAATATGAGAGAAAGCTGGTGGGGAACATAAAAACTAACCGTAAAAGTTTCTGTGGGTATGTAAAGAGAAAAAGATTGAGAAAAACTAATGTCGGCCCCTTCCAGTCAGAGACGGGGGATTCATAACAGGAACAAAGAAATGGCTGAGGAACTAAATTCTTACTTTGTTTCTGTCTTCACAAAGGGAGACATGAATAATGTAGCGGAAGTTCTGAGAAACACAAGTTTCAGTGAGGAGCTGAAGGAAATTGGTGTTTGTGTATAAATTTAGAGTACCCATTTCTTTTTTTTCCAATTTTGTGCAGTTTAGGGGCAAATCCACCTACCCTGCACATCCTTCTTGGTTGTGGGGGTGAGACCCATGCAAACACGGGAAGAATGTGCAAACACCACACGGACAGTGACCCGGGGCTGGGATCGCACCCGGGTCCTTGGTGCCGTGAGGCAGCAGTGCTAACCACTGTGCCGCCCGGAAATTAGTATTAGTAAAAAAAATGGTTTTGGGGAAATTAATGGGATTGAAGGCGGATAAATCTCCAGGGCCGGATAATCTTCATCCCAGAGTACTTCAGGAAGTGGCCCTAGAAATAGTAGATCCATTGGTGGTCATTTTCCAAAATTCTTTGACTCTGGAATGGTTCCTACAGATTGAGGGGTAGAGAATGTAACCCCACTATTCAGAAAGAGAGGCAGAGAGAAAACAGGGAACGAGAGACCAGTGAGCCTAACGTCAGCAGTGGGAAAGTTGCTGGAGTCAATTATCAAGGA
Organism: Scyliorhinus torazame; assembly: GCF_047496885.1. Lineage (NCBI taxonomy): Eukaryota > Metazoa > Chordata > Chondrichthyes > Carcharhiniformes > Scyliorhinidae > Scyliorhinus > Scyliorhinus torazame. Next base: position 256,440,661 of record NC_092717.1, on the reverse strand, counting down.
TTTCATAGCACAGTATTTGGAAAGCAGGGGTGTAATCAGACAGTCAGCGTGGATTTACAAAAGGGAAATCGTGCTTGACAAATCTACTGGAATTCTTCGAAGATGTAACTAGTAGAGTTGACCAGGGAGAACAGGTGGATGTGGTTTATTTAGACTTTCAGAAAACATTTGACAGGGTCTCAAATGGCAGATTAATATGTAAAATTACAGATTGGCCTTCATAGCAAGAGGATTTGAGTTTGGAAGCGAGATGTTTTACTGCAATTGTATCGGGCATTGTGAGGCCACACCTGGAGTATTGTGTGCAGTTTTGGTCTCCTTCTCTGAGGAAGGATGTTCTTGCTGTGGAGGGAGTGCATAGATACATCGCAACATAGAAAATAGGAGCAAGAGGAGGCCATTCGGCCCTTTGAGCCTAATCCCACTTTCCTCCCATATGCTTTGATCCCTTTAACCCCAAGTGCGATATCTAACTGCCTCTTGAAACCAAACAACGTTTTGACCTCAACTACTTCCTGTGGTGATGAATTCCACAGGCCGACCGCTCTTTGGGTGAAAACATTTCTCCTCATCTCTGTCCTAAATGGTCTAACCCGTAACCTCAGACTGTGACCCCCGGTTCTGGACACCCGCCACCATCGGGAACATCCTTCCTGCATCGACCCTGTCCAGTCCTGTTAGAATTTTATAGGTTTCTATGAGATCCCTCCTCATTCTTATGAGCTCCAGCGAGAACAATCCTAACCGACTCAATCCCTCCTCGCACGTCAGTCCCGCCATCCCTGGAATCAGTCTGGTAAACCTTCGCTGCACTCCCTCGAGAGCAAGAACATCCTTCCTCAGAGAAGGAGACCAAAACTGCCCACAATACTCCAGGTGTGGCCTCACCCAGGCCCTGTATAATCGCAGCAACACATCCCTGCTTCTATACTCGAAATCTCTCGCGATGAAGGCCAACATACCGTTAGCCTTCTTTACCGCCTGCTGCACCTGCATGCTTACCTTCAGTGACTGGTGCACAAGGACACCCAGGTCCCGCTGCACACTCCCCTCTCCCAATTTACAACCATTCAGGTAGTAATCTGCCTTCCTGTTTTTGCTTCCAAAATTAATAACCTCACACTGTCCAAATTATACTGCATCTGCCATTGGTTTGCCCACTTGCCCAACCTGTCCCGATCTTGCTGTAGGATCCCTGCATCCTCATCACAATTCACCCTCCCACCTAACTTGGTATCATCTGCAAACTTTGAGATATTACATTTTGATCCCTCATCCAAATCAAATCTTCCCGCAATGAAGGCCAGCATACAATTTGCCTTCTTTACCGCCTGCTGCACCTGCACGCTTCCCTTCAGTGACTGGGGTACGAGGACATCCAGGTCTCGCTGCACATCCCCCTCTCCTAATTTGTGGTCATTCAGATAATAGTCTGCCTTCTCGTTTTTGTGGATAACCTCGCATTTCTCCAAATTATACTGCATCTGCCATTCATTTTCCCACTCACTCAACTTGTCCAAATCACACTGAAACATCTCTGCATCCTCCTCACAGCTCACCCTCCCGCACAACTTGGTGTCATCTGCAAATCTGGAGATATGACATTTTGTTCCCTCATCTAAATCATTAATATATATTGTGAATAGCTGGGGTCCCAGCACCGGTCCCTGCGGTACCCCACTAGTCACTGCCTGTCAATTTGGAAAAAGACCCGTTAATTCCTACTCTTTGTTTCCTGTCTGCCGACCAGTTTTCTATCCATCTCAGTACACTGTGTACTTTAATTTTACACACTAATCTTTTATGCAAAACTTTGTCAAAAGCCTTCTGAAAGTCCAAATAAATCACATCCACCGGCTCCCCCTCATCAACTCTACAAGTTACATCTTCAAAGAATTCCAGTAGATTTGTCAAGCGTGATTTCCCTTCATAAATCCATTCTGACTCTGTCCGATCCTGCCACTGTTTTCTAAGTGCTCTGCTGTAAAATCTTTGATGTGGAGGTGCCGGCGTTGGACTGGGGTGAGCACAGTAAGAAGTCTGACAACACCAGGTTAAAGTCCAACAGGTTTGTTTCGATGTCACTAGCTTTCGGAGCGCTGCTCCTTCCTCAGGTGAAATCTTTGATAATGAATTCTAGAACTTTTCCCACAACTGACGTCAGGCTTACTGGTCTATAATTCCCTGTTTTCTCTCGACCTCCCTTTTTAAATAGTGGAGTTACATTAGCTAACCTCCAATCTGCAGGAACTGTTCCAGAGTCTATAGAAGATGACCACCAATGTATCCACTATTTCTAGAACCACTTCCTTAAGCACTCTGGGATGTAGATTCTCAGGCCTTGGAGATTTATCCGCCTTCAATCCCATCAATTTCCCCAACACCATTTCTCTACTGATACTGATCTCCTTCAGTTCCTCCCTCTCACTAAACCCTGCGTTCCCCAACATTTCTGGTATCTGATTGTGTCTTCATTTGTGAAGACAGAACCAAAGTGTGTGTTTAGTTGCTCAGCCATTTCTTTGTCCCTATTAAGCATTCGCCTGATTCGGACTGTAAGGGACCTACATTTGTCTTCATCAATCTTTTTCTCTTCATGTACCTATAGAAACTTTTACAGTCAGTTTTTATGTTCCCTGCAACTATACTCTCGTACTCTATTTTCCCTTTCTTAATTAATCCCTTGGTCCTCTTTTGCTGAATTCCAAACAATTCTCAGTCCTCAGACCGGTTTTCTGGGCCAATTTGTCTGCTTCTTCTTTGGATCGAATACTATTTTTAATTTCCCTCGAAAGTCAAAAATTCACCACCTTTCCTGTTTTACTTTTGTGCCAGACAGGAATAAATAATAGTTGCAGTTCCACCATGCGCACCTTGAATGTTTGCCATTGTCTATCCTCTGTCATCCCTTTGATTAACGTTCCTCAATCGATCAATTCATGCCTCATGTCATCGTAGTTTCCTTAAAGACTCAGGATTCAGGACCCTCATCTCAGAATTAACTATTCCACTCTGCATCTCGATGAAGGATTCTATCATATTATGGTCGCTCATCCCTAACGGGTCTCGCACAACTAGATTGCCAATGATTCCGTTCTCATTTGTTCTGACACCCTGGGCGAGTTTGTGGTTAATTTCAGCCCCACAGACCCTGGAGACCCAACATAAGTTAATTAATCAATAATTTGTATTTTCCAAAGATCTTTAATCCTTGACTGCCCCAATGACTTACAGACACCAGATTTATAATTAAAATATTAACAACTGTTTATAAATAAAAAGGAGAAAAGATGAACAAATAAGGAAATAACAGGATAAGCATCTACCAGTCTACCTAATCCCAAGACCCATTCCACCCTCTACCCAGACACAAGGTAAGGGTCGGCGAGGAATAAAATAAAACCGGGATTAAGGGGGTCGGTCGGAGATAGAACAAAGAACAAAGAAATGTACAGCACAGGAACAGGCCCTTCGGCCCTCCAAGCCCGTGCCGACCATGCTGCCCGACTAAACTACAATCTTCTACACTTCCTGGGTCCGTATCCCTCTATTCCCATCCTATTCATGTAATTGTCAAGATGCCCCTTAAACGTCACTATCGTCCCTGCTTCCACCACCTCCTCCGGTAGCGGGTTCCAGGCACCCACTACCCTCTGTGTAAAAAAACTTGCCTCGTACATCTACTCTAAACCTTGCCCCTCTCACCTTAAACCTATGCCCCCCAGTAATTGACCCCTCTACCCTGGGGAAAAGCCTCTGTCTATCCACTCGGTCTATGCCCCTCATAATTTTGTAGACCTCTATCAGGTCTCCCCTCAACCTCCTTCGTTCCAGTGAGAACAAACCAAGTTTATTCAACCGCTCCTCATAGCTAATGCCCTCCATACCAGGCAACATTCTGGTAAATCTCTTCTGCACCCTCTCTAAAGCCTCCACATCCTTCTGGTAGTGTGGCGACCAGAATTGAACACTATACTCCAAGTGTGGCCTAACTAAGATTCTATACAGCTGCAACATGACTTGCCAATTCTTATACTCAATGCCCCGGCCAATGAAGGCAAGCATGCCGTATGCCTTCTTGACTACCTTCTCCACCTGTGTTGCCCCTTTCAGTGACCTGTGGACCTGTACTCTTAGATCTCTCTGACTTTCAATACTCTTGAGGGTTCTACCATTCACTGTAGTCTTGTTCAAACTTGTGCATGAAGATGTTGGCGTATTGGGGTGCGAATTTGGTCCCCATGGCTGCTCCGTGCGTCTGGATGAAGAACTTGTTGTCGAAGGTGAAGACGTTGTGATCCAGAATGAAGCGGATGAGTTGCAGAATTGCGTCTGGAGATTGGCAGTTGTCGGTGTTGAGTACTGGGGCTGTTGCAGCAATGCCGTCATCATGGGGGATGCTGGTGTAGAGTGCCGAGACGTCCATTGTGACGAGGAATGTTCCTGGTTCAACTGGTCCATGGGTGCTGAGTTTCTGTAGGAAGTCCGTCGTGCCGCGACAGAAGCTGGGTGTACCTTGTACGATGGGTTTCAAGATGCCCTCGATGTAGCCAGAGAGGTTCTCACACAGGGTCCCATTGCCTGAAACGATAGGGCGGCCTGGTGTGTTGGCCTTGTGTATTTTCGGGAGACAGTAGAGATCTCCAATGCGGGGAGTACGTGGGATGAGAGCACGTAGGGTGCTCTGAAGGTCTGGATCCAAGGTCTTGATCAGTCTGTTAAGTTGGCGGATGTGTTCCTTGGTCGGATCTGCCAGTAACTGTCTGTAGTGTTCCTGGTTGTTCAGTTGTCGGTATACTTCTTTGCAGTAGTCCGTTCTGTTCAGTAAGACAGTGGCCCCTCCTTTGTCTGCTGGTTTGATGACGATGCTGTGGTTGGTCTTGAGAGCGCGGATGGCATTGCGTTGTGCTTGGGTGACATTCGGGGCAGTCTTGTGAATGCGACTGATGAATCTGGCATTGACGCGACTCCTGACGGCTTGAGCATACATGTCGAGTCTAAGGCAGCGGCCTTCCGGAGGGGTCCAATTCGACTCTTTCCTCTTCGGTTGCCGCACCACAGATCTCTCGGTCTGCTGTTCCGGTTCATTGGTAGTCTGCTTGGGTTCGCTGTTGGCCTCTTGGGGTCTGTGGAAGAATTCCTGGAGCCTCATTCGCCTGATGAATTCCTCCGTGTCTGCCGCGAGACTGATGGGGCCCATTTTGGTGGTGGTGCAGAAATTGAGCCCTCTGCTGAGGACGTCGATTTCGTCTGGTTGAAGGGTGGAGTCCGACAAGTTGATAATAGATTTCCCTGTATTGTTTTCTTACTGTGACACCGGAAACAAACTGTGATATCGAAACAAACCGGTTTGACTTTAACCTGATGTTGTAAGACTTCTTACTGTGCTCACCCCAGTCCAACGCCGGCATCTCCACATCAGAGTCAGAGAGAGAGAGACAGAGAGAGACAGAGAGAGACAGAGAGAGACAGAGAGAGACAGAGAGAGACAGAGAGAGACAGAGACCAACATACCTGCTGGATGATGGCACACTGGGCACCACGGGGGTATGGGGGAGGTCACCCGCTCCTGGTGGCTGTAAAGGTGATGGTCGCCCTGGACGTCTACGCGACGGGGTCCTTCCAGTCTGTGAGTGGGGACATGTCCGGGATCTCACAGAGCTCGGTGCACAGGTGCATTCGCGCCCTCACGGAGGCTCTATATGCCCAGGTGGATCAATACTTCCCTTTCCATGTTGACCGAGCGCACCAGGATGCCCGGGCAGCGGGGTTCACTGCCATCGCCCGGATGCCCCGGGTCCAGGGGGTGATCGATGGGAAGCACATCCTCCTACGGGCACCGGCTGGGACAGGCCGCTCTACACAAACCGAAAAGGCTTCCACTCGATGACCGTGCAGCTGGTGTGAGACCATCCGCTGTGCATCATTCACGTCTGTGCCCGATACCCGGGCAGTGCACACGACGCCTTCATCCTGGCACACTCGGTGATCCCCAACATGTTCGAGGGGCGCACCCCCCACCCCCTCCCCCGGCTGAGGGGCTGGTTGCTGGGTAACAGGGGTTACCCGCTGCGGCCGTGGCTGATGACCCCTATCCGGAGGCCACAGACCGACGCGGAGACCCGCCACAACGACGCCCACACAGCGACCAGGAGCGTGACCGAGCGGAGCTTCAGCCCCCTGAAGATGCGGTTCAGGTGCCTGGACCGCTCTGGAGAGGCCCTGCATCGTGGCGGCCTGCTGTGTCCACCCTAACATCGCCCAGCAGAGGGCAACATGCTGGAGAACCGCAGGCCTCGTCCAGTGAGGACGATGTGGGGGAGGGTGCAGGTGGCAGGACAAGGGGCCCGGGAGGCTGCACAACCTGTGCCCCAGGACCAATGTGCACGGGTCGCTCTGATCGTCTCCAGGTTCACCAACTGGGTGGGGAGGAATCTGGCAACATGCGCGGTTACTGGGATACTGCCTCCCACACCCACACCCTCCCCAAACACTCCAGCAAATACCTCCCCGAGGACATCAGTCCTGGCCCTGCCCAAGTGTAACCCGTCCAGTTTGTACAGGTCTCACCTTTCCAATTATATATTCCATTGTCTGAATTATCTTTTGTATTATTGGGGGAGGGAGGACTGAGGGAGGGTGAGGGTTGGGAGTGATGTTTGGAGGGAGGGGAAGGACTGAGGGAGGGTCAGGGTAGGGAGTGATGTTTGGAGGGAGGGGAAGGACTGAGGGAGGGTGAGGGTAGGGAGTGATGTTTGGAGGGAGAGGAAGGACTGAGGGAGGGTCAGGGTAGGGAGTGATGTTTGGAGGGAGGGGAAGGACTGAGGGATGGTGAGGGTAGGGAGTGATGTTTGGAGGGAGGGGAAGGACTGAGGGAGGGTGAGGGTAGGGAGTTATGTTTGGAGGGAGGGGAAGGACTGAGGGACGGTGAGGGTAGGGAGTGATGTTTGGAGGGAGGGGAAGGACTGAGGGAGGGTGAGGGTAGGGAGTTATGTTTGGAGGGAGGGGAAGGACTGAGGGACGGTGAGGGTAGGGAGTGATGTTTGGAGGGAGGGGAAGGACTGAGGGACGGTGAGGGTAGGGAGTGATGTTTGGAGGGAGGGGAAGGACTGAGGGAGGGTGAGGGTAAGGAGTGATGTTTGGAGGGAGGGGAAGGACTGAGGGAGGGTGAGGGTAGGGAGTGATGTTTGGAGTTGATGGCATTAGTTTCCAAAGCCCGTACCTGAGCAGTTTTCTCTGTTTATAGAGGTCGGATGCCCTTCAGATCGACTGTACCGAGAATGTGAGAGCAGCGAGGGTTGCCCGTACAGCTGTGCCCATCTCAATGGGCGAGTGGATTGCTTCACTGAAGGCTGTGAAGAAGGCTGTCACTGTCCCATCAACATGTATCTACACAATGGATCCTGTGTCCAGGTTAGAGCTTCCAACTGTCCGCACAAGTTACTGATGATAAATGGTTGATGAAAGTGTGCAAAGGAAGCGGATTTCAATGGTGTGGGACTGAGTTCCACACAGAGGGCAGCATGACCCCACACTGATCCCTGCAAGTCGCTGAGCGTGGGCCTCCAGGAGGGTGCCTGGCTGTTTGTCTGTGTGAGCAGGTCTGTCTCGGAGTCCCGGCCTCTGTTGGTGGAATGTATGAGCCATTCAGAAGCAGGATTGAGTGGGCTGGAGTGGGCTCCTCAGCTCCTGCCACTGAACAGTATTATTGACAGCAGCTACCATCCCCGCAATCGCGAGTAACCCAGCTGTGACAGAATACAGGAGAATTCTTTCTCAAGGTGAATAGCGAGGCAGCTGATTCGGAGACCAGGGTCCTGAACCTCAATAAAGGTAACTGTGATGGTTTGGGGCATGAGCTGGCTATGACGGACTGGGAAACATTACTGAAAGGAAGGACAGTGGACAGAATGCGGGGTAGCGACTGGAACCCCGCTATTCAAAAAGGGAGGGAGAGAGAAAACAGGGAGCCTAACGTGGGGAGTAGGGAAGTTGCTGGAGTCCATTATCCGTGATTTCTGTGTCACATCAGGAGGCACCAAGTCGGTTAAGATTATATTGGTTGGAGTTTAGAAAAGAGAGAGTGGATCTCAGAGAATCACAGAATCTACGCACGGAGCCAGGCCCTCCGGCCCAAACTGCTCCGTGCCAACCCAAACCCCATCTCAGCCAACCCCATTATCCTGCATTTGGCCCAGATCCCTCTAAACCTTTCCTGTCCATGAATCTGTCCAAATGCCGTTTAAATGTTGTCAATGTCGCTGCCTCACCCACTTCCTCCGGCAGTTCATTCCACACACGTCCCACCCTCTCTGTAAAAACGTTGCTCCTCAGCTCCCCATTCATTCTTTCCCCTCCTAACTTAAACCTCTGCCCTCGAGCTCTCGATTCCCCAACCCTGGGAAAAAGCCTGAGTGCATCCACCCTATCCGTGCCTCTCCTGATCCTATCCACCTCTATAAGATCACCTCTCAGTCTCCTACACTCCACAGAAAAAAGTCCCAGCCTGTCCCATCCCTCCCTGTAACTCAGTCCCTCGAGTCCCGGCGACATCTTTGTAAATCTCTTCTGCCTCTCCCCAGTTTAATATCATCTTTCCTGTAGCAAGGTGACCAAAACTGACCACAATACTCCAGGTGCGGCCTCACTAACATCCTGTACAACTGCAACATAACCTCCCAGCTTCGATACTCAGTGCTCTGACTGGTGAAGGCCAGCATGTCAAAAGCCTTCTTCAACAAACAAAGAAAAGTACAGCACAGGAACAGGCCCTTCGGCCCTCCAAGCCCGTGCCGACCATGCTGCCCATCTAAACTACAATCTTCTACACTTCCTGGGTCCGTATCCCTCTATTCCCATCCTATACATGTATTTGTCAAGATGCCCCTTAAATGTCACTATCGTCCCTGCTTCCACCACCTCCTCCGGTATCGAGTTCCAGGCACCCTCTACCCTCTGCGTAAACAAAAAAAAAACTTGCCTCGTACATCTACTCTAAACCTTGCCCCTCTCACCTTAAACCTATGCCCCCTAGTAATTGACCCCTCTACCCCGGGGAAAAGCCTCTGACTATCCACTCTGTCTATGCCCCTCATAATTTTGTAGACCTCTATCAGGTCGCCCCTCAACCTCCGTCGTTCCAGTGAGAACAAACCAAGTTTATTCAACCGCTCCTCATAGCTAATGCCCTCCATACCAGGCAACATCCTGGTAAATCTCTTCTGCACCCTCTCTAAAGCCTCCACATCCTTCTGGTAGTGTGGCGACCAGAATTGAACACTAGACTCCAAGTGTGTTCTATACAGCTGCAACATGACTTGCCAATTCTTATACTCAATGCCCCGGCCGATGAAGGCAAGCATGCCGGATGCCTTCTTGACTACCTTCTCCACCTGTGTTGCCCCTTTCAGTGACCTGTACACCTAGATCTCTCTGACTTTCAATACTCGAGGGTTCTACCATTCACTGTATATTCCCTACCTGCATTAGACCTTCCAAAATGCATTACCTCTCATTTGTCTGGATTAAACTCCATCTGCATCTCTCCGCCCAAGTCTCCAAACAATCTAAATCCTGCTGTATCCTCTGACAGTCCTCATCGCTATCCGCAATTCCACCAGCCTTTGTGTCGTCTGCAAACTTACTAACCAGACCAGTTACATTTTCCTCCAAATCATTTATATATATATTACGAACAGCAAAGGTCCCAGCACTGATCCCTGTGGAACACCACTAGTCACAGCCCTCCAATTAGAAAAGCATCCTTCCATTGCTACTCTCTGCCTTCTATGACCTAGCCAGTTCTGTATCCACCTTGCCAGCTCACCCCTGATCCCGTGTGACTTCACCTTTTGTACTAGTCTACCATGAGGGACCTTGTCAAAGGCCTTACTGAAGTCCATATAGGCAACATCCACTGCCCTACCTGCATCAATCATCTTTGTGACCTCTTCGAAAAACTCTATCAAGTTAGTGAGACACGACCTCCCCTTCACAAAACCGTGCTGCCTCTCACTAATATGTCCATTTGCTTCCAAATGGGAGCAGATCCTGTATCGAAGAATTCTCTCCAGTAATTTCCCTACCACTGAAGTAAGGCTCACCGGCCTGTAGTTCCCTGGATTATCCTTGCTTACCCTTCTTAAACAAAGGAACAACATTGGCTATTCTCCAGTCCTCCAGGACATCCCCTGAAGACAGTGAGGATCCAAAGATTTCTGTCAAGGCCTCAGCAATTTCCTCTCCAGCCTCCTTCAGTATTCTGGGGTAGATCCCATCAGGCCCTGGGGACTTATCTACTTTAATATTTTTTAAGACACCCAACACCTCGTCTTTTTGGATCTCAATGTGACCCAGGCTATCTACACACCCTTCTCCAGACTCAACATCCACCAATTTCTTCTCTTTGGTGAATACTGATGCAAAGTATTCATTTAGTACCTCGCCCATTTCCTCTGGCTCCACACATAGATTCCCTTGCCTATCCTTCAGTGGGCCAACCCTTTCCCTGGCTACCCTTTTGCTTTTTATGTACGTGTAAAAAGCCTTGGGATTTTCCTTAACCCTATTTGCCAATGACTTTTCGTGACCCCTTCTAGCCCTCCTGACTCCTTGCTTAAGTTCCTTCCTACTTTCCTTATATTCCACGCAGGCTTCGTCTGTTCCCAGCCTTTTAGCCCTGACAAATGACTCCTTTTTCTTTTTGACGAGGCCTACAATATCACTCGTCATCCAAGGTTCCCGAAAATTGCCGTATTTATCTTTCTTCCTCACAGGAACATGCCGGTCCTGAATTCCTTTCAACTGACATTTGAAAGCTTCCCACATGTCAGATGTTGATTTACCCTCAAACATCCGCCCCCAATTTAGGTTCTTCAGTTCCCACCTAATATTGTTATAATTAGCCTTCCCCCAATTTAGCACATTCACCCTGGTACCACTCTTATCCTTGTCCACCAGTACTTTAAAAATTACTAAATTGTGGTCACTGTTACCGAAATGCTCCCCTACTGAAACTTCTACCGCCTTGCTGGGCTCATTCCCCAATACCAGGTCCAGTACAGCCCCTTCCCTAGTTGGACTGTCTACATATTGTTTTAAGAAGCCCTCCTGGATGCTCCTTACAAACTCTGCCCAGTCTAAGCCCCTGGCACTAAGTGAGTCCCAGTCAATATTGGGGAAGTTGAAGTCTCCCATCAACACAACCCTGTTGTTTTTACTCTTTTCCAAAATCTGTCTACCTATCTGCTCCTCTATCTCCTCTCTCTCCTGCTGGCTGTTGGGAGGCCTGTAGTAAACCCCCTTCGCTGCTCGATCTACCTGTGACTCCACCTTGGAGTGCACCTGAACTCCAAGGTCCCTCTGTTCCACGATACTCCCGAAGGTCCGACCATTCGCCGTGAAAGTCCCACCTTGATTTGACTTTCCAAAATGCAACACCTCACACTGATCTGCATTGAACTCCATTTGCCATTTCTCAGCCCACTTCCCCAACTGATCAAGATCTTGCTGCAATTTTTGATCATCTTCCTCACTGTCTACAACACCACCTATTTTAGTGTCACCTGCAAACTTAGTAATCATGCCTTGTACATTCTCATCCAAATCGTTGATATAGATAACAAACCGCAATGGGCCCAGCACTGACCCATGAGGCACACCACTAGTCACAGGCCTCCAGTCGGACAAACATCCTTCCACCATTACTCTGCTTCCTACCATCAAGCCAATTGTTTATCCAAAGAGTGGTGAGGCCGTGGAATGCCCTACCTGCAACAGTAGTGAACTTGCCAACATTGAGGGCATTTAAAAGTTTATTGGATAAGCATATGGATGATAATGGCATAGTGCAGGTTAGATGGCTTTTGTTTCGGTGCAACATCGTGGGCCGAAGGGCCTGTACTGCGCTGTATCGTTCTATGTTCTATGTTCTAATTTGCCGTCTCTCCCTGGATGCCATGTGATCTAACCTCCCAGAGCAGCCTACCATGTGGAACTTTATCAAAGGCCTTACTGAAGTCCACATAGACTATGTCTACCGCTCTGCCCTCATCAACCTTCCTAGTCACTTCATCAAAGAACTCTAACAAATTTGTAAGGCATGATCTCCCATGCACAGAGTCGTGCTGACTACTCCTAATCAAACCCTGTCTTTCCAAATGCCTGTATATCTTATCCCTCAGAATCCTCTCCAGTAAGTTACCCACCATAGCTGTGAGGTTTTCCGGTCCATAATTCTCAGGTTTTTCTTTGCAGCCCTTCTTAAATAAGGGCAGAACATTTGCTACTATCCAGTCTTCTGGTACCTCACCTGTGGCTAACGATGATGCAAATATCTCAGCCAGGGCTCCCACAAATTTCCTCTCTAGCCTCACGCAGTATTCTTGGATATACCAGGAGATTTATCAACCTTCATACATTTTAATACGTCCATCACCTACTCTACTGTAGTATGAACTGTCCCCAATATATCGGCACTAAGCTTCCCAGGTTCCCAAGTCTTCATGTCTTTCCCCACGGTAAACACAGATATTCATTCAGAACCTCGCCCATCGCCTGCGGTTCCACACACGTGTCCACTTGGTCCTTGAGGGGTCCCATTCTCTCTCTAGTTATCCTTTTTCCTTTAATCTACTTAAAGAATCCCTTCAGATTCACCTTAATCCTCTCGGCCAAAGTTACCTCATCCCCCTTTTTGCCCTCCGAATTTCCTGCTCGAGTATACGCCTGCATTCCCTGTACATAGAACATAGAACGATACAGCGCAGTACAGGCCCTTCGGCCCACGATGTTGCACCGAAACAAAAGCCATCTAACCTACACTATGCCATTATCATCCATATGCTTATCCAATAAACTTTTAAATGCCCTCAATGTTGGCGAGTTCACTACTGTAGCAGGTAGGGCATTCCACGGCCTCACTACTCTTTGAGTAAAGAACATACCTCTGTTCTATATCTATTACCCCTCAGTTTAAAGCTATGTCCCCTCGTGCCAGCCATTTCCATCCGCGGGAGAAGGCTCTCACTGTCCACCCTATCTAACCCCCTGATCATTTTGTATGCCTCCATTAAAGTCTCCTCTTAACCTTCTTCTCTCCAACGAAAACAACCTCAAGTCCATCAGCCTTTCCTCATAAGATTTTCCCTCCATACCAGGCAACATCCTGGTAAATCTCCTCTGCACCCGCTCCAAAGCCTCCACGTCCTTCCTATAATGCGGTGACCAGAACTGTACGCAATACTCCAAATGCGGCCGTACCAGAGTTCTGTACAGCTGCAACATGACCTCCTGACTCCGGAACTCAATCCCTCTACCAATAAAGGCCAACACTCCATTGGCCTTCTTCACAACCCTATCAACCTGGGTGGCAACTTTCAGGGATCTATGTACATGGGCACCTAGATCCCTCTGCTCATCCACACTTCCAAGAACTTTACCATTAGCCAAATATTCCGCATTCCTGTTATTCCTTCCAAAGTGAATCACCTCACACTTCTCTACATTAAACTCCATTTGCCACCTCTCAGCCCAGCTCTGCAGCTTATCTATGTCCCTCTGTAACCTGCCACATCCTTCCACACTGTCGACAACACCACCGACTTTAGTGTCGTCTGCAAATCTACTCACCCACCCTTCTGCGCCTTCCTCTAGGTCATTGATAAAAATGACAAACCGCAACGGCCCCAGAACAGATCCTTGTGGTACGCCACTTGTAACTGAACTCCATTCTGAACATTTCCCATCAACCACCACCCTCTGTCTTCTTTCAGCTAGCCAATTTCTGATCCACATCTCTAAATCACCCTCAATCCCCAGCCTCCGTATTTTCTGCAATAGCCTACCGTGGGGAACCTTATCAAACGCTTTACTGAAATCCATATACACCACATCAACTGCTCTACCCTCGTCTACCTGTTCAGTCACCTTCTCAAAGAACTCAATAAGGTTTGTGAGGCATGACCTACCCTTCACAAAGCCATGCTGACTATCCCTGATCATATTATTCCTATCTAGATGATTATAAATCTTGTCTCTTATAATCCCCTCCAAGACTTTACCCACTACAGACGTGAGGCTCACCGGTCTATAGTTGCCGGGGTTGTCTCTGCTCCCCTTTTTGAACAAAGGGACCACATTTTCTATCCTCCAGTCCTCTGGCACTATTCCTGTAGCCAATGATGACATAAAAATCAAAGCCAAAGGTCCAGCAATCTCTTCCCTGGCCTCCCAGAGAATCCTAGGATAAATCCCATCAGGTCCCGGGGACTTATCTATTTTCAGCCTGTCCAGAATTGCCAACACCTCTTCCCTACTTTTTCCTGACTGGTCCCCAAGTGGTCCCCCACCATCAGTCCAGCCACGTGCCCTGCCCTATTTCCCAAGAGAAGGTCAAGTTTTTCCCTTTCCTGAGTCGGGCTCCCCACTTACTGCCCAAGGAAACTTTCCTGAGCGCACTGAATAACTTCCACCCCATCTAAGCCCTTAACACGAAGGCAGTCCCAGTCGATGTTCGGAAAATTAAAATCCCCGACTATGACAAACATGTTACTCCTTTTTATTTCTCATAGAAACTTACAAAATTCTAACAGGATTAGACAGGGTTGATTTGGAAAGAATGTTCCCGATGGTGGGGGGGTCCAGAACTCGGGGTCAGGGTTTGAGGATAAGGGGGAAACCTTTTAGGACTGAGGTGAGGAGAGATTTCTTCACCCAGAGAGCGGAGAATCTGTGGAATTCACTCCCACAGAAAGTAGTTGAGGCCAAAACATTGTGTAATTTGAAGAAGGAATCAGATACAACTCTTGGGGCTAAAGGGATCGAGGGATATTGGGGGGGGGGGGGGGGGGGGGGGGAAGGCGGGGTCAGGGTATTGAACTTGATGATCAGAATGAATGGGGGAGCAGGCTCGAAGGGCCGAAGGGCCTTCTCCTGCTCCTATTTTCTATGTATATTTCTAACTGATTAATCACACTCAATCCGCCTCACAAACAATACAGAGAACAGGAAGTTGGGACAGACAGTGAACTGTGAGGAGGAGAATGATAAACAAGGACGTAGACAGGTTGGTGCAATGGGAGACAAGTGGGAGGTGAAATTTAATGTGGAGAATTGTGAAATGATTCATTATGGAAGAAGGAACATGGATAGACATTGTAAATAAAGGTACAATTCTAAAGTGGGTGCTGGAGCAGAGGGACCTGGGTGTCGGAGCAGAGGGACCTGGGTGTCGGAGCAGAGGGACCTGGGTGTCGGAGCAGAGGGACCTGGGTGTCGGAGCAGAGGGACCTGGGTGTCGGAGCAGAGGGACCTGGGTGTCGGAGCAGTGGGGCCTGGGCACCGCGCCCTCTCCCCGCCCTCTGCACGCTGTCTGCGCTGCTGTATTTATGCGATGTCTGGTCTCCTGTTCTTATGTTTTTAAACCTCCTGTTTCACGTCCAGGAATGCCCGTGTTTTATGAAGGAGGAGATTCTGCAGCTGTTCCAGAATCACTCGGTTAATTCGTCAGTGACTCCAACTATCCTGACTGACGATGGTGTCGAGCTGCAGGAGGAGATCTCATCAGGGGCCACTCTCCACCATCAATGCAGCAACTGGTAAAGAATGTTCCAGAATCAGTCCGCACAAAATGGTCAGGGGCTGGATTCTGCATTAGGGGGCGATGTTCTCCGGTCAAGCGGATCACCACAGTGTGCACCGATGCTGGGAGCGCTGCCCACACGCGACCAGATCGCTTCCCATGCAAATGCATCCGGATCGCAAGGGATTGCAATCTGAATCCCGCTATCGGGCCCCAATTTAATGCAGGCAGCCCAATAGGGAGGTCCAGCACCTCTCTCCCCCCCCCCCCCCCCTTCCCCCCCCCCCCCCCAATCCTCCATTGACAAGTGGGAGCATCCTTGCCCTGCACTCCCCTCTCCACCAGGCGAATTGCTGGGTCACCTCCCCTTCATAACACATGCAAATGAGGCTGAACTGGCCCCCCTCCCACCACCAGACCCCCCACCCCATGTCAGAGACCCCTCCCCCACCCCATGTCAGAGACCCCCAACCCCATGTCAGAGACCCCCCAACCCCATGTCAGAGACTCCCCCCCCATGCCCATGTCAGAGACCCCCAACCCCATGTCAGAGACCCCCCCACACCATCAGTCACGCCTGTCTGGAAGCTAGAGAGCAGTTCAGGCAGAAACAGTGAAAAATCACTCTTTTCTCATTTACCTGTCCCTTACACCTGCTGCCTCAGACAGAAGCTGTAAGTAAATCACAACACATCACAAGGCTTTCAACCCGCTCAAATCCTTATTGCCGGTGTGGCCTCACCAATGCCCGATACAATTGCAGTAAAACATCTCTATTCCTATTCTCAAACCCTCTCGCTATGAAGGCCAACATACCATTTCCCTTCTTCCCTGCCGGCTGTACCTGCCGCTTACTTTCAGCGACTGATGCACGAGGACACC
This sequence comes from Scyliorhinus torazame, assembly GCF_047496885.1. Lineage (NCBI taxonomy): Eukaryota > Metazoa > Chordata > Chondrichthyes > Carcharhiniformes > Scyliorhinidae > Scyliorhinus > Scyliorhinus torazame. Next base: position 256,424,199 of record NC_092717.1, on the reverse strand, counting down.
AAGGTCTCGCTGAGTATCCGCCTCTCTCTCAATTTACTCCCATTCCAATAATAATCTGATTTCCTATTTTTGCTACTGAAGTGGATAACCTCACGTTTATCCACATTACACTGCATCAGCCTTGCATGTGCCCACTCACTCAGCCTATCCAAATCCCACTGAAGCATCTCTGCATCCTCCTCACAGCTCACCCTCCCACCCAACTTTGTATCATCTGAAAATTTGGAGATAATACATTTAGTTTCCTCGTCCAAATCATTAATCTATAATGTGAACAGTTGGGGTCCCAGCACAGGGCCGTGCGGTACCCCACTAGTCACTGCCTGTCTGCTAACCAGCTGTCTATCCATCTCCAGACTCTACCCACAATCCCATACGCTTTAACTTTATATATTAATCTGCTCAGTGAGACCTTGTCAAAAGCCTTCTGAAAGTTCAACTCGACTAGTTAAGCGTGATTTCCCTTTTGTAAATCCATGCTGACTGTCTGATTACACCCCTGCTTTCCAAATGCTGTGCTGAGAAATCCTTGATAATGGATTCCAGCAACTTCCCCACTGCTGACGTTAGGCTCACTGGTCTCTCGTTCCCTGTTTTCTCTCTGCCTCCCTTTCTGAATCGTGGGTTACATTCGCTAACCTCCAGTCTGTAGGAACCATTCCAGAGTCCAAAGAATTTTGGAACATCCGATTGGAATCCAGCTAAGGTTGTGCAGTGCTGGTCCGAGGAGACAGAAGAGTTCTTACGTGACTGCTTAGAGACAGTGGACTGGTCCATATTTAAGAACTCAGCGACCAACTTAAGTGAGTATGCCACCACCGTCACAGACTTCATCAGCAAACATTTAGATGACTGCGTGCCAAAGAAAGCAGTACATACAACTGGAAACCATGGTTTAATCGGGAGATTGACTCCCTACTGAAGGACAGGTCTGAGCAGTTCAAGCCTGGCGACCCTGACCTATACAAGAAATCCAGGTTCAACCTCCGCAAAGTCATCCGACAGAGAATATCAGACTAAGCTAGTGTCCCAGATTAACGATACGGACTCTCATCGGTCGTGGCTAGGCTTCAACAGCGCACCCCCCCCCCCCCCCCCCTCGGATGAACTCAATGCATTCTATGCTCGGTTCGATGAGGAAACCAACAATCCCCTGGCGAGTGCCCCGGCAGCCTCGGACACACCCATACCCCCGAAATCAGATCAGCTTTCCTGAAAGTGAACCCTCGGAAAGCGACGGGTCTGGACGGGATCCCTGGTTGTGCACTCAAAGCCTGCGCAGACCAACTGCCAGATGTGTTAACGGACATAGAATTTACACTGCAGAAGGAGGCCATTTGGCCCATCGAGTCTGCACCAGCCCTTGGAAAGAGCACCCCACGTCTCCACCCTATCCCCGTAACCCAGTACCCCACCGAATCTTTTGGACAATGAGGCCAATTTATCACGGCCAATCCACCTAACCTGCTCATGTTTGGACTGTGGGAGGAAACCGGAGGAAACCCACGCAGACACGGGGAGAACGTGGAGACTCCGCACAGACGGTCGCCCGAGGCTGGAATTGAACCTGGCACTGTGAGGCAGCAGTGCTAACCACTGTGCCATCCCAGATCATCTTCAACCGTCGACGAATGTAATGAAGTGTTTCGCGAGGTTGGTCATGAGGCGCATCAATTCCATACTCCCAGAATACCTAGATTCCCTGCAATTTGCATACCGCCGCAACCGGTCCACAGCAGACGCCATCTCCCTGGCCCTACTCATCCCTGGAGCATCTCCACAACAAGGACATCAGACTCCTATTTATTGACTACAACTCTGCCTTCAACACTGTAATAATGACAGGCGTTCCGTCACCCCAACAGTATTTATTTGCAATAACTTATATACAAGAGCAGCTCCAAACAGTGCTGTTAGCGTTCCAGTCAACTAAGACTGCCTCACAAAGCCTACACAGGTGCTTAATGGGCTCCCTCAATGAGCTATCATTGAGGGAGCTCATACTCCAATTGGCCAACCAATAATGCCAATTGGAGGTCATTACACCCCCCCCCCCCCCAAGGTCCGAGGAATTCCTGCCAGCTGGCATTCCTCTGAACTTCTTCCTGCTCCTGTCCGGGTCTGTCACCTGTGTCGTCCGCTGGGTCGTTCTCCGACGTGGGTGGGGTGTACCTTATAGGTGCCCGTCTTTTCCTTGACGAACTCCTTGGAAGTTGTTCTTCCTCCTCCTCGGGGAGAGGTGTCGCGGCGGCCTCGTCGAACGTGTCCATCTCCGACTCTGTTGACTGGATGACGGGGTCTGGAGAAATTGCTCGGGGCTGGGGTGTGGGTATCTTTCCCGTCTGAGCTAGCCCAGCTTGAGGCGGTCCTGCTTCGACTGCCTCCACGTGTGGTTCCGCTGCCCTTATTTGGTCTAGGTGTTTATGTCGCTGTTACCCCACTCCGTCTGGTGCCAGAAACGGTCCTTCTCTGTTGGGGGAGCCTCAGCCGGTAGTTCCCTCTGTCTCCAGTAGTTCCCTCTGTCTCCAGTTAGTCCTAGCAGACTTGGGGGCAGTTCTGGGGTTTTCCTTTGGCCCTCTGTTCCTCAGGCTTTTCCTGAGGGCGGCTATCTGGTAGCTGGACCCATTGTGGTAGTCCCTCTCCCAGGTATCTACCTCCAATGGCGTGCCCAGTTCCTGCGCCCCACTTGCTGCCTTTTCTAGGGACAGTGCGAGCTGTAACGCCCGCCTGCAGTCTAGCTGCGTTTCCGCCAACAGGCGCTGCTGTATTGTGAGGTTGTTTATGCCACACACTAACCGGTCCCGAAGCATTTCTTTTAGCGTCGGCCCAAACTCACATTTTTCCGCCAGTCTTCCCAGGCGGGTCAAGAACATAGAACATAGAACAATACAGCGCAGTACAGGCCCTTCGGCCCATGATGTTGCACCGAAACAAAAGCCATCTAACCTACACTATGCCATTATCATCCATATGTTTATCCAATAAACTTTTAAATGCCCTCAATGTTGGCGAGTTCACTACTGTAGCAGGTAGGGCATTCCACGGCCTCACTACTCTTTGCGTAAAGAACCTACCTCTGACCTCTGTCCTATATCTATTACCCCTCAGTTTAAAGTTATGTCCCCTCGTGCCAGCCATATCCATCCGCGGGAGAAGGCTCTCACTGTCCACCCTATCCAACCCCCTGATCATTTTGTATGCCTCTATTAAGTCTCCTCTTAACCTTCTTCTCTCCAACGAAAACAACCTCAAGTCCGTCAGCCTTTCCTCATAAGATTTTCCCTCCATACCAGGCAACATCCTGGTAAATCTCCTCTGCACCCGCTCCAAAGCCTCCACGTCCTTCCTATAATGCGGTGACCAGAACTGTACGCAATACTCCAAATGCGGCCGTACCAGAGTTCTGTACAGCTGCAACATGACCTCCCGACTCCGGAACTCAATCCCTCTACCAATAAAGGCCAACACTCCATAGGCCTTCTTCACAACCCTATCAACCTGGGTGGCAACTTTCAGGGATCTATGTACATGGACACCTAGATCCCTCTGCTCATCCACACTTTCAAGAACTTTACCATTAGCCAAATATTCTGCATTCCTGTTATTCCTTCCAAAGTGAATCACCTCACACTTCTCTACATTAAACTCCATTTGCCACCTCTCAGCCCAGCTCTGCAGCTTATCTATATCCCTCTGTAACCTGCTACATCCTTCCACACTATCGACAACACCACCGACTTTAGTATCGTCTGCAAATTTACTCACCCACCCTTCTGCGCCTTCCTCTAGGTCATTGATAAAAATGACAAACAGCAACGGCCCCAGAACAGATCCTTGTGGTACTCCACTTGTGACTGTACTCCATTCTGAATATTTCCCATCAACCACCACCCTCTGTCTTCTTTCAGCTAGCCAATTTCTGATCCACATCTCTAAATCACCCTCAATCCCCAGCCTCCGTATTTTTTGCAATAGCCTACCGTGGGGAACCTTATCAAACGCTTTGCTGAAATCCATATACACCACATCAACTGCTCTACCCTCGTCTACCTGTTCAGTCACCTTCTCAAAGAACTCAATAAGGTTTGTGAGGCATGACCTACCCTTCACAAAGCCATGCTGACTATCCCTGATCATATTATTCCTATCTAGATGATTATAAATCTTGTCCCTTATAATCCCCTCCAAGACTTTACCCACTACAGACGTGAGGCTCACCGGTCTATAGTTGCCGGGGTTGTCTCTGCTCCCCTTTTTGAACAAAGGGACCACATTTGCTGTCCTCCAGTCCTCTGGCACTATTCCTGTAGCCAATGATGACATAAAAATCAAAGGTCCAGCAATCTCTTCCCTGGCCTCCCATAGAATCCTAGGATAAATCCCATCAGGTCCCGGGGACTTATCTATTTTCAGCCTGTCCAGAATTGCCAACACCTCTTCCCTACGTACCTCAATGCCATCTATTCTATTAGCCTGGGGCTCAGCATTCTCCTCCACAACATTATCTTTTTCCTGAGTGAATACTGACGAAAAATATTCATTTAGTATCTCGCCTATCTCTTCAGACTCCACACACAATTTCCCATCCCTGTCCTTGACTGGTCCTACTCTTTCCCTAGTCATTCGCTTATTCCTGACATACCTATAGAAAGCTTTTGGGTTTTCCTTGATCCTTCCTGCCAAGAAATTCGTGACTTGACTCTCTGTCTTCCCGCTTTGTTGTGTAGAATCTGTACCTACGCAAAATAAGGGGTGGTTTTGGGTCATAGTGCTCTTCCACCAATTGCGTTAATTGTTGGAAGGGTAGGGTGTCCGGCGTATCGGGATAAGTTAGACTACGTATAATGGCGAAGGCTGAGGGTCCGCACGCCGACAGCAGTATAACCCGTTTCCTTCCGTCCTCCGTTATCTCATTGGCCTGGAAAAAGTAACACATTCTCTCCACATACTGGGACCAGTCCTCAATAGTCGGGTCGAATGCATCCAACTTCCCAAAAAACGGCATTTTGGAAAGAGCAAGGCTTACCCTCCGAGTGCGGCAGCTGGTCTCCGCAAGGTTCTTTGTTTACCTCGTCGCCACTGTAATAATCCACAGGAGGCAGGGGTTCTGTCACCACACCAGTATTTATTTGCAATAACTATAGACAAGAGCAGCTCCAAACAGAGCTGCTAGCATTCCAGTCAACTTAAGACTGCCTCACAAAGCCTACACAGGTGCTTATATGGGCCACCTCAATGAGCTATCATTGAGGGAGCTCATACTCCAATTGGCCAACCAATAATGCCAATTGGAGGTCATTACAAACACCATAATGCCAGCCAAGCTCATATCAAAGCTCCAAAACCTAGGACTTGGCTCCTCCCTTTGCAACTGGATCCCTGACTTTCTGACCCATAGACCACAATCAGTGAGGATAAACAACAACACCTCCTCCACGTTAGTCCTCAATACCCGGGCCCCGCAAGGCTGCGTACCTAGCCCCCTGCACTCCTTATACACACACGACTGTGTGGCAAAATTTGGCTCTAACTCCATCTACAAGTTTCTTGACACACTACCGCAGTGAGTCGGATCGCGAACAACGATGTGTCAGAGTACAGGGGGGAGATAGAGAACCCAGTGGAGTGGTGTAACGACAACAATCTCTCCCTCAATGCCAGCAAAACTGAAGAGCTGGTCATTGACTTCAGGAAATGAAGTATCGTTCACACCCCTGTCTGCATTTAAAAAAATGTTTTTTTCATTATGAATTGACGGGATGTGGGTGTCGCTGGTTAGACCGGTATTTATTTCCCAACCCTAGTTGCCCTTCAGAAGATGGGGGTGGGTTGTCTTCTTGAACCGCTGCAGTCCCTCAGGTGTAAGTACACCCCCTGTGCTGTGAGGGAGGGAGTTCCAGGATGTTGCCCTAGCAACAATGAAGGAACGGTGATATATTTCATAAATTGGACCCTCACTCTCTTCCAGGACAAGTCATCCAGTACTGAGAGTTGTGAAGACAGCCCAGTCCGTCACACAAACCCGCCTCACATCTGCTGACTCTGTCTACACCTCCCGCTGCCTGGGGAAAGTGGGCAGCATCATCAAAGACCCCTCCCACCCGGGTTATTCATTCTTCCATCTGAGAACACGCACGAACAGTTTCAAAAACAGCTTCTTCCCCGCTGTTACCAGAGTCCTGATTGATCCTCTTATGGACTGACCTGATCTCTTCACACATCTTCTCTACTGAGTAGTACTGCATTCCGTATGCTTCACCCGATGCCTGTGTCTATGTATTTACATTGTGTGTTTATGTATGTCCTATGTTTTTTCATTAATGGAACGATCTGTCTGGATTGTAGACAGAACAATATTTTTCACTGTACCTCCGTACACATGACAATAAAATCAAATCCAAATCAAACGGGGCAGCAGGGTAGCACAGTGGTTAGCACAATTGCTTCACAGCTCCAGGGTCCCAGGTTCGATTCCCGGCTTGGGTCACTGTCTGTGCAGAGTCTGCACGTCCTCCCCGTGTGTGCGTGGGTTTCCTCCGGGTGCTCCGGTTTCCTCCCACAGTCCAAAGATGTGCAGGTTAGGTGGATTGGCCACGCTAAATTGCCCTTAGTCCAAAATTGCCTTTAGTATTGGGTGGGGTTATGGGAATAGGGTGGGGAGGGTGGGCTTGGGTAGGGGGCTCTTTCCAAGAGCCGGTGCAGACTCGATGGGCCCTTTTTAAAATTACAGCACAGGGACAGGCCCTTCGGCCCTCCCAGCCTGCGCCGATCCAGATCCTTTACCTAAACCTCTCTTCTATTTTCCAAGGATCTACTTCCCTCTGTTCCCCGCCCGTTCATATATCTGTCTAGATGCATATTAAATGATGCTATTGTGCCCGCCTCTACCACCTCCGCTGGCAAAGCGTTCCAGGCACCCACCACCTTCTGCGTATTTATTTTCAAATTGTATTCTCCCTTCTTAATCAACCCCTTGGTCTGCCTTTGCTGAATTTTAAACTGTTCCCAATCCTCAGGTCTACTGCTTTTTCTAGCTAATTTGTATCCCTCTGCTTTGAATCTAATACTATCTCTAATTTTCCTTGTAAAGTAAACCAGTAATAAATCCAATGCCCAGGCATTGTAGCTGCAGCTCTCTCAGCTGGTGAAGGTGGAGTGACAGGATGTGAGAGGAATGTGGATGGTGGGGTAGTGTGTGATTGGGAGGAAGTGGGGTAGGGCTGGTGATGAGGTGCAGCTGATAGAGGGATGTAAGCTCAGAGCGGGGTATAGGGCAGGTTGAGAAGAAGTGTGAATGGGAAGTGGAGATAAGAACATAACATATAAAAACTAGGAACAGGAGTAGGCCATCTGGCCCCTCGAGCCTGCTCCACCATTCAATGAGATCATGGCTGATCTTTTGTGGATTCAGCTCCACTTTCCGGCCCGAACACCATAACCCTTAATCCCTTTATTCTTCAAAAAACTATCTATCTTTATCTTAAAAACATTTAATGAAGGAGCCTCTACTGCTTCACTGGGCAAGGAATTCCATAGATTCACAACCCTTTGGGTGAAGAAGTTCCTCCTAAACTCAGTCCTAAATCTACTTCCCCTTCTTTTGAGGCTATTCCCCCTAGTTCTGCTTTCACCCGCCAGTGGAAACAACTTGCCCGCATCTATCCTATCTATTCCCTTCATAATTTTATATGTTTCTATAAGATCCTCCCTCATCCTTCTAAATTCCAACGAGTACAGTCCCAGTCTACTCAACCTCTCCTCGTAATCCAACCCCTTCAGCTCTGGGATTAACCTAGTGAATCTCCTCTGCACACCCTCCAGTGCCAGTATGTCCTTTCTCAAGTAAGGAGACCAAAACTGAACACAATACTCCAGGTGTGGCCTCACTAACACCGTATACAATTGCAGCATAACCTCCCTAGTCTTAAACTCCATCCCTCTAGCAATGAAGGGCAAAATTCAATTTGCCTTCTTAATCGCCTGTTGCAGCTGTAAAACAACTTTTTGTGACTCATGCACTAGCACACCCAGGTCTCTCAGCACAGCAGCATGTTTTAATATTTTATTTAAATAAACCCTTTCGCTGTTATTCCTACCAAAATGGATAACCTCACATTTGTCAACATTATGGTGGAGATGAGGGAGGTGTGGGAGGAGAGGGGATACAGGGGGTGTGGTAGGAGAGGTGGTACAGGTGGGTGTGTGGGGGAGTGAGGGTACAGTGGCTGTGGGGTTCAGGGGTGTGGGGGGTTCAGGTGGGTGTGGGGGTGACGGGGTGCAGGGGGTGAGGGAGTGTGGGGGAGAGAGGGTACATGGTTGTGTGGGGGTACAGGGTGTGTGGGAGTAATGGGGGGTACAGGGGGATGTGGGAGTACAGGGGGGGTACAGGGAGATGTGGGGTACAGTGGGGGTACGGGGATGTGGGGTACAGTGGAATATGGGGTACAGGGGTGTGTGAGGGTATTGCGGGGTTGGGGTACAGGGGGTGTGGGAGTACAGGGGGGTGGGGTACTCGGGGATGTAGGGGTACAGGGGGGTACAGAGGGATGTGGGGGTACAGGGGTGGGTGGGGGTATTAGGGGGTCGGGGTACAGGGGGGTGGACGTACAGGGGGGGTGGGGGTACTCAGTTGTGTGGGGGTACAGGGTGCTACAGGGGGATGTGGGGGTACAGGGGGGTGTGGGTGTATTGGGGGTGTCGGGGTACAGGGTGGGTGGGAGTACAGGGGGGTGGGGATAATCAGGGATGTGGGGGTACAGGGGTGGTAGAGGGGGATGTGGGGGTATAGGGGTGTGTCAGGGTAGTGGGGGTTGGGGTACAGGGGGGGATGAGGGTACAGGGGGGATGGGGTACAGGGGGATGTGGGGGTACAGGGGGATGTGGGGGTACAGGGGGATGTGGGGTACAGTGGGATATGGGGGTACAGGGAGATGTGGGGGTACAGGGGTGTGTGGGAGTATTGGGGGGTCAGGGTACGGGGGGATTGCAAGGGGTGAGGGTACTCGGGGATGTGGGGGTACACGGGGATGTGTGGGTACAGGGGTGTGTGGGGGTATTGGAAGGGTCGGGGTACAGGGGGTGGGAGTACAGGGGTGGGGGTACAGAGGGGGCGGGGGTATGGGGGTACTCGGGGATGTGGGGGTACAGTGGTGTGTGGGAGTATTTGGGGGTCAGGGTACAGGGGGGTGGGAATACAGGGGGGTGGGGGTACTCGGGGATGTGGGGGTACAGGGGGGCACGGGGGGATGTGGGGGTACAGGGGTGTGTGGGGATATTGGGGGGTCGGGGTGGGGGGGTGCTACAGGGAGGTGGGGGTGGTAGTATTGGGGGGTGGGGGTGCAAGGGGTAGGAGTTTGGGGAGTACAGGGGGTGGGGGTACAGGGGTGTGTGAGTATTGGGAGTCGGGGGGTTCAGGAGGGTGGGGGTACAGGGGTGGTGGGGTACAGGGGGGTGGGGGGGGTTGGAGTATTGGGGGGTACAGGGGGGTGAGGGGTGGGGGGTGGGAGTATTGTGGGGGTGGCGGGTGGGGGCTGGGGGGGTGGGAGTATTGGGTGGGTACAGGGGGTGGGAGTATTAGGGGGTGGGGTACAGGGGGTGGGGGGGGTGGGAGTATTGGGGGGGTACAGGGGGTGTGTGGGTACAGGGGAGTGAGGGGTACTGGGGTGTGGGGGTGGGAGTATTGGGTACAGGGGGGTGGGGGTACAGGGGGGTGGGGGTACAGGGGGGTGGGGGGTACGGGGGTGGGGGGTACAGGGGGGTGGGGGGTACAGGGAGGTGGGGGGTACAGGGAGGTGGGGTACTCGGGGATGTGGGGGTACAGGGGTGCATGGGGGTACTCAGTTGTGTGGGGGTACAGGGTGCTACAGGGGGATGTGGGGGTACAGGGGTGTGTGGGTGTATTGGGGGTGTCGGGGTACAGGGTGGGTGGGAGTACAGGGGGGTGGGGATAATGAGGAATGTGGGGGTACAGGGGTGGTAGAGGGGGATGGGGGGGTATAAGGGTGTGTCAGGGTATTGGGGGTTGGGGTACAGGGGGGATGAGGGTACAGGGGGGATGAGGTACAGGGGGATGTGGGAGTACAGGGGGGTATAGGGGATGTGGGGTACAGTGGGATATGGGGGTACAGGGAGATGTGGGGGTACAGGGGTGTGTGGGGGTATTGGGGGGTACAGGGGGGTGGGGGGTACAGGGGGGGTGATCTGAGTATCGAACGAGCTGCATTAACCTCCCTGTTCTTCCTGTTCAGTTCGTGTCGGAATGGACAGCTGCTCTGCTCATTCGCCACCTGTGTCGTGGACGGTCAGTTTTCCGACTGGAGCCCCTGGACACTCTGTTCCCGGAGCTGCGGCGGGATTGGGCACAGGACTAGATCACGTGACTGTTCAAACCCAGCACCAACCAATGGCGGTAGAGATTGCTCCGGACCACGAATTGATTTCAAATTCTGTCCAACCATCGAGTGTGAAGGTGAGAAAGAGAGAGAGAGAGAAAGTGTCAGAGACGGAGACAGGCACATGTGGGAGAGGGACATGGATGAGTGTGAGAGAGAGATGGAGGAGTGCGGAAGTGGGAGATGGAGGAGTGTGAGAGAGAGATGGATGAGTGCATGTGAGTGAGAACAAGAACAAAGAACAAAGAAATGTACAGCACAGGAACAGGCCCTTCGGCCCTCCAAGCCCGTGCCGACCATGCTGCCCGACTAAACTACAATCTTCTACCCTTCCTGGGTCCGTATCCCTCTATTCCCATCCTATTCATGTATTTGTCAAGATGCCCCTTAAATGTCCCTATCGTCCCTGCTTCCACCACCTCCTCCGGCAGCGAGTTCCAGGCACCCACTACCCTCTGTGTAAAAAACTTGCCTCGTACATCTACTCTAAACTTTGCCCCTCTCACCTTAAACCTATGCCCCCTAGTAATTGACCCCTCTACCCTGGGGAAAAGCCTCTGACTATCCACTCTGTCTATGCCCCTCATAATTTTGTGGACCTCTATCAGGTCTCCCCTCAACCTCCTTCGATCCAGTGAGAACAAACCGAGTTTATTCAACCGCTCCTCATAGCTAATGCCCTCCATACCAGGCAACATTCTGGTAAATCTCTTCTGCACCCTCTCTAAAGCCTCCACATCCTTCTGGTAGTGTGGCGACCAGAATTGAACACTATACTCCAAGTGTGGCCTAACAAAGGTTCTATACAGCTGCAACATGACTTGCCAATTCTTATACTCAATGCCCCGGCCAATGAAGGCAAGCATGCCGTATGCCTTCTTGACTACCTTCTCCACCTGTGTTGCCCCTTTCAGTGACCTGTGGACCTGTACACCTAGATCTCTCTGACTGTCAATACTCTTGAGGGTTCTACCATTCACTGTATATTCCCTACCTGTATTAGGGAGGCCTGTAATAAACCCCCAACATTGTGACTGCACCCTTCTTATTCTTGATCTCTACCCATATAGCCTCGCTGCCCTCTGAGGTGTCCTCCCGTAGTACATAGAACATAGAATGATACAGCGCAGTACACGCCCTTCGGCCCACGATGTTGCACCGAAACAAAAGCCATCTAACCTACACTATGCCATTATCATCCATATGTTTATCCAATAAACTTTTAAATGCCCTCAATGTTGGCGAGTTCACTCCTGTTGCAGGTAGGGCATTCCACGGCCTCACCACTCTTTGCGTAAAGAACCTACCTCTGACCTCTGTCCTATATCTATTACCCCTCAGTTTAAAGCTACGTCCCCTCGTGCCAGCCACTTCCATCCGCGGGAGAAGGCTCTCACTGTCCACCCTATCTAACCCCCTGATCATTTTGTATGCCTCTATTAAGTCTCCTCTTAACCTTCTTCTCTCCAACGAAAACAACCTCAAATCCATCACCTTTCCTCATAAGATTTTCCCTCCATACCAAGCAACATCCTGGTAAATCTCCTCTGCACCCGCTCCAAAGCCTCCACGTCCTTCCTATAATGCGGTGACCAGAACTGTACGCAATACTCCAAATGCTGCCGTACCAGTTTTGTACAGCTGCAACATGACCTCCTGACTCCGGAACTCAATCACTCTACCAATAAAGGCCAACACTCCATAGGTCTTCTTCACAACCCTATCAACCTGGGTGGCAACTTTCAGGGATCTATGTACATGGACACCTAGATCCCTCTGCTCATCCACACTTCCATGAACTTTACCATTAGCCAAATATTCCGCATTCCTGTTCTTCCTTCCAAAGTGAATCACCTCACACTTCTCTACATTAAACTCCATTTGCCACCTCTCAGCCCAGCTCTGCAGCTTATCTATGTCCCACTGTAACCTGCTACATCCTTCCACACTGTCGACAACACCACCGACTTTAGTGTCGTCTGCAAATTTACTCACCCACCCTTCTGCGCCTTCCTCTAGGTCATTGATAAAAATGACAAACCGCAACGGCCCCAGAACAGATCCTTGTGGTACACCACTTGTAACTGAACTCCATTCTGAACATTTCCCATCAACCACCACCCTCTGTCTTCTTTCAGCTAGCCAATTTCTGATCCACATCTCTAAATCACCCTCAATCCCCAGCCTCCGTATTTCCTGCAATAGCCTACCGTGGGGAACCTTATCAAACGCTTTATTGAAATCCATATACACCACATCAACTGCTCTACCCTCGTCTACCTGTTCAGTCACCTTCTCAAAGACCTCGATAAGGTTTGTGAGGCATGACCTACCCTTCACAAAGCCATGCTGACTATCCCTGATCATATTATTCCTATCTAGATGATTATAAATCTTGTCTCTTATAATCCCCTCCAAGGCTTTACCCACTACAGACGTGAGGCTCACCGGTCTATAGTTGCCGGGGTTGTCTCTGCTCCCCTTTTTGAACAAAGGGACCACATTTGCTGTCCTCCAGTCCTCTGGCACTATTCCTGTAGCCAATGATGATATAAAAATCAAAGCCAAAGGTCCAGCAATCTCTTCCCTGGCCTCCCAGAGAATCCTAGGATAAATCCCATCAGGTCCCGGGGACTTATCTATTTTCAGCCTGTCCAGAATTGCCAACACCTCTTCCCTACGTACCTCAATGCCATCTATTCTATTAGCCTGGGGCTCAGCATTCTCCTCCACAACATTATCTTTTTCCTGAGTGAATACTGACGAAAAATATTCATTTAGTATCTCGCCTATCTCTTCAGACTCCACACACAATTTCCCATCCCTGTCCTTGACTGGTCCTACTCTTTCCCTAGTCATTCGCTTATTGTGAAGATGAGGTGTGAAGTTTCAGTTGGGGCGATGGATAGTTACAAGGTAGCGAGGAAGGATCTAAAGAGAGAGCTAAGACGAGCAAGGAGGGGACATGAGAAGTATTTGGCAGGTAGGATCAAGGAAAACCCAACAGCTTTCTATCGGTATGTCAGGAGTAAGCGAATGACTAGGGTAAGAGTAGGACCAGTCAAGGACAGGGATGGGAAGTTGTGTGTGGAGTCTGAAGAGATAGGCGAGATACTAAATGAATATTTTTCCTCAGTATTCACTCAGGAAAAAGATAATGTTGTGGAGGAGAATGCTGAGACCCAGGCTATTAGAATAGATGGCATTGAGGTACGTAGGGAAGAGGTGTTGCCAATTCTGGACAGGCTGAAAATAGATAAATCCCCGGGGCCTGATGGGATTTATCCTAGGATTCTCTGGGAGGCCAGGGAAGAGATTGCTGGACCTTTGGCTTTGATTTTTATGTCATCATTGGCTACAGGAATAGTGCCAGAGGACTGGAGGACAGCAAATGTGGTCCCTTTGTTCAAAAAGGGGAGCAGAGACAACCCCGGCAACTATAGACCGGTGAGCCTCACGTCTGTAGTGGGTAAAGTCTTGGAGGGGATTATAAGAGACAAGATTTATAATCATCTAGATAGGAATAATATGATCAGGGATAGTCAGCATGGCTTTGTGAAGGGTAGGTCATGCCTCACAAACCTTATTGAGTTCTTTGAGAAGGTGACTGAACAGGTAGACGAGGGTAGAGCAGTTGATGTGGTGTATATGGATTTCAGCAAAGCGTTTGATAAGGTTCCCCACGGTAGGCTATTGCAAAAAATACGGAGGCTGGGGATTGAGGGTGATTTAGAGATGTGGATCAGAAATTGGCTAGCTGAAAGAAGACAGAGGGTGGTGGTTGATGGAATATGTTCAGAATGGAGTACAGTCACAAGTGGCGTACCACAAGGATCTGTTCTGGGGCCGTTGCTTTTTGTCATTTTTATTAATGACCTAGAGGAAGGCGCAGAAGGGTGGGTGAGTAAATTTGCAGATGATACTAAATTCGGTGGTGTTGTTGATAGTGTGGAAGGATGTAGCAGGTTACAGAGGGATATAGATAAGCTGCAGTGCTGGGCTGAGAGGTGGCAAATGGAGTTTAATGTAGAGAAGTGTGAGGTGATTCACTTTGGAAGGAATAACAGGAATGCGGAATATTTGGCTAATGGTAAAGTTCTTGAAAGTGTGGATGAGCAGAGGGATCTCGGTATCCATGTACATAGATCCCTGAAAGTTGCCACCCAGGTTGATAGGGTTGTGAAGAAGGCCTTTAGAGTGTTGGCCTTTATTGGTAGAGGGATTGAGTTCCGGAGTCAGGAGGTCATGTTGCAGCTGTACAAAACTCTGTTACGGCCGCATTTGGAGTATTGCGTACAGTTCTGGTCACCGCATTATAGGAAGGACGTGGAGGCTTTGGAGCGGGTGCAGAGGAGATTTACAGGATGTTGCCTGGTATGGAGGGAAAATCTTATGAGGAAAGGCTGATGGACTTGAGGTTGTTTTCGTTGGAGAGAAGAAGGTTAAGAGGAGACTTAATAGAGGCATACAAAATGATCAGGTGGTTGTATAGGGTGGACAGTGAGAGCCTTCTCCCGCGGATGGAAATGGCTGGCACGAGGGGACATAACTTTAAACTGAGGGGTAATAGATATAGGACAGAGTAGTGAGGCCGTGGAATGCTCTACCTGCTACAGAAGTGAACGCGCCAATATTGAGGGCATTTAAAAGTTTATTGGATAAACATATGGATGATAATGGCATAGTGTAGGTTAGATGGCTTTTGTTTCGGTGCAACATCGTGGGCCGAAGGGCCTGTACTGCTCTGTATTGTTCTATGTTCTACGTTCTATGTTAACAAGAGATTCCACTTCTTTGGTAAACCACGGTTCCCTCGCTCTACGCCTTCATCCCTGCCTGACCGGTACGTACTTATCAAGAACACGCAGTAGCTGATCCTTGAACAAGCTCCAGTTATCCAGTGTGCCCAACACTTGCAGCCTACTTCTCCAACCTATCCCCCCCAAGTCACGTCTAATGGCATCATAATTGCCCTTCCCCCAGCTATAACTCTTGCCCTGCGGTGTATACTTATCCCTTTCCATCATTAACGTAAACGTCACCGAATTGTGGTCACTGTCCCCAAAGTGCTCTCCTACCTCCAAATCCAACACCTGGCCAGGTTCATTACCCAAAACCAAATCCAACGTGGCCTCGCCTCTTGTTGGCCTGTCAACATATTGTGTCAGGAAACCCTCCTGCACACACTGTACAAAAAACGACCCATCTAATGTACTCGAACTATATCTTTTCCAGTCAATATTTGGAATGTTAAAGTCTCCCATAATAACTACCCTGTTACTTTTGCTCTTATCCAAGATCATCCTCGCCATCCTTTCCTCTACATCCCTAGAACTATTTGGAGGCCTATAGAAAACTCCCAACAGGGTGACCGCTCCTTTCCTGTTTCTAACCTCAGCCCATTCTACCTCGGAAGATGAGTCCCCATCTAGCATCCTCTCCGCCACCGTAATACTGCTCTTGACTAGCAGCGCCACACCTCCCCCTCTTTTGCTTCCTTCTCGGAGCTTACTAAAACACCTAAACCCCGGAACCTGCAACATCCATTCCTGAACCTGCTCTATCCATGTCTTTGAAATGGCCACAGCATCGAAGTCCCAGGTACCAACCCATGCTGCCAGTTCCCCTACCTTATTTTGTATACTCCTGGCATTGAAGTAGACACACTTCAAACCACCTACCTGAACACTGGCCCCCTCCTGCGACGTCAAATCTGTGCTCCTGACCTCTATACTCTCATTCTCCCTTACCCTAAAACTACAATCCAGGTTCCCATGCCCCTGCTGCATTAGTTTAAACCCCCCCAAAGAGCACTAACAAATCTCCCCCCCAGGATATTTGTGCCCCTCAGGTTCAGATGTAGACCATCCTGTCTGTAGAGGTCCCACCTTCCCCAGAAAGAGCCCCAGTTATCCAAAAATCTGAATCCCTCCCGCCTGCACCATCCCTGTAGCCACGTGTTTAATTGCTCTCTCTGAGTACAGCTGTGATATTCCCCCTAACCAGTAGTGCAACTCCTCCACCCCTTTTACATCTCCCTCTATCCAGACTGAAACATCTAAATCCTGGATTGTTTAGTTGTCAATCCTGTCCTTCCCTCAACCAGGCCTCTGTAATGGCAACAACATCATAATTCCAAGTACTAATCCCAGCTCTAAGTTCATCTGCCTTACCTGTTATACTTCTTGCATTAAAACATATGCGCTTCAGGCCACCAGTCCCGCTGTTTTCAGCAACTTCTCCCTGTCTGCTCTGCCTCAGAGCCACACTGTCCCTATTCCCTAGTTCTCCCTCAATGCTCTCACCTTCTGACCTATTGCTCCCGTGCCCACCCCCCGCCATACTAGTTTAAACCCTCCCATGTGACACTAGCAAACCTCGCGGCCAGAATATTTATGCCTCTCCAGTTTAGATGCAACCCATCCTTCTTATATAGGTCACACCTGCCCAGGAAGAGCTCCCAGTGGTCCAGATAACGGAAACCCTCCCTCCTACACCAGCTGTTTAGCCACGTGTTTATCTGCTCTATCTTCCTATTTCTAGCCTCACTGGCACGTGGTACAGGGGGCAATCCCGAGATGACAACCCTAGAGTCCTGTCTTTTAACTTTCTGCCTAGCTCCCTGAACTCCTGCTGCAGGACCTCATGCCCCTTCCTGCCTATGTCGTTAGCACCAATATGTACAACGACCTCTGCCTGTTTGCCCTCCCCCTTCAGGATGCCCGCTGCCGTTCTGAGACATCCTGGACCCTGGCACCAGGGAGGCAACATACCATCCTGGAGTCTCTTTCACGTCCGCAGAAGTGCCTATCCGTGCCCCTGAGAGGGAGCGAGATGAGTGTGCCTGAGAGAAAGAGAGAGATGGATGAGTGCGTGTGAGAGAGAGAGATGGATGTGTGTGTGTGTGAGAGAGAGATGGTTGAAGGTGTGAGAGAGACCAGTGTGCATAAGAGAGAGAGAGAGATGGATGTCCGTGAGAGAGATAGAGATGGATGAGTATGTGAGAGAGAGAGAGATGAGTGTGTGTAACAGAGAGAGAAATTAGTGTGTGTGTGTGAGAGAGAGGGAGAGAGAGAGATTGGCGTGTAAGAGAGAGAGAGATGAGTGTGTGTGAGAGAGAGAGAGATGGATGAGTGTGTGTAAGAGAGCGAGAGATGAGTGCGTGTAAGAGAGAGAGAGATGGATGAGTGCGTGTGCGAGAGAGAGAGATGCGTGCGTGTAAGAGAGGGAGAGATGTGTGTGTGAGAGAGAGAGATGGATGAGTGTGCAAGAGAGAGAGAGAGAGAGGTGTGTGTGTAAGAGAGAGACAGAGAGGTGTGTGTGTGTGTAAGAGAGAGAGAGAGGTGTGTGTGTAAGAGAGACAGAGAGATGTGTGTGTGTAAGAGACAGAGGTGTGTGTGTGTAAGAGAGAGTCAGAGACGTGTGTGTAAGAGAGAGAGAGAGGGGTGTGTGTAAGAGAGAGAGAGAGGTGTGTGTGTAAGAGAGAGATGTGTGTGTGTAAGAGAGAGAGAGAGGTGTGTATTGTGTGAGAGAGACAGAGAGGTGTGTGTGTGTAAGAGAGAGGCAGAGAGATGTGTGTGTGTGTGAGAGAGAGAGAGGTGTGTGTGTGTAAGAGAGAGGCAGAGAGATGTGTGTGTGTGTGAGAGAGAGAGAGGTGTGTGTGTGTAAGAGAGAGAGACGGGTGTGTGTGTGTAAGAGAGAGAGACGGGTGTGTGTGTGTAAGAGAGAGAGAGAGAGTTGTGTGTGTAAGAGAGAGAGAGAGGTGTGTGTGTGTAAGAGACAGAGGTGTGTGTGTGTAAGAGAGAGAGACAGAGGTGTGTGTGTGAAAGAGAGACAGAGCGGTGTGTGTGTAAGAGAGAGACAGAGGTGTGTGTGTGTAAGAGAGAGAGAGGTGTGTGTAAGAGAGAGAGAGAGGTATGTGTGTGCAAGAGAGAGAGAGGGGTGTGTGTGTAAGAGAGAGACAGAGAGGTGTGTGTAAGAGAGAGAGAGATGTGTGTGTGTAAGAGAGAGACAGATGTGTGTGTGTAAGAGAGAGAGACAGAGAGGTGTGTGTGTGCAAGAGAGAGAGAGGTGTGTGTGTAAGAGAGAGACAGAGAGGTGTGTGTGTGTAAGAGAGAGACAGCGAGAGGTGTGTGTGTGCAAGAGAGAGAGAGGTGTGTGTGTAAGAGAGAGAGAGATGTGTGTGTGTGTAAGAGAGAGACAGAGGTGTGTGTGTGTAAGAGAGAGACAGAGAGGTGTGTGTGTGTGTAAGAGAGAGACAGCGAGAGGTGTGTGTGTGTAAGAGAGAGAGAGATGTGTGTGTGTAAGAGAGAGAGAGGTGTGTGTAAGAGAGAGAGAGAGGTGTGTGTGTGCAAGAGAGAGAGAGGTGTGTGTGTAAGAGAGAGAGAGATGTGTGTGTGTAAGAGAGAGAGAGGTGTGTGTAAGAGAGAGAGAGAGAGGTGTGTGTGTGTAAGAGAGAGAGAGATGTGTGTGTGTAAGAGAGAGACAGAGAGGTGTGTGTGTGCAAGATAGAGAGAGGTGTGTGTGTGCAAGAGAGAGAGAGAGGTGTGTGTAAGAGAGAGAGAGATGTGTGTGTGTAAGAGAGAGACAGATGTGTGTGTGTAAGAGAGAGAGACAGAGAGGTGTGTGTGTGCAAGAGAGAGAGAGGTGTGTGTGTAAGAGAGAGACAGAGGTGTGTGTGTAAGAGAGAGACAGAGAGGTGTGTGTGTGTGTAAGATAGAGACAGCGAGAGGTGTGTGTGTGTAAGAGAGAGAGAGGTGTGTGTGTAAGAGAGAGAGAGATGTGTGTGTGTAAGAGAGAGACAGAGAGGTGTGTGTGTGTGCAAGAGAGAGAGGTGTGTGTGTAAGAGAGAGAGAGATGTGTGTGTGTAAGAGAGAGACAGAGGTGTGTGTGTAAGAGAGTCAGAGATGTGTGTGTGTAAGAGAGAGAGATGTGTGTGTGTAAGAGAGACAGAGAGTTGTGTGTGTAAGAGAGAGACAGAGATGTGTGTGTGTAAGAGAGAGACAGAGAGGTGTGTGTGTGTAAGAGAGAGACAGAGAGGTGTGTGTGTGTAAGAGAGAGACAGAGAGATGTGTGTGTAAGAGAGACGGAGAGGTGTGTGTGTGTAAGAGAGAGAGAGGTGTGTGTGTGTAAGAGACAGAGGTGTGTGTGTGTAAGAGAGAGAGACAGAGCGGTGTGCGTGTAAGAGAGAGAGACAGAGAGGTGTGTGTGTGCAAGAGAGAGAGAGGTGTGTGTGTAAGAGAGAGAGAGATGTGTGTGTGTTTGTAAGAGAGAGACAGATGTGTGTGTGTAAGAGAGAGAGAGAGGTGCGTGTGTAACGGAGAGAGAGAGAGAGGTGTGTGTGTGTCAGAGAGAGAGAGAGAGGTGTGTGTGTGTCAGAGAGAGACAGAGGTGTGTGTGTGTGTAAGAGAGAGAGAGAGAGATGTATGTGTGTGTAAAGAGAGACAGTGAGGTGTGTGTGTGTAAGAGAGACAGAGGTGTGTGTGTGTAAGAGAGAGACAGAGAGGTGTGTGTGTGTAAGAGAGAGACAGAGAGGTGTGTGTGTGTCAGAGAGAGACAGAGGTGTGTGTGTGTGTAAGAGAGAGAGAGAGAGATGTGTGTGTGTGTAAAGAGAGACAGAGAGGTGTATGTGTGTAAGAGAGAGACAGAGGTGTGTGTGTGTGTAAGAGAGAGAGAGAGATGTGTGTGTGTCAGAGAGAGACAGAGAGATGTATGTGTGTGTAAAGAGAGACAGTGAGGTGTGTGTGTGTCAGAGAGACAGAGGTGTGTGTGTGTCAGAGAGAGACAGAGGTGTGTGTGTGTCAGAGAGAGACAGAGGTGTGTATGTGTGTCAGAGAGAGACAGAGGTGTGTGTGTGTGTCAGAGAGAGACAGAGAGGTGTGTGTGTAAGAGAGAGAGAGGTGTGTGTGTGTCAGAGAGAGACAGAGAGGTGTGTGTGTGTAAGAGAGAGAGAGAGGTGTGTGTGTGTAAGAGAGAGAGAGGTGTGTGTGTGTAAGAGAGAGACAGAGATGTGTGTGTGTGTAAGAGAGAGACAGAGAGGTGTGTGTGTGTAAGAGAGAGAGAGAGGTGTGTGTGTGTGTAAGAGACAGAGGTGTGTGTGTGTAAGAGAGAGAGACGTGTGTGTGTGTGTAAGAGAGAGAGAGAGAGTTGTGTGTGTAAGAGAGAGACAGAGAGGTGTGTGTGTAAGAGAGAGACAGAGCGGTGTATGTGTCTAAGAGAGAGACAGAGGTGTGTGTGTGTAAGAGAGAGAGAGAGAGAGGTGTGTGTGTGCAAGAGAGAGAGAGGTGTGTGTAAGAGAGAGAGAGAGGTATGTGTGTGCAAGAGAGAGAGAGGGGTGTGTGTGTAAGAGAGAGACAGAGAGGTGTGTGTGTGTCAGAGAGAGACAGAGGTGTTTGTGTGTCAGAGAGAGACAGAGAGGTGTGTGTGTGTCAGAGAGAGACAGAGAGGTGTGTGTGTGTAAGAGAGAGACAGAGAGGTGTGTGTGTAAGAGAGAGACAGAGAGGTGTGTGTGTGTAAGAGAGAGACAGAGAGGTGTGTGTGTGTAAGAGAGAGAGAGGTGTGTGTGTGTAAGAGAGAGACAGAGAGGTGTGTGTGTGTAAGAGAGAGAGACAGAGAGGTGTGTGTGTGTAAGAGAGAGACAGAGAGGTGTGTGTGTGTAAGAGAGAGACAGAGAGGTGTGTGTGTGTAAGAGAGAGACAGAGAGGTGTGTGTGTGTAAGAGAGAGAGAGGTGTGTGTGTAAGAGAGAGAGAGATGTGTGTGTGTAAGAGAGAGAGAGGTGTGTGTAAGAGAGAGAGAGAGGTGTGTGTGTGCAAGAGAGAGAGAGAGGGGTGTGTGTGTGTAAGAGAGAGAGAGATGTGTGTGTGTAAGAGAGAGACAGAGAGGTGTGTGTGTGTGCAAGAGAGAGAGAGAGAGGTGTGTGTAAGAGAGAGAGAGATGTGTGTGTGTAAGAGAGAGACAGATGTGTGTAAGAGAGAGAGACAGAGAGGTGTGTGTGTGTAAGAGAGAGACAGGTGTGTGTGTAAGAGAGAGACAGGTGTGTGTGTAAGAGAGAGAGAGATGTGTGTGTGTCAGAGAGAGACAGAGAGGTGTGTGTGTGTAAGAGAGAGACAGAGAGGTGTGTGTGTAAGAGAGAGACAGAGAGGTGTGTGTGTGCAAGAGAGAGAGAGGTGTGTGTGTGTCAGAGAGAGACAGAGAGGTGTGTGTGTGTAAGAGAGAGACAGAGAGGTGTGTGTGTGTAAGAGAGAGAGATGTGTGTGTGTAAGAGAGAGACAGAGGTGTGTGTGTGTAAGAGAGAGACAGAGAGGTGTGTGTGTGTAAGAGAGACAGAGAGGTGTGTGTGTGTAAGAGAGAGACAGAGGTGTGTGTGTAAGAGAGAGAGAGATGTGTGTGTGTAAGAGAGACAGAGAGAGTTGTGTGTGTAAGAGAGAGACAGATGTGTGTGTGTGTAAGAGAGAGACAGAGAGGTGTGTGTGTAAGAGAGACGGAGAGGTGTGTGTGTGTAAGAGAGAGAGAGGTGTGTGTGTGTAAGAGAGAGACAGAGAGGTGTGTGTGTGTAAGAGAGAGACAGAGAGGTGTGTGTGTGTAAGAGAGAGAGAGGTGTGTGTGTGTAAGAGACAGAGAGGTGTGTGTGTGTAAGAGAGAGAGACAGAGCGGTGTGTGTGTAAGAGAGAGAGACAGATAGGTGTGTGTGTGCAAGAGAGAGAGAGGTGTGTGTGTAAGAGAGAGAGAGATGTGTGTGTGTTTGTAAGAGAGAGACAGATGTGTGTGTGTAAGAGAGAGAGAGAGGTGCGTGTGTAACGGAGAGAGAGAGAGAGGTGTGTGTCTAAGAGAGAGAGAGAGGTGTGTGTGTGTAAGAGAGAGACAGAGAGGTGTGTGTGTGTCAGAGAGAGACAGAGAGATGTATGTGTGTGTAAGAGAGACAGAGAGGTGTGTGTGTGTAAGAGAGAGACAGAGAGGTGTGTGTGTAAGAGAGACAGAGAGGTGTGTGTGTGTAAGAGAGAGACAGAGAGGTGTGTGTGTGTAAGAGAGAGACAGAGAGGTGTGTGTGTGTCAGAGAGAGACAGAGAGATGTATGTGTGTGTAAGAGAGACAGAGAGGTGTGTGTGTGTAAGAGAGAGACAGTGAGGTGTGTGTGTGTCAGAGAGAGACAGAGAGGTGTGTGTGTGTCAGAGAGAGACAGAGGTGTGTGTGTGTGTCAGAGAGAGACAGAGGTGTGTGTGTGTCAGAGAGAGACAGAGGTGTGTGTGTGTCAGAGAGAGACAGAGGTGTGTGTGTGTGTCAGAGAGAGACAGAGAGGTGTGTGTGTGTCAGAGAGAGACAGAGGTGTGTGTGTGTAAGAGAGAGAGAGAGAGGTGTGTGTGTGTAAGAGAGAGACAGGTGTGTGTGTGTAAGAGAGAGAGAGATGTGTGTGTGTCAGAGAGAGACAGAGAGATGTATGTGTGTGTAAAGAGAGACAGTGAGGTGTGTGTGTGTCAGAGAGAGACAGAGGTGTGTGTGTGTCAGAGAGAGACAGAGGTGTGTATGTGTCAGAGAGAGACAGAGAGGTGTGTGTGTGTCAGAGAGAGACAGAGGTGTGTGTGTGTAAGAGAGAGAGAGAGATGTGTGTGTGTAAGAGAGAGAGATGTGTGTGTGTAAGAGAGAGACAGAGAGGTGTGTGTGTGTAAGAGAGAGACAGAGAGGTGTATGTGTGTCAGAGAGAGACAGAGAGGTGTGTGTGTGTAAGAGAGAGACAGAGGTGTGTGTGTGTAAGAGAGAGACAGAGATGTGTGTGTGTGTAAGAGAGAGACAGAGAGGTGTGTGTGTGTAAGAGAGAGACAGAGAGGTGTATGTGTGTCAGAGAGAGACAGAGAGGTGTGTGTGTAAGAGAGAGACAGAGAGGTGTGTGTGTGTAAGAGAGAGACAGAGAGGTGTATGTGTGTCAGAGAGAGACAGAGGTGTGTGTGTGTAAGAGAGAGGCAGAGAGAGGTGTGTGTGTGTAAGAGAGAGACAGCGGTGTGTGTGTGTAAGAGAGAGACAGAGATGTGTGTGTGTCAGAGAGAGACAGGTGTGTGTGTGTCAGAGAGAGACAGAGGTGTGTGTGTGTAAGAGAGAGAGAGAGATGTGTGTGTGTCAGAGAGAGACAGAGAGATGTGTGTGTGTGTAAAGAGAGACAGTGAGGTGTGTGTGTGTCAGAGAGAGACAGAGGTGTGTGTGTGTCAGAGAGAGACAGAGAGGTGTGTGTGTGTCAGAGAGAGACAGAGGTGTGTGTGTGTAAGAGAGAGAGAGAGATGTGTGTGTGTAAGAGAGAGAGATGTGTGTGTGTAAGAGAGAGACAGAGAGGTGTGTGTGTGTAAGAGAGAGACAGAGAGGTGTGTGTGTGTAAGAGAGAGACAGAGAGGTGTATGTGTGTCAGAGAGAGACAGAGAGGTGTGTGTGTAAGAGAGAGACAGAGAGGTGTGTGTGTGTCAGAGAGAGACAGAGAGGTGTGTGTGTGTGTAAGAGAGAGACAGAGAGGTGTATGTGTGTCAGAGAGAGACAGAGAGGTGTGTGTGTCAGAGAGAGACAGAGAGGTGTATGTGTGTCAGAGAGAGACAGAGAGGTGTGTGTGTGTGTAAGAGAGAGGCAGAGAGAGGTGTGTGTGTGTCAGAGAGAGACAGAGGTGTGTGTGTGTGTGTAAGAGAGAGACAGAGGTGTGTGTGTGTAAGAGAGAGACAGAGGTGTGTGTGTGTAAGAGAGAGACAGAGGTGTGTGTGTGTAAGAGAGAGACAGAGGTGTGTGTGTGTAAGAGAGAGACAGAGATGTGTGTGTGTCAGAGAGAGACAGGTGTGTGTGTGTCAGAGAGAGACAGAGGTGTGTGTGTGTGTAAGAGAGAGACAGAGGTGTGTGTGTGTAAGAGAGAGACAGAGGTGTGTGTGTGTAAGAGAGAGACAGAGATGTGTGTGTGTCAGAGAGAGACAGGTGTGTGTGTGTCAGAGAGAGACAGAGGTGTGTGTGTGTGTAAGAGAGAGACAGAGGTGTGTGTGTGTAAGAGAGAGACAGAGGTGTGTGTGTGTAAGAGAGAGACAGAGGTGTGTGTGTGTAAGAGAGAGACAGAGGTGTGTGTGTGTAAGAGAGAGACAGAGGTGTGTGTGTGTAAGAGAGAGACAGAGGTGTGTGTGTGTAAGAGAGAGACAGAGGTGTGTGTGTGTAAGAGAGAGACAGAGGTGTGTGTGTGTGATGAACGGTTACTGCCTTATCATCATCTAAGGTGATGTCCCCTTTAAGACCAGGCTTGGAACGCTGGGGACTCCGCCTCTGGCTCCGCCCATCTGGGAGCCATACATAAAGGGCTGCCTCATGGTCTGTATCGCAGTCAGCTCTCGTCCAAATCTGTAGCATAGTTATTAGTCTAATAAAGCCCTCTTTACAGTTTAATCTCTAAGCATCATTATTGAGGAGACCTCAATTTATTCGGCTAAACTAGATTCAGGATGGACGCAGGCCTAAAACCAGAGAAGCTCAATCTGGAAGCACGAACGCCGGAGGCAAAGGAAATTTTTAAATACTGGCTGCGGTGCTTCAAGGCCTACCTGGACTCCGCAGAGACTCCCATCCTGGGGCCACACAAGCTGCGTCTACTCCACGCCCGGGTGAGTCACAGAATCTCCGCCACGCTCGAAAAGGCGACGATTTATGAAGAGGCGGTCGAGTTGCTCCGCAAGCGGTTTGTCAAACCCGTCAATGAGGTGCACGCCCGGCATCTGCTCTCTACCTGCCGGCAGCGCTCGGGGGAATCGCTCGGCGAGTTTGTTGAGAAACTCACCGCGCTGGCCCGGGACTGTGACCATCAGGATGTGACAGGGGAAGTCCATATGAACCTGCACATCAGAGATTATTTCGTGTCCGGCATCCGCTCGACCTACATCCGGCAGCGACTGCTCGAAAACGGGGCAAAAGACCTCCAGGAGACGCTAACGCTCGCCTCCTCGCTGGAGGTGGCCCGACATAACTTGGGTACGTACCCCGTGGACTCTGCCAGCCCCCCCCCGGACTTCCTCAGACTCGCCCGTATTACAGGCCTGCGCCACGCGGCGACCCGCTCACCATGGGGGGCACACCGTGCTACTTCTGCGGGCAGGGCCAGCACCCATGCCCACGCTGCCCAGCCCGCTCCACGATCTGCAGCGACTGCGGGAAGAAAGGGCATTTGCGAGGGTCTGCCTGGCCAGACCCAGGGGCCAGAAAAACAAAGAACAGCCGGCCTGAAAATCAGGCTCTCAGGCCTGAAGGCCTCGCAATGCTGCTGCGCACCGACCCGACACGCCCTCGTCTGACGCGTCATCAGCCTCGTGCGAATCATGGGAGCGGCCATCTGGTCGGCGGCCATCTTCTCGACCCGATACGTGCGACCGACGGCAGCGGCCATTTTACGACTCCGACTACCCGCGACTGGGTGCGATCACCCTCGATCAAACTCGGCCAAAACACCTGCAGAACTCCATGATGCAGGTCCAGGTCAACGGGCACGACACTGCATGCCTCTTCGACTCCGGGAGCACGGAGAGCTTTATCCACCCTGAAACGGTAAGGCGCTGCTCCCTACGCACCCATCCCGCATCCCAAACCATAGCCCTCGCATCTGGGTCTCACTCGGTACAAATCACTGGGTACTGTATGGCGGATCTCTCGATCCAGGGTGCCAAATACACCCGTTTCAAATTTTATATCCTCCCTCACCTCTGTGCCCCCCTGCTCCTCGGACTGGATTTCCATTGCAGCCACCGAAGCCTGACACTGAAGTTCGGCGGACCCTTGCCCCCCTCACAGTATGCTGCCTTGCGACACTGAAAGTCGCACCCCCCTCGCTATTCGCTAACCTCACTCCCGACTGTAAGCCCGTCGCCAACAGGAGCCGGCGCTACAGTGCCCAAGATATGGCTTTTATCAAGTCAGAGGTCCAGTGTTTACTGGGAGAGTGGGTCATCGAGGCTAGCAACAGCCCTTGGAGAGCGCAAGTGGTGGTAGTCCGGTCCGGGGAGAAGAAACGGATGGTCGTGGATTATAGCCAGACCATAAACCGATTCACGCAGCTTGATGCGTACCCCCTTCCTCGCATCGCGGAAATGGTAAATCGGATCGCCCAATACCGAGTCTTTTCCACGGTCGACCTCAAATCCGCCTACCACCAGCTCCCCATCCGACCAAAAGACCGCCCCTATACTGCCTTCGAAGCAGCCGGCCGGCTCTTCCACTTCCTCAGGGTCCCCTTTGGTGTCACAAATGGGGTCTCCGTCTTTCAAAGAGCGATGGACCAAATGGTGGACCAGTACGGTTTGCGGGCTACATACCCGTACTTGGACAATGTCACCATCTGCGGCCATGATCAGCAGAACCATGACGCTAACCTCAAAAAGTTCCTCCAGACCGCCCGAGCCCTTAACCTTATCTATAACGAGGGCAAATGCGTTTTCCACACCACCCGGCTGGCCATCCTCGGCTATGTCATGGAAGACGGGGTCCTAGGTCCCGACCCCGACCGCATGCACCCCCTTAAGGAACTCCCTCTCCCCCGCAGCCTCAAGGCCCTCAAACGGTGCTTGGGGCTTTTCTCCTATTACGCCCAGTGGGTCCCCAAGTATGCGGACAAAGCCCGCCCACTCCTAAAGACCACCACTTTTCCCCTCTCGGCTGAGGCCCAATTGGCCTTCAACCGCATCAAGGCCGACATCATCAAGGCCGCCATGCACGTGGTGGACGAAACCATCCCTTTCCAGGTAGAGAGCGATGCATCAGACAACGCCCTGGCTGCTACCCTCAATCAAGGAGGCAGACCAGCAGCGTTCTTCTCCCGAACCCTCACCGCCCCCGAGATTCGACACTCTGCAGTCGAAAAGGAGGCACAAGCCATTGTGGAGGCTGTGCGGTGCTGGAGACACTACCTAGCCGGCAGGAGGTTTACCCTCGTCACCGACCAACAGTCGGTCGCCTATATGTTCGATAACACGCAACGGGGCAAAATAAAGAACGATAAAATTTTGAGGTGGAGGATCGAACTCTCCACCTACTCGTACGATATCAAGTATCGTCCAGGGGAGCTCAACGAGCCCCCAGATGCCCTGTCCCGCGGCACATGCGCCAACGCGCAGGAGGACCGCCTGCAAGCCATCCACAATGACCTCTGCCACCCGGGGGTTACCCGGCTCGTCCATTTCATCAAGTCCCGCAACCTACCTTACTCAATCAAGGAGGTCAAGGCCATGGTCAGGGCCTGCCAGATCTGTGCGGAGTGCAAACCGCACTTCTATCAGCCAGACAAGGTTCGGCTCGTGAAGGCCTCGGGCCCCTTTGAGCGACTGAGCGTGGACTTCAAGGGGCCCCTCCCGTCCACCAACCGTTATGCCTATTTCCTCACCGTGATCGATGAGTTCTCCCGTTTCCCATTCGCCATTCCCTGCACCGACATGACCTCAGCCACGGTGATTAAGGCACTGCACAGCATCTTCACCCTGTTCGGTTTCCCTGCTTATATCCACAGCGACCGGGGTACATCGTTCATGAGCGATGAACTGCGTCAGTATCTGCTCAGCAAAGGCATCGCCTCGAGCAGAACGACCAGCTATAACCCGCGAGGAAACGGGCAGGTGGAGAGGGAGAACGCGACCGTGTGGAAGGCTGTCCTTCTGGCCCTGCGGTCGAGAAATCTCCCAACCACCCGCTGGCAGGAGGTCCTACCCGATGCCCTACACTCCATTAGGTCACTCCTCTGCACGGCCACAAATGAGACCCCTCACGACCGATTGTTTCTCTTCCCCAGGAATCTACCTCCGGGGTCTCGCTTCCACCTTGGCTGATGGCTCCGGGACCTGTTCTTCTCCGGAGGCACGCGAGGAGCCATAAAACAGACCCCCTAGTTGAAAAGGTCCGACTGCTCCACGCCAACCCCAGTTACGCCTACGTGGAGTACTCCGACGGCAGGCAAGATACGGTTTCCTTCCGGGATCTGGCGCCCGCTGGATCCTCCACCACAGACGCCCCTTCCCGCGCCGCTCCCCTGCAGGACCCGTCACCCCCTACAACACACCCCCTTCTGGCCCTACCACCCGTTGGTGAGCTCCTACCTTGCGCCCCCCCTTTACACACCCCGCCGGCGCCGGCTCCGCTACCCCCGGCCCTGCCTAGTTCCTCTGCCCCGACCCGGACCGAAGCTCCGACCGCTGTGCTCCCGGATGTGCCCTCAACCGGGACATCCGTGCCCGCCGCACCGCCGCCCGAACTGAGGAGATCGAGGAGGACGATCCGGCCGCCGAGACGGATGGACCAATGATGGCACTTCACCCCCGCCGGACTCCTTGTAAACAGGGGGTGAATGTGATGAACGGTTACTGCCTTATCATCATGTAAGGTGATGTCCCCTTTAAGACCGGGCTTGGAACCCTGGGGACTCCGCCTCTGGCTCCGCCCATCTGGGAGCCATACATAAAGGCCTGCCTCATGGTCTGTATAGCAGTCAGCTCTCGTCCAAATCTGTAGCATAGTTATTAGTCTAATAAAGCCTTCTTTACAGTTTAATCTCTAAGCATCATTATTGAGGGTACCTCAGTGTGTGTAAGAGAGAGACAGAGAGATGTGTGTGTGTAAGTGAGACAGAGAGATGTGTGTGTGTGTAAGAGAGACAGAGGTGTGTGTGTGTAAGAGACAGAGAGATGTGTGTGTGTAAGAGAGAGACAGAGAGGTGTGTGTGTAAGAGAGAGAGAGAGGTGTATGTGTGTGTAAGAGAGAGACAGAGAGGTGTGTGTGTGTGTAAGAGAGACAGAGGTGTGTGTGTGTAAGAGACAGAGAGATGTGTGTGTGTAAGAGAGAGACAGAGAGGTGTGTGTGTGTAAGAGAGAGACAGAGAGGTGTGTGTGTGTGTGGCGCACAAAGACTCCGTGAGACAAATAGAGTGAAGTCGATGAGGCTTTATTAAGCGTGTCTGTTCCCCAGCAGCCCGATAGTAAACTGGCATGCGGGGGAAGGCACCGGCTTCTTATACTTCGCCTTCAGGGCGGAGTATGAGGTCAACGGCCAACCAGGACCCGGGATCTGTCAGCCAATGACATTAGGGCTTCCAGTCCCACATGACCCCCAATACATACTACCACAGTGTGTAAGAGAGAGAGAGAGGTGTGTGTGTGTGTGTAAGAGAGAGACAGAGAGGTGTGTGTGTGTAAGAGAGAGACAGAGGGTGGTGAAGAAGGCATTCGGCATGCTTGGTTTCATTGGTCAGAACATTGAATATAGGAGTTGGGACGTCTTGTTGAAGTTGTACAAGGCATTGGTACGGCCACACTTGGAATACTGTGTGCAGTTCTGGTCACCCTATTATAGAAAGGATATTATTAAACTAGAAAGAGTGCAGAAAAGATTTACTAGGATGTTGCCGGGACTTGATGGTTTGAGTTATAAGGAGAGGCTGGATAGACTGGGACTTTTTTCCCTGGAGCGTAGGAGGCTTAGGGGTGATCTTATAGAGGTCTATAAAATAATGAGGGGCATAGATAAGGTAGATAGTCAACATCTTTTCCCAAAGGTAGGGGAGTCTAAAACTAGAGGGCATAGATTTAAGGTGAGAGGGGAGAGATTCAGAAGGGCCCAGAGGGGCAATTTCTTCACTCAGAGGGTAGTGAGTGTCTGGAATGGGCTGCCAGAGGTAGTAGTAGAGGCGGGTACAATTGTGTCTTTTAAAAAGCATTTAGATGGTTACATGGGTAAGATGGGTATAGAGGGTTATGGGCCAAGTGCGGGCAACTGGGACTAGCTTAATGGTAAAAAACTGGGCGGCATGGACTGGTTGGGCCGAAGGGCCTGTTTCCATGCTGTCAACTTCTATGATTCTATTCTAAGAGAGAGAGAGGTGTGTGTGTGTAAGAGAGAGACAGAGAGCTGTGTGTGTGTACGAGAGAGACAGAGAGGTGTGTGTGTGTAAGAGAGAGAGAGAGAGAGGTGTGTGTGTGTAAGAGAGAGACAGAGAGGTGTGTGTGTAAGAGAGAGAGAGAGGTGTGTGTGTGTAAGAGAGAGACAGAGGTGTGTGTGTGTAAGAGACAGAGAGATGTGTGTGTGTAAGAGAGAGAGAGGTGTGTGTGTGTAAGAGAGAGAGACAGAGAGGTGTGTGTGTGTAAGAGAGAGAGAGAGGTGTGTGTGTGTAAGAGAGAGACAGAGAGGTGTGTGTGTGTAAGAGAGAGACAGAGAGGTGTGTGTGTAAGAGAGAGACAGAGAGGTGTGTGTGTGTAAGAGAGAGGCAGAGAGTGTGTGTGTGTAAGAGAGAGACAGAGGTGTGTGTGTGTAAGAGAGAGACAGAGGTGTGTGTGTGTAAGAGACAGAGAGATGTGTGTGTGTAAGAGAGAGAGAGGTGTGTGTGTGTAAGAGAGAGAGAGAGAGGTGTGTGTAAGAGAGAGGCAGAGAGGTGTGTGTGTAAGCGAGAGAGAGAGAGGTGTGTGTGTAAGAGAGAGACAGAGGTGTGTGTGTAAGAGAGAGGCAGAGAGGTGTGTGTGTAAAGAGAGACAGAGGGGGGGTGTGTGTAAGAGAGAGACAGAGAGGTGTGTGTGTAAGAGAGAGACAGAGAGGTGTGTGTGTGTAAGAGAGAGACAGGTGTGTGTGTGTGTACGAGAGAGGCAGAGAGGTGTGTGTGTGTAAGAGAGAGACAGAGAGTGTGTGTGTGTAAGAGAGAGACAGAGGTGTGTGTGTAAGAGAGAGGCAGAGAGGTGTGTGTGTGTAAGAGAGAGACAGAGATGTGTGTGTGTAAAGAGAGACAGAGGGGGGGGTGTGTAAGAGAGAGACAGAGGTGTGTGTGTAAGAGAGAGACAGAGAGGTGTGTGTGTGTAAGAGAGAGACAGGTGTGTGTGTGTGTACGAGAGAGGCAGAGAGGTGTGTGTGTGTAAGAGAGAGACAGAGAGTGTGTGTGTGTAAGAGAGAGACAGAGGTGTGTGTGTAAGAGAGAGGCAGAGAGGTGTGTGTGTGTAAGAGAGAGACAGAGATGTGTGTGTAAGAGACAGAGTGTGTGTGTGTAAGAGAGAGGCAGAGAGGTGTGTGTGTGTAAGAGAGAGACAGAGATGTGTGTGTGTAAGAGACAGAGAGATGTGTGTGTAAGAGACAGAGTGTGTGTGTGTAAGAGAGAGGCAGAGAGGTGTGTGTGTGTAAGAGAGAGACAGAGATGTGTGTGTGTAAGAGACAGAGAGATGTGTGTGTAAGAGACAGAGTGTGTGTGTGTAAGAGAGAGGCAGAGAGGTGTGTGTGTGTAAGAGAGACAGAGAGGTGTGTGTGTAAGAGACAGAGAGGTGTGTGTGTAAGAGAGACAGAGAGGTGTGTGTGTGTAAGAGAGAGACAGAGAGGTGTGTGTGTAAGAGAGAGACACAGAGGTGTGTGTGTGTAAGAGAGACAGAGAGATGTGTGTGTAAGAGACAGTGAGGTGTGTGTGTGTAAGAGAGAGGCAGAGAGGTGTGTGTGTGTAAGAGAGAGAAATGTTTGTTAACCCCATAGGTTCTCATTGACCATTTGACTTTGATCTTTGGGCCTCGGATGAAAAGCCCCATTCACTGTCTCCACCTGCAGGATATGCTGAGCAGTCATTGCTGATGCCTCTAACCAGTCTCTTTCTTTCAGTATCCGTGCCAACTGGGGAGCCTGTCACCAGTTTACCAGGTAATGGCAAAGATTCATCACCGTCTTCACAATCACCATCCTCCCTCTCTCTTACTGTCACTCTCTCTCTCTCAGTCCCTCGGTCACTGTCTTTGTCTTTTGCTCTTTCTCTCACACTCTCTTTCTTTTCATCTCGCTCACAAGATTAATTTTGTGCAAGACATTTTGTCAGAATTGTAGCATTTCTGTCTTATTATTTACAACACAGATCAGTTCGTAATGATGTTTAAATAGATAGTTGTGTACATATAGAAACTATGCTTTCTATGAGCAGGCATCAAATCCATCACCTGTTCCCCATTTCCCTTTAACCCGTTTTTTAACAGAAATATATCTGTCTCATTCTTGACTCAGTCTGCACCACACTATGGGGCAGAGCTCCACAAATTAATCATCCTCTGCGAGAAGTAGTTCCTCCTCATCTCAGTTGTGGGGATAAGGTGGGAAAGTGGAGTTGAGGATTATCATATCAAATCAGTGATGATCTCATTGAATGCGGAGCAAACTCGATGGTGTTATGGGCCAGAGTATAGAGAACCCCAAAGTGTATCATGGAGTTCACCTGACCCACAACTTTTACTAGATTGTGGTATGGGGAGCACACGGCCCACTCTACAGGTGTGGGACAGCAGAAATGGGAAAGTATTTTTTAAAGCAAAACAATGTTTATTCTATGAACTCAAGTTAACCTTTTTAAAACAAACAGTGAACATCTTAGCAACCATTAATTCAAATACAACCCCCAAAGAATACAACACTAAATAATCCTTACTTTCCTTTTAACATCCATAAGACTTAAAACAAACCTTTCAACAGAAGCACATCAGGTTTAAATTCACTATTGAGAACATTTATAATTCTGAATTCACCAAATGATCATGGCAGAGAGAACAACAGTACACCTGCTTTGTCTGGCTTCAGCTCCAACACTGAAACCAAACCAAAAAAATGCAGACACACCCAAGTTTTTATCAAAGTGAAACTAAAAAGCAGAGCCAGAGCTCAGCTCCACCCACACTCTGACATCACTGCAGTAATAAACACCCATTCCTTAAAGGTACGCCCACTACAGTTATTCTATAAAAACACCCATTTCTTAAAGGTACTCCCACATGACAATGGGCCGAATGGCCAACTTCTGCTCCAACATTTTATGATCTCATTCGCCATGCCAATGCTTTGAGAAATCAGGTTCAACCGGCCTGGTGTGAATTTGAACACCTTGACAGTTAACCCTGCTGCATTCTCCATGGCAATGTTGCGACCAATCAGCGTCCATTTGTCAAACAACCAATCATAGAATCATAGAATGTACAGTGCAGAAGGAGGCCATTCCGCCCATCGAGTCTGCACCGGCCCTTGGAAAGAGCACCGTACCTAAGCCCACACCTCCACCCTATCCCTACACCATCTCCGTAACCCCATCTAACCTGTTTTTGAACACTAAGGGCAATTTATCATGGCCAATCCACCTAACCTGCACATCCTTGGACTGTGGGAGGAAACCGGAGCACCCGAAGGAAACCCACACAGACACGGGGAGAATGTGCAGACTTCACACAGACAGTGACCCAGTGGGGAATCGAACCTGGGACCCTGGAGCTGTGTAGCAACAGTGCTAAGCACAGTGCTACCATGCTGCCCACAATCCTTTTTCATGCAATATAAATTGTTGTTTGCTTATTTCAGTTATGCGGATAGATTGGAGGGTTTGGGAATGTTTGGGAGGGTTTGGCGAAGAAGAGATTTGATAGAGATGTTCGAAATCACGAGGGGGCTGGACAGAAACTTCCTGCCCGGAAAAGCATCGGGAACGAGAGGGCTCAGAATTAAAGTGATTGGTAAAAGAAGCAAATGTGATGTCACAAAAAGGTCTGTCACCAGCGAGTGGTTGGAGTCGGGAATGCACGGGGCATTCAGGAGGGGATTTGATGATTATTTGAATAGAAACACTGTGCAGCGGGGGGGTGGGGGAGAGTGGCACTGAGTCAGGATGCTCATTCGGAGAGTCGGTGCAGATATGATGGGCTGAATAGCCTCCTTCTGTACCGTAATGACTCAGTATTTTACGATTGGTTTATCTTGCGCACTGTCCTGATAAGTGCAGGATGAAAAGCTTCGACAGCATATCTCTTTCTTTCAGCAATACACCAATTCCCTGCTACCAATTGGCTAATAGAGAGTCTCCAATCTGTACGGAGGACAACGCACTTTCCACCCATTCCTACCCTTGTTTTGGGAACGAGGGGAATGCCAGACTCCAGTCAGAGCTTTCTCAGCCTCTGGCAATTCATTCTACCTCCCACATTTCGGGTCGGCACGGCGACACAGTGGTTAGCACTGCTGCCTCACAGCGCAGGGCCGCACGGTGACACAGTGATTAGCACTGCTGCCTCACAGCGCAGGGCCGCACGGTGACACAGTGATTAGCACTGCTGCCTGCCAGCGCAGGGCCGCACGGTGACACTGTGATTAGCACGGCTGCCTCACAGCGCAGGGCCGCACGGTGACACAGTGATTAGCACTGCTGCCTCACAGCGCAGAGCCGCACGGTGACACAGTGGTTAGCACTGCTGCCTTACAGTGCCAGGGCCGCACGGTGACACAGTGGTTAGCACTGCTGCCTCACAGCACAGGGCCGCACGGTGACACAGTGGTTAGCACTGCTGCCTGCCAGGGCCGCACGGTGACACAGTGATTAGCACTGCTGCCTCACAGCGCAGGGCCGCACGGTGACACAGTGATTAGCACTGCTGCCTCACAGCGCAGGGCCGCACGGTGACACAGTGATTAGCACTGCTGCCTCACAGCGCAGGACCGCACGGTGACACAGTGATTAGCACTGCTGCCTCACAGCGCAGGGCCGCACGGTGACACAGTGATCAGCACTGCTGCCTCACAGCGCAGGGCCACACGGTGACACAGTGATTAGCACTGCTGCCTCACAGCGCAGGGCCGCACGGTGACACAGTGATTAGCACTGCTGCCTCACAGCGCAGGGCCGCACGGTGACACAGTGGTTAGCATTGCTGCCTCACAGCGCAGGGCCGCACGGTGACACAGTGGTTAGCACTGCTGCTCACAGCACAGGGCCGCACGGTGACACAGTGATTAGCACTGCTGCCTCACAGCGCAGGGCCGCACGGTGACACAGTGATTAGCACTGCTGCCTCACAGCGCAGGGCCGCACGGTGACACAGTGATTAGCACTGCTGCCTCACAGCGCAGGGCCGCACGGTGACACAGTGATTAGCACTGCTGCCTCACAGCGCAGGGCCGCACGGTGACACAGTGATTAGCACTGCTGCCTCACAGTGCCAGGGCCGCACGGTGACACAGTGATTAGCACTGCTGCCTCACAGCGCAGGGCCGCACGGTGACAGTGATTAGCACTGCTGCCTCACAGCGCCAGGGCCGCACGGTGACACAGTGATTAGCACTGCTGCCTCACAGTGCCAGGGCAGCACGGTGACACAGTGATTAGCACTGCTGCCTCACAGCACAGGGCCGCACGGTGACACAGTGATTAGCACTGCTGCCTCACAATGCAGGGCCGCACGGTGACACAGTGATTAGCACTGCTGCCTCACAGCGCAGGGCCGCACGGTGACACAGTGATTAGCACTGCTGCCTCACAGCGCAGGGCAGCACGGTGACACAGTGATTAGCACTGCTGCCTCACAGCGCAGGGCAGCACGGTGACACAGTGATTAGCACTGCTGCCTCACAGCGCTAGGGTCCCAGGTTCGATTCCTGGCTTGGGTCACTGTCTGTGTTGTGTCTGCATGTTCTTCCCGTGTGAGCGTGGGTTTCCTCCTGGTGCTCCGGTTTCCTCCCACAGTCCAAAGATAGAACATAGAACATAGAACAATACAGCGCAGTACAGGCCCTTCGGCCCACGATGTTGCACCGAAACAAAAGCCATCTAACCTACACTATGCCATTATCATCCATATGTTTATCCAATAAACTTTTAAATGCCCTCAATGTTGGCGAGTTCACTACTGTAGCAGGTAGGGCATTCCACGGCCTCACTACTCTTTGCGTAAAGAACCTACCTCTGACCTCTGTCCTATATCTATTACCCCTCAGTTTAAAGTTATGTCCCCTCATGCCAGGCATATCCATCCGCGGGAGAAGGCTCTCACTGTCCACCCTATCCAACCCCCTGATCATTTTGTATGCCTCTATTAAGTCTCCTCTTAACCTTCTTCTCTCCAACGAAAACAACCTCAAGTCCATCAGCCTTTCCTCATAAGATTTTCCCTCCATACCAGGCAACATCCTGGTAAATCTCCTCTGCACCCGCTCCAAAGCCTCCACGTCCTTCCTATAATGCGGTGACCAGAACTGTACGCAATACTCCAAATGCGGCCGTACCAGAGTTCTGTACAGCTGCAACATGACCTCCCGACTCCGGAACTCAATCCCTCTACCAATAAAGGCCAACACTCCATAGGCCTTCTTCACAACCCTATCAACCTGGGTGGCAACTTTCAGGGATCTATGTACATGGACACCTAGATCCCTCTGCTCATCCACACTTTCAAGAACTTTACCATTAGCCAAATATTCTACATTCCTGTTATTCCTTCCAAAGTGAATCACCTCACACTTCTCTACATTAAACTCCATTTGCCACCTCTCAGCCCAGCTCTGCAGCTTATCTATATCCCTCTGTAACCTGCTACATCCTTCCACACTATCGACAACACCACCGACTTTAGTATCGTCTGCAAATTTACTCACCCACCCTTCTGCGCCTTCCTCTAGGTCATTGATAAAAATGACAAACAGCAATGGCCCCAGAACAGATCCTTGTGGTACTCCACTTGTAACTGAACTCCATTCTGAACATTTCCCATCAACCACCACCCTCTGTCTTCTTTCAGCTAGCCAATTTCTGATCCACATCTCTAAATCACCCTCAATCCCCAGCCTCCGTATTTTTTGCAATAGCCTACCGTGGGGAACCTTATCAAACGCTTTGCTGAAATCCATATACACCACATCAACTGCTCTACCCTCGTCTACCTGTTCAGTCACCTTCTCAAAGAACTCAATAAGGTTTGTGAGGCATGACCTACCCTTCACAAAGCCATGCTGACTATCCCGGATCATATTATTCCTATCTAGATGATTATAAATCTTGTCTCTTATAATCCCCTCCAAGGCTTTACCCACTACAGACGTGAGGCTCACCGGTCTATAGTTGCCGGGGTTGTCTCTGCTCCCCTTTTTGAACAAAGGGACCACATTTGCTGTCCTCCAGTCCTCTGGCACTATTCCTGTAGCCAATGATGACATAAAAATCAAAGCCAAAGGTCCAGCAATCTCTTCCCTGGCCTCCCAGAGAATCCTAGGATAAATCCCATCAGGTCCCGGGGACTTATCTATTTTCAGCCTGTCCAGAATTGCCAACACCTCTTCCCTACGTACCTCAATGCCATCTATTCTATTAGCCTGGGGCTCAGCATTCTCCTCCACAACATTATCTTTTTCCTGAGTGAATACTGACGAAAAATATTCATTTAGTATCTCGCCTATCTCTTCAGACTCCACACACAATTTCCCATCCCTGTCCTTGACTGGTCCTACTCTTTCCCTAGTCATTCGCTTATTCCTGACATACCTATAGAAAGCTTTTGGGTTTTCCT
Organism: Scyliorhinus torazame; assembly: GCF_047496885.1. NCBI lineage: Eukaryota > Metazoa > Chordata > Chondrichthyes > Carcharhiniformes > Scyliorhinidae > Scyliorhinus > Scyliorhinus torazame. The sequence goes on along the minus strand of NC_092717.1, from coordinate 256,386,517 downwards.
TGATCCTTCCTGCCAAATACTTCTCATGTCCCCTCCTTGATCGTCTTAGCTCTCTCTTTAGATCCTTCCTCGCTACCTTGTAACTATCCATCGCCCCAACCGAAACTTCACACCTCATCTTCACATAGGCCTCCTTCTTCCTCTTAACAAGAGATTCCACTTCTTTGGTAAACCACGGTTCCCTCGCTCGACGCCTTCCTCCCTGTCTGACCGGTACATACTTATCAAGAACACGCAGTAGCTGATCCTTGAACAAGCCCCACTTATCCAGTGTGCCCAACACTTGCAGCCTACTTCTCCACCTTATCCCCCCCAAGTCACGTCTAATGGCATCATAATTGCCCTTCCCCCAGCTATAACTCTTGCCCTGCGGTGTATACTTATCCCTTTCCATCATTAACGTAAACGTCACCGAATTGTGGTCACTGTCCCCAAAGTGCTCTCCTACCTCCAAATCCAACACCTGGCCTAGTTCATTACCCAAAACCAAATCCAACGTGGCCTCGCCTCTTGTTGGCCTGTCAACATATTGTTTCAGGAAACCCTCCTGCACACACTGTACAAAAAACGACCCATCTATTGTACTCGAACTATATCTTTTCCAGTCAATATTTGGAAAGTTAAAGTCTCCCATAATAACTACCCTGTTACTTTCGCTCATATCCAGAATCATCTTCGCCATCCTTTCCTCTACATCCCTAGAACTATTAGGAGGCCTATAAAAAAACTCCCAACAGGGTGACCTCTCCTTTCCTGTTTCTAACTTCAGCCCATACTACCTCGGAAGATGAGTCCCCATCTAGCATCCTCTCCGCCACCGTAATACTGCTCTTGACTAGCAGCGCCACACCTCCCCCTCTTTTGCCTCCTTCTCTGAGCTTACTAAAACACCTAAACCCCGGAACCTGCAACATCCATTCCTGTCCCTGCTCTATCCATGTCTCCGAAATGGCCACAACATCGAAGTCCCAGGTACCAACCCATGCTGGCAGTTCCCCTACCTTGTTTCGTATACTCCTGGCATTGAAGTAGACACACTTCAAACCACCTACCTGAACACTGGCCCCCTCCTGCGACGTCAAATCTGTGCTCCTGACCTCTATACTCTCATTCTCCCTTACCCTAAAACTACAATCCAGGTTCCCATGCCCCTGCTGCATTAGTTTAAACCCCCCAAAGAGATGTATCAGTTAGGTGGAGATGATGGGATAGGTGCTCTTTCGGGTGGTTGTTGCAGACTTGATGGGGTGAATGGCCTTGTTCAGCACAGTTGGGATTCTCTCAGTAGCTCAGTCTCTCTTCCTCCTGATGTGTTTACCTCGCTTATTTACACATTTGCCAAATTCCCAATGTTTGCAGCTCCATCTGAACCGTCACATCGGAAAATTCCCAGCTCAGCGCAGGGAACTCTTTATTCAGCTCAATCATGAAGCATCAACACTTCAAATCACTAACATGTGTCTGGACCACCAGCTTTTCATAGATTCTGCCCAGAAATGTGATTTTATCTTTTTAAAATACCTCCCTGAGGACCTGTACAATCAAGGGGGCATCACAGCTTGTGTCACTCTCTCTGTCTCTGTCACTCTCTCTCTGTCTCTGTCACTCTCTCTCTGTTTCTCTCACTCTCTCTGTTTCTCTCACTCTCTCTGTTTCTCTCACTCTCTCTGTTTCTCTCACTCTCTCTGTTTCTCTCACACTCTCTGTTTCTCTCACACTCTCTGTTTCTCTCACACTCTCTGTTTCTCTCACACTCTCTGTTTCTCTCACACTCTCTGTTTCTCTCACACTCTCTGTTTCTCTCACACTCTCTGTTTCTCTCACACTCTCTGTTTCTCTCACACTCTCTGTTTCTCTCACACTCTCTGTTTCTGTCTCACTCTCTGTTTCTGTCTCACTCTCTGTTTCTGTCTCTCTCGCTGTTTCTGTCTCTCTCGCTGTTTCTGTCACTCTCGCTGTTTCTGTCACTCTCGCTGTTTCTGTCACTCTCTGTTTCTCTCACTCTCTGTTTCTGTCTCTCTCTCTGTTTCTCTCTCTCTCTGTTTCTGTCTCTCTCTCTGTTTCTCTCTCTCTCTGTTTCTGTCACTCTCTCTGTTTCTGCCTCTCTCTCTGTTTCTGTCACTCTCTCTGTTTCTGCCTCTCTCTCTATTTCTGTCACTCTCTCTGTTTCTGTCACACTTCTCTCTCTATTTCTGTCACTCTCTCTGTTTCTGTCACTCTCTCTGTTTCTGTCACTCTCTCTATTTCTGTCTCTCTGTTTCTGTCACTCTCATTTTTTGAAGAATAAAGGGATTAAGGGTTATGGTGTTTGGGCCGGAAAGTGGAGCTGAGTCCACAAAAGATCAGCCATGATCTCATTGAATGGTGGAGCAGGCTCGAGGGGCCAGATGGCCGACTCCTGCTCCTCGTTCTTAAGTCCTTACGTTCTTATGTTTCTGTCGTGCTCTCCCTCACTCTTTCTCCATCTGCCACTCGTTTGTTCTGGTCTTGATCTTTCTGTAACTCTGTGTTGCTCACTCTCTGACACTTTTTCTCTGTCACTAATTCTCTCACTCTGTCTCTTTTTAGTTATTCTCACTCTCTTGTCTGTAGATTCTGATGGATTTTCTCCCTGGTCTTCCTGGACCCGATGTTCGAGGAACTGCACAGATACCCAGTTTCGCAGCATCAAGAGTCGGACTCGTTCCTGTCAGAATCATCACAACTGCACCGGGGAAACATTCCAGCAGCGACCCTGCAACCTGCCCCAATGCACAAGTAACCTCGGGGTCAGGGGTTAGGACTGGGGCTTGGGGTTAGGGATTGAAGGTCAGGGTTCAGGGGCAATACGCGGCAGATGCAGCGTAACGTGAATAGGTGTAAACGTCTCCAGGTTTGGATGGAGAAACAGAATGACAGATATTATTTAACTGGGGATAGATTGGGAAATGCTGATGTACAGAGGGACCTGGGTGTCCCAGGACACCCATCAGTGAAACAAAAACAGAAAATACTGGACAACCTTGGTAGGTCTGACAGCGGAGAGAGAAGAAAAAGATTCTTAGAGACAGGATTTACTCACATTTGGAAACAAATGGACATATTAGTGATGGACAGCATGGTCTTGTGAAGGGGAGGTCGTGCCTCACTAATTTGATCAAGTTTTTCGAGGAAGTGACAAAGATGATTGATGAGGGAAAGGCAGTAGATGCTGTCCTTGGAAAGGGTCCAGAGAGGTTCACAAGAATGATCCCTGGAATGAAGAGCTTGTCTTATGAGGACCGGTTGAGGACTCTGGGTCTGTACTCGTTGGAGTTTAGAAGGATGAGGGGGGATCTTATTGAAACTTACAGGATACTGCGAGGCCTGGATAGAGTGGACGTGGAGAGGATGATTCCAGTTGTAGGAAAAACTAGAAGCAGAGGACACCATCTCAGAATAAAGGGACGATCCTTTAAAACAGAGATGAGGAGGACTTTCTTCAGCCAGAGGGTGGTGAATCTGTGAAACTCTTTGCCGCAGAAGGGTGTGGAGGCCAGATCACCGAGTGTCTTTCAGACAGAGATAGATAGGTTCTTGATTAATAAGGGGATCAGGGGTTATGGGGAGAAGGCAGGAGAATGGGGATGAGAAAATATCAGCCATGATTGAATGGTGGAGCAGACTCGATGGGCCGAGTGGCCTAATTCTGTTCTTATGTCTTATGGTTTACATGGACTTCAGTAAAGCCTTTGAGGTCCCTCATGGTAGACTGGTACAAAAGGTTAAGTCACACGGGATCACAGGAGAGCTGGCAAGGTGGATACAGAACTGGTTTGGACACAGAAGACCGAGGGTAGCAGTAGAAGATGTTTTTCTGAATGGAAGGTTGTGACTAGCGGCGTTCCACGGGGATCAGTTCTGGGGCCTTTGTTGTTCATGGTGTATAAAATGATTTGGAAGAAAATGTAGCTGGTCTGATTAGTAAGTTCGCAGACACAATAATTGGTGGAGTTGCGGATAGTGAAGAGGATTGTCAGAGGATACAACAGGATATAAACTGGTTGGAGTCTTGGGCGGAGAAATGGCAGATGGAGTTTAATCCGGACAAGTGTGAGGTAACGCACTTTGGAAGGTCCAATGCATGTAGGAATTACACAATAAATGGTAGAACTCTTGCGAGTATTGACAGGCAGAGAGATCTAGGCATGTCCACTGATCACTGAAAGTGGCAACGCATGTGGGTAAGGTGGTCAAGAAGGCATACGGCATGCTGGCCTTCATTGGCCGGGGCATTGAGTATAAAAATTTGCAAGTCATGTTGCAGCTGTATAGAACCTTAGTTAGGCCTCATTTGGAATATTGTGTATAATTCTGGTCACCACACTACCAGAAGGATGTGGAGGCTTTGGAGAGGGTACAGAAGCGGTTTGCGAGGATGTTGCCTGGTATGGAGGGCATTAACTATAAGGAGAGTTTAGATAAACTCCGTCTCTTCCCACTGGAACGACGGAGGTTGAGGGGCGACCTGATAGATGTCTACAAAATTATGAGGGGCATAGACAGAGTGGATAGTCAGATGCTCTTTCCTAGAGTAGGAGAGTCAAGTACTCGGGGACAGAGGTTTAAAGTGCGCAGGGAAACGTTTCGAACAGATGTGCGAGGCAAGTTTTTTAACACAGCGGGTGGTAAATATATGGAACGCGCTGCCCGGGAGCAGGGACGACAGCGGCAATTAAGCGGCATCTCGACAAATATATGAAAAGGGTGGGAATACGGATTCCATAAGTGCAGATGGTTTTAGTTTAGGCAGATACCACGACCGGTAAGGCTGGGAGGGCCGAAGGGCCTGTTCCTGTGCTGTATTGTTCTTTGTTCTTTGTTCTTTGAAGCTGACATTTCGAGTCTGGATGACTCTGTCAAAGCTTGCTGAAAGTAGCAGTTACGAAGGCAAATGGCATGGTGGCCTGGATTGTAAGAGGAATTAAATAACTGGGAGTAACGACGTCTTACAGCAGGCTCTTGGTGAGAGCACACCTGGAGTATTGTGAGCAATTTTGGTCCTTTTCGAAGGAAGGAGACAACTGCCATTGAGGGAGCGCAGCGGATATTCACCAGGCTGATTCCTGGGACGGTGCGATTGTCGTACGAGGAGGGATTGGGTCCACTGAGCCTGTTTTCACTGGAGTTTAGAAGAATGAGAGGGGACATGATTGAAAGGTACAAAATTCAGACATGGCTGGACGGGTTGGATACTGGGATGATGTTTCCTCTGGTAGGGCAGGCTCTCCTCTGATAGGGCAGGCACTCTGATGGGGCAGGCTCTCCTCTGGCGGGGCAGGCTCTCCTCTGGCGGGGCAGGCTCTCCTCTGGCGGGGCAGGCTCTCCTCTGGCGGGGCAGGCTCTCCTCTGGCGGGGCAGGCTCTATAACAAGAGGTCGCAGTCTCCAGATGGGAAGATTCTTGTTTTCTGAGGGTGCTGAGTCTCTGGAACTTTCTCCCTCAATAGGCACTCGAAGCAGAAGCTTGAATATTTTTTAAGGCACGAGGTAAATCGATTCTCAATCAGCCAGACCAGGTGTGTTGGGGGCTGGTTATAGGAGGTGGGGGTGTGGGTGCGGGGTGCTCGTAGTATATGAAATAAGGTAAATGAGTTGATGGCGCAAATCATCGTGAATGACTATGATTTAGTGGCCATTACTGAAACATGGTTAAAAGATGGTCACGACTGGGAGTTAAATATCCGAGGGTATCAGACTGTACGAAAGGATAGAATGGACGGTCAGGGCGGTGGTGTAGCTTTGTTGTTTAAGGATGGCATCCGGGCAATAGTAAGGGATGATATTGGTGCTATGGAGGATAAGGTTGAATCAATTTGGGTGGAAATCAGGAATAGTAAGGCAAAAAAGTCACTGATAGGAGTAATCTATAGGCCACCAAATAGTAACAGGATGGTAGAGCAGGCAATAAGCAAAGAAATAACGGATGCATGTAGAAATGGTACAACGGTTATCATGGGAGATTTTAATCTGCATATCGATTGGTTTAACCAGGTTGGTAAAGGCAGCCTTGAGGAGGAGTTTATAGAATGTGCCCGGGATAATTTCCTGGAACAGTATGTAATGGAACCTACAAGGGAACAAGCGGTCCTAGATCTGGTCCTGTGTAATGAGGCAGGATTGATTAATGATCTCATAGTTAGGGATCCTCTTGGAAGGAGCGACCACAATATGGTGGAATTTAAAATACAGTTGGAGGATGACAAGGTAAAATCAAACACTAGTGTTTTGTGCTTAAACAAAGGCGATTACAATGGGATGAGAGAAGAACTAGCTAAGGTAGACTGGGAGCAAAGTCTTCATGGTGAAGCAGTTGAGGAACAGTGGAGAACCTTCCGAGCGATCTTTCACAGTGTTCAGGAAAGGTTCATACCGACAAAAAAGAAAGACGGTAGAAAGGGGAAAAATCGACCGTGGATATCTAAGGAGGTGAGGGAGAGTATCAAATTGAAGGGAAAAACATACAAAGTGGCAAAAATTAGTGGGAGACTAGAGGACTGGGAAGTCTTTCGGGGACAACAGAAAGCTACTAAAAAAGCCATAAAGAAGAGTAAGGTAGACTATGAAAGTAAACTGGTTCAGAACATAAAAGCAGATAGTAAAAGCTTCTACAAATATATAAGGCAAAAAAGAGTGGCTAAGGTAAATATTGGTCCTTTGAAAGATGAGAAGGGAGATTTAATAATAGGAGACGGGGAAATGGCTGAGGAGCTGAACAGGTTTTTTGGGTCGGTCTTCACACTGGAGGACACAAATAACATGCCAGTGACTGATGGAAATAAGGATATGATAGGTGAGGACCTTGAGATGATTGTAATCACTAAGGAGGCAGTATTGGGTAAGCTAATGGGGCTAAAGGTAGACAAGTCTCCTGGCTCTGATGGGATGCACCCCAGAGTGTTAAAAGAGATGGCTAGGGAAATTGTAAACGCACTAGTGATAATTTATCAAAATTCACTAGACTCTGGGGTGGTCCCAGAGGATTGGAAAGTAGCAAACGTGACACCACTGTTTAAAAAAGGAGGTCGGCAGAAAGCGGGTAATTATAGGCCGGTAAGCTTAACTCCGGTTTTAGGGAAAATGCTGGAATCTATCATTAAGGCGGAAATAGCGGGGCACCTGGAGGGGAATTGTCCCATTGGGCAGACGCAGCATGGGTTCACAAAGGGTAGGTCGTGTCTGACTAATTTGGTAGAATTTTTTGAGGACGTTACCAGTGCAGTAGATAACGGGGAGCCAATGGATGTGGTATATCTGGATTTCCAGAAAGCTTTTGACAAGGTGCCACACAAAAGATTGCTGCATAAACTAAAGATGCATGGCATTGAGGGTAAAGTGGTAGCATGGGTAGAGGATTGGTTAACTAACAGAAAGCAGAGAGTGGGGATAAATGGGTGTTTCTCTGGTTGGCAACCTGTAACTAGTGGGGTCCCTCAAGGATCAGTGTTGGGCCCGCAGTTGTTCACAATTTACATAGACGATTTGGAGTTGGGGACCAAGTGCAATGTGTCAAAGTTTGCAGACGACATTATGATGAGTGGTAAAGCAAAAAGTGCAGAGGATACCGGAAGTCTGCAGAAGGATTTGGATAGGTTAGGTGAATGGGCTAGGGTCTGGCAGATGGAATTCAATGTTGCCAAGTGTGAGGCTATCCATTTTGGGAGGAATAACAGCAGAATGGATTATTATTTAAACGGTAAGATGTTAAAACATGCTGCTGTGCAGAGGGACCTGGGTGTGCTGGTGCACGAGTTGCAAAAAGTTGGTGTGCAGGTGCAACAGGTGATTAAGAAGGCTAATCGAGTTTTGTCTTTCATTGCTAGAGGGATGGAGTTTAAGACTAGGGAGGTTACGCTGCAATTGTATAGGGTGTTAGTGAGGCCACATCTGGAGTATTGTGTTCAGTTTTGGTCTCCTTACCTGAGAAAGGACATATTGGCACTGGAGGGTGTGCAGAGGAGATTCACTAGGTTGATTCCAGAGTTGAGGGGATTAGATTATGACGAGAGGTTGAGTAGACTGGGACTGTACTCATTGGAATTTAGAAGGATGAGGGGGGATCTTATAGAAACATATAAAATTATGAAGAGAATAGATAGGATAGATGCGGGCAGGTTGTTTCCACTGGTGGGTGAAAGCAGAACTAGGGGGCATAGCCTCAAAATAAGGGGAGGTAGATTTAGGACCGAGTTTAGGAGGAACATCTTCACCCAAAGGGTTGTGAATCTATGGAATTCCTTGCCCAGTGAAGCAGTTGAGGCTCCTTCTTTAAACGTTTTTAAGAAAAAGATAGATGCCTTTCTAAAGAATAAAGGGATTCGGGGATATGGTGTTCAGGCCGGAGAGTGGAGCTGAGTCCACAAAGATCAGCCATGATCTCATTGAATGGTGGAGCAGGCTCGAGGGGCCAGATGGCCGACTCCTGCTCCTAGTTCTTATGTTCTTATGTATGGTGGGGGATGTGGGGTGCGGGGGCAATGGGAGCTGGTTATTGGGGGTGGGTGGGTGGGATGGGCCGTGCGGGGCAGTGGGGGCTGGTTATTGTGGGTGGGGGGGAAGTGGGGGCTGGTTATTGGGGGTGGGGGGTGGGATTGCAGGGTAGTGAGTGCTGGTTATAGGGGGTGTGTGGGTGGGATGGGCCGTGGGGGGGCAGTGGGGGCTGGTTATTGTGGGTGGGGGGGAAATGGGGGCTGGTTATTGGGGGTGGGGGGTGGGATTGCAGGGTAGTGAGTGCTGGTTAAAGGGGGTGGGTGGGTGGGATGGGCCGTGGGGGGGCAGTGGGGGCTGGTTATTGGGGGTGGGGGGCAGTGGGGGCTGGTTATTGGGGGTGGGGGGGTGGGATTGCAGGGTAGTGAGTGCTGGTTATAGGGGGTGTGTGGGTGGGGTGGGCCGTGGGGGGGCAGTGGGGGCTGGTTATTGGGGGGGGGGTGGGATGGGCCGTGCGGGGGCAGTGGGGGCTGGTTATTGGGGGTGGGGGGGCAGTGGGGGCTGGTTATTGGGGGTGGGGGGTGGGATTGCAGGGTAGTGAGTGCTGGTTAAAGGGGGTGGGGGGCGGCAGGAATGTGGGGTTGGGATTACAATCCGATCGGCCATGATCGTATTGAATGGGGTAGCAGGCTCGAGGGGCTGAGTGGCGTCCTCCTACTCTGGAATGATGTGTTTGTCGGTTCCGATGTTCACAGGGACTGGAGGAGTGCCTGCCATTCAGTTAGATTATCGTTGACCACACATGTCATTGTTTCGTGGCTGATTTTCGGCCTTGTTCATTGCAGATGAAACGGAATGTTCTGGAGAGAACTGCACACGGGATTGCAGCTGGAACATGTGGTCAGGATGGAGTGAATGTTCCCGTTGGTGTGGGGTTGGTCAACAACACCGTCTCCGGACATACAACTGGCCACAGTCAGGCGGTCAGTGGTGTGAGCGAATCCTGACTGGAAATTTGGAGATACGGTTCTGCAATATGAAGGCTTGCAAAGGTGAGAGGTCACAGGGATGGGGAGGCAGAGGTGAAATGTCATGGGGAGTAATCGGTGAGCGAGGATAAGACAGGAAAGAAGAGTTTGGAACAAGTAGCCCACAAGGAGATGTTGTCACGAGGAGATGAGCAGAGAACTTGAGGGATAAAGAGACGAGAGAGACGTTGAAGGCCACACTAATCAGAGCACCTGTTGGAGCAAGTGTAGATCCCTCAGCTCCTCTAATCTGCTGAGCCACTCAATATCATCATGGCTTACCTTTGTATCCAACTCCAATCTCCCCCCCACCTTAAATTTCCCGTATCCCTTCATTCTCTCAGAGACCAAACTTCTGGCTGTCCTCAGCCTTAAATATATTCAACGATGGATCGGCCACAACCCTTCGAGTGAAGTAATCTCTCCGCACCTCGCTCCAAGATAATCATCTTCAACCCTGAGCCTGTCCCCGTGTTTTAAATACCCCGATCATCAAAAACAATCTCAGTCTCCACCCTTCAAACCCCTTCATTAGCTTTGATGAGAAAACCTCTCATTCTTCCATAATCCAGACAATATAATCACAGTTTAATCAGCCTCTCGTTACGGGCCCACCTCAGGAACCAATCCACTGAACATGGAGATGGAAACTGCCCACAGTATTCCGGAACAACAGCAAAATATCCCGGATTCGAGAAATCCGAAATAAACACACAAACTGCTGGAAATTCTCAACAGGCCTGTGGAGAAAGAAACGTTTTGGGTAAAATGTGACTCAGAGAATGGAGAATGTGAAAGAGAGTCAGTGGGACTCGGAACGTTAACCGTATCTCCCTCTCCACAGACGCTGCCAGGACCTCTTGAGTATTTTCTGTTTTTATTTCCGATTTCCAGTGTCTGCGATATTTTTGCTTTTTTAACTTGTGTGTCCTGCTGACGACTTGGGTCTGGATTTTCACTCCCAAGGGTGGTGCACTGAGCTGGGAACTTTCCTGGTTTCTTTTCTCATAGAATCAGAGACATACAGCACAGAAAAAGGCCCCTCGGCCCATCGAGTCTGCACCGGTCAAACACACCCCCCTAACTATTCTAATCCCATTTCCCAGCACTGGGCCCACAGCCGTGTCTGCCCTGGGATCGCAAGTTCGTATCTAAATACTTCTGGAATGTTCTGAGGGTCTCTGCCTCCGCCCCACTTTCAGGCAGCGAGTTCCAGACTCCCACCCCCTCTGGGGGAAAAACGTGCTTCCTCACCACCCCCCCCTGCACACAAGAAACAGGACAAATCCAACCCAGCCAATTACCGTCCTATCAGTCTGCTCTCCATCAGCAGCAAAGGGATGGAAGGTGTCATCAAAAATTTGATCAATAAGGGGATCAGGGGTTATGGGGAGAAGGCAGGAGAATGGGGATGAGAAAATATCAGCCATGATTGAATGGCGGAGCAGACTCGATGGGCCGAGTGGCCTAATTCTGCTCCTATGTCTTATTGTCTTATGGTTCAACAGTGCTATCAAGCAGTACTTACTCAGCAATAACCTGCTCACGGACGCTCAGTTTGGGTTCCGCCAGGGTCACTCAGCTCCTGACCTCATTACAGCCTTGGTTCAAACATGGACAAAAGAGGTGAATGCCAGAGGTGAGGGGGGAGTGACTGCCCTCCACATCAGGGCAGCATTTGACCGAGTGCGGCATCAAGGAGCCCGAGCTAAACTGGAGTCAGTGGGAATCGGGGGAAACTCTCCGCTGGTTGGAGTCATACCCGGCACAAAGGAAGATGGTTGTGGTGGTTGGAGGTCAATCATCTCAGCTCCAGGACATCACTGCAGGAGGTCCTCAGGGGATCAAAAAAGAAAAAGAAAGCAAACAATGAGTTCTTACCTTCACTATCAGTCTCCCGTGTGGAACCTTATCAAAATCCTTGCTGAAGTCCAAGTAAACCAAGTCAAACATTTCCCTCATCCACAGACCTGGTCACCTCTTTGAAAAACTCAACCAAGTTGGTCAGACATGTCCTCCCCTTAACAAAACCACGCTGACTGTTCCTGATTAATCCCGGCCTCTCCAAATGCAGATTAATTCTGTCCCTCAGAATTGCTTCCAATAGTTTCCCCACCACTGAGGTTAGACTGACTGGCCTGTAGATTCCTGGCTTATCCCTTCTTGAATAATAGAACCACATTGACTATCCTCCAGCCCTCCGGCACCTCTCCTGTGGCCATAGAGGAATTGAAAATTATTGCCAGCGCCCCTGCTATTTCCTCCCTTGTCTCACTGAGCAACCTGGGATACATTTCATCTGGCCCTGGAGGTTGGTCTCCTTTTAAGCCTGCCAGACCACTCAGAACCTGCTCTCTGTCTCTGTTAATCTCTTTCATTTTATTACAGTCCTTCTCCCTGATTTTTATACCCACACCGTCCCTCTCACGAGTGAACACCGACACAAAGTATTAATTTAGAATCCTACCTAAATCAAAGTCCTGCATCAGAGATTAGCGTGTAAAATTAAATTGGATGGGATTAGGGGTAGTGTATTGGGATGGATATAAAACTGGTTGGCAACAGGAAGCAAAGAGTAGGAATTAATGGGTCTTTTTCAAGTTGGCAGGCAATGACTGGTGGGGTACCACAGGGATCGGTGCGAAGAGCCAAGATGAGAGAACAAAATGTATTAGCTGCAAATTTCTAAATTCGGAATTAACAACCTTTGGAGTTCAGCTGTTCGCTTCTTGAATGGCAGGGGGGTGGATACCGGAACAACAGGTCAGACGGTGAAACAATTGAGGGAGAACTAGGAAACAGGGCCACTGTGGCTCTGAGGAAGAGCAGAGAGGGAGATGTTGCCGAAAACAGCGGGACTGGTGGCCTGAAGTGCATATGTTTTAATGCAAGAAGTATAACAGGTAAGGCAGATGAACTTAGAGCTTGGATTAGTACTTGGAACTATGATGTTGTTGCCACTACAGAGACCTGGTTGAGGGAAGGACAGGATTGGCAGCTAAACATTCCAGGATTTAGATGTTTCAGGCGGGATAGAGGGGGATGTAAAAGGGGTGGCGGAGTTGCGCTACTGGTTAGGGAGAATATCACAGCTGTACTGCGGGAGGACACCTCAGAGGGCAGCGAGGCTATATGGGTAGAGATCAGGAATAAAAAGGGTGCAGTCACAATGTTGGGGGTTTACTACAGGCCTCCCAACAGCCAGCGGGAGATAAAAGAGCAGATAGGTAGACAGATTTTGGAAAGGAGTAAAAGCAACAGGGTTGTTGTGATGGGAGACTTCAACTTCCCCAAAATTGACTGGGACTCACTTAGTGCTAGGGGCTTAGACGGGGCACAGTTTGTAAGGAGCATCCAGGGGGGCTTCTTAAAACAATATGCAAATAGTCCAACTAGGGAAGGGGCTATACTGGACTTGGTATTGGGGAATGAGCCCGGCCAGGTGGTAGAAGTTTCAGTAGGGGAGCATTTCGGGAACAGTGACCACAATTCAGTAAGTTTTAAAGTGCTGGTGGACAAGGATAAGAGTGGTCCTATGGTGAATATGCTAAATTGGAGGAAGGCTAATTATAACAATATTAGGCAGGAACTGAAGAACCTAGATTGGGGGCGGATGTTTGAGGGTAAATCAACATCTGACATGTGGGAGGCTTTCAAATGTCAGTTGAAAGGAATTCAGGACCGGCATGTTCCTGGGAGGAAGAAGGATAAATACGGCAAATTTCAGGAACCTTGGATAACGAGAGATATTGTAGGCCTCGTCAAAAAGAAAAAGGAGGCATTTGTCGGGGCTAAAAGGCTGGGAACAGACGAAGCCTGTGTAGAATATAAGGAAAGTAGGAAGGAACTTGAGCAAGGAGTCAGGAGGGCTAGAAGGGGTCACAAAAAGTCATTGGCAAATAGGGTTAAGGAAAATCCCAAGGCTTTTTACACGTACATAGAAAGCAAGGGGGTAGCCAGGGAAAGGGTTGGCCCACTGAAGGATAGGCAAGGGAATCTATGTGTGGAGCCAGAGGAAATGGGCGAGGTACTAAATTAATACTTTGCATCAGTATTCACCAAAGAGAAGGAATTGGTGGATATTAAGTCTGGAGAATGGTGTGTAGATAGCCTGGGTCACATTGAGATCCAAAAAGACGAGGTGTTGGGCGTCTTGAAAAATATTAAGGTGGATAAGCCCCAGGGCCTGATGGGATCTACCCCAGAATGCTGAAGGAGGCAAGAGAGGAAATTGCTGAGGCCTTGACAGAAATCTTTGGATCCTCAATGACTTCAGATGACCAGTCAAGGACAGGGATGGGAAATTGTGTGTGGAGTCTGAAGAGATAGGCGAGATACTAAATGAATATTTTTCGTCAGTATTCACTCAGGAAAAAGATAATGTTGTGGAGGAGAATGCTGAGCCCCAGGCTAATAGAATAGATGGCATTGAGGTACGTAGGGAAGAGGTGTTGGTAATTCTGGACAGGCTGAAAATAGATAAGTCCCCGGGACCTGATGGGATTTATCCTAGGATTCTCTGGGAGGCCAGGGAAGAGATTGCTGGACCATTGGCTTTGATTTTTATGTCATCATTGGCTACAGGAATAGTGCCAGAGGACTGGAGGACAGCAAATGTGGTCCCTTTGTTCAAAAAGGGGAGCAGAGACAACCCCGGCAACTATAGACCGGTGAGCCTCACGTCTGTAGTGGGTAAAGCCTTGGAGGGGATTATAAGAGACAAGATTTATAATCATCTAGATAGGAATAATATGATCAGGGATAGTCAGCATGGCTTTGTGAAGGGTAGGTCATGCCTCACAAACCTTATTGAGTTCTTTGAGAAGGTGACTGAACAGGTAGACGAGGGTAGAGCAGTTGATGTGGTGTATATGGATTTCAGCAAAGCGTTTGATAAGGTTCCCCACGGTAGGCTATTGCAAAAAATACGGAGGCTGGGGATTGAGGGTGATTTAGAGATGTGGATCAGAAATTGGCTAGCTGAAAGAAGACAGAGGGTGGTGGTTGATGGGAAATGTTCAGAATGGAGTACAGTCACAAGTAGAGTACCACAAGGATCTGTTCTGGGGCCGTTGCTGTTTGTCATTTTTATCAATGACCTAGAGGAAGGCGCAGAAGGGTGGGTGAGTAAATTTGCAGACGATACTAAAGTCGGTGGTGTTGTCGATAGTGTGGAAGGATGTAGCAGGTTACAGAGGGATATAGATAAGCTGCAGAGCTGGGCTGAGAGGTGGCAAATGGAGTTTAATGTAGAGAAGTGTGAGGTGATTCACTTTGGAAGGAATAACAGGAATGCAGAATATTTGGCTAATGGTAAAGTTCTTGAAAGTGTGGATGAGCAGAGGGATCTAGGTGTCCATGTACATAGATCCCTGAAAGTTGCCACCCAGGTTGATAGGGTTGTGAAGAAGACCTATGGAGTGTTGGCCTTTATTGGTAGAGGGATTGAGTTCCGGAGTCGGGAGGTCATGTTGCAGCTGTACAGAACTCTGGTACGGCTGCATTTGGAGTATTGCGTACAGTTCTGGTCACCGCATTATAGGAAGGACGTGGAGGCTTTGGAGCGGGTGCAGAGGAGATTTACCAGGATGTTGCCTGGTATGGAGGGAAAATCTTATGAG
The DNA here is from genome assembly GCF_047496885.1 of Scyliorhinus torazame. Classification (NCBI taxonomy): domain Eukaryota; kingdom Metazoa; phylum Chordata; class Chondrichthyes; order Carcharhiniformes; family Scyliorhinidae; genus Scyliorhinus; species Scyliorhinus torazame. Next base: position 256,371,425 of record NC_092717.1, on the reverse strand, counting down.
GAAAGGCTGATGGACTTGAGGTTGTTTTCGTTAGAGAGAAGAAGGTTAAGAGGAGACTTAATAGAGGCATACAAAATGATCAGGGGGTTGGATAGGGTGGACAGTGAGAGCCTTCTCCCGCGGATGGATATGGCTGGCATGAGGGGACATAACTTTAAACTGAGGGGTAATAGATATAGGACAGAGGTCAGAGGTAGGTTCTTTACGCAAAGAGTAGTGAGGCCGTGGAATGCCCTACCTGCTACAGGAGTGAACTCGCCAACATTGAGGGCATTTAAAAGTTTATTGGATAAACATATGGATGATAATGGCATAGTGTAGGTTAGATGGCTTTTGTTTCGGTGCAACATCGTGGGCCGAAGGGCCTGTACTGCGCTGTATTGTTCTATGTTCTATGTTCTATGATGTCCCAGAGGACTGGGGAATAGCCAGTGTTGTTCCTTTGTTTTAAGAAGGGTAGCAAGTATAATCCAGAGAACTACAGGCGGGTGAGGCTTAGGTCACTAGTAGGGAAATTACTGGAGAGAATTCTTCGAGACAGGATCTACTCCCATTTGGAAGCAAATGGACATATTAGTGAGAGGCAGCATGGTTTTGTGAAGGGGAGGTCTTGTCTCAGTAAATTGACAGAGTTTTAAGAGGAGGTCACAAAGATGATTGATGCAGGGAGGGCAGTGGATGTTGTCTATATGGACTTCAGTAAGGCCTTTGCCAATGGCCCTCATGGCAGGCTGGTACAAAAGGTGAAGTCACACGGGATCAAAGGTGAGCTGGTAAGATGGATACAAAACTGGTTAGGTCATAGAAGGCAGAGAGTAGCAATGGAAGGGTGCCTTTCTGATTGGAGGGCTGTTACTCGTGGTGATCCACAGGGATCAGTGCTGGGACCTTTGCTGTTTGTAGTATTTATAAATGATTGAGGAAAATGTAACTGGTCCGATTAGTAAGTTTGCAGACGACACAAAGGTTGGTGGAATTGCGGATAGCGATGAGGACTGTCAGAGGATACAGCAGGATTTAGTTCATTTGGAGACTTGGGCGGAGAGATGGCAGGTGGAGTTTAATCCGGACAAATGTGAGGTAATGCATTTTGGAAGGTCTAATACAGGTAGGGAATATACAGTGAATGGTAGAACCCGCAAGTGTATTGAAAGTCAGAGAGATCTTGGTGTACAGGTCCACAGGTCACTGAAAGGGGCAACACAGGTGGAGAAGGTAGTCAAGAAGGCATACGGCATGCTTGCCTTCATTGGCCAGGGCATTGAGTATAAGAATTGGCAAGTCATGTTGCAGCTGTATAGAACCTTAGTTAGGCCATTCTTGGAGTATAGTGTTCAATTCTGGTCACCACACTACCAGAAGGATGTGGAGGCTTTAGAGAGGGTGCAGAAGAGATTTACCAGCATGTTGCCTGGTATGGAGGGCATTAGCTATGAGGAGCGATTGAATAAACTCGGTTTGTTCTCACTGGAATGACGGAGGTTGAGGGGCGACCTGATAGAGGTCTACAAAATTATGAGGGGCATAGACAGAGTGGATAGTCAGAGGCTTTTCCCCAGGGTAGAGGGGTCAATTACTAGGGGGCATAGGTTTAAGGTGAGAGGGGCAAGGTTTAGAGTAGATGTACAAGGCAAGTTTTTTTTACACAGAGGGTAGTGGGTGCCTGGAACTCGCTGCCGGAGGAGGTGGTGGAAGCAGGGACGATAGTGACATTTAAGGGGCATCTTGACAAATACATGAACAGGATGGGAATAGAGGGATACGGACTCCGGAAGTGTAGATTTTAGTTTAGACAGACAGCATGGTCGGCGCAGGCTTTGAGGGCCAAAGGGCCTGTTCCTGTGCTGTACATTTCTTTATTATTTTCCTTTTCTTTTTCTTTTTCCTTTGTTTTTTTTTTTTTTTTTTTTTTAATTTTCTTTTTCTTTTTCTTTTTTCTTTTCTTTTTCTTTTCTTTGAATGCTGCCATTGCCTGTCCACTGTCCTTCCTTCCAGTAATGTTTCCCAGTCCGCCATAGCCAGTTCATGCCTCAGACCATCAGTTACCTTTATTGAGGTTCAGGACCGTGGTCTCAGAATCAGCTGCCTCACTACTCATCTTCTTAAAGAATTCTACCATATTATGGTCACTCATCCCCAAGGATTCTCTCACAACCAGATTGCCAACTAATCTTTTCTCTTTGCACAACACTCAGTCCGAGATGGCCTGTTCCCTTCAACCCCAATGATGACATTCCTGTTTATGTATTACCTTGCAATGTATTAATCAGCCACCATTTTCCCTCCATGACAACAGTGATTTCATTTCAAAATTATTTCTTTGGTTGAAAAAGTGTTGAAATATTTAATTTGTGAGGAGGACCAAGTAGAAAAAACGACATGGACAAGATGGAGTGGGCAGACAGGTGGCAGATGAAATTCAATGCGGAGAAGTGGGAGGTGATGCATTTTGGTGGAAGAACATGGAGAGAATATAAAACACGGGTAACATTCCTAAAGGGGAGCAGGAGCAGAGGGAGCTGGGTGTATCTGTGCACAGATCATTGAAGGGGGCAGAACAGAATAGACAGAATGAAAGAATAGGCAGGATGAATGCGTGGCTTGAGAGATGGTGCAGGAGGGAGGGGTTCAGATTTTTGGGACATTGGGACCGGTTCTGGGGGAGGTGGGACTACTACAAATTGGATGGTCTACACCTGGGCGGGACTGGAACCAATGTCCTTGGGGGTGCTTTTGCTAACGCTGTTGGGGAGGGTTTAAACTAATGTGGCAGGGGGATGGGAACCAAATGAGGAGGTTAGTGGACAGTAAGGAGGTAGTAACTAAAGCCTGTGAGGAACTAGAGCATGAAGTCAGTGTGACTAAGGGGAAGAGTAGGCAGGGAGCAGATGATGAATGCAAAGGGACTGGTGGTCTGAGGTGCATTTGTTTTAATGCAAGAAGTGTAGCAGGTAAGGCAGATGAACTTAGGGCTTGGATTAGTACCTGGGAATATGATGTTATTGGTATTACTGAGACTTGGTTGAGGGAAGGGCATGATTGGCAACTAAATATCCCAGGGTATCGATGCTTCAGGAGGGATAGAGAGGGAGTTAAAAGGGGTGGAGGAGTTGCATTACTGGTCAGAGATGATATCACAGCTGTGCTGAAGGAGGGCACGATGGACGACTCGAGCACTGAGGCGATATGGGCAGAGCTCAGAAATAGGAAGGGTGCGGTAACAATGTTGGGGCTGTACTACAGACCTCCCAACAGCGAGCGTGAGATAGAGGTACAAATATGTAAACAGATTATGAAAAGATGTCGGAGCAACAGGGTGGTGGTGATAGGAGATTTTAATTTTCCCAACATTGACTGGGATACACTCAGTGTCAGAGGTATAGATGGAGCAGAATTTGTAAGGAGCATCCAGGAGGGTTTTCTAGAGCAGTATGTAAATAGTCCAACTCGGGAAGGGGCCATACTGGACCTGGTATTGGGGAATGAGCCCGGCCAGGTGGTTGAAGTTTCAGTCGGGGATTACTTTGGGAATAGCGATCACAATTCCGTAAGTTTTAGAATACTCATGGACAAAGACCAGAGTGGTCCTAAAAGAAGAGTGCTAAATTGGGGAAAGGCCAAGTATAACAAAATTCGGCAGGAACTGGGGAATGTGGATTGGGAGCAGCTGTTTGAAGGTAAATTCACATTTGATATGTAGGAGGCTTTTAAAGAGAGGTTGATTAGAGTGCAGGACAGACATGTCCCTGTGAAAATGAGGGATAGAAATGGCAAGATTAGGGAACCATGGATGACAGGTGAAGTTGTGAGACTAGCTAAGAGGAAAGAGGAAGCATACATAAGGTCGAGGCGACTGAAGACAGATGAAGCTTTGGAAGAATATCGGGAATGTAGGACCAATCTGAAACGAGGAATCAAGAGGGCTAAAAGGGGTCATGAAATATCTTCAGCAAACAGGGTTAAGGAAAATCCCAAAGCCTTTTATTCATATATAATGAGCAAGAGGGTAACGAGAGAAAGGGTTGGCCCACTCAAGGACAAAGGAGGAAAGTTATGCATGGAGTCAGAGAAAATGGATGAGATTCTTAATGAGTACTTTGCATCGGTATTCACCAAGGAGAGGGACATGACGGATGTTGAGGTTAGGGATAGATGTTTGATTACTCTAGGTCAAGTCAGCATAAGGAGGGAGGATGTGTTGGGTATTCTAAAAGGCATTAAGGTGGACAAGTCCCCAGGTCCGGAAGGGATCTATCCCAGGTTTCTGAGGGAAGTGAGAGAGGAAATAGTTGGGGCCTCAACAGACATCTTTGCAGCATCCTTGAACACGGGTGAGGTACCGGAGGACTGGAGAATTGCTAATTTTGTCCCCTTGTTTAAGAAGGGTAGCAGGGATAATCCAGATAATTATAGACCGGGGGGCCTGACGTCAGTGGTAGGGAAGCTGCTGGAGAAGATACTGAGGGATAGGATCTATTCCCATTTGGAAGAAAATGGGCTTATCAGTGATAGGCAACATGGTTTTGTGCAGGGAAGGTCATGTCTTACCAAATTAATATAATTCTTTGAGGAAGTGACAAAGTTGATTGATGAGGGAAGGGCTGTAGATGTCATATACATGGACTTCAGTAAGGCATTTGAGAAGGTTACCTATGGTAGGCTGATGGAGAAAGTGAAGTCTCATGGGGTCCAGGGTGTACTAGGTAGATGGATAAAGAACTGGCTGGGCAACAGGAGACAGAGAGTAGTAGTGGAAGGGAGTTTCTCAAAATGGAGAACTGTAACCTTCCTCCTGCAGGATGTTTGAGGTGAGGGATGCCGTTAGTGTCCCTGCTGATTTTACCTGCAGGAAGTGCTGCCATCTCCAGCTCCTCCAAGACCGAGTTAGGGAACTGGAGCTGGAGTTGGAAGAACTTTGGATCATTCGGGAGGCAGAGGGGGTCATAGATAGCAGCTCCAGGGAATTAGTTACACCAAAGATTGGAGATAGACGGGTAACTGTAAGAGGGACTGGGAAGAAGCAGTCAGTGCAGGGATCCCCTGCGGTCGTTCCCCTGAGAAACAAGTATACCGCTTTGGATACTTGTGGGGGGGACGAAGCCATGGGGTACGGGCCTCTGGCATGGAGTCTGTCCCTGTTGCTCAGAAGGGAAGGGGGGAGAGGAGCAGAGCATTAGTAATTGGGGACTCGATAGTCAAGGGCACAGATAGGAGATTTTGTGGGGGCGAGAGAGACTCACGTTTGGTATGTTGCCTCCCAGGTGCAAGGGTACGTGATGTCTCGGATCGTGTTTTCCGGGTCCTTAAGGGGGAGGGGGAGCAGCCCCAAGTCGTGGTCCACATTGGCACTAACGACATAGGTAGGAAAGGGGACAAGGGCGTCAGGCAGGCTTTCAGGGAGCTAGGATGGAAGCTCAGAACTAGAACAAACAGAATTGTTATCTCTGGGTTGTTGCCCGTGCCACGTGATAATGAGATGAGGAATAGGAAGAGAGAGCAATTAAACACGTGGCTACAGGGATGGTGCAGGCGGGAGGGATTCAGATTTCTGTATAACTGGGGCTCTTTCTGGGGAAGGTGGGACCTCTACAGACAGGATGGTCTACATCTGAACCCGAGAGGCACAAATATCCTGGGGGGGGGAGATTTGTTAGTGCTCTTTGGGGGGGTTTAAACTAATGCAGCAGGGGCATGGGAACCTGGATTGTAGTTTTAGGGTAAGGGAGATTGAGAGTATAAAGGTCAGGAGCACAGATTTGATGTCGCAGGAGGGGGCCAGTGTTCAGGTAGGTGGTTTGAAGTGTGTCTACTTCAATGCCAGGAGTATACGAAATAAGGTGGGTGAACTGGCAGCATGGGTTGGTACCTGGGACTTCGATGTTGTGGCCATTTCGAAGACATGGATAGAGCAGGGACAGGAATGGATGTTGCAGGTTCCGGGGTTTAGGTGTTTTAGTAAGCTCAGAGAAGGAGGCAAAAGAGGGGGAGGTGTGGCGCTGCTAGTCAAGAACAGTATTACGGTGGCGGAGAGGATGCTAGATGGGGACTCATCTTCCGAGATAGTATGGGCTGAGGTTAGAAACAGGAAAGGAGAGGTCACCCTGTTGGGGGTTTTCTATAGGCCTCCAAATAGTTTGAGGGATGTAGAGGAAAGGATGGCGAGGATGATCCTGGATAAGAGCGAAAGTAACAGGGTAGTTATTATGGGAGACTTTAACTTTCCAAATATTGACTGGAAAAGATATAGTTCGAGTACATTAGATGGGTCGTTTTTTGCACAGTGTGTGCAGGAGGGTTTCCTGACACAATATGTTGACAGGCCAACAAGAGGCGAGGCCACGTTGGATTACGTTTTGGGTAATGAACCAGGCCAGGTGTTAGATTTGGAGGTAGGAGAGCACTTTGGGGACAGTGACCACAATTCGGAGACGTTTACGTTAGTGATGGAAAGGGATAAGTATACCCCGCAGGGCAAGAGTTATAGCTGGGGGAAGGGCAATTATGATGCCATTAGACATGACTTGGGGGGGGGATAGGTTGGAGAAGTAGGCTGCAAGTGTTGGGCACACTGGATAAGTGGAGCTTGTTCAAGGAACAGCTACTGCGTGTTCTTGATAAGTACGTACCGGTCAGGCAGGGAGGAAGGCTTAGAGCGAGGGAACCGTGGTTTACCAAAGAAGTGGAATCTCTTGTTAAGAGGAAGAAGGAGGCCTATGTGAAGATGAGGTGTGAAGTTTCAGTTGGGGCGATGGATAGTTACCAGGTAGCGAGGAAGGATCTAAAGAGAGAGCTAAGACGAGCAAGGAGGGGACATGAGAAGTATTTGGCAGGTAGGATCAAGGAAAACCCAAAAGCTTTCTATAGGTATGTCAGGAACAAGCGAATGACTAGGGTAAGAGTAGGGCCAGTCAAGGACAGGGATGGGAAGTTGTGTGTGGAGTCTGAAGAGATACTAAATGAATATTTTTCGTCCTTATTCACTCAGGAGAAAGATAATGTTGTGGAGGAGAATGCCGAGACCCAGGCTATTAGAATAGAACATAGAACATAGAAAATACAGCACAGAACAGGCCCTTCGGCCCACGATGTTGTGCCGAACCTTTGTCCTAGATTAATCATAGATTATCATTGAATTTACAGTGCAGAAGGAGGCCATTCGGCCCTTTGAGTCTGCACCAGCTCTTGGAAAGAGCACCCTACCCAAACTCAACACCTCCACCCAACACCAAGGGCAATTTGGACATTAAGGGCAATTTATCATTGGCCAATTCACCTAACCCGCACATCTTTGGACTGTGGGAGGAAACCGGAGCACCCGGAGGAAACCCACGCAGACACGGGGAGGACGTGCAGACTCCGCACAGACAATGACCCAAGCCGGAATCGAACCTGGGACCATGGATCTGTGAAGCAATTGTGCTATCCACAATGCTACCGTGCTGCCCTTAAGAACAAATAAATCTACACTATATCATTTTCCCGTAATCCATGTACCTATCCAACAGCTGCTTGAAGGTCCCTAATGTTTCCGACTCAACTATTTCCACAGGCAGTGCATTCCATGCCCCCACTACTCTCTGGGTAAAGAACCTACCTCTGATATCCCTCCTATATCTTCCACCTTTCACCTTAAATTTATGTCCCCTTGTAATGGTGTGTTCCACCTGGGGAAAAAGTCTCTGACTCTCTACTCTATCTATTCCCCTGATCATCTTATAAACCTCTATCAAGTCGCCCCTCATCCTTCTCCGCTCTAATGAGAAAAGGCCTAGCACCCTCAACCTTTCCTCGTAAGACCTACTCTCCATTCCAGGCAACATCCTGGTAAATCTTCTTTGCACCTTTTCCAGAGCTTCCACATCCTTCCTAAAATGAGGCGACCAGAACTGTACACAGTACTCCAAATGTGGCCTTACCAAAGTTTTGTACAGCTGCATCATCACCTCACGGCTCTTAAATTCAATCCCTCTGTTAATGAACGCGAGCACACCATAGGCCTTCTTCACAGCTCTATCCACTTGAGTGGCAACTTTCAAAGATGTATGAACATAGACCCCAAGGTCTCTCTGCTCCTCCACAATGCCAAGAACTCTACCGTTAACCCTGTATTCCGCATTCATATTTGTCCTTCCAAAATGGACAACCTCACACTTTTCAGGGTTAAACTCCATCTGCCACTTCTCAGCCCAGCTCTGCATCCTATCTATGTCTCTTTGCAGCCGACAACAGCCCTCCTTACTATCCACAACTCCACCAATCTTCGTATCGTCTGCAAATTTACTGACCCACCCTTCAACTCCCTCATCCAAGTCATTAATGAAAATCACAAACAGCAGAGGACCCAGAACTGATCCCTGCGGTACACCACTGGTAACTGGGATCCAGGCTGAATATTTGCCATCCACCACCACTCTCTGACTTCTATTGGTTAGCCAGTTCGTTATCCAACTGGCCAAATTTCCCACTATCCCATGCCTCCTTACTTTGTGCAGAAGCCTACCATGGGGAACTTTATCAAATGCCTTACTAAAATCCATGTACACTACATCCACTGCTTTACCTTCATCCACATGCTTGGTCACCTCCTCAAAGAATTCAATAAGATTTGTTAGGCAAGACCTACCCCTCACAAATCCGTGCTGACTATCCCTAATCAAGCAGTGTCTTTCCAGATGCTCAGAAATCCTATCCTTCAGTACCCTTTCCATTACTTTGCCTACCACCGAAGTAAGACTAACTGGCCTGTAATTCCCAGGGTTATCCCTTTTTTGAACAGGGGCACGACATTCGCCACTCTCCAATCCCCTGGTACCACCCCTGTTGACAGTGAGGACGAAAAGATAATTGCCAACGCCTCTGCAATTTCATCTCTTGCTTCCCATAGAACCCTTGGATATATCCCGTCAGGCCCGGGGGACTTGTCTATCCTCAAGTTTTTCAAAATGCCCAACACATCTTCCTTCCTAACAAGTATTTCCTCGAGCTTACCAATCTGTTTCACACTGTCCTCTCCAACAATATCGCCCCTCTCATTTGTAAATACAGAAGAAAAGTACTCATTCAAGACCTCTCCTATCTCTTCAGACTCAATACACAATCTCCCGCTACTGTCCTTGATCGGACCTACCCTCGCTCTAGTCATTCTCATATTTCTCACATATGTGTAAAAGGCCTTGGGGTTTTCCTTGATCCTACCCGCCAAAGATTGTTCATGCCCTCTCTTAGCTCTCCTAATCCCTTTCTTCAGTTCCCTCCTGGCTATCTTGTATCCCTCCAATGCCCTGTCTGAACCTTGTTTCCTCAGCCTTACATAAGTCACCTTTTTCCTCTTAACAAGACATTCAACCTCTCTTGTCAACCATGGTTCCCTCACTCGACCATCTCTTCCCTGCCTGACAGGGACATACATATCAAGGACACGTAGCACCTGTTCCTTGAACAAGTTCCACATTTCACTTGTGTCCTTCCCTGCCAGCCTATGTTCCCAACTTATGCACTTCAATTCCTGTCTGACAACATCGTATTTACCCTTCCCCCAATTGTAAACCTTGCCCTGTTGCACGTACCTATCCCTCTCCATTACTAAAGTGAAAGTCACAGAATTGTGGTCACTATCTCCAAAATGATCCCCCACTAACAAATCTATCACTTGCCCTGGTTCATTACCCAGTACTAAATCCAATATTGCCCCTCCTCTGGTTGGACAATCTACATACTGTGTTAGAAAAGCTCCCTGGACACACTGCACAAACACCACCCCATCCAAACTATTTGATCTAAAGAGTTTCCACTCAATATTTGGGAAGTTAAAGTCGCCCATGACTACTACCCTATGACTTCTGCACCTTTCCAAAATCTGTTTCCCAATCTGTTCCTCCACATCTCTGCTACTATTGGGGGGCCTATAAAAAACTCCTAACAAGGTGACTGCTCCTTTCCTATTTCTGACTTCAAATAGATGGCATTGAGGTACGTAGGGAAGAGGTGTTGGCAATTCTGGACAGGCTGAAAATAGATAAGTCCCCGGGGCCTGATGGGATTTATCCTAGGATTCTCTGGGAGGCCAGGGAAGAGATTGCTGGACCTTTGGCTTTGATTTTTATGCCATCATTGGCTACAGGAATAGTGCCTGAGGACTGGAGGATAGCAAATGTGGTCCCTTTGTTCAAAAAGGGGAGTAGAGACAACCCCGGCAACTATAGACCGGTGAGCCTCACGTCTGTAGTGGGTAAAGTCTTGGAGGGGATTATAAGTGACAATATTTATAATCATCTAGATAGGAATAATATGATCAGGGATAGTCAGCATGGCTTTTTGAAGGGTAGGTCATGCCTCACAAACCTTATCGAGTTCTTTGAGAAGGTGACTGAACAGGTAGACGAGGGTAGAGCAGTTGATGTGATGTATATGGATTTCAGTAAAGCGTTTGATAAGGTTCCCCACGGTAGGCTATTGCAGAAAATACGGAGGCTGGGGATTAGAACATAGAACATAGAACAATACAGCGCAGTACAGGCCCTTCGGCCCACGATGTTGCACCGAAACAAAAGCCATCTAACCTACACTATACCATTATCATCCATATGTTTATCCAATAAACTTTTAAATGCCCTTAATGTTGGCGAGTTCACTACTGTAGCAGGTAGGGCATTCCACGGCCTCACTACTCTTTGCGTAAAGAACCTACCCCTGACCTCTGTCCTATATCTATTACCCCTCAGTTTAAGGCTATGTCCCCTCGTGCTAGCCATTTCCATCCGCGGGAGAAGGCTCTCACTGTCCACCCTATCTAACCCTCTGATCATTTTGTATGCCTCTATTAAGTCTCCTCTTAACCTTCTTCTCTCTAACGAAAACAACCTCAAGTCCATCAGCCTTTCCTCATAAGATTTTCCCTCCATACCAGGCAACATCCTGGTAAATCTCCTCTGCACCCGTTCCAAAGCCTCCACGTCCTTCCTATAATGCGGTGACCAGAACTGTACGCAATACTCCAAATGCGGCCGTACCAGAGTTCTGTACAGCTGCAACATGACCTCCTGACTCCGGAACTCAATCCCTCTACCAATAAAGGCCAACACTCCATAGGCCTTCTTCACCACCCTATCAACCTGGGTGGCAACTTTCAGGGATCTATGTACATGGACACCTAGATCCCTCTGCTCATCCACACTTTCAAGAACTTTTCCATTCCATTGATTGAGGGTGATTTAGAGATGTGGATCAGAAATTGGCTAGCTGAAAGAAGATAGAGGGTGGTGGTTGATGGGAAATGTTCAGAATGGAGTTCAGTTACAAGTGGCGTACCACAAGGATCTGTCCTGGGGCCGTTGCTGTTTGTCATTTTTATCAATGACCTAGAGGAGGGCGCAGAAGGGTGGGTGAGTAAATTTGCAGACGACACTAAAGTCGGTGGTGTTGCCAACAGTGTGGAAGGAAGTAGTAGGTTACAGAGGGTCATAGATAAGCTGCAGAGCTGGGCTGAGAGGTGGCAAATGGAGTTTAATGTAGAGAAGTGTGAGGTCACTTTGGAAGGAATAACAGGAATGCGGAATATTTGGCTAATGGTAAAGTTCTTGAAAGTGTGGATGAGCAGAGTGTCCATGTACATAGATCCCTGAAAGTTGCCACCCAGGTTGATTGGGTTGTGAAGAAGGCCTATGGAGATTTGGCCTTTATTGGTAGAGGGATTGAGTTCCGGAGTCGGGAGGTCATGTTGCAGCTGTACAGAACTCTGGTACGGCCGCATTTGGAGTATTGCGTACAGTTCTGGTCACCGCATTATAGGAAGGACGTGGAGGCTTTGGAGCGGGTGCAGAGGAGATTTACCAGGATGTTCCCTGGTATGGAGGGAAAATCTTATGAGGGAAGGCTGATGGACTTGAGGTTGTTTTCGTTGGAGAGAAGAAGGTTAAGAGGAGACTTAATAGAGGCATACAAAATGATCAGGGGGTTAGATAGAGTGGACAGTGAGAGCCTTCTCCCGCGGATGGAAATGGCTGGCACGAGGGGACATAGCTTTAAACTGAGGGGTAATAGATATAGTACAGAGGTCAGAGGTAGGTTTTTTACGCAAAGAGTGGTGAGGCCGTGGAATACCCTACCTGCAACAGTAGTGAACTCGCCAACATTGAGGGCATTTAAAAGTTTATTGGATCAGCATATGGATGATAATGGCATAGTGTAGGTTAGATGGCTTTTGTTTCGGTGCAACATCATGGGCCGAAGGGCCTGTACTGCGCTGTATTGTTCTATGTTCAATGTTCTATGTTCTATGTAACCAATGGTGTTCCACAGGGATCCGTGCTGGGACCACTGTTGTTTGTGATCTCCATAAATGATCTGGAGGAAGGTATAGGTGGTCTGATTAGCAAGTTTGCAGATGATACTAAGATTGGTGGAGTAGCAGACAGTGAAGGGGACTGTCAGAGAATACAGCAGAATATAGATAGATTGGAGAGTTGGGCGGAGAAATGGCAGACGGAGTTCAATCCGGGCAAATGCGAGGTGATGCATTTTGGAAGATCCAATTCAAGAGCGAACTATACGGTCAATGGAAGAGTCCTGGGGAAAATTGATGTGCAGAGAGATCTGGGAGTTCAGGTCCATTGTATCCTGAAGGTGGCAACGCAGGTCGATAGAGTGGTCAAGAAGGCATACAGCATGCTTTCCTTCATCGGAAGGAGTATTGAGTATAAGAGTTGGCAGGTCATGTTACAGTTGTATAAGACTTTGGTTCGGCCACATTTGGAATACTGCGTGCAGTTCTGGTCGCCACATTACCAGAAGGATGTGGATGCTTTGGAGGAGTTTCACCAGGATGTTGCCTGGTATAGAGGGTGCTAGCTATGAAGAGAGGTTGAGTAGATTAGGATTATTTTCATTAGGAAGACGGAGGTTGAGGGGTGACCTCCTTGCGGTCTACAAAATCATGAGAGGTATCATAGAATTTCATAGAATCATAGAATTGACAGTGCAGAAGGAGGCCATTCGGCCCATCGAGTCTGCACCGGCTCTTGGAAAGAGCACCCTACCCAAGTTCAGCACCTCCATCATCTCCCCATAACCCAGTAACCCCACCCAACACTAAGGGCAATTTTGGACACTAAGGGCAATTTATCATGGCCAATCCACCTAACCCGCACATCTTTGGACTGTGGGAGGAAACCGGAGCACCCGGAGGAAACCCACGCACACCCGGGGAGGATGTGCAGACTCCGCACAGACAGTGACCCAAGCCGGATTCAAACCTGGGACCCTGGAGCTGTGAAGCAATTGTGCTATCCACAATGCTACCGTGCTGCCCTATAGACAGGGGGGATAGCAAGAAGTGTTTTCCCAGAGTGGTGACTCAATTACAAGGGGTCACGATTTCAAGGTGAGAGGGGGAAAGTTTAAGGGAGATGTGCGTGGGAAGTTCTTTACGCAGAGGGTGGTGGGTGCCTGGAACGCTTTGCCAGCGGAGGTGGTAGAGGTGGGCATGATAGTGTCATTTAAGATGTATCTAGACAGATACATGAATGGGCAGGGAGCAGAGGGATACAGATCCTTAGAAAATAGGCGACAGTTTTAGATCAGCGCAGGCTTGGAGGGCCGAAGGGCCTGTTCCTGTGCTGTAATTTTTCTTTGTTCTCTAGGTGGAGAGAACAGTTAATGAAGCAGAGAGTATTCTGGGATGTATTAAGAGGGACACAGAGTACAGCAGCGAGGAGGTTATACTGAATTTATACAGACACTAGTTAGACCTCAGCTGGAATATTGTGCACAGTTCTGGGAGCCACACTATCGGAAGGATGTGAACACATTAGAGAGAGAGTGGGGAAGAGATTCACAGGAATGGCTCCGGGATGAGAAACTCCAGTGATGAGGATAGATTGGAGAGGTTGGGAATGTTCTCCTAGGAGAGAAGAAGACTAAGAGGAGATTTGATCGAGATGTTCAAAATCACTAGGGGTCTGGACAGAGTGCACGGGGAGAAACTGTTTCTCTCTAAATCTAAATCAGTGCCGATGCAAGGGGACAGATTTAAAGTGATTCGCAAAAGAAGCAAATCTGATGCGAGAAACATCTTGTCACCCAGCGCGTGGCTGGGATCCGGAATGCACGTCCTGGAAATGTGGTGGAGGTCAGTTCAACCGAGGAGTTCAGGAGGGCGTTGGATGATTATTCGAATAGAAACAATGTACGGGGGTGAAGGCAGGGGGGTGGCGTTAAGTCAGGATGAGGTTTGGAGGGCCAGTCCCGACATGATGGGCTGAATGGCCTCCTTCTACCCCCGAACGATTCTGTGATAAATTCCAGTCTGTCAGAGTGGAACAAGGAGATGAGCATATTTCAGCCGGAGATAGACACCAATGGTCAGTAACTGTTGTTTCTCTTGGTTTGCCAGTGAACGGCGGATGGTCCAGTTGGAGTCCATGGTCGACATGTGGCCGTTCCTGTGGAGGAGGGAAGTCTCTGCGCATGCGGTCCTGCACTGACCCACCCCCGAAGAATGGAGGCAGGCACTGCCCTGGAGAACGGTTCGAAGTGACGATATGTAATGTTCAACCCTGTGGTGAGAATGATAGCAGAGATACGGATAATGTGGGGGTGGATTTTGGCACGGGTCGGGAGATTTGGAGCGGGGGGGGGGGGGGGGGAGTGGTATTTAGAGCCTGGTGTGGGCTTTGGTGTGAGGCATTTAAGGGACATCTAGACAAATATATGAATAGGGTGGGAATGGAAGGATACGGACTCCGTAAGTGCCGACGGTTTTAGTTTAGGTTGGTACCATGGTCAGCGGAGGCTTGGAGGGCCGAAGGGCCTGTTCCTGAGCTGCATTGTTCTTTGTTCTGTGACCTCATGGATGCCGTCATCACCACCATCTTCAACAGGGGAGGCAAAGCAGAGTGTGGGAATTACCGAGGAATCTCCCTACTCTTCATCGGTGGGAAGATCATCACACAAATCTTTGCAATCCGCCTTCTCCCAGTCTCTGGAAAACCAGTGGCTTCCGACCAACCCTGGATCAGTGGACATGAATTTCACAGCTTGGCAACTTCAAGAGAAATTCCAGGAGCAAAATCATCCTCTCTACACGTCCTTCATCGATCTGACCAAGTCTTTGACTCAATCGGGAAGTGTTCTGGAAAATCCTGTCAAAGGCCGGCTGTCCAGAGAAATTCATCAACGTCCTCCGACTTCTCCACGACAAGATGTCGGCGACAGTCCTACCGATGGAAATCAGACATAGACCTTCGAGATCAAGACTGGAGTCATAGAATTTACAGTGCAGAAGGAGGCCATTCGGCCCATCGAGTCTGCACCGGCCCTTGGAAAGAGCACCCTACCTAAGCCAACACCTCCACCCTATCCACGTAACCCAGTAACTCCACCTAGTCCTTTGGACACTAAGGGCAATTTATCACGGCCAATCCACCTAACCTGCACATCTTTGGACTGTGGGAGGAAACCGGAGCACCCGGAGGAATCTCACGCACACATGGGGAGGATGTGCAGACTCCGCACAGACAGTGACCCAAGGCCGGAATTGAACCTGGGTCCCTGGCGCTGCAAGGCAGCAGTGCTAACCACTGTGTCACCATGCTGCCCAAATCAAGCAGGGATGTGTCATCGCCCCCACTCTTTTCTCCATCTTCGTCAACACTATCCTTCACTTCATCAGGAGCAAGCTTCCAAGTAGAGTGGACATCGTCCACAGGATGGTCGGGAAACATTTCAACCGGTTGAAATTGAATAAGAAAACTGGCATCACGTGTGTACCAGGTAGCGTTGGTCAGCCAATGCCATCTCCATTCTCTGTCCTGTGAATCCACTCCAGGCTTTCAGCGGGTCAGTAGAATGCTCTTCAACTAGGCAGCATCATTGACCATTCTCCCACCGGGAAGGCCCACACGAGGCCACTGCTCCAAGGTCACCCAGCGGTTGGAGAACATTTTGTATTGTTAACACTCGCCTGACCAGGCAATGACCAATGACAACTCCTCTGAGGCTCTAAGACTTCAGCACTGATCAACAATCTCCCAACTGGGCATTTCTGAGGCACCTGCTTTCTATCTGTGCTCAGGTGCGCCTCACACATGGTGGGCTCACCGCTGACCGCTCACAACTTCCAGGTTGCACACCTTGACTCCTAATCCATCTCATCAACCTGGATCAAAAAGCGGAAATGTTAATGATCACATTCACGGAGCTGGGAATTCTCCCATCTCTGTGCACCTGACCTCGGAACCTCCTGTCTGGGGCATGGGTTGTCGGGGGGTTTCGTTGGGGGTGGGAGTGGAGCTTTGGGTTGTGGGGTGGGATTTGAATGGTGGCTGGGTCTGAGTGAGGGAGTGGGGCTTTTGTGGGGGATGGGGTTTGATGTTGGGTGGGTGTGACAGGTTGGATGGCAAGGTAGCACAGTGGTTAGCACTGTTGCTTCACAGCTCCAGGGTCCCATGTTCGATTCCCGGCTTGGGTCACTGTCTGTGCGGAGTCTGCACATTCTCCCCACGTCCGCGTGGGTTTCCCCCGGGTGCTCCGGTTTCCTCCCACAGTCCAAAGATGTGCAGGTTAGGTGGATTGGCCATGATCAATACACTGGGTTACGACGATAGGGTGTGGGAGTGGCCTAGGTAAGGTGCTCCTTTGGAGGGTCAGTCCAGACATGATGGGCTGAATGGTCTCCTTTTGCACGGCAGAGATTCTATGGGTTGAGAGGTGGGATTTGAGTGGTGGGTGCGTTTGGGTGGGGGTGGGGTTTGGGTGTGTGGGTGTGGATTGGGTTTGGGTTGTGGGTGGGGTTGGGTGGATGGTTGGGTTTGGGGTTGTGGGTGGGGTTTGGGTTGTGGGTGGGGTTTGGTCGGTGGGGAATATGGGTTGGTGGGGTTTGGGTGTTTGGGTGGATGGTTGGGGTTGGGTGGATGGTTGGGTTTGGGGTTGTGGGTGGGGTTTGGGTTGTGGGTGGGGTTTGGTGGGTGGGTGGGGTTTGGGTTGTGGGTGGGGTTTGGGTGGATGGTTGGGTTTGGGGTTGTGGGTGGGGTTTGGGTTGTGGGTGGGGTTTGGGGTTGTGGGTGGGGTTTGGGGTTGTGGGTGGGGTTTGGTGGGTGGGTGGGGTTTGGGTTGTGGGTGGGGTTTGGGTTGTGGGTGGGGTTTGGGGTTGTGGGTGGGGTTTGGGTTGTGGGTGGGGTTTGGGTGTGTGGGTGTGGATTGGGTTTGGGTTGTGGGTGGGGTTTGGTCGGTGGGGGATATGGGTTGGTGGGGTTTGGGTTGTGGGTGGGGTTTGGGTTGTGGGTGGGGTTTGGTGGGTGGGTGGTGATGCACGATCAATGACCACTAAAGTGAGGTTGTAGTCCAACTGAAGGCTTTAATAAGCTAGATGTTTCCCCCAGCAGCTCAGGTACAGAATGAAGGCTGCTGGGGTGGCACGGGCTCTTATACCCCGCAGAGCAGGGTGGAGCTATCGTACATTCTAACCAATAGAAAGCATACAGTTTCCACCAATGGTGCTTTAGCCTATTAGGTACCGTAAAACCGAAAATACCACATTCACCCCCTGTTAAAAAAGAGTCTGGCAGGCCTGAAACTACAAAACATGGCAACATGGTATAATTAGTTATGGAGGTACCGTAATACCTCCGTACAGTACTCAGTAACTATTTACAATTCTGATAGCTACGTACATTTGATGGTTTATATTTACAGTTTACAATCAAAATGAAGCAATCAGTCGATCGGTGGCCCTGGTCGTCCTCTGTGATCGTCGAAGCTTCGGTGGTGACTCCGGTGGAGGCTCGGGCGTCTGTGACTCCAGGAACGTGACTTAGATCTCCATGGCAGCTTCGGCACCCCTAGACAGCGCTGGTGGGGAAAACGGTTGACCTGGGAAGGAAGCGCCTGCAGGGGGCGTCGCTGGGTGGGGGGGGCCTTGGCAGGGGCGGCGGAAGGACCGATCCTCCTGTAAGGTGCTGCGATGGAGGGGAGGGTGGGACTGGTGGCTGGGGTGTGCGTGGGGTTCCGGCAGGTCCCAGGTCCCGTAGGGAGACCGTATCTTGTCGGGGTACACCACGTAGGTGTACTGGGGGTTAGCATGGAGCAGATGGACCCTCTCGACCAACGGGTCCGACTTGTGCGCCCGCACATGTTTTCGGAGCAGGATGGGTCTGGGTGCTGCCAGCCAGGTCGGGAGCGAGGTCCCAGAGGAGGACTTCCTAGGGAAGACAAGGAGACTTTTGTGGGGTGTCTGATTGGTGGTCGTACAAAGCAGTGACCGGATGGAGTGGAGGGCATCCGGGAGGACTTCTTGCCAGCGGGAGACTGGGAGGTTCCTGGACGGTAAGGCCAGTAGGACGGTCTTCCAACCCGTTCCGTTCTCCCTCTCTACCTGTCCGTTACCCCGGGGTTGTAACTGGTCGTCCTGCTCGAGGCGATGCCCTTGCTGAGCAGGAATTGACGCAGTTCGTCGCTCAGAAAGGAGGACCCCCTATCACTGAGTATGTAAGCGGGGAACCCGAACAGTGTAAAGATACTATGGAGGGCCTTGATGACGGTGGTTGCAGTCATGTCGGGGCAGGGGATGGCGAATGGGAACCGGGAGTACTCGTCAATCACGTTCAGGAAGTACGTGTTGCGGTCGCTGGAGGGGAGGGGGCCTTTGAAGTCCATGCTGAGGCGTTCAAAGGGACGGGAAGCCTTTATCAGGTGCGCTTTCTCTGGCCGGTTTGCACTCCGCACAGATTTGGCAGTCCCTGGTGGCTGTCCTGACCTCGATGGAGTAGGGCAGGTATCGGGTCTTGACAAAATGGAAAAAGCGAGTGACCCCCGGGTGGCAGAGGTCCTCGTGGAGGGCTCTGAGGCGGTCCACTTGTGCGGTGGCACATGTGCCGCGGGACAAGTAATCAGGAGGCTCGTTTAGCTTCCCGAGACGATACAAGATCTCGTAGTTGTAGGTGGAGAGTTCGATCCTCCACCGCAAGATCTTGTCTTTTTTAAATCTTACCCCGCTGTGCATTGTCAAACATGAAAGCAACCGACCGTTGGTCGGTGAGGAGAGTGAATCTCCTGCCGGCCAGGTAATGCCTCCAATATCGCACAGCTTCTACTATGGCCTGGGCCTCCTTTTCTACTGAGAGTGGCGGATTTCGGAAGCATGGAGGGTCCGGGAGAAGAAGGCCACGGGTCTGCCCGCTTGGTTGAGGGTGGCCGCCAGAGCTACGTCGGACGCATCACTCTCAACCTGGAAGGGGAGGGACTCGTTGATGGCGTGCATCGTGGCCTTTGCAATGTCTGCTTTGATGCGGCTGAAGGCCTGGTGGACCTCTATAATAGAATTTATAGTGCAGAAGGAGGCCATTCAGCCCATCGAGTCTGCACCGGCTCTTGGAAAGAGCCCCCTACCCAAGGTCCACACCTCCACCCTATCCCCATAACCCAGTAACCCCACCCAACACTAAGGGCAATTTTGGACACTAAGGGCAATTTATCATGGCCAATCCACCTAACCCGCACATCTTTGGACTGTGGGAGGAAACCGGAGCACCCGGAGGAAACCCACGCACACACGTGCAGACTCCACACAGACAGTGACCCAAGCCGGGAATCGAACCTGGGACCCTGGAGCTGTGAAGCAATTGTGCTATACACAATGCTACCGTGCTGCCCTTTATCGACAGGGGAAAAGCTGTGTATTGGATCAGGGGACGGGCCTTGTCCGCGTAGTTGGGGACCCACTGGGAGTAGTAGCTAAAAAACCCTAGGCAACGTTTCAGGACCTTGGAGCAGTAAGGGAGGGGGAAATCCATAAGGGGGCGCATGCGTTCAGGGTTGGGGCCTATACCTCCATTTTGCACTACGTAGCCGAGGATGGCTAGGCGGTCAGTGCTAAACACACATTTATCCTTGTATGTAAGGTTAAGGATCTTTGCGGTCTGGAGAAATTTTCGGAGGTTGGTGTCGTGGTCCTGCTGGTCATGGCCGCAGGTGGTGACATTATTGAGATACGGGAATGTTGCCCGTAAACCGTACCGGTCAACCATTCGGTCCATCTCTAGTAAGTTTGCAGACGACACAAAGGTTGGTGGAATTGCGGATAGCGATGAGGACTGTCTGAGGATACAGCAGGATTTAGATTGTCTGGAGACTTGGGCGGAGAGATGGCAGATGGAGTTTAATCCGGACAAATGTGAGGTAATGAATTTTGGAAGGGCTAATGCAGGTAGGGAATATACAGTGAATGGTAGAACCCTCAAGAGTATTGAAAGTCAAAGAGATCTAGGAGTACAGGTCCACAGGTCATTGAAAGGGGCAACACAGGTGGAGAAGGTAGTCAAGAAGGCATACGGCATGCTGGCCTTCATTGGCCGGGGCATTGAGTATAAGAATTGGCAAGTCATGTTGCAGCTGTATAGAACCTTAGTTAGGCCACACTTGGAGTATAGTGTTCAATTCTGGTCGCCACACTACCAGAAGGATGTGGAGGCTTTAGAGAGGGTGCAGAAGAGATTTACCAGAATGTTGCCTGGTATGGAGGGCATAAGCTATGAGGAGCGGTTGAATAAACTCGGTTTGTTCTCACTGGAACGAAGGAGGTTGAGGGGCGACCTGATAGAGGTATACAAAATTATGAGGGGCATAGACAGAGTGGATAGTCAGAGGCTTTTCCCCAGGGTAGAGGGGTCAATTACTAGGGGGCATAGGTTTAAGGTGAGAGGGGCAAGGTTTAGAGTAGATGTACGAGGCAAGTTTTTTTACGCAGAGGGTAGTGGGTACCTGGAACTCGCTACCGGAGGAGGTAGTGGAAGCAGGGACGATAGGGACATTTAAGGGGCATCTTGACAAATATATGAATAGGATGGGAATAGAAGGATACGGACCCAGGAAGGGTAGAAGATTGTAGTTTAGTCGGGCAGTATGGTCGGCACGGGCTTGGAGGGCCGAAGGGCCTGTTCCTGTGCTGTACATTTCCTTGTTCTTTGTTCTTTGTATCTCGCGCTGGAAGACCGAGACCCCGTTGGTGACACCGAAGGGAACCCTTAAGAAGTGATAGAGCTGCCCATCTGCCTCGAAGGCAGTGTGTTTGTGGTCGCTAGTGCGGATGGGGAGCTGGTGGTAGGCGGACTTGAGATCCACCGTGGAGAAGACCTTATAATGCGCGATCCTGTTTATCAGGTCGGATATGCGGGGGTGAGGGTACGCGTCCAGCGTAAACCTGTTGATGGTCTGACTGTAGTCGATGACCATCCTATTCTTATCCCCGGTCTTTACCACCACTACTTGAGCTCTCCAGGGACTGTTACTGGCTTCAATGACCCCTTCCCTCAGTAACCTTTAGACCTCGGACCTAATAAAGCTCCGGTCCTGGGCACTGTACCGTCTGCTCCTGGTGGCGACGGGTTTGCAATCCGGGGTGAGGTTCGCAAACAGGGAAGGCGGGTCGACCTTAAGGGTCGCGAGGCCGCAGACAGTAAGGGGGGGTATAGGGCCGCCGAATTTGAAGGTCAGACTTTGAAGGTTACACTGAAAGTCTAAACCCAGGAGTGTAGCCGCGCAGAGGGGGGGGGGGGGAAGGACGTAGAGACGGAAATTTTTGAACTCCCTTCCCTGGACTGTGAGGTTTGCTAAACAAAACCCCTTTATCTCCACTGAATGGGAACCGGAGGCCAGGGAGATTTTTTGATTAATGGGGTAGATGACGAGAGAACAGCGCCTTACCATGTTGGGGTGTATGAAGCTCTCCGTGCTCCCAGAGTCGATTAGGCAGGACGTCTCGTGCCCGTTGATGAATACGGTCGTCGTAACAGTTGAGAGTGTTCGAGGCCGGGACTGATCCAGGGTCACCGAGGCTAATCGCAGCAGTTGAGAGTTCTCTTCGGGCAGTGCGTGGTCAGCCGAGCTGGGGTCCTGGGAGTCCATCCAAAATGGCGACTCCCATTGGTCGCACATGGCTGGGGGTGCACGAAATGGCGGCGCCCATCCCTCAAGCATGGCGTCCGCGGAACAAGATGGCAGCGCCCGGGGTCCGCACGTGGCCCTGGAATAGGAAGATGGCGGCGACCGCTGGCCGCACGGGGCCCGTGGAGAAGTTTGTGGTGGCGGTCCGCATTCGCCGCCAGAGACCGTGGCAACCGCACGGGCCTGGCATACCCCCACGAAATGGTCCTTTTTGCCGCATCCCTTGCAGGTGGATGCGCGGGCCGGGCAGCGCTGGCGGGGGTGCTTGGCCTGCCCGCAAAAGTAGCAGCGGGGCTCCTCGGGGTCACCAGGCCGCCTTGCAGCACAGGCCTGTGGGGGAATGGGGGAAGTCTCGGGGTCAGCCGCGGAGGGGTTCCACGCTGCCCAGGGGGCTGCCGCGCGGTCGGGAACGTAGGCGCGGGCATTCCTGGAGGCCACGTCCAGGGAGCCTGCAAGGGGCCGTGCCTCCCTGAGACCCAGGGTGTCCTTTTCTAACAGTCACTGGCGGATTTGTGAAGATAGCATACCTGCCACAAAAGCGTCCCGGACGAAGAGTTCCGTGTGATCGCTTGCCGAAACTTGCGGGCAGCCGCAGCTTCTGCCCAACACCAGGAGTGCACGGTAGAATTCATCCAGCGATTCCCCAGGGGTTTGTCGCCTTGTTGCAAGCAGGTGCCAACCGTAGACCTGGTTTACCGGGCGAATATAGTGTCCTTTTAGCAGCATCAAAGTCTTCCGCTTCCTCGATGAGGGTGTAAATCTCCGGGCTCACCCTAGAGTGCAGGACGTGCAGTTTCTGCTCTCCCGTGGGTGCGTTTTCGGCCGTCCCGAGATACCCTTTAAAACACGCCAGCCAGTGCTTAAAGATTGCCGCTGAGTTCGCCGCGTGGGGGCTAAGTTGCAGACACTCCGGCTTGATTCGGAGCTCCATCCTTTCTTCTTAAAAAACTAGCTTTTTAAATTGATGCACGATCAATGACCACTAAAGCGAGGTTGTAGTCCAACTGAAGGCTTTAATAAGTTAGATGTTTCCCCAGCAGCTCAGTTACAGAATGAAGGCTGCTGGGGCGGCACGGGCTCTTATACCCCACCTAGCAGGGCGGAGCTATCGTACATTCTAACCAATAGAAAGTATATCAGTTTCCACCAATGGTGCTTTAGCCTATCAGGTACCGTAATACCTATAATACCACAGGTGGAATATGGGTTGTGGGTGGGGTTTGGGTTGTGGGTGGGTGGTTGGGGTTTGGGTTGTGGGTGGGGTTTGGATGAGTGGGTGGGGTTTGGATGAGTGGGTGGGGTTTATGCAGGGAGTGGGGTTTGGGTTGTGGGCGGGGTTTGGGTTGTGGGCGGGGTTTGAGTTTTGGCTGGGTTTTGGGTGGGTGGGGTTTATGCGGGGAGTGGGGTTTGGGTGGATGGGTGGGTGATGGTGAGCACCATCGATTCTGATCTCCATGTTTTCACCTCATGGTCTCTCTCAGATGCTGACGGCTGCGCCGCTGGGCTGGAGTTTGTGGATTGTGCCAATAAATGTCCTCGGGCCTGTGTCGATTTGCAGAGTGGAATAGTTTGTTCTGACGCGGGATTGTGTGAAGCTGGTTGTCGATGTCCGAATGGTGAGTGTCTGTTGTCGTTCTCTCACTGCTTCGAGGGGAAAGGGTTGGAGTCCCAAACACAGGATTGCTGAAGGTGGAAACATGGAAAAATAGATGTCCGTGCCCTGCGGACAACACAAAGCATTTTACAGCCAATGAATTCAGACAGTGGTGTAATTTATATACAAACTGACGGGTTCGGAGCAGGAATCGGACATTTGCCCCCTCGAGTCGGCATTGCGATTTAATAAGACCATGGCTGATTTGATGGTAGTTCGAACTTCACATTCCTGCCTATCCCGATAATCTCTGACTCCTTTGTTGGTCAAGAATCTATCGACTTGTTCCTTAAATTATGTTCAATGATCCTGTACCCCACCATTCTCTGAGGAAGAGAGTTCTGAAGATTCAATACCCTCTGGGAGAAGAAGTTTTTGTGCTGTATTGTTCTTTGTTCTGGTTTATGAGACGGAGAGAAATTGCCAAATTCTGAGGTCCCAATATCCTCATGCATGAATCGCTAAACATTCGTCTACAGATTGAGCAAGTGATTAGGAAGCAAATGGAATGTTGGCATTTATTAACATAAGAACATAAGAACTAGGAGCAGGAGTCGGCCATCTGGCCCCTCGAGCCTGCTCCACCATTCAATGAGATCATGGCTGATCTTTTGTGGACTCAGCTCCACTTTCCGGCCCGAACACCATAACCCTTAATCCCTTTATTCTTCAAAAAACTATCTATCTTTATCTTAAAAACATTTAATGAAGGAGCCTCTACTGCTTCACTGGGCAAGGAATTCCATAGATTCACAACCCTTTGGGTGAAGAGGTTCCTCCTAAACTCAGTCCTAAATCTACTTCCCCTTATTTTGAGGCTTTGCCCCCTAGTTCTGCTTTCACCCGCCAGTGGAAACAACCTGCCCGCATCTATCCTATCTATTCCCTTCATAATCTTATATGTTTCTATAAGATCCCCCCTCATCCTTCTAAATTCCAACGAGTACAGTCCCAGTCTACTCAACCTCTCCTCGTAATCCAACCCCTTCAGCTCTGGGATTAACCTAGTGAATCTCCTCTGCACACCCTCCAGTGCCAGTATGTCCTTTCTCAAGTAAGGAGACCAAAACTGAACACAATACTCCAGGTGTGGCCTCACTAACACCTTATACAATTGCAGCAAAACCTCCCTAGTCTTAAACTCCACCCCTCTAGCAATGAAGGGCAAAATTCCATTTGACTTCTTAATCACCTGTTGCACCTAAAAACCAACTTTTTGCGACTCATGCACTAGCACACTCGGGTCTCTCTGCACAGCAGCATGTTTTAATATTTTATCATTTAAATAATAATCCCTTTTGCTGTTATTCCTACCAAAATGGATAACCTCACATTTGTCAACATTGTATTCCATCTGCCAGACCCTAGCCCATTCACTTAGCCTATCCAAATCCCTCTGCAGACTTCCAGTATCCTCTGCACTTTTTGCTTTACCACTTATCTTAGTGTCGTCTGCAAACTTGGACACATTGCCCTTGGTCCCCAACTCCAAATCATCTATGTAAATTGTGAACAGTTGTGGGCCCAACACTGATCCCTGAGGGACACCACTAGCTACTGATTGCCAACCAGAGAAACACCCATTAATCCCCACTCTTTGCTTTCTATTAATTAACCAATCCTCTATCCATGCTACTACTTTCCCCTTAATGCCATGCATCTTTAACTTATGCAGTAATCTTGTGTGGCACCTTGTCAAAGGCTTTCTGGAAATCCAGATATACCACATCCATTGGCTCCCCATTATCTACCGCACTGTTAATGTCCTCAAAAAATTCCACTAAATTAGTTAGGCACGACCTGCCCTTTATGAACCCATGCTGCGTCTGCCCAATGGGACAATTTCCATCCAGATGCCTCCCTATTTCCTCCTTGATGATAGATTCCAGCATCTTCGCTACCACCGAAGTTAAGCTCACTGGCCTATAATTACCCGCTTTCTGCCTACCTCCTTTTTTAAACAGTGGTGTCACGTTTGCTAATTTCCAATCCACCGGGACCACCCCAGAGTCTAGTGAATTTTGGTAAATTATCACGAGTGCATTTGCAATTTCCCTAGCCATCTCTTTTAGCACTCTGGGATGCATTCCATCAGGTCCAGGAGACTTGTCTACCTTTAGCCCCATAAACTTGCCCATTACTATCTCCTTGGTGATAACAATCCTCTCAAGGTCCTCACCTGTCATAGCCTTATTTCCATCAGTCACTGGCATGTTATTTGTGTCTTCCACTGTGAAGACCGACCCAAAAAACCTGTTCAGTTCCTCAGCCATTTCCTCATCTCCCATTATTAAATCTCCCTTCTCATCCTCTAAAGGACCAATATTTACCTTAGCCACTCTTTTTTGTTTTATGTATTTGTAGAAACCTTTACCATCTGTTTATATATTCTGAGCAAGTTTACTCTCATAATCCATCTTACTCTTCTTTATAGCTTTTTTAGTAGCTTTCTGTTGCCCCCTAAAGATTTCCCAGTCCTCTAGTCTCCCACTGATCTTTGCCACTTTGTATGCTTTTTCCTTCAATTTGATACTCTCCCTTATTTCCTTAGATATCCACGGTCGATTTTCCCTCTTTTTACCGTCCTTCCTTTTTGTTGGTATAAACCTTTGCTGAGCACTGTGAAAAATCACTTGGAAGGTTCTCCACTGTTTCACCATAAAGTCTTTGCTCCCAGTCTACCTTAGCTTGTTCTTCTCTCATCCCATTGTAATCTCCTTTGTTTAAACACAAAACCATAGAACATAGAACATAGAAGCGCAGTACAGGCCCTTCGGCCCACGATGTTGCACCGAAATGGGAAGTCAAAAAACAAAAGCCATCTAACCTACACTATGCCATTATCATCCATATGCTTATCCAATAAACTTTTAAATGCCCTCAATGTTGGCGAGTTCACTACTATTGCAGGTAGGGCATTCCACGGCCTCACTACTCTTTGCGTAAAGAACCTACCTCTGACCTCTGTCCTATATCTATTACCCCTCAGTTTAAGGCTATGTCCCCTCGTGCTAGCCATTTCCATCTGCGGGAGAAGGCTCTCACTGTCCACCCCATCTAACCCTCTGATCATTTTGTATGCCTCTATTAAGTCTCGCGAAACCTTCTTTCTAACGAAAACAACCTCAAGTCCATCTGCCTTTCCTCATAAGATTTTCCCTCCATACCAGGCAACATCCTGGTAAATCTCCTCTGCACCCGTTCCAAAGCTTCCACGTCCTTCCTATAATGAGGTGACCAGAACTGTACGCAATACTCCAAATGCGGCCGTACCAGAGTTTTGTACAGCTGCAACATGACCTCATGACTCCGGAACTCAATCCCTCTACCAATAAAGGCCAACACACCATAGGCCTTCTTCACAACCCTATCAACCTGGGTGGCAACTTTCAGGGATCTATGTACATGGACACCGAGATCCCTCTGCTCATCCACACTTCCAAGAATTTTACCATTCGCCAAATATTCCACATTCCTGTTATTCCTTCCAAAGAGAATCACCTCACACTTCTCTACATTAAACTCCATTTGCCACCTCTCAGCCCAGCTCTGCAGCTTATCTATGTCCCTCTGCAACCTGCAACATCCTTCCGCACTGTCGACAGCACCACCGACTTTAGTGTCGTCTGCAAATTTACTCACCCACCCTTCTGCGCCCTCCTCTAGGTCATTGATAAAAATGACAAACAGCAACGGCCCCAGAACAGATCCTTGTGGTACGCCACTTGTAACTGAACTCCATTCTGAACATTTCCCATCAACCACCACCCTCTGTCTTCTTTCAGCTAGCCAATTTCTGATCCACATCTCTAAATCACCCTCAATTCCCAGCCTCCGTATTTTCTGCAATAGCCTACCGTGGGGAACCTTATCAAACGCTTTACTGAAATCCATATACACCACATCAACTGCTCTACCCTCGTCTACCTGTTCAGTCACTTTCTCAAAGAACTCGATAAGGTTTGTGAGGCATGACCTACCCTTCACAAAGCCATGCTGACTATCCCTGATCATATTATTCCTATCTAGATGATTATAAATATTGTCACTTATAATCCCCTCCAAGACTTTACCCACAACAGACGTGAGGCTCACCGGTCTATAGTTGCCGGGGT
This sequence comes from Scyliorhinus torazame, assembly GCF_047496885.1. Lineage (NCBI taxonomy): Eukaryota > Metazoa > Chordata > Chondrichthyes > Carcharhiniformes > Scyliorhinidae > Scyliorhinus > Scyliorhinus torazame. The sequence continues at coordinate 256,343,723 of NC_092717.1, read as the reverse complement.
TGTCTCTACTCCCCTTCTTGAACAAAGGGACCACATTTGCTATCCTCCAGTCCTCTGGCACGATTCCTGTAGCCAATGATGACATAAAAATCAAAGCCAAAGGCTCAGCAATCTCTTCCCTGGCTTCCCAGAGCATCCTAGGATAAATCCCATCAGGCCCCGGGGACTTATCTATTTTCAGCCTGTCCAGAATTGCCAACACCTCTTCCCTACGTACCTCAATGCCATCTATTCTAATAGCCTGGGTCTCGGCATTCTCCACCACAACATTCTCTTTTTCCTGAGTGAATACCGATGAAAAATATTCATTTTGTATCTCGCCTATCTCTTCAGACTCCACACGCAACTTCCCATCCCTGTCCTTGACTGGCCCTACTCTTACCCTAGTCATTCTTTTATTCCTGACATACCTATAGAAAGCTTTTGGGTTTTCCTTGATCCTACCTGCCAAATACTTCTCATGTCCCCTCCTTGCTCGTCTTAGCTCTCTCTTTAGATCCTTCCTCGCTACCTTGTCACTATCCATCGCCCCAACTGAAACTTCACACCTCATCTTCACATAGGCCTCCTTCTTCCTCTTAACAAGAGATTCCACTTCTTTGGTAAACCACGGTTCCCTCGCTCGACGCCTTCCTCCCTGCCTGACCGGTACGTACTTATCAAGAACATGCAGTAGCTGTTCCTTGAACAAGCTCCACATATCCAGTGTGCCCAACACTTGCAGCCTACTTCTCCAACCTACCCCTCCCAAGTCACGTTTAATGGCATCATAATTGCCCTTCCCCCAGCTATAACTCTTGCCCTGCGGTGTATACTTATCCCTTTCCATCACTAACGTAAACGTCACCGAATTGTGGTCACTGTCCCCAAAATGCTCACCTACCTCCAAATCCAACACCTGGCCTGGTTCATTACCCAAAACCAAATCCAACGTGGCCTCGCCTCTTGTTGGCCTGTCAACATATTGTGTCAGGAAACCCTCCTGCACACATTGTACAAAACCCATCTAATGTACTCGAACTATATCTTTTCCAGTCAATATTTGGAAAGTTAAAGTCTCCCATAATAACTACCCTGTTACTTTCGCTCTTATCCAGAATCATCTTCGCCATCCTTTCCTCTACATCCCTTGAACTATTAGGAGGCCTATAGAAAACTCCCACTAGTGCTTGATTTTACCTTCTCACCCTCCATCTGTATTTTAAATTCCACCATATTGTGATCGCTCCTTCCGAGAGGATCCCTAACTATGAGATCCTGAATCAATCCTGTCTCATTACACAGGACCAGATCTAGGACCGCTTGCTCCCTCGTAGGTTCCATTACATACTGTTCTAGGAAACTATCGCGGATACATTCTATAAACTCCTCCTCAAGGCTGCCTTGACCGACCTGGTTAAACCAATCGACATGTAGATTAAAATACCCCATGCTAACTGCTGTACCATTTCTACATGCATCAGTTATTTCTTTGTTTATTGCCTGCCTCACCATAATGTTACTATTTGGTGGCCTATAGACGACTCCTATCAGTGTCTTTTTCGCCTTACTATTCCTGATTTCCACCCAAATGGATTCAACCTTCTTCTCCATCGCACCGATATCAACCCTTACTGTTGCCCGGATGTCATCCTTAAATAACAGAGCTACACCACCCCCCTTACCATCCACTTTGTCCTTCCGAATAGTTTGATACCCTCGGATATTTAACTCCCAGTCGTGACCATCCTTTAACCATGTTTCAGCAATGGCCACTAAATCATAGTCGTTCACGATGATTTGCGCCATCAACTCATTTACCTTATTCCGAATACTACGAGCAATTAAGTAAAGTACACTTATGTTGGCTTTTTTACCTCTGTTCTGAATCTTAACACCTCGATCAGTAACCTCTCCTAAGTTATATATCCTCTTAACCTTTCTCCTAATTTTCCTTGTCGTTGAACCCATATCTTCCTGTAACAACCTGCCACGTCGCTTACCATTAATGTTTTCACTTCCCGTTTTATTCCTTTTAGTATTCCTGGTCCTATTCACTGAGCTTCCCTCAGTCACTGTACCTTGTACTGTCGCCCTTTTTGATTTTTGACTATGGCTTCTCTGCTTTATACTTTCCCCCTTACTGCCTTTTGTTTCTGTCCCTGTTTTACTACCTTCCAACTTCCTGCATCGGTTCCCATCCCCCTGCCACATTAGTTTAAACTCTCCCCAACAGCTCTAGCAAACACCCCCCCTAGGACATCGGTTCCAGTCCTGCCCAGGTGCAGACCATCTGGTTTGCACTGGTCCCACCTCCTCCAGAACCGGTTCCAATGTCCCAGGAATTTGAATCCCTCCCTCTTGCACCATCTCTCGAGCCACATTCCTCTATCCTGACATTCCTACTCTGACTAGCGCATGGCACTGGAAGCAATCCTGAGATTACTACCTTTGAGGTCCTACTTTTTAGGTTAACTCCTAACTCCCTAAATTCAGCTTGTAGGACCTCGTCCCGTTTTTTACCTATATCGTTGGTGCCTATGTGCACCACGACAGCTGGCTGTTCCCCCCCCACCCCCCCCAGAATGTCCTGCAGCCGCTCTGAGACATCCTTGACCCTTGCACCAGGAGAATGGAATCGAAAGAGATCTAGGAGTACAGGTCCACAGGTCATTGAAAGGGGCAACACAGGTGGAGAAGGTAGTCAAGAAGGCATACGGCATGCTTGCCTTCATTGGCCCGGGCATTGAGTATAAGAATTGGCAAGTCATGTTGCAGCTGTATAGAACCTTAGTTAGGCCACACTTGGAGTATAGTGTTCAATTCTGGTCGCCACACTACCAGAAGGATGTGGAGGCTTTAGAGAGGGTGCAGAAGAGATTTACCAGAATGTTGCCTGGTATGGAGGGCATAAGCTATGAGGAGCGGTTGAATAAACTCGGTTTGTTCTCACTGGAACGAAGGAGGTTGAGGGGAGACCTGATAGAGGTCTACAAAATTATGAGGGGCATAGACAGAGTGGATAGTCAGAGGCTTTTCCCCAGGGTAGAGGGGTCAATTACTAGGGGGCATAGGTTTAAGGTGAGAGGGGCAAGGTTTAGAGTAGATGTACGAGGCAAGTTTTTTTTACACAGAGGGTAGTGGGTGCCTGGAACTCGCAACCGGAAGAGGTGGTGGAAGCAGGGACGATAGTGACATTTAAGGGGCATCTTGACAAATACATGAATAGGATGGGAATAGAGGGATACGGACCCAGGAAGTGTAGAAGATTGTAGTTTAGTCGGGCAGCATGGTCGGCACGGGCTTGGAGGGCCGAAGGGCCTGTTCCTGTGCTGTACATTTCTTTGTTCTTTGTTCTAAACCTATATTCAACTGATAAGTGGGGTGCAGCGAGCAGGGCTTCTCCCACAGGAGGAACACTTCCAGTACCCACCCTGTCAACAGTTCTCAGGATTTTATATTTCAATCAGATCACCTGTCGATCTTCTAAACCCCAGGTGCTGGAAAGTGGGTTTAAAAGCAGCGGCTAGTTTTTTTCTGTTTCTTTGGCAGACGCAGACACGATGCGCTGAATGGCCTTTTCCTATGGGGACATGCTCAGCCTATTCCCAAAGAGTTGAAGCCCTGCTCGCTGCACCCCACTTATCAGTTGACTATAGGTTTAGATTCCATTCTCCTTGCAATAAAAGCCAACATTCGATTTGCTTCCTAATCACTTGCTCAATCTGTAGACGAATGTTTTGCGATTCATGCACGAGGATTTTGGGACCTCAAAATTTGGCAATTTCCCTCCGTCTAATAAACCAGAACAAAGAGTAATACAGCACACAAACAGACCCTTCGGCCCTCCAAGCCTGTACCGGTCATGATACCAACCTTTGCCAAAACCCTCAGCACTTCCTTGTGCCATGTCCCTCTATACCCATCCTATCCATGTGTTTGTCAAGATGCCTTTTGAACGCCGTTAATGTATCTGTTTCCACAACCTCCCCTGGCAACGCGTTCCAGGCACTCACCACCCTCCGTGTAAAAAACCTGCCCCGCGCATCACCTCTAAACTTTGCCTCATGGACCTTAAACCTATGCCCCCTGGTGACTGACCCCTCCACCCTGGGAAAGAGTGCCTGCCCATCCACTCTATCCATGCCCCTCATAATCTTGTAGACCTCAACCTCCGTCTTTCTAATGAAAACAGTCCGAGTCTATTCAGCCTCTCCACATAGCTAACACCCTCCAGACCAGGCAACATCCTGGTAAACCTCCTCTGCACCCTCTCCAAAGCCTCCACATCCTTCTGGTAATGTGGCGACCAGAATTGTGCTCAATGTTCCAAGTGCGGCCTTACCAAGGTTCTATACAACTGTAGCATGACTTGCTAGTTTTTATACTCGGTGACTCATCCAATGAAGGCAAGCATTCCATAAATACATTTTATTGAAGTATTTATGGTTTTATAACAGTAACAGAAGAAACAGTGCATGTACAAATATAAATATAGTGCAAAAGCCGTCTTCCTCCCTCACAGGTCCCACCTTTTCTATCCTCGCATTCTACACTAAACTACCCCACACCCTCCCCCTTCTGCTGACAGTTAATTCTCCCTAAAGAAGTCGACGAACGGTTGCCACCTCCGGGCGAACCCTAACATTGACCCTCTCGGCGAACTTGATTTTCTCCAAACAGAGAAAGCGAGCCATGTCCGATAGCCAGGTCTCCGACTTCGGGGGCTTTGAGTCCCTCCAAACTAATAATATCCGTCTCCGGGCTATCAGGGAAGAACATCTGCCTCTTTCTCCTCCTGAATTCCCGGGTCTTCCGACACCCTGTAAATCGCCACCTCCGGACTCCGCGCCACCCTTGTTTTCGATACTTTGGACATGACGTCCACAAACTCCTGCCAGAATCCCCTAAGCTTCGGGCATGTCCAGAACATATGGACATGGTTCGCTGGCCCTCCCACACACCTTGTGCACCTCTCTTCCACCCCAAAGAACCTGCTCATCCAGGCCACTGTCACGTGGGCCCGGTGAGCGACCTTGAACTGTATCAGGGTGAGCCTGGCACATGTTGTGGACGCGTTGACTCTGCTCAACGCATCCGCCCAGAGACCGTCCTCTAACTCTCCACCTAACTCCTCTTCCCATTTGTGTTTCAGCTCCTCGGTCTGTGTTTCCCCCGACCCCGTAAGCTCCTCATAAATGCCCGAAACTCTCCCTTCTCTCACCCACACACTGGAAACTACCCTATCCTGTATCCCACTTGTGGTAGGAGCGGGACGGTTGAGACCTGCCTGCGTAGGAAGTCCCGCGCCTGCAGGTACCTAAACTCTTTCCCTCCCGCCAATTAAAATTTCTCCTCCAACTCCCTCAAGCTGGGAAAGCTCCCCTCTATAAACATATGGCCATCCTCTCGATCCCTGCTCTCTGCCATCTCCGGAACCCTCCATCTAGCCTCCCCGGGGCAAACCAGATATTATCGCAAATTGGGGACCAGACCGATGCTCCCTCTGCTCCCACATGTCTCCTCATAAGAACATAAGAACTAGGAGCAGGAGTCGGCCATCTGGCCCCTCGAGCCTGCTCCGCCATTCAATGAGATCATGGCTGATCTTTTGTGGACTCAGCTCCACTTTCCGGCCTGAACACCATAACCCTTAATTGCCCCCAGACTCTCATGGCCGTGACCACCACAGGGCTGGTGGAGTAGCGTGCCAGCGGGAACGGCAGAGGTGCCGTTACCAATGCCCCCGGACTAATGCCCTTACAACATGCTGCCACTACTTTAAAGAAGGAATAAAGATGGGGAGACACTGAAACACAAACAGGAATCTCGGGAGAACCGTTATTTTCGCTGTCTGCACCCTCCCAGCCAGTGACAACGGGAGCACATCCAATCTCCTAAAATCCTCCTTCATTTGGTCTACTAGTCGGGCCAGATTAAGTTTGTGCAGCCGTTCCCATTCCCGCGCAACCTGGATGCCCAGGTACCGGAAGCTTCCCCCTACCACTCGAAACGGCAGCTCCCCCAATCGCCTCTCCTGCCCCCTTGCCTGGATCGCGAACATCTTGTTTTTCCCCATGTTCAATTTATACCCCGAAAACCGGCCAAAATCCCCCAGAATCCCCATAATTTCTTCCATCCCTTCCAATGGGTCCGACACATATAGGAGCAGATAGTCTCGCTATATGCGGACAATGTTCCTCTACCCCCCCCCCCCCCCCCACAAAGACCAGTCCCTTCCAGCCCTTAGAGGCTCTCAGCGCATTTGCCAGCGGTTCTCTGGCCAGTGCGAGCAACAGCGGGGAGAGGGGGCATCTCTGCCTCGTCCCCCGGTGCAGCCTAAAATAGCCCGATGTCAGCCTGTTCACCCAAATACTCGCCACGGGCGCCTGATACAGCAGCCTGACCCAGTCAATGAAACCCCGCCCAAATCCAAACCACCTCAGTACCTCCCACAGATAATCCCATTCCACCTGGTCAAATGCCTTCTCTGCGTCCATTGCGACCACTACCTCTACGTCCCACCCTCTGGGGGCATCCTGATCACATTTAACAGTCTTCTTATGTTGGCCGCCAACAGTTTCCCCTTAACAAATCCCGTCTGGTCCTCCCCAATCACATCCGGGACGCAGTCCTCAATCCTGGAGGATAAGATCTTAGCCAACAATTTGCCGTCTACATTTAGTCGGGAGATCGGTCTGTAGGACTCGCATAGCTCCGGGTCCTTATCCCGCTTCAGGATCAATGAGATAGTGGCCTGTGATATCATCGGGGAAAGCTCCCCTCTCTCCCTTGCCTCACTGAATGACCTCGCCAGCAGTGGCTGCAGCATCCCAGAGAACTTTTGATAAACTCCACTGGGCACCCATCCGGCCCCGGGGTTTTACCCGACTGCATGGCCTTCAGCCCATCGGCTATCTCTTCCAACCCGATCGGGGCTCCCAGCCCTTCTACCAAGTCTTCATCCACTTTCGGGAACTTTAGCCCCCTGAAGAATTGCCTCATCCCCTCCGGCCCAGCTGGGGGTTCTGACTCATACAACATGCTGTAGAATTCCTCGAACGCCTTATTGACCCCAGCTGAATCTCTGACCAGGTTCCCATCTCTGTCCTTTACTTTCCCAATCTCTCTGGCCCCCTCCCGCTTTCTAAGCTGCTGCGCAGGTATTCTACTGGCCTTCTCCCCATATTCATAGATCGTCCCCATCGCCTTCCTCAACTGCTCTACCGCCTTCCCTGCAGTTAACAAGCCAAACTCCGCCTGTAGGCTCCGTCGTTCCCTCAGAAGCCCTGCCTCTGGGGTCTCCGCATACCTCTTGTCGACCTGTAGTATTTCCTTTGTCAGTCGGTCCATCTCTGCTCTGTCTGTCTTCTCCCTGTGGGCCCGTATCGAGATCAGCTCCCCTCTAACCACCGCCTTCAATGCCTCCCAGACCACCGCAGCCAAAACTTCCCCCGTGTCGTTGACTTCCAGATAGTTCTGGATATTTTGTCAGCCGCCCACACACCTCCTCATCCGCTAAAAGTCCCACGTCCAGCCTCCAGTGCGGGCGCTGGCCACCCTCCTTGCTCACCTGTAGGTCAACCCAGTGTGGGGCATGATCCGAGATCGTGATCGCTGAATACTCAGTGTCCACTACCCCCGTCAGTAAAGCCCTGTTCAGGATAAAAAAGTCAATCCGGGAGTACACTTTATGCACGCGGCTTCCTCGCGAGCGCTCTGTGCGCCCTGTCCACCTCCAAGGGTCGGCTGCCCAATTCTCAAACATACCAGTGTGTACCCCCCTGCGCCCGGCTTCTCAAACATACCCGCTGTGTATGCCCCAGCGTCCGGCTTCTCGAACATACCCGCTGTGTACCCCCCTGCGCCCGGCTTCTCAAACATACCCGCTGTGTACCCCCCTGCGCTCGGCTTCTCAAACACACCCGCTGTGTACCCCCCTGCGCCCGGCTTCTCAAACATACCCGCTGTGTACCCCCCTGCGTCCGGCTTCTCAAACATACCCGCTGTGTACCCCCCTGCGCCCGGCTTCTCAAACACACCCGCTGTGTACCCCCCTGCGCCCGGCTTCTCGAACATACCCGCTGTGTACCCCCCTGCGTCCGGCTTCTCAAACATACCCGCTGTGTACCCCCCTGCGCCCGGCTTCTCAAACACACCCGCTGTGTACCCCCCTGCGCCCGGCTTCTCGAACATACCCGCTGTGTACCCCCCTGCGTCCGGCTTCTCAAACATACCCGTGTGTACGCCCCAGCGCCCGGCTTCTCAAACATACCCGCTGTGTACCCCCCTGCGCCCGGCTTCTCAAACATACCCACTGTGTACCCCCCTGCGTCCGGCTTCTCGAACATACCCGCTGTGTACGCCCCCGCGTCCGGCTTCTCAAACTTACCCGCTGTGTACCCCCCCAGCGTCCGGCTTCTCAAACATACCCGCTGTGTACCCCCCCTGCGTCCGGCTTCTCGAACATACCCGCTGTGTACGCCCCTGCGTCCGGCTTCTCAAACATACCCGCTGTGTATGCCCCAGCGCCCGGCTTCTCAAACATACCCGCTGTGTACCCCCCCTGCGTCCGGCTTCTCAAACATACCCGCTGTGTACGCCCCTGCGTCCGGCTTCTCAAACATACCCGCTGTGTACCCCCCCAGCGTCCGGCTTCTCAAACATACCCACTGTGTACCCCCCAGCGTCCGGCTTCTCAAACATACCCACTGTGTACCCCCCAGCGTCCGGCTTCTCGAACATACCCGCTGTGTACCCCCCGCGTCCGGCTTCTCAAACATACCCGCTGTGTACCCCCCTGCATCCGGCTTCTCAAACATACCCGCTGTGTACCCCCCCTGCGTCCGGCTTCTCAAACATACCCGCTGTGTACCCCCCCAGCGTCCGGCTACTCAAACACACCCGCTGTGTACCCCCCTGCATCCGGCTTCTCAAACATACCCGCTGTGTACCCCCCCCAGCGTCCGGCTTCTCAAACATACCCGCTGTGTACCCCCCCTGCGTCCGGCTTCTCAAACATACCCGCTGTGTACCCCCCTGCGTCCGGCTTCTCAAACATACCCGCTGTGTACGCCCCTGCGTCCGGCTTCTCAAACATACCCGCTGTGTACCCCCTGCGTCCGGCTTCTCAAACATACCCGCTGTGTACCCCCCCAGCGTCCGGCTTCTCAAACATACCCGCTGTGTACCCCCCTGCATCCGGCTTCTCAAACATACCCGCTGTGTACCCCCCCCCCAGCGTCCGGCTTCTCGAACATACCAGCTGTGTACCCCCCTGCGCCCGGCTTCTCAAACATACCCACTGTGTACCCCCCAGCGTCCGGCTTCTCAAACATACCCGCTGTGTACCGCCCTGTGCCCGGCTTCTCAAACATACCCGCTGTGTACCCCCCTGCATCCGGCTTCTCAAACATACCCGCTGTGTACCCCCCCCCCCCAGCGTCCGGCTTCTCAAACATACCCGCTGTGTACCCCCCTGCGTCCGGCTTCTCAAACATACCCGCTGTGTACCCCCCTGCGTCCGGCTTCTCAAACATACCCACTGTGTACCCCCCTGCGTCCGGCTTCTCAAACATAGCCGCTGTGTACCCCCCTGCGTCCGGCTTCTCAAACATACCCGCTGTGTACCCCCCTGCGTCCGGCTTCTCAAACATACCCGCTGTGTACCCCCCTGCATCCGGCTTCTCAAACATACCCGCTGTGTACCCCCCCCCCCAGCGTCCGGCTTCTCAAACATACCCGCTGTGTACCCCCTGCGTCCGGCTTCTCAAACATACCCGCTGTGTACCCCCCCAGCGTCCGGCTTCTCAAACATACCCGCTGTGTACCCCCCTGCGCCCGGCTTCTCAAACATACCCGCTGTTGACCCCCCGCGTCCGGCTTCTCAAACATACCCGCTGTGTACCCCCCTGCGTCCGGCTTCTCAAACATACCCGCTGTGTACCCCCCTGCGTCCGGCTTCTCAAACATACCCACTGTGTACCCCCCTGCATCCGGCTTCTCAAACATACCCGCTGTGTACCCCCCTGCGTCCGGCTTCTCAAACATACCCGCTGTGTACCCCCCTGCGTCCGGCTTCTCAAACATACCCGCTGTGTACCCCCTTGCGTCCGGCTTCTCAAACATACCCGCTGTGTACCCCCCTGCATCCGGCTTCTCAAACATACCCGCTGTGTACCCCCCTGCGCCCGGCTTCTCGAACATACCCGCTGTGTACGCCCCTGCGTCCGGCTTCTCAAACATACCCGCTGTGTACGCCCCAGCGCCCGGCTTCTCAAACATACCCGCTGTGTATATCCCTGCGTCTGGCTTCTCAAACATACCCGCTGTTGACCCCCCGCGTCCGGCTTCTCAAACATACCCGCTGTGTACCCCCCTGCGTCCGGCTTCTCAAACATACCCACTGTGTACCCCCCTGCGTCCGGCTTCTCAAACATACCCGCTGTGTACCCCCCCGCGTCCGGCTTCTCAAACATACCCGCTGTGTACCCCCCTGCGTCCGGCTTCTCAAACATACCCGCTGTGTACCCCCCTGCGTCCGGCTTCTCAAACATACCCGCTGTGTACGCCCCTGCGTCCGGCTTCTCAAACATACCTGCTGTGTACCCCCCTGCGTCCGGCTTCTCAAACATACCCGCTGTGTACCCCCCTGCGTCCGGCTTCTCAAACATACCCGCTGTGTACCCCCCTGCGTCCGGCTTCTCAAACATACCCGCTGTGTACGCCCCTGCATCCGGCTTCTCAAACATACCCGCTGTGTACCCCCCTGCGTCCGGCTTCTCAAACATACCCGCTGTGTACCCCCCAGCGTCCGGCTTCTCAAACATACCCGCTGTGTACCCCCCTGCGTCCGGCTTCTCAAACATACCCGCTGTGTACCCCCCTGCGTCCGGCTTCTCAAACATACCCGCTGTGTACCCCCCTGCGTCCGGCTTCTCAAACACACCCGCTGTGTACCCCCCCAGCGTCCGGCTTCTCAAACACACCCGCTGTGTACCCCCCTGCGTCCGGCTTCTCGAACATACCCACTGTGTACCCCCCTGCGTCCAGCTTCTCGAACATACCTGCTGTGTACCCCCCCAGCGTCCGGCTTCTCAAACATACCCACTGTGTACCCCCCTGCGTCCGGCTTCTCAAACATACCCGCTGTGTACCCCCCCCCCCAGCGTCCGGCTTCTCAAACATACCCGCTGTGTACCCCCCTGCGTCCGGCTTCTCAAACATACCCGCTGTGTACCCCCCCCAGCGTCCGGCTTCTCAAACATACCCGCTGTGTACCCCCCTGCGTCCGGCTTCTCAAACATACCCGCTGTGTACCCCCCTGCATCCGGCTTCTCAAACATACCCGCTGTGTACGCCCCTGCGTCCGGCTTCTCAAACATACCCGCTGTGTACCCCCCTGCATCCGGCTTCTCAAACATACCCGCTGTGTACGCCCCTGCGTCCGGCTTCTCAAACATACCCGCTGTGTACCCCCCCCCCCAGCGTCCGGCTTCTCAAACATACCCGCTGTGTACCCCCCTGCGTCCGGCTTCTCAAACATACCCGCTGTGTACCCCCCCCAGCGTCCGGCTTCTCAAACATACCCGCTGTGTACCCCCCTGCGTCCGGCTTCTCAAACATACCCGCTGTGTACCCCCCTGCATCCGGCTTCTCAAACATACCCGCTGTGTACCCCCCTGCGTCCGGCTTCTCGAACATACCTGCTGTGTACCCCCCAGCGTCCGGCTTCTCAAACATACCTACTGTGTACCCCCCTGCGCCCGGCTTCTCAAACATACCTGCTGTGTACCCCCCCCCAGCGTCCGGCTTCTCAAACATACCTGCTGTGTACCCCCCCCCCCAGCGCCCGGCTTCTCAAACATACCCGCTGTGTACCCCCCTGCGCCCGGCTTCTCAAACATACCTGCTGTGTACCCCCCCCCAGCGCCCGGCTTCTCAAACATACCCGCTGTGTACCCCCCTGCGCCCGGCTTCTCAAACATACCCGCTGTGTACGCCCCTGCGTCCGGCTTTCAAACATACCCGCTGTGTACCCCCCTGCATCCGGCTTCTCAAACATACCCGCTGTGTACCCCCCCAGCGTCCGGCTTCTCAAACATACCCGCTGTGTACCCCCCTGCGTCCGGCTTCTCAAACATACCCGCTGTATACCCCCCTGCGTCCGGCTTCTCCAACATACCCGCTGTGTACCCCCCTGCGTCCGGCTTCTCAAACATACCCGCTGTGTACCCCCCCAGCGTCCGGCTTCTCAAACATACCCGCTGTGTACGCCCCTGCGTCCGGCTTCTCAAACATACCCGCTGTGTACGCCCCTGCGTCCGGCTTCTCAAACATACCCGCTGTGTACCCCCCCCAGCGTCCGGCTTCTCAAACATACCCGCTGTGTACCCCCCCCCAGCGTCCGGCTTCTCAAACATACCCGCTGTGTACCCCCCCCAGCGTCCGGCTTCTCAAACATACCCGCTGTGTACCCCCCCCAGCGTCCGGCTTCTCAAACATACCCACTGTGTACCCCCCTGCGCCCGGCTTCTCAAACATACCCGCTGTGTACCCCCCTGCGTCCGGCTTCTCAAACATACCCGCTGTGTACCGCCCTGCGTCCGGCTTCTCAAACATACCCACTGTGTACCCCCCGCGCCCGGCTTCTCAAACATACCCGCTGTGTACCCCCCTGCATCCGGCTTCTCAAACATACCCGCTGTGTATGCCCCTGCGTCCGGCTTCTCAAACATACCCGCAGTGTACCCCCTGCGCCCGGCTTCTCAAACATACCCGCTGTGTACCCCCTGCGCCTGGCTTCTCGAACATACCCGCTGTGTGCGCCCCCCTGCGTCCGGCTTCTCAAACATACCCGCTGTGTGCGCCCCCCTGCGTCCGGCTTCTCAAACATACCCGCTGTGTACGCCCCTGCGTCCGGCTTCTCAAATATGCCCGCTGTGTACCCCCCCAGCGCCCGGCTTCTCAAACATACCCGCTGTGTACCCCCCTGCGTCCGGCTTCTCAAACATACCCGCTGTGTACCCCCCCGCGCCCGGCTTCTCAAACATACCCGCTGTGTACGCCCCTGCGTCCGGCTTCTCAAACATACCCGCTGTGTACCCCCCTGCGTCCGGCTTCTCGAACATACCCGCTGTGTACCCCCCTGCGTCCGGCTTCTCAAACATACCCGCTGTGTACGCCCCTGCGCCCGGCTTCTCAAACACACCCGCTGTGTACCCCCCTGCATCCGGCTTCTCAAACATACCCGCTGTGTACCCCCTGCGTCCGGCTTCCCAAACATACCCGCTGTGTACCCCCCCCCCCCCCCAGCGTCCGGCTTCTCAAACATACCCGCTGTGTACCCCCCCCGCGTCCGGCTTCTCAAACATACCCGCTGTGTACGCCCCTGCGTCCGGCTTCTCAAACATACCCGCTGTGTACCCCCCCCTGCGTCCGGCTTCTCAAACATACCCGCTGTGTACCCCCCCCGCGTCCGGCTTCTCAAACATACCCGCTGTGTACCCCCCTGCGTCCGGCTTCTCAAACATACCCGCTGTGTACGCCCCCGCGTCCGGCTTCTCAAACATACCCGTGTGTACGCCCCCGCGTCCGGCTTCTCAAACATACCCGCTGTGTACGCCCCCGCGTCCGGCTTCTCAAACATACCCGCTGTGTACGCCCCCGCGTCCGGCTTCTCAAACATACCCGCTGTGTACCCCCCTGCGTCCGGCTTCTCAAACATACCCGCTGTGTACCCCCCTGCGTCCGGCTTCTCAAACATACCCGCTGTGTACGCCCCTGCGTCCGGCTTCTCAAACATACCCGCTGTGTACGCCCCTGCGCCCGGCTTCTCAAACACACCCGCTGTGTACCCCCCCAGCGTCCGGCTTCTCAAACATACCCGCTGTGTACCCCCCCTGCGTCCGGCTTCTCAAACATACCCACTGTGTACCCCCCAGCGTCCGGCTTCTCAAACATACCCGCTGTGTACCCCCCCCTGCGTCCGGCTTCTCAAACATACCCGCTGTGTACCCCCTGCGCCCGGCTTCTCAAACATACCCGCTGTGTACCCCCCTGCGTCCGGCTTCTCAAACATACCCGCTGTGTACCCCCCTGCGTCCGGCTTCTCAAACATACCCGCTGTGTACCCCCCACCCCCAGCGTCCGGCTTCTCAAACATACCCGCTGTGTACCCCCCCTGCGTCCGGCTTCTCAAACATACCCGCTGTGTACCCCCCACCCCCAGCGTCCGGCTTCTCAAACATACCCGCTGTGTACCCCCCCCCTGCGTCCGGCTTCTCAAACATACCCGCTGTGTACGCCCCTGCGTCCGGCTTCTCAAACATACCCGCTGTGTACCCCCCCCCTGCGTCCGGCTTCTCAAACATACCCGCTGTGTACCCCCCCCCTGCGTCCGGCTTCTCAAACATACCCGCTGTGTACCCCCCCCCTGCGTCCGGCTTCTCAAACATACCCGCTGTGTACGCCCCTGCATCCGGCTTCTCAAACATACCCACTGTGTACCCCCCTGCGTCCGGCTTCTCAAACATACCCGCTGTGTACCCCCCTGCGTCCGGCTTCTCAAACATACCCGCTGTGTACCCCCCCGCGTCCGGCTTCTCAAACATACCCGCTGTGTACCCCCCCCTGCGTCCGGCTCCTCAAACATACCCACTGTGTACCCCCCTGCGTCCGGCTTCTCAAACATACACGCTGTGTACCCCCGGCATCCGGCTTCTCAAACATACCCGCTGTGTACCCCCCTGCGTCCGGCTTCTCAAACATACCCGCTGTGTACCCCCCTGCGTCCGGCTTCTCAAACATACACGCTGTGTACCCCCCTGCGTCCGGCTTCTCAAACATACCCGCTGTGTACCCCCCTGCGTCCGGCTTCTCAAACATACCCGCTGTGTACCCCCCTGCGTCCGGCTTCTCAAACATACCCGCTGTGTACCCCCCTGCGTCCGGCTTCTCAAACATACCCGCTGTGTACCCCCCTGCATCCGGCTCCTCAAACATACCCACTGTGTACCCCCCTGCGCCCGGCTTCTCAAACATACCCGCTGTGTACCCCCCTGCATCCGGCTCCTCAAACATACCCGCTGTGTACCCCCCTGCATCCGGCTCCTCAAACATACCCGCTGTGTACCCCCCTGCATCCGGCTCCTCAAACATACCCACTGTGTACCCCCCTGCGTCCGGCTTCTCAAACATACCCGCTGTGTACCCCCCCAGCGTCCGGCTTCTCAAACATACCCGCTGTGTACGCCCCTGCGCCCGGCTTCTCGAACATACCCGCTGTGTACGCCCCTGCGTCCGGCTTCTCAAACATACCCGCTGTGTGCGCCCCCCTGCGTCCGGCTTCTCAAACATACCCGCTGTGTACCCCCCCGCGTCCGGCTTCTCAAACATACCCGCTGTGTACCCCCCGCGTCCGGCTTCTCAAACATACCCGCTGTGTACCCCCCTGCGTCCGGCTTCTCGAACATACCCGCTGTGTACCCCCCTGCGTCCGGCTTCTCAAACATACCCGCTGTGTACGCCCCTGCGTCCGGCTTCTCAAACATTCCCGCTGTGTACACCCCTGCGCCCGGCTTCTCAAACATACCCGCTGTGTACCCCCCTGCGTCCGGCTTCTCAAACATACCCGCTGTGTACCCCCCTGCGTCCGGCTTCTCAAACATACCCGCTGTGTACCCCCCTGCGTCCGGCTTCTCAAACATACCCGCTGTGTACCCCCCTGCATCCGGCGCCTCAAACATACCCGCTGTGTACCCCCCTGCGTCTGGCTCCTCAAACATACCCGCTGTGTACGCCCCAGCGCCCGGCTTCTCAAACATACCCGCTGTGTACCCCCCCCAGCGTCCGGCTTCTCAAACATACCCGCTGTGTACCCCCCTGCGTCCGGCTTCTCAAACATACCCGCTGTGTACCCCCCTGCGTCCGGCTTCTCAAACATACCCGCTGTGTACCCCCCTGCGTCCGGCTTCTCAAACATACCCACTGTGTACCCCCCTGCGTCCGGCTTCTCAAACATACCCGCTGTGTACCCCCCCCTGCGTCCGGCTTCTCAAACATACCCGCTGTGTACCCCCCTGCGTCCGGCTTCTCAAACATACCCGCTGTGTACCCCCCCAGCGCCCGGCTTCTCAAACATACCCGCTGTGTACGCCCCTGCGTCCGGCTTCTCAAACATACCCGCTGTGTACCCCCCCAGCGTCCGGCTTCTCAAACATACCCGCTGTGTACCCCCCCAGCGCCCGGCTTCTCAAACATACCCGCTGTGTACGCCCCTGCGTCCGGCTTCTCAAACATACCCGCTGTGTACCCCCCCAGCGCCCGGCTTCTCAAACATACCCGCTGTGTACGCCCCTGCGTCCGGCTTCTCAAACATACCCGCTGTGTACCCCCCCTGCGTCCGGCTTCTCAAACATACCCGCTGTGTACCCCCCTGCGTCCGGCTTCTCAAACATACCCGCTGTGTACCCCCCTGCATCCGGCTTCTCAAACATACCCGCTGTGTACCCCCCTGCGTCCGGCTTCTCAAACATACCCGCTGTGTCCGCCCCTGCGTCCGGCTTCTCAAACATACCCGCTGTGTACCCCCCTGCATCCGGCTCCTCAAACATACCCGCTGTGTACCCCCCTGCGTCCGGCTTCTCAAACATACCCGCTGTGTACCCCCCCCCAGCGTCCGGCTTCTCAAACATACCCGCTGTGTACGCCCCTGCGTCCGGCTTCTGAAACATACCCGCTGTGTACCCCCCTGCGTCCGGCTTCTCAAACATACCCGCTGTGTACCCCCCCCTGCGTCCGGCTTCTCGAACATACCCACTGTGTACCCCCCTGCATCCGGCTTCTCAAACATGCCCGCTGTGTACCCCCCCCTGCGTCCGGCTTCTCGAACATACCCACTGTGTACCCCCCAGCGTCCGGCTTCTCAAACATACCCGCTGTGTACGCCCCTGCGCCCGGCTTCTCAAACATACCCACTGTGTACCCCCCTGCGTCCGGCTTCTCAAACATACCCGCTGTGTACCCCCCTGCGTCCGGCTTCTCAAACATACCCACTGTGTACCCCCCTGCGTCCGGCTTCTCAAACACACCCGCTGTGTACCCCCCCAGCGTCCGGCTTCTCAAACATACCCGCTGTGTACGCCCCTGCGTCCGGCTTCTCAAACATACCCGCTGTGTACCCCCCTGCGTCCGGCTTCTCAAACATTCCCGCTGTGTACCCCCCTGCGTCTGGCTCCTCAAACATACCCGCTGTGTACGCCCCTGCGTCCGGCTTCTCAAACATACCCGCTGTGTACCCCCCCCCAGCGTCCGGCTTCTCAAACATACCCGCTGTGTACCCCCCTGCGTCCGGCTTCTCAAACATACCCACTGTGTACCCCCCCCTGCGTCCGGCTTCTCAAACATACCCGCTGTGTACCCCCCCCTGCGTCCGGCTTCTCAAACATACCCGCTGTGTATGCCCCAGCGTCTGGTTCTTCCGATCCCTCCGGGAGACCCACGATTCTCAGGTTCTGCCGGTGGGACCTGTTCTCTAGATTCTCCACCTTCTCTTGGAGCCTTTTCTGTTGGTCTCTCAATTTTCCCACCTCCAACTCCACTGCTGTTTGATGTTCCTCTTGCTGATCCAGCGCCTCCTCCACTTTCTGGATCGCCCGATCTTGAGCATTCTGAGTTCCAGCCGTGCAATCGACTCCTTAATCGGGTCCCAGCATTCCTGTTTCTGCTTGGTGAAGCCCTCCTGTATGAACTGCATCAGCTGCTCCGTCGAGCCAGGACTCCGGTCGTCCGCCATGCTTTCTCCCGCTGCAGCCTCAGCCCAAGCCTTCTCTGTTCGCCTATTTCTTCCGTTGCGAGCACTCCTGGTCCGCCTCGCCATGCACTGATGTAGGATTCCTCGTCACAATTGCGTCCAACATCAATTTTCCACTTCAGATCCGACAAAAAATCGGGAAAAAGGTCCAAAGTTCCGCCCCGAGCGGGAGCCACCAAATGTGCGACCTACTCCCTCATAGCCGCCACCGGAAGTCTCCGGATGCTTTCTTGACGACCTTGTCCACTTTTGTTGCCAGCTTCAAAGATCTGTGGGCCTGCACATCCAGATCTCTCTGACTTTCTATATTCCTAAGAGTGTTACCATTTACGGTATATTCCCCCTCTATGTTAGATCTATAAAAATACATTACCTGTCACTTGTCCGGATTAAACTACATTTGCCATTTCTCTGCCCAAGTATCCAACCTATCTAAATCCCGCTGTATCTGATTCTGGGACCGGTGAAGGGCTAGAAGAGACGCGGGTGAAATTCCCGGCTCCCGTGCCTCTGGCTGCACAAACGCATGGCGATGACCAGCAGCGGTCGCACCGTACAACCTGACCCGCCAAATACTGCCCCCTGACCACCCCCTCGCCACCCACCACCAGTCCCCCCAGCCCTCACGGAAACCCTGTCCAGCAGCATGGCTCCCGGCCGAGTGTTACGGTGCTGGACACAGTCCGCAGACACCGCATCCACCGGCGTGGACGCTCAGACCACATGTCAACCGTGCGGTCAGGAATTCATCCCATTGGGCCGGGCATCGCGGGAGGGCCTGCCGATGGTGCGCCAATCCCGTTGCAAGGGACTACGCCGCACGACACGACGACGCCATTTCCAAGCGGGAGGAGTATGGCTGACTGGCGCCAAACTGGCCCCGGCCCGCATTTGGGCAGCAAAGAACAAAGAACAAAGAAATGTACAGCACAGGAACAGGCCCTTCGGCCCTCCAAGCCCGTGCCGACCATGCTGCCCGACTAAACTATAATCTTCTACACTTCCTGGGTCCGTATCCTTCTATTCCCATCCTATTCATGTATTTGTCAAGATGCCCCTTAAATGTCCCTATCGTCCCTGCTTCCACTACCTCCTCCGGTAGTGAGTTCCAGGCACCCACTACCCTCTGCGTAAAAAACTTGCCTCGTATATCTACTCTAAACCTTGCCCCTCTCACCTTAAACCTATGCC
Organism: Scyliorhinus torazame; assembly: GCF_047496885.1. Lineage (NCBI taxonomy): Eukaryota > Metazoa > Chordata > Chondrichthyes > Carcharhiniformes > Scyliorhinidae > Scyliorhinus > Scyliorhinus torazame. The sequence continues at coordinate 256,324,741 of NC_092717.1, read as the reverse complement.
ACCTAGTAATTGACCCCTCTACCCTGGGGAAAAGCCTCTGACTATCCACTCTGTCTATGCCCCTCATAATTTTGTAGACCTCTATCAGGTCTCCCCTCAACCTCCTTCGTTCCAGTGAGAACAAACAGAGTTTATTCAACCGCTCCTCATAGCTAATGCCCTCCATACCAGGCAACATTCTGGTAAATCTCTTCTGCACCCTCTCTAAAGCCTCCACATCCTTCTGGTAGTGTGGCGACCAGAATTGAACACTATACTCCAAGTGTGGCCTAACTAAGGTTCTATACAGCTGCAACATGACTTGCCAATTCTTATACTCAATGCCCCGGCCAATGAAGGCAAGCATGCCGTATGCCTTCTTGACTACCTTCTCCACCTGTGTTGCCCCTTTCTGTGACCTGTGGACCTGTACTCCTAGACCGCCCTGACTCTGAGCTGCAGCGTCGGAGTGAATTTGATTACGATGTCACCGTCAGGCAGCGGAGAATCCCGCCCATTGTCTGTTGCTGCTTCTGACCTTTGGGCAGATTCATGGATTGGTGACTGGAACCACATCTGTCTGAAGGTCCAGGGCAACAACAGTGAAACTGACCAGACAGACCGACTGTTAAAACATCTGCAGTTCTGGCTCCTCAGGCTGGTGGATAACAACCTCATTTCCAGCAATGAGCCCAGCTGCACCCACACCCCTGCCACCAGGCGCCAGCACCACCGTCTGCACTCCCCTCACCCACATCCTGCTGAAAGGAAAGGTGATTGGATTGGCACCCGGCTGCCCTCAGCTGCAGCGCTCCCACCAAATGCTGGAAAGAATCAGGCCAGATGGTCCGTTCTTACCCGGAGCAGACGTGTCCGGTGATGGGTCAAGTTGCCTCGCTCTCGGCCTTGCATAGTCTCTGATTCTAACAAGGGGACAGAGCCTTAAACTTGAAGCACTTCACAAAAAGGGGAGTGGAAATTTCAAACTCTCCCGAAAAAGCTGATGAAGTTGGAAATGTCAAAGGTTTCTCTGATTTTGCAGGTTATCTTGAACAGGATGGTGTCTGTGTGAGTCCCTGGCAGTGCCAATGTACTGATAGACTTGGACAAACCTGGGCACCAGGGAGTGTGCGGCAAATCGACTGTAATAACTGCACCTGTGCTGAGGGAAAGATTAACTGCTCGAATGAATCCTGCCCAATCTCGGAGTGTTCTTGGAGTCAGTGGTCAGTCTGGTCCTCGTGCAGTACCACCTGTGACACTGGAATCAGATCACGGTTCAGGTAAGGTGTCTCGCAAGTCAGCTCCAGGTCATTGTCAGAATGGAGTTTGCACATTCTCCCCGTGCCTGCGTGGGTCTGACCTCCACAACCCCCCAAAAAAGATATGCAGGGCAGGTGAATTGGCCATATTAAATTGCCCTTTCATTGATAAAAAGAATTGGGTACTCTAAATTTTGAAATAAAGGAAAGGTGCACAGGGAAGGCGGCAAGGGGGCGGGTACGGGGCCAAGGGGGCGGGTACGGGGCCAAGGGGGCGGGTACGGGGCCAAGGGGGCGGGTACGGGGCCAAGGGGGCGGGTACGGGGCCAAGGGGGCGGGTACGGGGCCAAGGGGGCGGGTACGGGGCCAAGGGGGCGGGTACGGGGCCAAGGGGGCGGGTACGGGGCCAAGGGGGCGGGTACGGGGCCAAGGGGGCGGGTACGGGGCCAAGGGGGCGGGTACGGGGCCAAGGGGGCGGGTACGGGGCCAAGGGGGCGGGTACGGGGCCAAGGGGGCGGGTACGGGGCCAAGGGGGCGGGTACGGGGCCAAGGGGGCGGGTACGGGGCCAAGGGGGCGGGTACGGGGCCAAGGGGGCGGGTACGGGGCCAAGGGGGCGGGTACGGGGCCAAGGGGGCGGGTACGGGGCCAAGGGGGCGGGTACGGGGCCAAGGGGGCGGGTACGGGGCCAAGGGGGCGGGTACGGGGCCAAGGGGGCGGGTACGGGGCCAAGGGGGCGGGTACGGGGCCAAGGGGGCGGGTACGGGGCCAAGGGGGCGGGTACGGGGCCAAGGGGGCGGGTACGGGGCCAAGGGGGCGGGTACGGGGCCAAGGGGGCGGGTACGGGGCCAAGGGGGCGGGTACGGGGCCAAGGGGGCGGGTACGGGGCCAAGGGGGCGGGTACGGGGCCAAGGGGGCGGGTACGGGGCCAAGGGGGCGGGTACGGGGCCAAGGGGGCGGGTACGGGGCCAAGGGGGCGGGTACGGGGCCAAGGGGGCGGGTACGGGGCCAAGGGGGCGGGTACGGGGCCAAGGGGGCGGGTACGGGGCCAAGGGGGCGGGTACGGGGCCAAGGGGGCGGGTACGGGGCCAAGGGGGCGGGTACGGGGCCAAGGGGGCGGGTACGGGGCCAAGGGGGCGGGTACGGGGCCAAGGGGGCGGGTACGGGGCCAAGGGGGCGGGTACGGGGCCAAGGGGGCGGGTACGGGGCCAAGGGGGCGGGTACGGGGCCAAGGGGGCGGGTACGGGGCCAAGGGGGCGGGTACGGGGCCAAGGGGGCGGGTACGGGGCCAAGGGGGCGGGTACGGGGCCAAGGGGGCGGGTACGGGGCCAAGGGGGCGGGTACGGGGCCAAGGGGGCGGGTACGGGGCCAAGGGGGCGGGTACGGGGCCAAGGGGGCGGGTACGGGGCCAAGGGGGCGGGTACGGGGCCAAGGGGGCGGGTACGGGGCCAAGGGGGCGGGTACGGGGCCAAGGGGGCGGGTACGGGGCCAAGGGGGCGGGTACGGGGCCAAGGGGGCGGGTACGGGGCCAAGGGGGCGGGTACGGGGCCAAGGGGGCGGGTACGGGGCCAAGGGGGCGGGTACGGGGCCAAGGGGGCGGGTACGGGGCCAAGGGGGCGGGTACGGGGCCAAGGGGGCGGGTACGGGGCCAAGGGGGCGGGTACGGGGCCAAGGGGGCGGGTACGGGGCCAAGGGGGCGGGTACGGGGCCAAGGGGGCGGGTACGGGGCCAAGGGGGCGGGTACGGGGCCAAGGGGGCGGGTACGGGGCCAAGGGGGCGGGTACGGGGCCAAGGGGGCGGGTACGGGGCCAAGGGGGCGGGTACGGGGCCAAGGGGGCGGGTACGGGGCCAAGGGGGCGGGTACGGGGCCAAGGGGGCGGGTACGGGGCCAAGGGGGCGGGTACGGGGCCAAGGGGGCGGGTACGGGGCCAAGGGGGCGGGTACGGGGCCAAGGGGGCGGGTACGGGGCCAAGGGGGCGGGTACGGGGCCAAGGGGGCGGGTACGGGGCCAAGGGGGCGGGTACGGGGCCAAGGGGGCGGGTACGGGGCCAAGGGGGCGGGTACGGGGCCAAGGGGGCGGGTACGGGGCCAAGGGGGCGGGTACGGGGCCAAGGGGGCGGGTACGGGGCCAAGGGGGCGGGTACGGGGCCAAGGGGGCGGGTACGGGGCCAAGGGGGCGGGTACGGGGCCAAGGGGGCGGGTACGGGGCCAAGGGGGCGGGTACGGGGCCAAGGGGGCGGGTACGGGGCCAAGGGGGCGGGTACGGGGCCAAGGGGGCGGGTACGGGGCCAAGGGGGCGGGTACGGGGCCAAGGGGGCGGGTACGGGGCCAAGGGGGCGGGTACGGGGCCAAGGGGGCGGGTACGGGGCCAAGGGGGCGGGTACGGGGCCAAGGGGGCGGGTACGGGGCCAAGGGGGCGGGTACGGGGCCAAGGGGGCGGGTACGGGGCCAAGGGGGCGGGTACGGGGCCAAGGGGGCGGGTACGGGGCCAAGGGGGCGGGTACGGGGCCAAGGGGGCGGGTACGGGGCCAAGGGGGCGGGTACGGGGCCAAGGGGGCGGGTACGGGGCCAAGGGGGCGGGTACGGGGCCAAGGGGGCGGGTACGGGGCCAAGGGGGGCGGGTACGGGGCCAAGGGGGCGGGTACGGGGCCAAGGGGGGCGGGTACGGGGCCAAGGGGGCGGGTACGGGGCCAAGGGGGCGGGTACGGGGCCAAGGGGGCGGGTACGGGGCCAAGGGGGCGGGTACGGGGCCAAGGGGGCGGGTACGGGGCCAAGGGGGCGGGTACGGGGCCAAGGGGGCGGGTACGGGGCCAAGGGGGCGGGTACGGGGCCAAGGGGGCGGGTACGGGGCCAAGGGGGCGGGTACGGGGCCAAGGGGGCGGGTACGGGGCCAAGGGGGCGGGTACGGGGCCAAGGGGGCTGCTGTGGAAAAAGTTGAGGGGCATGGGTTAGAGGGAACATAGGAAGAGGCAATCTGCTGGGGGACTGGGGTTGTGGGGCGAGGGGGGGAGAGGGGTCACTGGGGACACAAAGGTGGAGCAAGGATTCTGGGAGCAGTGAAGATGCAGGGTGGGCATGGGGTGGGGGGTGAAGGAGGTTTGTGGGAGGGTAAGGTGTTTTGGGAACAGGGATGCACTGTGTCTGCAGTGGGAGAGGGAGGTGGGGAGTGGGAGTACATAGAAACAGAGAAATAGGAGCAGGGAGGCCATGGATAATCATCCAACTCAATAGCTTAATCCCGCTTTCCCCCCATACCCTTTGATCCCCTTCACCCAAAGTGCTATATCTAACTGCTACTTGAATATATTCAATGTTTTAGCATCAACTACTTCCTGTGGTAATGAATTCCACAGGCCGACTGCTCTCTGGGTGAAGAAATTTCTCCCCATCTGTGCTAAATGGTCTAAATCCTCAGACTGTGACCCCCGGTTCTGGACACCCGCCACCATCGGGAACATCCTTCGTGCATCTACCCTGTCCAGTCCTGTTAGAATTTTATAGGTTTCTATGAGATCCCTCCTCATTCTCCTGAATTCCAGCGAACACAATCCTAACCGAGTCAATCCCTCCTCGCACGTCAGTCCCGCCATCCCTGGAATCAGTCTGGTAAACCTTCGCTGCACTCCCTCGAGAGCAAGAACATCCTTCCTCAGAGAAGGAGTCCAAAATTGCACACAATACTCCAGGTGTGGCCTCACCAAGGCCCTGTACAATTGCAGAAGGCCCTGTACAATTGCAGCAACACATCCCTGCTTCTATACTCGAATCCTTTCGCAATGAAGGCCAACATACCGTTAGCCTTCTTTACCGCCTGCTGCACCTGCCGCTTACCTTCAGTGACTGGGGTACGAGGACACCCAGGGCTCATTGCATATTCCCCCCCCCTCCTAATTTATGGCCATTCAGATAATAATCTGCTTTCCCGTTTTTGCTACCAAAGTGGATAACCTCACATTTATCCACATTATACTGCATCTGCCATTCATTTTCCCACTCACTCAACTTGTCCAAATCACACTGAAGCATCTCTGCATCCTCCTCACAGCTCACCCTCCCACACAACTTGGTGTCATCTGCAAATCTGGAGATATGACATTTTGTTCCCTGATCCAAATCATTAATATATATTGTGAATAGCTGGGGTCCCAGCACCGGTCCCTGCGGTACCCCACTAGTCACTGTCTGCCGGTTTGAAAAAGACCCGTTAATTCCTACACTTTGTTTCCTGTCTGTCAACCAATTTTCTATCCATCTCAATACACTTCCCCTAATCCCATGCACTTTAATTTTACACACTAATCTCTTCTGCTTGACTTTTTAAAAAGCACAAATATATCACATCCACCGGCTCCCCTTCGTCAACTCTACTAGTTACATCCAGTAGATTTGTCAAGCATGATTTCCCCTTCATCAATCCATGCTGACTCTGTCCGATCCTGCCACTATTTTATCGGTGCTCTGTTATAAAATCTTTGATAATGGATTCTAGAATTGTCCCCACAACTGATGTCAGTCTATAATTCCCTGTTTTCTCTCTACCTCCCTTTTTAAATAGTGGAGTTACATTAGCCACCCTTCAATCTGCAGGAACTGTTCCAGAGTCGAGAGATTTTCGGAAGGTGACCACCAATGCATCCACTATTTCTAGAGCCACCTCGTTCAGCACTCTGGGATGTAGATTCTCAGGCCCTGGGGATTTATCCGCCTTCAATCCCATTAATTTCCCCAACAACGTTTCTCTAATAATATTGATCACCTTCAGTTCCTCCCTCTCACTAAACCCTGCATTCCCCAACATTTCTGGTATCTGATTTGTGTCCTCATTACAGCAGGATTTAGATTGTTTGGAAATTTGGGCGGAGAGATGGCAGATGGAGTTTCATCCAGACAAATGTGAGGTAATGCATTTTGGAAGGTCTAATGGAGGTAGGGAATATACAGTGAATGGTAGAACCCTCAAGAGTATTGAAAGTCAAAAAGATCTAGGAGTACAGGTCCACAGGTCATTGAAAGGGGCAACACAGGTGGAGAAGGTAGTCAAGAAGGCATACGGCATGCTTGCCTTCATTGGCCGGGGCATTGAGTATAAGAATTGGCAAGTCATGTTGCAGCTGTATAGAACCTTAATTAGGCCACACTTGGAGTATAGTGTTCAATTCTGGTCGCCACACTACCAGAAGGATGTGGAGGCTTTAGAGAGGGTGCAGAAGAGATTTACCAGAATGTTGCCTGGTATGGAGGGCATTAGCTATGAGGAGAGGTTGAATAAACTCGGTTTGTTCTCACTGGAACGAAGGAGGTTGAGGGGAGACCTGATAGAGGTCTACAAAATTATGAGGGGCATAGACAGAGTGGATAGTCAGAGGCTTTTCCCCAGGGTAGAGGGTCAATTACTAGGGGGCATAGGTTTAAGGTGAGAGGGGCAAGGTTTAGAGTAGATGTACGAGGCAAGTTTTTTACGCAGAGGGTAGTGGGTGCCTGGAACTCACTACCGGAGGAGGTAGTGGAGGCAGGGACGATAGGGACATTTAAGGGGCATCTTGACAAATATATGAATAGGATGGGAATAGAGGGATACGGACCCAGGAAGTGTAGAAGAATGAAGTTTAGTCGGGCAGCATGGTCGGCACGGGCTTGGAGGGCCGAAGGGCCTGTTCCTGTGCTGTACATTTCTTTTTCTTTGTTCTAACTTGGCCTGGAGGCTTCGTCGCTTCTTGAGTAGTCCCTCCTCAGTGACCTCTGCATCCCTCCTATTCACCCTTAAAATTTCCCCCACCAATCTCTCCCCCTCTCTCCTCTCCTTATGGGCCTGAGTGGAGATTAGCTCTCCTCTGACCACCACCTTCAGCACCTCCCAGACCACCCCCACCTGCACCTCCCCATTATCGTTAGCCTCTAAATATCTTTCAATGCACCCCCGGATCCACCCGCTCACCTCCTCATCTGCCAACAGTCCCACATCGAGGCACCACAGCGGGCGCTGGTCCCTCTCCTCCCCCAACTCCAGCTCCACCCAATGCGGGGCGTGGTCCGAGATGGTTATGGCCGAATATTCCGTTCCCACCACTCTCGGGATTAGTGCCCTACTCATAATGAAGAAATCCATCCGGGAGTAGGCTTTATGGACGTGGGAAAAAGAGGAAAATTCCCTGGCCCCCGGCCTGGAAAAACTCCATGTGTCCACTCCCCCCATCTGGTCCATAAACCCCCTCAGCACCTTGGCCGCCGCCGGCCTCTTACCCGTCCTGGACCTGGAGCGGTCCAATGCTGGGTCCAGCACCGTGGTGAAGTCTCTCCCCCCCCATTATCAAACTCCCTGCCTCCAGGTCCGGAATCCGGCGAACATGCGCCTCATGAATCCGGCATTGTCCCAATTCGGGGCATATACATTCACTAATACCACCCGCACCCCCTGCAGCTTACCACTCACCATCACATCCCTATCTCCATTGTCTGCCACGATGTTCAGTGCCTCAAACGACACCCGCGTCCCCACCAAGATCGCCACCCCTCGATCGCCACCCTTCGTGTCCAACCCCGAATGGAAAACCTGCCCTACCCACCCTCTTTCTCAGCCTAACCTGATCTGCCACCCTCAAATGCGTCTCCTGTAGCATAACCACATCTGTCTGCAGTCCTTCCAGGTGCACGAAAACATGGGCCCTCTTGACCGGCCCATTCAGGCCTCTCACAATCCAAGTTATCAACCGGATCAGGGGGCTTCTCTTCAGCCCCCCCCCCCCCCTCCCCCACCCACCCACCCACCCCCGCCGACTAGCTATCTCCCTTTCTAGGCCAGCCACATGCCCACGCCTCCCGCACCCTCCGTTTCCCCAGGTGGCGGACCCCTGCCCCGACTCTCTCTCCGAAGTCCCCTTTGGCCAATGCAGCAGCAACCCAGTTCCCCCCACCTTTCCCCCCCCCCCCCCACAGCTAGGTCCCCCCCTAGCTGTATTGCTCCCCTCATGGCACTCCCGTAAGTCATAGAACATGGAACATTACAGCGCAGTACAGGCCCTTCGGCCCTCGATGTTGTGCCGACCTGTGAAACCACTCTAAAGCCCATCTACACTATTCCCTTATCGTCCATATGTCTATCCAATGACCATTTAAATGCCCTTAGTGTTGGCGAGTCCACTACTGTTGCAGACAGGGCGTTCCACGCCCTTACTACTCTCTGAGTAAAGAACCTACCTCTGACATCTGTCCTATATCTATCTCCCCTCAATTTAAAGCTATGTCCCCTCTGTAGCGCACAATGACTTACGAGAGAGACGAGTAGTGATGAAGTCGATGAGGCTTTATTAAGCGAGACTTGTCCCCAGCAGTTCAGCAACAGAATGAAGCTGCAGGGAGAAGCTCTGGTTCTTATACTCCGCCTTCAGGGCGGAGCCAGTTGTCAACAGCCAACCAGGACCCGGGATCTGTCAGCCAATAGCATCACGGATTCACAGTCCCACATGACCCCTAATACATACCACCACACCCTCATGCTAGACATTACCAGCCAAGGAAAAAGGCTCTCACTGTCCATCCTATCTAATCCTCTGATCATCTTGTATGCCTCAATTAAGTCACCTCTTAACCTTCTTCTCTCTAACGAAAACAGCCTCAAGTCCCTCAGCCTTCCCTCATAAGATCTTCCCTCCATACCAGGCAACATTCTGGTAAATCTCTTCTGCACCCTTTCCAATGCTTCCACATCCTTCCTATAATGCAGTGACCAGAATTGCACGCAATACTCCAAATGCGGTCACACCAGAGTTTTGGACAGCTGCAACATGACCTCATGGCTCCGAAACTCAATCCCTCTACAAATAAAAGCTAACACACCGTACTCCTTCTTAACAACCCTCTCAACCTGGGTGGCAACTTTCAGGGATCTATGTACATGGACACCGAGATCTCTCTGCTCATTCACACTGCCAAGAATCTTACCGTTACCCCAGTACTCGGTCTTCCTGTTATTCCTTCCAAAATGAATCACCTCACACTTTTCTGCATTAAACTCCATTTGCCACCTCTCAGCCCAGCGCTGCAGCTTATCTATGTCTCTCTGTAACTTGTAACATCCTTCCACACTGTCCACAACTCCACCGACTTTTGTGTCATCTGCAAATTTACTCACCCATCCTTCTACACCCTCCTCCAGGTCATTTATAAAAATGACAAACAGCAGTGGCCCCAATAAATTGTAGCGCACAATGACTTACGAGAGAGACGAGTAGTGATGAAGTCGATGAGGCTTTATTAAGCGAGACTTGTCCCCAGCAGTTCAGCAACAGAATGAAGCGGCGGGGAGAAGCTCTGGTTCTTATACTCCGCCTTCAGGGTGGAGCCAGTTGTCAACAGCCAACCAGGACCCGGGATCTGTCAGCCAATAGCATCACGGCTTCACAGTCCCACATGACCCCTAATACATACCACCACACCCTCGTGCTAGACATTACCAGCCGAGGAAAAAGGCTCTCACTGTCCATCCTATCTAATCCTCTGATCATCTTGTATGCCTCAATTAAGTCACCTCTTAACCTTCTTCTCTCTAACGAAAACAGCCTCAAGTCCCTCAGCCTTCCCTCATAAGATCTTCCCCCATACCAGGCAACATTCTGGTAAATCTCTTCTGCACCCTTTCCAATGCTTCCACATCCTTCCTATAATGATACTCCAAATGCGGCCGCACCAGAGTTTTGGACAGCTGCAACATGACCTCATGGCTCCGAAACTCAATCCCTCTACCAATAAAAGCTAACACACCGTACGCCTTCTTAACAACCCTCTCAACCTGAGTGGCAACTTTCAGGGATCTATGTACATGGACACCGAGATCTCTCTGCTCATCCACACTACCAAGAATCTTACCATTAGCCCAGTACTCTGTCTTCCTGTTATTCCTTCCAAAATGAATCACCTCACACTTTTCTGCATTATACTCCATTTGCCACCTCTCAGCCCAGCGCTGCAGCTTATCTATGTCCCTCTGTAACTTGTAACATCCTTCCGCACTGTCCACAACTCCACCGACTTTTGTGTCATCTGCAAATTCACTCACCCATCCTTCTACGCCCTCCTCCAGGTCATTTATAAATATGACAAACAGCAGTGGCCCCAAAACAGATCCTTGTGGTACACCACTAGTAACTGGACTCCAGTCTGAACATTTCACATCAACCACCACCCTTTGTCTTCTCCAGCTAGCCAATTTCTGATCCAAACTGCTAAATCACCTGAATCCCATGCCTCCATATTTTCTGCAGTAGCCGACCATGGGGAACCTTATCAAATGCTTTACTGAAATCCATATACACCACATTAACTGATTTACCCTCATCCACCTGTTTGGTCATCTTCTCAAAGAACTCAATAAGGTTTGTAAGGCACGACCTACCCTTCACAAAACCGTGTTGACTATCTCTAATCAAATTATACCTTTCCAGATGATTATAAATCCTATCTCTTATAAACCTTTCCAAGTCTTTGCCCACGACAGAAGTAAGGCTCACTGGTCTATAGTTACCGGGGTTATCTCTATTCCCCTTCTTGAACAAGGGGACAACATTTGCTATCCTCCAGTCTTCTGGCACTATTCCTATGGACAAAGATGACTTAAAGATCAAAGCCAAAGGCTCAGCAATCTCCTCCCTAGCTTCCCAGAGAATCCTAGGATAAATCCCATCCAGCCCAGGGGACTTATCTATTTTCACACTTTCCAGAATTGCTAACACCTCCTCCTTATGAACCTCAAGCCCTTCTAGTCTAGTAGCCTGAATCTCAGTATTCTCCTCGACAACATTGTCTTTTTCCTGTGTGAATACTGACTAAAAATATTCATTTAGCACCTCTCCTATCTCCTCGGACTCCAAGCACAACTTCCCACTACTGTCCTTGACTGGCCCTACTCTTACCCTAGTCATTCGTTTATTCCTGACATATCTGTAGAAAGCTTTAGGGTTATCCTTGATCCTACCTGCCAAAGACTTCTCATGTCCCCTCCTGGCTCTTTTTAGCTCTCTCTTTCGGTCCTTCCTTGCTAACTTGTAACTCTCGAGCGCCCGAACTGAACCTTCATAGAACATAGAACATAGAAAAATACAGCACAGAACAGGCCCTTCTTTACATAAGCCTCCTTCCTCCTCTTGACAAGTGTTTTGACTGCTTTAGTAAACCACGGTTCCCTTGCTCGACCACTTCCTCCCTGCCTGACAGGTACATACTTATCAAGGACACGCAGTAGCAGTTCCTTGAACAAGCTCCACATTTCCATTGTGCCCATCCCCTGCAGTTTTCCTCTCCATCTGATGCATCCTAAGTCTTGCCTCATCGCATCATAATTGCCTTTCCCCCAAATATAACTCTTGCCCTGCGGTATATACCTATCCCTTTCCATCACTAAAGTAAACGTAATCGAATTGTGGTCACTATCACCAAAGTGCTCACCTACCTCCAAATCTAACACCTGGCCTGGTTCATTACCCAGTACCAAATCCAATATGGCCTCGCCTCTCGTTGGCCTATCTACATACTGTGTCAGGAAACCCTCCTGCACACATTGGACAAAAACGGACCCATCTAAAGTACTCGAACTATAGCGTTTCCAGTCAATATTTGTAAAGTTAAAGTCCCCCATAACAACTACCCTGTTGCTTTCGCTCCTATCCAGAATCATCTTTGCAATCCTAATCATTTTTGCAATCCGGGGTCAGCTGATTCCTGCTGACCCCGGCCTCTCCCGCCACTCCGTCGACCCCCCAGTGTGAGAATCTCTCCTCCCCCTCCTGGCAGTCAACGTGCACTCCTCTCCAACACCGCCCTCCCCACCCCCCCATCCCCTCCCCCCCCCCCCCCCCTCCCCCCCCCCCCCCCCCCCCGGCCCTGCCCCCTTCCTTCCCTAGTGTGGGAAGTAGCCCGCGCTTTCCACCAAACCAGCCCCGCCCTCTCTGGCGCAGCTCCCTTTTGCGGCCTTATCTCAGCTCCCCCACCTCGGGCCTCCCATTCCCCCTCCCCCCGGCGGGGCCCCATCCTTCCAACCTCCGACACCCACACTCTCACACAACCCCCACTTCGAACCATTTACCCAACCCCACCCAGCACCAAAGAAAACAGAACATCCCCAAAACACAGTAACCACAATAACCCCCCCTCGACACCCCCTCCCAACAAACCCTCGGTCCATGTCCAACTTTTCGATCTGGATAAAGGTCTACGCCTCCGCCAGCATCTCAAAGTCATGGTGTCGGTCCTTAAACGTGACCCACAGTCGCGCCGGCTGCAGCATCCGAAATTTCACCCCCTTCCGATGCAGAACTGCCTTAGCCCGATTGTACCCGGCCCTCTTCTTGGCCACCTCCGCGCTCCAGTCCTGGTATATACGGATCTCTGCATTCTCCCACCTGCTGCTCCGCTCCTTTTTAGCCCATCTCAGGACACACTCCCTGTCCACCAAGCGGTGGAACCGCACCAGCAATGCTCGCGGCGGCTCATTGGGCTTGGGCCTCCTCGCCAGGACTCGGTGGGCCCCATACAGCTCCAGGGGCCTCGGGAAGGCCCCCGCGCCCATCAGCGTGTTCAGCATCGTGACCACATATGCTCCAGCATCCGACTCCTCCACTCCCTCCGGGAAACCCAGAATCCGCAGGTTCTTCCTCCTCGACCGATTCTCCATGTCTTCAAACCTTTCTTGCCATTTCTTGTGCAGCGCCTCGTGTGCCTCCAACTTCACCGCCAGGCCCAAGATCTCGTCCTCGTTCTCGGAGGCCTTTTGCCACACCTCCTGGATCGCCGCCCCTTGGGCCTTCTGGGCTTGATCAGCTTATCGATCGATGCCTTCATCGGCTCTAGCAGCTCTGCCTTCAGGTCCGCAAAACAGCGCTTGAGGAACTCCTGCTGCTCTTGCGACCATTGCGCCCACGCTGCCTGGTCTCCACCCGCCGCCATCTTGGTTCTCCTCCCTCGCACTTTTCACTGCACCAAAATTACTTTTGTCACCGCTCCACTCCTGGTCCAATCCATACAGTGCTGTGGGAACCGTACTGTCACCTTCCCACACTGGGAACCGTTGAACAAATGCCGCTGGGGCCCATAAAAAGAGCCCAAAGGTCCGTTTCTGACGGGAGCTGCCGAACGTGCGACTTTGCTCAGCTCAGCATAGCCGCAACCGGAGGTCTCGAATACTATCTCTAATGGGCAGCACGGTGCAGTGATTAGCACTGTTGCCTCACAGCGGCAACCACCTGGGTTCGATCCCGGCCCTGGGTCACTGTCCATGTAGAATTTGCGTATTCTCCCCGTGTCTGCGTAGGTCTCACCCCATAACCCAGGGTTGTGCCGGGTAGATGAATTGGCCACGCTAAATTGCCCCATAATTGGAAAATGAAATAATTGGGTACTCTTAATTAAAAAATAATGCTACCCCTAATTTCCCTTGTAAACCATGGATTGGCTATCTTTCCCGTTTTACTTTGTGCTAGACGGGATTAAACAATTGTTCACCCATGTGCTCCTTGAATGTTTGCCATTGCCGACCCACTGTCATCCCTGTAAGTAACGTTCCCCAATTGATCAAAGCCAACTCACGCCTCATTTCATCATAGTTTCCTTTGTTGAGATCCAGGACCCCAGTCTCAGAATCATCTCCATCACTGTCCATCTCGATGAAAAAATCTACCATGTTATGGTCGCTCACCCAAGGGGTCTTGCACAGACAGGTTGGCAATGATTCCCTTCTCATTACACAGCACCCAGTCTGGGGTGGCCTGCTCTCTCGTTGCTCTTTATTGGTCCAGAGAAACATCCTGTACACACTCCAGGAATTCCTCCTCTACGGTGTTGTGGTAATTTAATTTTCCCAGTCTATATGCAGATTAAAATCACCTATAATTACAGATTGTCCCATGCATCTCTAATTTCCTGCTTAATAAGAAGTCTTACAACACCAGGTTAAAGTCCAACAGGTGAGTTTCAAACACTAGCTTTCGGAGCGCTGCTCCTTCCTCAGGTGAATGAAGAGGTCTGTTCCAGAAACACATATATAGACAAATTCAAAGATGCCAGACAATGCTAGGAATACGAGCATTCGCAGTTAATTAAGTGTTTACAGATCCAGAGAGAGGGGTAACCCCAGGTTAAAGAGGTGTGAATTGTCTCAAGCCAGGACAGTTGGTCGGATTTTGCAAGCCCAGGCCAGATGGTGGGGGGTGAATGTAATGCGACATGATGTCTCGGATCGTGTTTTCCGGGTCCTTAGGGGGGAGGGGGAGCAGCCCCAAGTCGTGGTCCACATTGGCACTAACGACATAGGTAGGAAAGGGGACAAGGATGTCAGGCAGGCTTTCAGGGAGCTAGGATGGAAGCTCAGAACTAGAACAAACAGAGTTGTTATCTCTGGGTTGTTGCCCGTGTCACGTGATAGTGAGATGAGGAATAGGGAGAGAGAGCAATTAAACACGTGGCTACAGGGATGGTGCAGGCGGGAGGGATTCAGATTTCTGGATAACTGGGGATCTTTCTGGGGAAGGTGGGACCTCTACAGACAGGATGGTCTACATCTGAACCTGAGGGGCACAAATATCCTGGGGGGGAGATTTGTTAGTGCTCTTTGGGGGGGTTTAAACTAATGCAGCAGGGGCATGGGAACCTGGATTGTAGTTTTAGGGTAAGGGAGAATGAGAGTATAGAGGTCAGGAGCACAGATTTGACGTCGCAGGAGGGGGCCAGTGTTCAGGTAGGTGGTTTGAAGTGTGTCTACTTCAATGCCAGGAGTATACGAAATAAGGTAGGGGAACTGGCAGCATGGGTTGGTACCTGGGACTTCGATGTTGTGGCCATTTCGGAGACATGGATAGAGCAGGGACAGGAATGGATGTTGCAGGTTCCGGGGTTTAGGTGTTTTAGTAAGCTCAGAGAAGGAGGCAAAAGAGGGGGAGGTGTGGCGCTGCTAATCAAGAGCAGTATTACGGTGGCGGAGAGGATGCTAGATGGGGACTCATCTTCCGAGGTAGTATGGGCTGAGGTTAGAAACATGAAAGGAGAGGTCACACTGTTGGGAGTCTTCTATAGGCCTCCAAATAGTTCTAGGGATGTAGATGAAAGGATGGCGAGGATGATCCTGGATAAGAGCGAAAGTAACAGGGTAGTTATTATGGGAGACTTTAACTTTCCAAATATTGACTGGAAAAGATATAGTTTGAGTACATTAGATGGGTCGTTTTTTGTACAGTGTGTGCAGGAGGGTTTCCTGACACAATATGTTGACAGACCAACAAGAGGCGAGGCCACGTTGGATTTGGTTTTGGGTAATGAACCAGGCCAGGTGTTGGATTTGGAGGTAGGAGAGCACTTTGGGGACAGTGACCACAATTCGGTGACGTTTACGTTAATGATGGCAGGTTACAGAGGGAAAAAGATAAGCTGCAGAGCTGGGCTGAGAGGTGGCAAATGGAGTTTAATGTAGAGAAGTGTGAGGTGATTCACTTTGGAAGGAATAACAGGAATGCGGAATATTTGGCTAATGGTAAAGTTCTTGAAAGTGTGGATGAGCAGAGGGATCTAGGTGTCCATGTACATAGATCCCTGAAAGTTGCCACCCAGATTGATATGGTTGTGAAGAAGGCCTATGGAGTGTTGGCCTTTATTGGTAGAGGGATTGAGTTCCGGAGTCAGGAGGTCATGTTGCAGCTGTACAGAACTCTGGTACGGCCGCATTTGGAGTATTGCGTACAGTTCTGGTCACCGCATTATAGGAAGGACGTGGAGGCTTTGGAGCGGGTGCAGAGGAGATTTACCAGGATGTTGCCTGGTATGGAGGGAAAATCTTATGAGGAAAGGCTGATGGACTTGAGGTTGTTTTCGTTGGAGAGAAGAAGGTTAAGAGGAGACTTAATAGAGGCATACAAAATGATCAGGGGGTTGGATAGGGTGGACAGTGAGAGCCTTCTCCCGCGGATGGAAATGGCTGGCACGAGGGGACATAGCTTTAAACTGAGGGGTAATAGATATAGGACAGAGGTCAGAGGTAGGTTCTTTACGCAAAGAGTAGTGAGGCCGTGGAATGCCCTACCTGCTACAGTAGTGAACTCTCCAACATTGAGGGCATTTAAAAGTTTATTGGATAAACATATGGATGATAATGGCATAGTGTAGGTTAGATGGCTTTTGTTTCGGTGCAACATTGAGGGCTGAAGGGCCTGTACTGCGCTGTATTGTTCTAGGTTCTAGGAATCCCAGGTCCCGGTTGAGGCCGTACTCATGTGTGCGGAACTTGGCTATAAGTTTCTGCTCGGCGATTCTGCGTTGTCGCGCGTCCTGAAGGTCGCCTTGGAGAACGCTTACCCGGAGATCAGAGGCTGAATGCCCTTGACTGCTGAAATGTTCCCCGACTGGAAGGGAACATTCCTGCCTGGTGATTGTCGCACGATGTCCGTTCATTCGTTGTCGCAGCGTCTCCTCAGAAGACAAACACGGGACACAACCGACAGAATACCCTTCGTCGTCCAGTACTTCCCCGGAGCGGAGAAACTACGTCATCTTCTTCGCAGCCTTCAACACGTCATCGATGAAGATGAACATCTTGCCAAGGTCATCCCCACACCCCCACTACTTGCCTTCAAACAACCGCGCAACCTCAAACGAACCATTGTTTGCAGCAAACTACCCAGCCTTCAGAACAGTGACCACTACACCACACAACCCTGCCATGGCAATCTCTGCAAGACATGCCAGATCATCGACATGGATACCACCATTACACGTGAGAACACCACCCACCAGGTACGCGGTACATACTCGTGAGACTCGGCCAACGTTGTCTACCTCATACGCTGCAGGAAAGGATGTCCCGAAGCGTGGTACATTGGCGAGACCATGCAGACGCTGCGACAGCGAATGAACGGACATCGCGCAACAATCACCAGGCAGGAATGTTCCCTTCCAGTCGGGGAACACTTCAGCAGTCAAGGGCATTCAGCCTCTGATCTCCGGGTAAGCGTTCTCCAAGGCGGCCTTCAGGACCCGCGACAACGCAGAATCGCTGAGCAGAAACTTATAGCCAAGTTCCGCACACATGAGTGCGGCCTCAACCGGGACCTGGGATTCATGTCGCATTATATTCATTCCCCACCATCTGGCCTGCGAAATCCTACCAACTGTCCTGGCTTGACACAATTCACACCTCTTTAACCTGGGGTTACCCCATCTCTGGATCTGTAAAGATTTAATCACCTGCTAATGGTCGCATTCCAAGCATTGTTTGGCATCTTTGAATTTGTCTATATATATGTTTCTGGAACAGACCTCTTCATTCACCTGAGGAAGGAGCAGCGCTCCGAAAGCTAGTGACATCGAAACAAACCTGTTGGACTTTAACCTGGTGTTGTAAGACATCTTACTGTGCTCACCCCAGTCCAACACCGGCATCTCCACAACATTCCTGCTTAATGCCATTCCCAACAATATCACTCTCAGTTTGGGGGTCTATACGACGGCCAGGAACATTTTTTGCTCCTTGCTGTTTCTCAGCTCGACCGAGACAGAGTGCACAATGTCGTTGCTTATTTCCTCCCTCATTATTGTGTTAATCTCCTCTTTAACCAGCAATGCAATCCTACCACCTTTCCTTTTGCCTGACCTTCCTAAATACTGAATACCCCTGGACTTTCAGTTCCCATCCCTGTCACACCTGCAGCCATGTCTCCGTAATCCCGACTATATCATACACGGTTCCATCTATTTGTGTGATTAATTAATCTGGTTTATTGCGAATGCTCCACGCATTAAGGCACAAAGTCTTTAAGCTTTTCTAAGATAGTCCCGCACCCAAAGAACAAAGAAAAGTACAGCACAGGAACAGGCCCTTCGGCCCTCCAAGCCCCTGCCGACCATGCTGCCCGACTAAACTATAATCTTCCACACTTCGGGGTCCGTATCCCTCTATTCCCATCCTATTCATGTATTTGTCAAGATGCCCCTTAAATGTCCCTATCGTCCCTGCTTCCACCACCTCCTCCGGTAGTGAGTTCCAGGCACCCACTACCCTCTGTGTAAAAAAACGTGCCTCGTACATCTACTCTAAACCTTGCCCCTCGCACCTTAAACCTATGCCTCCTAGTAATTGACCCCTCTACCCTGGGGAAAAGCCTCTGTCTATCCACTCGGTCTATGCCCCTCATAATTTTGTAGACGTCTATCAGGTCTCCCCTCAACCTCCTTCGTTCCAGTGAGAACAAACCAAGTTTATTCAACCGCTCCTCATAGCTAATGCCCTCCATACCAGGCAGCATTCTGGTAAATCTCTTCTGCACCCTCTCTAAAGCCTCCATATCCTTCTGATAGTGTGGCGACCAGGGCTGGTCTACTTGGGCTGGTTTAGCACACTGGGCTAAATTGCTGGCGTTTAAAGCAGACCAAGGCAGGCTAGCAGCACGGTTCGATTCCTGTACCAGCCTCCCCGAACAGTGGCCGGAATGTGGTGACTAGGGGCTTTTCACAGTAACTTCATTTGAAGCCTACTTGTGACAATAAGTGATTTTCATTCATTTCATTTTCATTCAGAATTGAACACTATACACTATACAACTGTGGCCTAACTAAGGTTCTATACAGCTGCAACATAGAACATAGAACATAGAACGATACAGCGCAGTACAGGCCCTTCAGCCCACAATGTTGCACCGAAACAAAAGCCATCTAACCTACACTATGCCATTATCATCCATATGTTTATCCAATAAACTTTTAAATGCCCTCAATGTTGGAGAGTTCACTACTGTAGCAGGTAGGGCATTCCACAGCCTCACTACTCTTTGCGTAAAGAACCTACCTCTGACCTCTGTCCTATATCTATTACCCCTCAGTTTAAAGCTATGTCCCCTCGTGCCAGCCATTTCCATCCGCGGGAGAAGGCTCTCACTGTCCACCCTATCCAACCCCCTGATCATTTTGTATGCCTCTATTAAGTCTCCTCTTAACCTTCTTCTCTCCAACGAAAACAACCTCAAGTCCATCAGCCTTTCCTCATAAGATTTTCCCTCCATACCAGGCAACATCCTGGTAAATCTCCTCTGCACCCGCTCGAAAGCCTCCACGACCTTCCTATAATGCGGTGACCAGAACTGTACGCAATACTCCAAATGCGGCCGTACCAGAGTTCTGTGCGGCCGTACCTGGAGTATAGTGTTCAATTCTGGTCGCCACACTACCAGAAGGATGTGGAGGCTTTAGAGAGGGTGCAGAAGAGATTTACCAGAATGTTGCCTGGTATGGAGGGCATTAGCTATGAGGAGCGGTTGAATAAACTCGGTTTGTTCTCACTGGAACGAAGGACATTGAGGGGAGACCTGATAGAGGTATACAAAATTATGAGGGGCATAGACAGAGTGGATAGTCAGAGGCTTTTCCCCAGGGTAGAGGGGTCAATTACTAGGGGGCATAGGTTTAAGGTGAGAGGGGCAAGGTTTAGAGTAGATGTACGAGGCAAGTTTTTTACGCAGAGGGTAGTGGGTGCCTGGAACTCGCTACCGGAGGAGGTGGTGGAAGTAGGGACGATAGTGACATTTAAGGGGCATCTTGACAAATACATGAATAGGATGGGAATAGAGGGATACGGACCCAGGAAGTGTAGAAGATTGTAGTTTAGTCGGGCAGCATGGTCGGCACGAGCTTGGAGGGCCGAAGGGCCTGTTCCTGTGCTGTACATTTCTTTGTTCTTTGTTCTTTGTTCTTTGTTCTTTGTTCTGTACAGCTGCAACATGACCTCCTGACTCCGGAACTCAATACCTCTACCAATAAAGGCCAACACACCATAGGCCTTCTTCACAACCCTATCAACCTGGGTGGCAACTTTCAGGGATCTATGTACATGGACACCTAGATCCCTCTGCTCATCCACACTTTCAAGAACTTTTCCATTAGCCAAATATTCCGCATTCCTGTTATTCCTTCCAAAGTGAATCACCTCACACTTCTCTACATTAAACTCCATTTGCCACCTCTCAGCCCAGCTCTGCAGCTTATCTATATCCCTCTGTAACCTGCTGCATCCTTCCACTCTATCGACAACACCACCGACTTTAGTATCGTCTGCAAATTTACTCACCCACCATTCTGCGGCTTCCTCTAGGTCATTGATAAAAATGACAAACAGCAATGGCCCCAGAACAGATCCTTGTGGTACTCCACTTGTAACTGAACTCCATTCTGAACATTTCCCATCAACCACCACCCTCTGTCTTCTTTCAGCTAGCCAATTTCTGATCCACATCTCTAAATCACCCTCAATCGCCAGCCTCCGTATTTTCTGCAATAGCCTACCGTGGGGAACTTTATCAAACGCTTTGCTGAAATCCATATACACCACATCAACTGCTCTACCCTCGTCTACCTGTTCAGTCACCTTCTCAAAGAACTCAATAAGGTTTGTGAGGCATGACCTACCCTTCACAAAGCCATGCTGACTATCCCTGATCAATTATTCCTATCTAGATGATTATAATTCTTGTCTCTTATAATCCCCTCCAAGACTTTACCCACTACAGACGTGAGGTTCACCAGTCTATAGTTGCCGGGGTTGTCTCTGCGCCCCTTTTTGAACAAAGGGACCACATTTGCTGTCCTCCAGTCCTCTGGCACTATTCCTGTAGCCAATGATGACATAAAAATCAAAGCCAAAGGTCCAGCAATCTCTTCCCTGGCCTCCCAGAGAATCCTAGGATAAATCCCATCAGGTCCCGGGGACTTATCTATTTTCAGCCTGTCCAGAATTGCCAACACCTCTTCCCTACATACCTCAATGCCATCTATTCTATTAGCCTGGGGCTCAGCATTCTCCTCCACAACATTATCTGTTTCCTGAGTGAGTACTGACGAAAAATATTCATTTAGTATCTCGCCTATATCTTCAGACTCCACACACAACTTCCCATCCCTGTCCTTGACTGGTCCTACTCTTTCCCTAGTCATTCGCTTATTCCTGACATACCTATAGAAAGCTTTTGGGTTTTCCTTGATCCTACTTGCCAAATACATCTCATGTCCCCTCCTTGCTCGTCTTTGCTCTCTCTTTAGATCCTTCCTCGCTACCTTGTAACTATCCATCGCCCCAACTGAAACTTCACACCTCATCTTCACATAGGCCTCCTTCTTCCTCTTAACAAGAGATTCCACTTCTTTGGTAAACTACGGTTCCCTCGCTCGACGCCTTCCTCCCTGCCTGACCGGTACATACTTATCAAGAACACGCAGTAGCTGATCCTTGAACAAGCTCCACTTATCCAGTGTGCCCAACACTTGCAGCCTACTTCTCCACCTTATCCCCCCCAAGTCACGTCTAATGACATCATAATTGCCCTTCCCCCAGCTATAACTCTTGCCCTGCGGTGTATACTTATCCCTTTCCATCATTAACGTAAACGTCACCGAATTGTGGTCACTGTCCCCAAAGTGCTCTCCTACCTCCAAATCCAACACCTGGCCTGGTTCATTACCCAAAACCAAATCCAACGTGGCCTCGCCTCTTGTTGGCCTGTCAACATATTGTGTCAGGAAACCCTCCTGCACACACTGTACAAAAAACGACCCATCTAATGTACTCGAACTATATCTTTTCCAGTCAATATTTGGAAAGTTAAAGTCTCCCATAATAACTACCCTGTTACTTTCGCTCTTATCCAGGATCATCCTCGCCATCCTTTCCACTACATCCCTAGAACTATTTGGAGGCCTATAGAAGACTCCCAACAGTGTGACCTCTCCTTTCATGTTTCTAACCTCAGCCCATACTACCTCGGAAGATGAGTCCCCATCTAGCATCCTCTCCGCCACCGTAATACTGCTCTTGACTAGCAGCGCCACACCTCCCCCTCTTTTGCCTCCTTCTCTGAGCTTACTAAAACACCTAAACCCCGGAACCGGCAACATCCATTCCTGTCCCTGCTCTATCCATGTCTCCGAAATGGCCACAACATCGAAGTCCCAGGTACCAACCCATGCTGCCAGTTCCCCTACCTTATTTCGTATACTCCTGGCATTGAAGTAGACACACTTCAAACCACCTACCTGAACACTGGCCCCCTCCTGCGACGTCAAATCTGTGCTCCTGACCTCTATACTCTCATTCTCCCTTACCCTAAAACTACAATCCAGGTTCCCATGCCCCTGCTGCATTAGTTTAAACCCCCCCAAAGAGCACTAACAAATCTCCCCCCCAGGATATTTGTGCCCCTCATGTTCAGATGTAGACCATCCTGTCTGTAGAGGTCCCACCTTCCCCAGAAAGATCCCCAGTTATCCATGACTGACCAGTTTTTATACTCAATGCCCCGGCCAACGAAGACAAGCATGCCGTATGCCTTCTTGAATACCTCCTCCGCCTGTGTTGCCCCTTTCAGTGACCCATGGACCTGTACACCTAGATCTCTCTGACTGTCAATACTCATGAGGGTTCTACCATTCACTGTATATTCCCTACCTGTATTAGACCTTCCAAAATGCATTACCTGACATTTGTCCGGATTAAACTCCATCTGCCATCTCTCTGCCCAAGTCTGCAAACAATCTAAATCCTGCTGTATCCTCTGACAGTCCTCATCGCTATCCACAATTCCACCAACCTTTGTGTTGTCTGCAAACTTACTAATCAGACCAGTTACATTTTCCTACGGAACACTACTAGTCACAGCCCTCCAATTAGAAAAGCACCCTTCCATTGCTACTCTCTGCCTTCTATGACCTAGCCAGTTCTGTATCCACCTTGCCAGCTCACCCCTGATCCCGTGTGACTTCACCTTTTGTACCAGTCTGCCATGAGGGACCTTGTCAAAGGCCTTACTGAAGTTCATGTAGACAACATTCACTGCCCTACCTGCAATAATCAACTTTGTGACCGCCTCAAAAAACTCTATTAAGTTAGTGAGACATGACCTCCCCTTCACAAAACCGCGCTGCCTCTCGCTAATACGACCCCTTGCTTCCAAATGGGAACATAATACGAACATAAGAACTAGGAGCAGGAGTATGCCATCTGGCCCCTCGAGCTGCTCCACCATTCAATGAGATCATGGCTGATCTTTTGTGGACTCAGCTCCACTTTCCGGCCCGAACACCATAACTGTTAATCCCTTTATTCTTCAAAAAACTATCTATTTTTATCTTAAAAACATTAAATGAAGGAGCCTCAACTACTTCACTGGGCAAGGAATTCCATAGATTGACAACCCTTTGGGTGAAGAAGTTCCTCCGAAGCTCAGTCTTAAATCTACTTCCCCTTATTTTGAGGCTATGACCCCTAGTTCTGCTTTCACCCGCCAGTGGAAACAACCTGCCCGAATCTATCCTATCTACTCGCTTCATAATTTTATACGTTTCTGTAAGATCCCCCCCCCGCATCCTTCTAAATTCCAACGAGTACAGTCCCAGTCTACTCAACCTCTCCTCGTAACCCAACCCCCTCAACACTGGGATTAACCTAGTGAATCTCCTCTGCACACCCTCCAGTGCCAGTGCGTCCTTTCTCAGGTAAGGAGACCAAAACTGAACACAATACTCCAGATGTGGCCTCACTAACACCTTATACAATTGCAGCATAACCTCCCTAGTCTTAAACTCCATCCCTCTAGCAATGAAGGACAAAACTCCATTTGCCTTCTTAATCACCTGTTGCACCTGTAAATCAACTTTTTGCGACTCATGCACTAGCACACCCAGGTCTCTCTGCACAGCAGCATGTTTTAATATTTTATCATTTAAATAATAATCCCTTTTTCTACTATTCCTACCAAAATGGATAACCTCACATTTGTCAACATTGTATTCCATCTGCCAGACCCTAGCCCATTCACTCGACAGGGAGTAGATCCCGTCTCGAAGAATTCTCTCCAGTAATTTCCCTACCACTGAAGTAAGGCTCACCGACCTGTAGTTCCCGGGATTATCCCTGCCACCCTTCTTAAACAAAGGAACAACATTGGCTATTCTCCAGTCCTCCGGGACATCACTTGAAGACAGTGAGGATCCAAAGATTTCTGTCAAGGCCTCAGCAATTTCCTCTCCAGCCTCCTTCAGTATTCTGGGGTAGATCCCATCAGGCCCTGGGGACTTATCTACCTTAATATTTTTTAAGACACCCAACACCTCGTCTTTTTGGATCTCAATGTGACCCAGGCTATCTACACACTGTTCTCCAGACTCAACATCTACCAATTTCTTCTCTTTGGTGAATACTGATGCAAAGTATTCATTTAGTACCTCGCCCATTTCCTCTGGCTCCACACATAGATTCCCTTGCCTATCCTTCAGTGGGCCAACCCTTTCCCTGGCTACCCTCTTGCTTTTTATGTACGTGTAAAAAGCCTTTGGTTTTTCCTTAACCCTATTTGCCAGACTTTTCGTGACCCCTTCTAGCCCTCCTGACTCCTTGCTTAAGTTATAATATTTTTCACTGACCCTGTTTGAACCTGGCTCTTGGTTTCTCTGCCAATCACTTTTCTTATTCCCCTTTCTGTCTTTTGTTTTTGTCCTTATTTCCTCCTCCTCTGACTCCTCACATAGGTTCCCAACAGTCAGACATATTAGTTTAAACCCTCTCCAAACACTTTCGCAAACACTCCCCCTCGGACATCAGCCCCAGTCCTGCCCAATTGTAACCTGTCCAATTTGTACAGGTTCTACCTCCCCAGAACCCTCCGCCTAACACCATCTCTTCAGCCACTTATTTGTCTGATATATCCTATTTCTACTCTGACCAGAACGTGGCACTGGGAGTAATCCTGAGATCACTCCCTTTGAGTTCCAACCTCTCCACTTTCTTCCCAACTCCCTATATTCTGCTTTGAGGACCTCATCCCTATTTTTACCTGTGTCGTTGGTACCGATGTGCACCATGACCACCGGCTGTTCCACTCTCCGAGACATCCCTGACCCTAGCACCAGGGAGGCAACACACCATCCTGGAGTCTCGTTTGCGGCCATAGAAACGCTTGTCTATTCCCGTTACAATTGAATCACCTTTAACTATTGCACTGTCACACTTTTTACTCCTCCCCTCTGCAGCAGAACCAACCGTGATGCAATGAATTTGGCTGTTGCTGCTTTCCCCTGAGAGGCCATTCCCCTCAACGCTATCCCAAGCAATTTATTTTGTTCTGCAGGGGAATGGCCACAGGAGATTCCTGCACTGCCTGCCTCGCTCTCTTGCTCTGCCTGGTGGTCACCCATTCCCTTCCTGCCTGTGGAGTCTGAGCCTGCGGCGTGACCACCTCACTATACGTGCTGTCCATGACACTCTCTGACTCGCGGATGCTCCACCGTGTCCCCAGCCGCCGCTCCAACTCCGAATCCCGGGCTTCCAGGAGCTGCAGCTGGAGACACTTTCTGCACAGAAGCTGGTCCCGGACACTGGAAATGTTCCCGGCTTCCCCCGTGGAGCAAGAGCAGCAAACCAAGGCTTTCAGCTCTCCTGACATGACTTACCCCATTAAATTAAACCTATGGAAGATGCTTGATATTCGATTAAGTCCAATTTTCTAAGGCCCTTCTTTGCTTATCCTTGTTCCTAACAATTAGAGCCCTTACAGATTATAAACCAGAACAAAAGTATTTTCAAACTATCAGTGATAAAAGTTGTAAAGACTTACTGAACTTGCCCACTACTGACCAATCAGCTCACTCCCTTGTAGCCTCAGCTACAGCAGGGCGAGACCCCGCTCTGCTCCGAGTCCCCGCCCTGCTCCGAGTCCCCGCCCTGCTCCGAGTCCCCGCCCTGCTCCGAGTCCCCGCCCTGCTCCGAGTCCCCGCCCTGCTCCGAGTCCCCGCCCTGCTCCGAGTCCCCGCCCTGCTCCGAGTCCCCGCCCTGCTCCGAGTCCCCACCCTGCTCCGAGTCCCCGCCCTGCCCCGAGTCCCCGCCCTGCCCCGAGTCCCCGCCCTGCTCCGAGTCCCCGCCCTGCTCCGAGTCCCCGCCCTGCTCCGAGTCCCCGCCCTGCTCCGAGTCCCCGCCCTGCTCCGAGTCCCCGCCCTGCTCCGAGTCCCCGCCCTGCTCCGAGTCCCCGCCCTGCTCCGAGTCCCCGCCCTGCTCCGAGTCCCCGCCCTGCTCCGAGTCCCCGCCCTGCTCCGAGTCCCCGCCCTGCTCCGAGTCCCCGCCCTGCTCCGAGTCCCCGCCCTGCTCCGAGTCCCCGCCCTGCTCCGAGTCCCCGCCCTGCTCCGAGTCCCCGCCCTGCTCCGAGTCCCCGCCCTGCTCCGAGTCCCCGCCCTGCCCCGAGTCCCCGCCCTGCCCCGAGTCCCCGCCCTGCTCCGAGTCCCCGAGTCCCCGCCCTGCTCCGAGTCCCCGCCCTGCTCCGAGTCCCCGCCCTGCTCCGAGTCCCCGCCCTGCCCCGAGTCCCCGCCCTGCCCCGAGTCCCCGCCCTGCTCCGAGTCCCCGCCCTGCCCCGAGTCCCCGCCCTGCTCCGAGTCCCCGCCCTGCTCCGAGTCCCCGCCCTGCTCCGAGTCCCCGCCCTGCTCCGAGTCCCCGCCCTGCTCCGAGTCCCCGCCCTGCCCCGAGTCCCCGCCCTGCCCCGAGTCCCCGAGTCCCCGCCCTGCTCCGAGTCCCCGAGTCCCCGCCCTGCTCCGAGTCCCCGCCCTGCTCCGAGTCCCCGCCCTGCTCCGAGTCCCCGAGTCCCCGCCCTGCTCCGAATCCCCGCCCTGCTCCGAGTCCCCGCCCTGCTCGGAGTCCCCGCCCTGCTCCGAGTCCCCGCCCTGCCCCGAGTCCCCGCCCTGCTCCGAGTCCCCGCCCTGCTCCGAGTCCCCGCCCTGCTCCGAGTCCCCGCCCTGCTCCGAGTCCCCGCCCTGCTCCGAGTCCCCGCCCTGCTCCGAGTCCCCGCCCTGCCCCGAGTCCCCGCCCTGCCCCGAGTCCCCGCCCTGCCCCGAGTCCCCGCCCTGCCCCGAGTCCCCGCCCTGCCCCGAGTCCCCGCCCTGCCCCGAGTCCCCGCCCTGCCCCGAGTCCCCGCCCTGCCCCGAGTCCCCGCCCTGCCCCGAGTCCCCGCCCTGCCCCGCGTCCCCGCCCTGCCCCGCGTCCCCGCCCTGCCCCGCGTCCCCGCTCTGCCCCGCGTCCCCGCTCTGCCCCGCGTCCCCGCTCTGCCCCGAGTCCCCGCTCTGCCCCGAGTCCCCGCTCTGCCCCGAGTCCCCGCTCTGCCCCGAGTCCCCGCTCTGCCCCGAGTCCCCGCTCTGCCCCGAGTCCCCGCCCTGCTCCGAGTCCCCGCCCTGCTCCGAGTCCCCGCCCTGCTCCGAGTCCCCGCCCTGCTCCGAGTCCCCGCCCTGCTCCGAGTCCCCGCCCTGCTCCGAGTCCCCGCCCTGCACCGAGTCCCCGCCCTGCTCCGAGTCCCCGCCCTGCTCCGAGTCCCCGCCCTGCTCCGAGTCCCCGCCCTGCTCCGAGTCCCCGACCTGCACCGAGTCCCCACCCTGCTCGGAGTTCCCAAGCTTAAAGCTCACTTAGCCTGTGGCCTCACTCTGGATGTGGGCTCTCTCCCACTGCTCATGCGCAAAGCTCACTGTGGGAGAGGGAGATGGGGACACAGGGGTGGGTGGGGCGTTAATGCACATTGGGACAGGGAGGTGGGGGGGAGGGAGGTGGGGGAGGGAGGTGGGGATATGGTGGGGAGAGGGAGGTGGGTGATACACGATCAATTGCACAAAGACTAAAGTTGGGTACAACTGTGGCTTTACTACAGTCAGATGTGTGGCCTCCTGCTGCAGCTGGCGAAATGGCAGGGCACTGGAGGTCATGCATATTTATACAGTTCTCCGTGGGCGGAGCCAGCCGGCAGCAGCTACCGGCAAACCGGTAATGCAGATCCTACCTTACATCTCCTCTTACAGTGGTTCACCACATTCACCCCCTGTTAAAAATGAGTCCGGCGGGGGTGACGTGAAACTATATACAATTAATGCAATTATGTACAGTGGTAGGAAAGGAAAAGTCCATGTTGACGGTCCGGAGTCCGTCTAAAGGTTCAGCCGGTCCGGTGCTTTGGTGCTTCGTTGGGAGCGGCGTAACGGTGGCGGCGAAGTCGGTGCTGGCGGTGGTGGAGGCGGCACCGATGGCGGTGGTGGCGGTGCTGATGCTGGCCAGTCATCGGGGAACTCCGGGAGCGTGCCGAGGTCCTCCTCGTCCTCTTGTGCGGAAAAGGGGAGGGAGGGGTGGTCTGGTGGGGTCAATATTGGCAGCGTGGTGGGAGGTGGGGGTGGGGCGCATTGGTGGGGGGGGGGGTGTTGGGGTGGAACCGACGGTGCCAGGTCCCTGAGTGAGACAGTATCTTGGCGGCCGTCGGGGAACTCAACGTAGGCATATTGAGGGTTGGCATGCAGCAGGTGAACCCTGTCCACCAAGGGGTCCGCCTTGTGGAGTTGGACGTGCCTACGGAGAAGGACCGGTCCTGGAGCAGCGAGCCAAGTCGGGAGCGACACCCCGGATGTGGACTTCCTGGGGAAGGTAAAAACACGTTCATGGGGTCTGTTATTAGTGGCGGTGCACAATAGTGACCGGGTGGAGTGTAGAGCGTCAGGGAGGACCTCCTGCCAGCGAGAGGCTGGGAGGTTCCTGGACCGTAGGGCCAGCTGGACGGCCCTCCAAGCCGTCCTGTTCTCCCTCTCCACCTGCCCGTTTCCCCGGGGGTTGTAGCTGGTCGTCCTGCTGGAGGCGATACCCCTGCTGAGCAGGAACTGACACAGCTCATCGCTCATGAATGAGGATCCCCTGTCACTGTGGATGTAGGCGGGGAAGCCGAACAGAGCGAAGATGGTGCTGAGGGCCTTGATGACGGTGGCAGACGTCATATCGGGGCATGGGATGGCGAAGGTGAATCTGGAGTACTCATCGACCACACTGAGAATATACGTGTTACAGTCGGTGGAGGGGAGGGGCCCTTTGAAATCCACGCTGAGGCGTTCAAAGGGGCGGGAAGCCTTCACCAGGCGCGCACGGTTTGGCCGGTAGAAGTGCGGCTTGCACTCCGCACAGACCTGGCAGACCCTGGTGACTGTCTTTATTTCCTCGACGGAGTAGGGCAGATTGCGAGCTTTGACCAGATGATACAATCGAGTGACCCCCGGGTGACAAAGGCTTTTGTGTAGGGCCCGGAGTTGGTCCACTTGTGCGCTGGCACATGTACCTCGGGAGAGGGCGTCTGGGGGCTCGTTGAGTTTACCGGGGCGATACAAGATCTCGTAATTATAGGTGGAGAGCTCGATTCTCCACCGCAAGACTTTATCATTTTTGACCTTGCCCCGCTGTGTGTTATTGAACATGAAGGCAACCGACCGTTGGTCAGTGAGGAGAGTGAATCTCTTACCGGCCAGGTAATACCTCCGATGTCGCACAGCTTCAATGATAGCTTGGGCCTCCTTTTCAACGGATGAGTGTCGAATTTCAGAGGTATGAAGAGTGCGGGAAAAGAATGCCACGGGTCTGCCTGCCTGGTTTAGAGTGGCGGCAAGGGCGACGTCTGAAGCGTCGCTTTCTACTTGAAAAGGCAGTGACTCGTCCACTGCGCGCATCCCGGCCTTGGCGATGTCTGCTCTGATGCAGGCGAAAGCATGTTGTGCCTCGGCCGTGAGAGGGAATTGGGTGGACTGGATGAGTGGGCGGGCCTTGTCCGCATAGTTTGGGACCCACTGAGGGTAGTAGGAAAAGAACCCCAGGCAGCGTTCGAGGGCCTTGGGGCAGTGGGGGAGGGGAAGTTCCATGAGGGGCACATGCGGTCGGGGTCGGGCCCGAGAAGTCAGTTTTGGACTATATAACCGAGAATGGCTAAACGGGTCGTGCTGAACACACACTTCTGTTTGTTGTAGGTCAGGTTGAGAAGGGTGGCAGTGCGGAGGAATTTATCGAGGTTGGCATCGTGGTCCTGCTGGTCATGGCTGCAGATGGTGACATTATCTAAGTACGGAAAGGTGGCCCGCAAACCGTACTGGTCGACCATTCGGTCCATCTCCCGATGGAAGACCGAGACCCCATTTGTGATGCCGAAAGGGACCCTAAGGAAGTGGTAGAGGCGACCGTCCGCCTCGAAGGCCGTGTATGGCCGGTCCGACTTCCGGATGGTGAGCTGGTGGTAGGCGGATTTCAGGTCAATTGTTGAGAAGACCCGGGACTGCGCAATCTAATTGACCATATCAGATATGCGTGGGAGGGGGTACGTGTCGAGCTGCGTGTACCGATTGATGGTCTGGCTGTAGTCCACGACCATCCTGTGTTTCTCCCCAGTTTTAACCACTATCACTTGGGCTCTCCAGCGGCTGTTGCTGGCCTTGATAATACCCTCCATAAGCAGCCGCTGGACTTCGGACCTGATGAAGGTCTTGTCCTGGGTGCTGTACCGTCTGCTCCTAGTGGCAACGGGTTTGCAATCCGCAATTAGATTGGCAGAAAGGGACGGGTGATTGACCTTGAGGGTCGCGAGGCCGCAAACGGTAAAGGGGGGGGGGTAAGGGCCTGCCGAATTTGAGGGTGAGGCTCTGGAGGTTGCACTGGAAGTCCAGGCCCAACAGGAGTGCAGCGCAGAGATTAGGAAGGACATAGAGGCGGAAGTTACTAAATTCTACGCCCTGGACCGTGAGGGTGACTGTACGAAAGCCTCGGATCGGGACGGAGTGGGATCCGGAGGCTAGGGAGATCCTTTGATTGGCAGGGTGGACCGCGAGGGAGCAGCGCCTTACCGTATCTGGGTGAACAAAGCTTTCGGTGCTCCTGGAGTCCAGCAGCCACGAGGTCACGTGGCCGTTGATTTTAACCGTCGTCGACGCGGTGACCAGGTTGTGCGGGCGAGATTGGTCCAGCGTCATCGAAGCGAGCTGCGGGTAGCCATCAGATGCTTCGGGTGGCGAGCGTGTGCGGTTCCGATGTCGGGATGTCCGGGGACCCTGTGGGGAACAAGATGGCAGCGCCCATGGTGCGCACAATGCGGGTCGGGACAAGATGGCGGCGCCCATTGGTCGCACATGGACCCGGGAGAAGAAGATGGCGGCTCCCATTGTGTGTCTGGCGTGTGGGAGTGGGCGATAGCGGGCGTGATCGCAGCGACTGCGAGGGCCTGGCACACAGCCGCAAAGTGGCCCTTTTTACTGCAGGCTTTACAAACTGCAGTGCGGGCCGGGCAGTGTTGGCGGGGGTGCTTCTGCTGACCGGAGAAGTAGCAGCAGGACCCCCGGGGTGCGCGGATCGGCGTGCGGTGCAGGCGTATTGGGAAGGCAGGGCCCCGGCTGAGGAGGTCGTCGGCAGGGTCCAGGAGGGGTAGGAAGGGGTAGAAGGGTGGGCAGCGCGGCGGGAAAGGTACAATTGTATGTTACGGGATGCGACCGTCATGGAGAGCGCCAAGGTTTTCATCTCCGCCAGTTCGAGCGTGGCCCCTTCCAGCAATCGTTCTTGGATGCGGTCCGACGCACTCCCCGTCACGAAAGCATCGCGCATGAGGAGATTTGCGTGTTCGGCGGCCGTAACGGCCTGACAGTCACAGTCCCGGATGAGTGGAATTAGGGCCTGCCAGAAGTCTTCGATGGACTCACCAGGTAGTTGCGAGCGGGTGGCGAGTACATGCCTGGCGAAGAGCGTGTTTGCCTTCTGCGCGTAGTGTTCCTTTCGGAGTTCCATTGCTTTTGTGTAATTCGTGGCGTCTTGGATCAACGGGAACACGCTGGAGCTCAGTCTGGAGTACAGGACGTTTATCTTCTGAGCCTCCGTTGGCGCGGGCTCCGCCGCGTTGATGTAGGCCTCAAAACATGCTAGCCAGTGAGTAAAGTCTTTCCTGGCGCCGGGCGAGTGCGGATCCAGCTGCAGGCGACCTGGTTTGATTCTGATATCCATTCTGTGGAAAATCTGACTAATAAATTGATGCGCGATCAATTGCACAAAGACTAAAGTTGGGGACAACTGTGGCTTTATTACAGTCAGATGCGTGGCCTCCTGCTGCAGCTGGCGAAATGGCAGGGCACTGGAGGTCATGCATATTTATACCGTTCTCCCTGGGCGGAGCCAGCCGGCAGGAGCTACCGGCGAACCTGTAGTGTAGGTCCTACCTTACATCCCCTATTACAGTGGTTCACCACAGTGGGGAGACGGAGATGGGGTGTGAGTACACAGGAAGAGGGAGGTGGGGTGAGCACTGGACTAAAATAACCCTCTTTGATCTGTCATTTTCTGAGCAGTTTTTCTGTTACTTCTTTTGATTTTGTAGCACATCGACTTCAGGGTCACCTGACAGGAAGTGCCAGCAGGAACAAGCACAAACAAAACCATGTGACCAAGGCCTGTGCCCAATATTGTGCCTCCACGATGCGCAGGAGATGCAGCTGGGGGCAAGTTGGTTTGTGGGAGAATGTAAACAATGGTAAGAACTCAACAGATCTTTGATCATTAGATTGGTTTGAAATATCTTCACATGTCACAGAAATCCACGAAGATCCAGATCGAGGAGAGATGAGTTAATCCAGGTGTTGGGTCTGGAAGAGGGATGTTTCCCCATTTGCTGGGACAGCAGTTGTTGCCCGTCCCTAATTGCCTTGAGCTGAGTGGCTTCCTCGGCCATTTCAGAGGGCAGATAAAAGTCAACCACATTCCTCTGGGTCTGGAGTCACGTGGAGACCACAACATGTGAGGATGGAAAATGTATTTCCCGAAAGGACATTAGAAAACTAGTCCATCTGAGCTCCTTGAGTCTGCGCCTTCGCTTCGTATCCCACTTGTCCTTTAATGTCATTGGTGTCTAAAAATACATCAACCTCGTCTCTGACTATACGCAGTGTCTGAACCTCTGTAGCCCTTTGGATTGGAGAATTCCAAAGATTCTGGAGGTTCCCCTCCAACTCTGTTACCCCCCTGACTTGGAAATATATCGCCGTTCCTTCACTGTCGCCAAGGCAACATCCTGGAACTCCCTCCCTAACAGCATGGTGGGTGTACCTACACATCAGGGACTGCAGCGGTTCAAGTTGGCAGCTCACCCCCACCTTCTGAAGGGCAACTAGGGATGGGCAATAAATGCTGGTCTGACCAGCGACGCCCACATCCCGTAAATTAATTAAAAATTCACCACTCTGACTGAAGACATTCCTTCCCGTCCCAGTCCAAAATGGCCGATTTCTTATTCGAGACCAGAGTTTTTCAAACTTTTTTTCCCGGGACCTATTTTTACAAACTGCGGACCTTTGGAACCCAGGCCGGCTGAACCCAGGCCGGCTGAACCCAGGCCGGCTGAACCCAGGCCGGCTGAACCCAGGCCGGCTGAACCCAGGCCGGCTGAACCCAGGCCGGCTGACCGCTGGGACCCAGGCCGGCTGAACCCAGGCCGGCTGAACCCAGGCCGGCTGAACCCAGGCCGGCTGGACCCAGGCCGGCTGAGCGCTGGGACCCAGGCCGGCTGAACCCAGGCCGGCTGAACCCAGGCCGGCTGAACCCAGGCCGGCTGACCGCTGGGACCCAGGCCGGCTGAACCCAGGCCGGCTGAACCCAGGCCGGCTGGACCCAGGCCGGCTGGACGCTGGGACCCAGGCCGGCTGAACCCAGGCCGGCTGAGCGCTGGGACCCAGGCCGGCTGAACCCAGGCTGGCTGAACCCAGGCCGGCTGGACCCAGGCCGGCTGACCGCTGGGACCCAGGCCGGCTGAGCGTTGGGACCCAGGCCGGCTGGACCCAGGCCGGCTGAGCGCTGGGACCCAGGCTGGCTGAACCCAGGCCGGCTGGACGCTGGGACCCAGGCCGGCTGGACCCAGGCTGGCTGAGCGCTGGGACCCAGGCCGGCTGAACCCAGGCCGGCTGAACCCAGGCCGGCTGAACCCAGGCCGGCTGAACCCAGGCCGGCTGGCCGCTGGGACCCAGGCCGGCTGAACCCAGGCCGGCTGGACGCTGGGACCCAGGCCGGCTGGACGCTGGGACCCAGGCCGGCTGGACCCAGGCTGGCTGATATTTTCTCATCCCCATTCTCCTGCCTTCTGGATGGTGCAATGCTAGACATAATTCTGAGGAATGAAGCTGGGCAGGTGGTTGGTGGGGGAGCATTTTGGTGATAGCGACCACAACATGGTGCAATTCAAGTTTGTTATGGACAAAGAAATAGACGAATTGCAGAAAAGGGTCTTAGATTCGGGGAGAGCAGATTTTAGTAAAATAAGGTAGGATGTGACCAAGGTGGACTGGAACAAGTTACTGGTGGGGAAATCTACAGAAGAGAAATGGAGGATGTTCAAAGAAGAAATGGGGAGAGTACAGGCCTAACATGATCCCTCGAGGGTAGAGGAAGGAGTAACAAACCAGAGAACCATGGACAAATGTGAGGTTGTGCATTTTGGTAGGTCTGACATAGAGGGGAAATATGGCAAATGGTAAATGGCAAAACTCTTAGGAATATAGAAAGTCAGGGAGATCTGGGCGTGCAGGTCCACAGATCTTTGAAGGTGGCAACACAAGTGGACAAGGTAGTCAAGAAAGCAGACGGAATGCTTGCCCTCATTGGACGGGGCATCGAGTATAAAAACTGGCAAGTCATGCTGCAGTTGTATAGAACCTTGGTAAGGCCGCACTTGGAATATTGTGCAAAATTCTGGTCCCCACACTACCAGAAGGATGTGGAGGCTTTGGAGAGGGTGCAGAGGAGGTTTACGGATGTTGCCGGGTCTGGAGGGTGTTAGCTATGTGGAGAGGCTGAATAGACTCGGACTGTTTTCATTAGAAAGACGGAGGTTGAGGTCTACAAGACTATGAGGGGCATGGATAGAGTGGATGGGCAGGCACTCTTTCCCAGGGTGGAGGGGTCACAGGTTTAAGGTCCGTGGGGCAAAGTTTAGAGGAGATGTGCGAGGCAGGCTTTTTACGCAGAGGGTGGTGAGTGCCTGGAACGCGTTGCCAGGGGAGATTGTGGAAGCAGGTACATTAACGGCGTTCAATAGGCATCTTGACAAACACATGGACAGGTTGGGTATAGAGGGATACGGCACAAGGAAGTGCTGAGGGTTTTGGCCAAGGTTGGTATCATGACCGGTACAGGCTTGGAGGGCCGGAGGCCTGTTCCTGTGCTGGATTATTCTTTGTTCTTTGTTCTTTGTTATGACCAGAGATATTTAGGATGCAATGAGAAGAGAGAGGCTTTCAATAAGTACAAGGGGAGCTAATCAATAGAGGCATTAGTGGAGTACAGAAAGTGCAGGATGGAGCTTAAGAGAACAATTAGGAGAGCAAAGAGCGGATATGTGAAAGCTCTGGCTGGTAAAAGTCAGGAAAATCCCAAGATATTCCATAAGGATATCAATGGGAAGAGGATAACCAGGGAAAGAGTGGGGCCCATTTTGGACCAAGTGGAAATTTGTGGGTGGAGCCAGAGGACGTTGGTCGGGTGTTGAATGAATATTTCACAAATGTCTTCTTCCAAGAAAATGAAAAGGTAGTTATGGAACTCGGGGAGACAGACTGTGAGGATATTAAGCAAGTTGTCACAGGGAGGGATAAGGTATTGGAGGTGTTGGCAGGCTTAAAAGTGGACATATCTCCAGGTCCGGATGAATTGTAATGCTGTAGGGAGAATTAATCTCTCTGCTACAATGAGGGGCATTCTCTCTTCAGCTGCACAGCAAACTACCATCGAAGAGGCTAATTGTCCTTTGTCATTCAATGTAACATTTCAGCTGAGGATTTCAGCTGACAATTTAAGTTCTTACTGCATCCTTTGAAAAAAATCAAGAGGTTTGTCCTTGAACTCGCCATGCTTAGCCTTCAAATACCTTTGACATTTTGTGAGTTTTAAACTCTTATTTGCCAGTACTTCCTTGCATATAACACACATGGGCTTTGCATCCTGATTTATATTGGCACAATTAACAAAGCCATATCTCAAGAAATCATCTTTATACTGCTTTGTTCCGATTTCAGTTTTTTTCTTTGCAGGCTGTTCATCAGAGGCCCTGGACTTCTGTACAGAGTTAACACCAGCACTGATCTGTCCTGTCCTGGACTCTCCTGGGCAGCTCACACCAGCGCTGCTCTGTCCTGTCCTGGACTCTCCTGAGCACCTCTCTCCAGCACTGCTCTGTCCTGTCCTGGACTCTCCTGAGCACCTCTCTCCAGCACTGCTCTGTCCTGCCATGGACTCTCCTGAGCACCTCTCTCCAGCACTGCTCTGTCCTGTCCTGGACTCTCCTGAGCACCTCTCTCCAGCACTGCTCTGTCCTGTCCTGGACTCTCCTGAGCACCTCTCTCCAGCACTGCTCTGTCCTGCCATGGACTCTCCTGAGCACCTCTCTCCAGCACTGCTCTGTCCTGTCCTGGACTCTCCTGAGCACCTCTCTCCAGCACTGCTCTGTCCTGTCCTGGACTCTCCTGAGCACCTCTCTCCAGCACTGCTCTGTCCTGTCCTGGACTCTCCTGAGCACCTCTCTCCAGCACTGCTCTGTCCTGTCCTGGACTCTCCTGAGCACCTCTCTCCAGCACTGCTCTGTCCTGCCATGGACTCTCCTGAGCACCTCTCTCCAGCACTGCTCTGTCCTGTCCTGGACTCTCCTGAGCACCTCTCTCCAGCACTGCTCTGTCCTGTCCTGGACTCTCCTGAGCACCTCTCTCCAGCACTGCTCTGTCCTGCCATGGACTCTCCTGAGCACCTCTCTCCAGCACTGCTCTGTCCTGTCCTGGACTCTCCTGAGCACCTCTCTCCACCACTGCTCTGTCCTGCCGAGGACCCTTCTGAACAGCTCTCTCCAGCAGATTCGGTTACGAGATCCTGCCCAGGAGGTACGCTGCTTATTTGTGCCTCTGGCACTTTCTTCTTTATAACAAAACAATCCATCTTCACAGTGCAGTTGCCTTGCTTGCTCTTCTCTGTGATTTCACACCAAAAGTTCGACACTTGTGTGAGAAATAAGAGGATGATCAGAGTGAGAGTCGGGCTGATCAGGGATAGTGGAGGGAACTTGTGCCTAGAGTCTGAGGAGGTAGGGGAGGCCCTAAATGAATATTTTGTTTCAGTATTCACTAGAGAGAGAGACATTGTTGCCCATGAGAACAGTGTGAACCAGGTTAATAGACTCGAACAGGTTGATATTAAGAAGGAGGATGTGCTGGAAATTTTGAAAAGCATCAGGATAGGTAAGTTCCCCTGGGCCTGACGCGATATACCCAAGGTTACTACGGGAAGCGAGGGAGGAGATTCCTGCGCCGTTGGCGATGATCTTTGCGTCCTCACTCTCCACTGGAATAGTACAGGACGATTGGAAGGAGGTATATGTTCCCCTGTTCATGAAAGGGAATAGGGAAATCCCTGGGAATTACAGACCCATCAGTCTTGCGTCTGTGGTGAGCAAAATATTGGAAAGGGTTCTGAGAGATAGGATTTATGATTATTTAGAAAAACATAGTTTAATTAAAGATAGTCAGCATGGCTTTGTGAGGAGCAGGACATGCCTCACAAGCCTCATTGAATTCTTTGAGGATGTGACGATACACATTTATGAAGGTCGGGCAGTGGATGTGGTGTATATGAATTTCAGTAAGGCATTTGATAAGGTTCCCCATGGTAGGCTCATTCGGAAAGTTAGGGGGCATGGGATACAGGGAAATTTGTCTGTCTGGATAGAGAATTGGCTGGATGAAAGAAGATAGCGAGTGGAAGTGGATGGAAAGTATTCCGCCTGGAGGTCGGTGACCAGTGGTGTCCCTCAAGGATCTGTTCTGGGACCTCTGCTCTTTGTGGATTTTGTAAATGACTTGGATGAAGAAGTGGAAGGGTGGTTTAGTAACTTTGCTGAGGACACGAAGGTTGGTGGAGTTGTAGATAGTGTCGAGGCTGTTGCAGGTTCCAACAGGACATTGACAGGATGCAGAGCTGGACTGAGAAGTGGCAGATGGTGTTCAATCTAGATAAATGTGAAGTGATTCATTTTGGAAGGTCGAATTTGAATGCTGAATACAGGGTTAAAAGCAGGATTCGTGGAAGTGTGGAGGAACAGAGGGATCTTGGGGTCCACGTACATAGATCCCTCAAAGTTGCCACCCAGGTTGATAGGGTTGTTAAGAAGGTGTGTGGTGTGTTAGCTTTCATTAACAGGGGGATTGAGTTTAAGAGCCACGAGGTTGTGCTGCAGTTTTATAAATTCCTGGTTAGACCACACTTGGAATATTGTGTCCAGTTCTGGTCGCCTCATTATAGGAAGGATGTGGATGCTTTGGAGAGGGTACAGAGGAGATTTACCAGGATGCTGCCTGGACTGGAGGGCATAGAACATAGAACATTACAGCGCAGTACAGGCCCTTTGGCCCTCGATGTTGCACCGACCTGTGAAACCACTCTAAAGCCCATCGACAATATTCCCTTATCGTCCATATGAATGAAATGAAATGAAATGAAAATCGCTTATTGTCACAAGTAGGCTTCAAATGAAGTTACTGTGAAAAGCCCCTAGTCGCCACATTCCGGCGCCTGTTCGGGGAGGCTGGTACGGGAATTGAACCCGCGCTGCTGGCCTGCTTGGGTCTGCTTTAAAAGCCAGCTGTTTAGCCCAGTGTGCTAAACCAGCCCCTGTTTATCCAATGACCATTTAAATGCCCTTAATGTTGGCGAGTCCACTACTGTTACAGGCAGGGCATTCCACACCCTTACTACTCTCTGAGTAAAGAACCTACCTCTGACATCTGTCCTATATATGGGCAGCACGGTAGCACAAGTGGATAGCACTGTGGCTTCACAGCGCCAGGGTCCCAGGTTCGATTCCCCGCTGGGTCACTGTCTGTGCGGAGTTTGCACGTTCTCCCCGTGTCCGCGTGGGTTTCCTCCGGGTGCTCCGGTTTCCTCCCACAGTCCAAAGACGTGCAGGTTAGGTGGATTGGCCATGCTAAATTACCCGTAGTGTCCATAAGGGTTGGGAGGGGTTATTGGGTTGCGGGGATAAGGTGGAAGTGAGGGATTAATGTGGGTCGGTGCAGACTCGATGGGCCGAATGGCCTCCTTCTGCACTGTATGTTCTATGTAATGTAATCTATGTATGTAATATCTATCTCCCCTCAACTTAAAGCTATGTCCCCTCATGCTAGCCATAACCATCTGAGGAAAAAGGCTCTCACTGTCCACCCTATCTAATCCTCTGATCATCTTGTATGCCTCAATTAAGTCACCTCTTAACCTTCTTCTCTCTAACGAAAACAGCCTCAAGTCCCTCAGCCTTTCCTCATAAGATCTTCCCTCCATACCAGGCAGCATCCTGGTAAATCTCCTCTGCACCCTTTCCAATGCTTCCACATCCTTCCTATAATGCGGCGACCAGAATTGCACGCAATACTCCAAATGCGGCCGCACCAGAGTCTTGTACAGCTGCAACATGACCTCATGGCTCCGAAACTCAATCCCTCTACCAATAAAAGCTAACACACCGTACGCCTTCTCAACAATCCTATCAACCTGGGTGGCAACTTTCAGGGATCTATGTACATGGACACCGAGAGCTTTCTGCTCATCCACACTACCAAGAATATTACCATTAGCCCAGTACTCTGTATTCCTGTTACTCCTTCCAAAATGAATCACCTGACACTTTTCTGCATTAAACCCCATTTGCCACCTCTCAGCCCAGCGCTGCAGCTTATCTATGTCCCTCTGTAACCTGCAACATCCTTCCGCACTGTCCACAACTCCACCGACTTTCGTGTCATCTGCAAATTTACTCACCCATCCTTCTACGCCCTCCTCCAGGTCATTTATAAAAATGACAAACAGCAGTGGCCCCAAAACAGATCCTTGTGGTACACCACTAGTAACTGAACTCCATTCTGAACATTTCCCATCTACCACCACCCTCTGTCTTCTTTCAGCTAGCCAATGTCTGATCCACATCTCTAAATCACCCTCAATCCCCAGCCTCCGTATTTTCTGCAATAGCCTACCATGGGGAACCTTATCAAACGCTTTACTGAAATCCATATACACCACATCAACTGCTTTACCCTCATCCACCTGTTTGGTCACCTTCTCAAAGAATTCAATAAGGTTTGTGAGGCACGACCTACCCTTCACGAAACCGTGTTGACTATCTCTAATCAAATTATTCCTTTCCAGATGATTCTACATCCTATCTCTTACCCTATATACACACACATGTACACACACATACATACACCTGTATACATGTACACACACATATACACACCTATACATATATATATAATATATATATACGCATACACACATGTAAATATATACACATATACATATTTACACATACATATATATACGTATATAACCAAACATAATGATCAGGATGAGGCCACTTGGCCCCTCGACCCAGATCGTGGCTGTTTTGATTCTAACCTCAACTCCACATTCCTGCTGACCTCCCGATAACCTTTCATATGGTCGCTGTCACCTCTCTGATCTGCTCCAGCCATTCAACCTTTTCAGATACTCGTGACTCGTTCATTCTGCTCTCGAGTTTCCCAGTTTCATCTCTGCCCAGCTGGAGGCTGTTTCTTCCGTTTCTGATGGCCCTCGAACTCTGGGAATGTCCCTTAAAGGCCAAAGTAAAGCTGGGATCATTCCGGAGAGGAAGAGAACTCGTTTTCCAGAGTGTGAGGTCATTTGACTTTTGAGGAATGCCCGTGTAACTTGAGGTTGCTCTAAGGATGGAAGTTAAAAGGAATGTGTAAATATAGAGCTAATTGAAGATCCAATCACAACTGGTGTTCGAACCCAGAAACACAGATATCAATGTATAGAACAGATCCTGTAGTTTTGGGCACCAGAGGTAAGACTTATACAATAAATTGTGTTTGTAACACAATTAAAAAGAACACAGGGAGTGCAGGGATTGTGGATTGGACAAGACTACTGATATTTCAGTATTGTCAGAGCCAATGAGACCATTTAGAGGGGTTGGGTAAAGCAGCCTGTGAGGATTCCTCACCATCAAGCCAGTGCTGTACCTCGGTAAAGAGGTTCTTGAGGAATGTGATGTTTGAAGGTCAACTCTATCCGGGAACTTCGAATGGAAAGCACCTTGAGAACAAAATCCATTGCCGAGTTGGAAAGGCAGAGATGGAACCCATTTGTGCAGCAAGTAACACCAGTGCTTGTAATTCTGTGAGGTGTCACTTTGTTGTATTTTGCTATTTTGTTTGAAATATCTTTCAACTGTTAATGTTTGAATCATGTTGGTTTTGGTTAATTTGCTACAGTAAAGGTTTTAAAAAGTGAATCTTTCCATCTACCTGAAATGTTAACCCTGTTTCTCTCCACAGATACTGCCAGACGTGCTGAGTATTTACAGCGGTTTTTGTTTTATCTCCGATTTCCAGCATCTGCAGGATTTTGCTTTTGTGGAGAGAGCAGCTTTTGACCCAATGGGTCATTTTGGAGCAGATTCTCTGTCCTTATGGTGTTTTTTTTTTTTTTTTTTTTTTACAGCTTGTGCACCCCTGAAGGAATCTACTGCCAACCCCTGGACTGCAAAGGTAACACTGAAAGGTTATTCTGGAATAGGCACAGGTTGGAAGTGTCTCCAGAAGCTCGAGTTCAGGATTTCCGAGGGCAGCTGGAGTCACTGCGGAGCATCAGGGGTGTGAGAGTTTCCTGGATTGTATACTCCCAGAGGCAGTAACCCCACAAGCAGTAACCCCACAGGCAGTAACCCCACATGCAGTAACCCCACAGGCAGTAACCCCAGAGGCAGTAACCCCAGAGGCAGTAACCCCAGAGGCAGTAACCCCACATGCAGTAACCCCACAGGCAGTAACCCCACATGCAGTAACCCCACAGGCAGTAACCCCACAGGCAGTAACCCCACAGGCAGTAACCCCACAGGCAGTAACCCCAAAGGCAGTAGCCCCACACGCAGTAACCCCACACGCAGTAACCCCACAAGCAGTAACCCCACAGGCAGTAACCCCACAGGCAGTAACCCCAGAGGCCAGTTGGGGGGCAGAGAGCACCAACTCAAAGAGGAAGCATTGTAGCTCAACAGGATTGGGACCAATGACCTCATGGGGAGGGTCACGAATGTGGATGAGGAGGAGCTTCCCCAGATTGGGACCAATGTCCTCATGGGGTGGGTCTCTTGTGTGGGTGAGGAGGGGTGAAACTAAATTGACAGGGGATGGACCCCAGTGTAATAGAAGCAGAAACAGGGCTTGATTTTACGTTCCCCAAACATGAGGAAATGTAGCATGTGACCGAACCGCCACATTCACACCCATCGATTCCAGAGTGTCTCCCATTTTATGGAGGATTGTGGAGGGTATGGATGGCCAGTCCACCTTGGGATCTGTTGAGGCTCTTCGGTGGCCAATTGATCTTCTCACCCTTGTTGATATTTTACTTGTAGCAGGTTATTCACAGGTCAATACAGAATCCAACCTCTCCCCTTGACATTCAATGGAATTATCATCACTGACTCGACAACTATCAACTTCCTGCGGTTTACAATTGACCAGAAACTGAACTGACCCAGCCTTATAAACCGTGGAGACAAGAACAGGTCAGAGGTTGTGAATTCTGATAACAAGAACTCACCCCCTGACTCCCCAAAGTCTGTCCACCAGCTACAGAAACTCTGCAATTGGCTGGATGAACACAGAACATAGAACATAGAACAATACAGCGCAGTACAGGCCCTTCGGCCCACGATGTTGCACCGAAACAAAAGCCATCTAACCTACACTATGCCATTATCATCCATATGTTTATCCAATAAACTTTTAAATGCCCTCAATGTTGGCGAGTTCACTACTGTAGCAGGTAGGGCATTCCACGGCCTCACTACTCTTTGCGTAAAGAACCTACCTCTGACCTCTGTCCTATATCTATTACCCCTCAGTTTAAAGTTATGTCCCCTTGTGCCAGCCATATCCATCCGCGGGAGAAGGCTCTCACTGTCCACCCTATCTAACCCTCTGATCATTTTGTATGCCTCTATTAAGTCTCCTCTTAACCTTCTTCTCTCCAACGAAAACAACCTCAAGTCCGTCAGCCTTTCCTCATAAGATTTTCCCTCCATACCAGGCAACATCCTGGTAAATCTCCTCTGCACCCGCTCCAAAGCCTCCACGTCCTTCCTATAATGCGGTGACCAGAACTGTACGCAATACTCCAAATGCGGCCGTACCAGAGTTCTGTACAGCTGCAACATGACCTCCTGACTCCGGAACTCAATCCCTCTACCAATAAAGGCCAACACTCCATAGGCCTTCTTCACAACCCTATCAACCTGGGTGGCAACTTTCAGGGATCTATGTACATGGACACCTAGATCCCTCTGCTCATCCACACTTTCAAGAACTTTACCATTAGCCAAATATTCCGCATTCCTGTTATTCCTTCCAAAGTGAATCACCTCACACTTCTCTACATTAAACTCCATTTGCCACCTCTCAGCCCAGCTCTGCAGCTTATCTATATCCCTCTGTAACCTGCTACATCCTTCCACACTATCGACAACACCACCGACTTTAGTATCGTCTGCAAATTTACTCACCCACCCTTCTGCGCCTTCCTCTAGGTCATTGATAAAAATGACAAAAAGCAACGGCCCCAGAACAGATCCTTGTGGTACTCCACTTGTGACTGTATCCATTCTGAACATATTCCATCAACCACCACCCTCTGTCTTCTTTCAGCTAGCCAATTTCTGATCCACATCTCTAAATCACCCTCAATCCCCAGCCTCTGTATTTTTTGCAATAGCCTACCGTGGGGAACCTTATCAAACGCTTTGCTGAAATCCATATACACCACATCAACTGCTCTACCCTCGTCTACCTGTTCAGTCACCTTCTCAAATAACTCAATAAGGTTTGTGAGGCATGACCTACCCTTCACAAAGCCATGCTGACTATCCCTGATCATATTATTCCTATCTAGATGATTATAAATCTTGTCTCTTATAA
The DNA here is from genome assembly GCF_047496885.1 of Scyliorhinus torazame. Taxonomy (NCBI): domain Eukaryota; kingdom Metazoa; phylum Chordata; class Chondrichthyes; order Carcharhiniformes; family Scyliorhinidae; genus Scyliorhinus; species Scyliorhinus torazame. The sequence goes on along the minus strand of NC_092717.1, from coordinate 256,280,647 downwards.
TCCCCTCCAAGACTTTACCCACTACAGACGTGAGGCTCACCGGTCTATAGTTGCCGGGGTTGTCTCTGCTCCCCTTTTTGAACAAAGGGACCACATTTGCTGTCCTCCAGTCCTCTGGCACTATTCCTGTAGCCAATGATGACATAAAAATCAAAGCCAAAGGTCCAGCAATCTCTTCCCTTGCCTCCCAGAGAATCCCAGGATAAATCCCATCAGGTCCCGGGGACTTATCTATTTTCAGCCTGTCCAGAATTGCCAACACCTCTTCCCTACGTACCTCAATGCCATCTATTCTATTAGCCTGGGGCTCAGCATTCTCCTCCACAACATTATCTTTTTCCTGAGTGAATACTGACGAAAAATATTCATTTAGTATCTCGCCTATCTCTTCAGACTCCACACACAATTTCCCATCCCTGTCCTTGACTGGTCCTACTCTTTCCCTAGTCATTCGCTTATTCCTGACATACCTATAGAAAGCTTTTGGGTTTTCCTTGATCCTTCCTGCCAAATACTTCTCATGTCCCCTCCTTGCTGGTCTTAGCTCTCTCTTTAGATCCTTCCTCGCTACCTTGTAACTATCCATCGCCCCAACCAAAACTTCACACTTCATCTTCACATAGGCCTCCTTCTTCCTCTTAACAAGAGATTCCACTTCCTTGGTAAACCACGGTTCCCTCGCTCGACGCCTTCCTCCCTGTCTGACCGGTACATACTTATCAAGAACACGCAGTAGCTGATCCTTGAACAGGCCCCACTTATCCAGTGTGCCCAACACTTGCAGCCTACTTCTCCAACCTATCCCCCCCAAGTCACGTCTAATGGCATCATAATTGCCCTTCCCCCAGCTATAACTCTTGCCCTGTGGTGTATACTTATCCCTTTCCATCATTAACGTAAACGTCACCGAATTGTGGTCACTGTCCCCAAAGTGCTCTCCTACCTCCAAATCCAACACCTGGCCTGGTTCATTACCCAAAACCAAATCCAACGTGGCCTCGCCTCTTGTTGGCCTGTCAACATATTGTTTCAGGAAACCCTCCTGCACACACTGTACAAAAAACGACCCATCTATTGTACTCGAACTATATCTTTTCCAGTCAATATTTGGAAAGTTAAAGTCTCCCATAATAACTACCCTGTTACTTTCACTCATATCCAGAATCATCTTCGCCATCCTTTCCTCTACATCCCTAGAACTATTAGGAGGCCGATTTTAAAAAAAACTCCCAACAGGGTGACCTCTCCTTTCCTGTTTCTAACTTCAGCCCATACTACCTCGGAAGAAGAGTCCCCATCTAGCATCCTCTCCGCCACCGTAATACTGCTCTTGACTAGCAGCGCCACACCTCCCCCTCTTTTGCCTCCTTCTCTGAGCTTACTAAAACACCTAAACCCCGGAACCTGCAACATCCATTCCTGTCCCTGCTCTATCCATGTCTCCGAAATGGCCACAACATCGAAGTCCCTCGACGTCAAATCTGTGCTCCTGACCTCTATACTCTCATTCACCCTTACCCTAAAACTACAATCCAGGTTCCCATGCCCCTGCTGCATTAGTTTAAACCCCCCCAAAGAGCACTAACAAATCTCCCCCCCAGGATATTTGTGCCCCTCAGGTTCAGGTGTAGACCATCTACCTGTCTGTAGAGGTCCCACCTTCCCCAGAAAGAGCCCCAGTTATCCAAAAATCTGAATCCCTCCCGCCTGCACCATCCCTGTAGCCACGTGTTTAAATGCTCTCTCTCCCTATTCCTCATCTCACTATCACGTGGCACGGGCAACAACCCAGAGATAACAACTCTGTTTGTTCTAGTTCTGAGCTTCCATCCTAGCTCCCTGAAAGCCTGCCTGACATCCTTGTCCCCTTTCCTACCTATGTCATTAGTGCCAATGTGGACCACGACTTGGGGCTGCTCCCCCTCCCCTCTAAGGACCCGGAAAACACGATCCGAGACATCACGTACCCTTGCACCTGGGAGGCAACATACCAAACGCGAGTCTCTCACACTCCCACAAAATCTCCTATCTGTGCCCCTGACTATAGAGTCCCCAATTACTAATGCTCTGCTCCTCTCCCCCCTTCCCTTCTGAGCAACAGGGACAGACGCCGTGCCAGAGGCCCGTACCCCATGGCTTACTCCTGGTAAGTCGTCCCCCCCACAAGTATCCAAAGCGGTATACTTGTTTCTCAGGGGAACGACCGCAGGGGATCCCTGCACTGACTGCTTTTTCCCAGTCCCTCTTACAGTTACCCACCTATCTCCAATCTTTGGTGTAACTAAGTCCCTGAAGCTGCTATCTATGACCCCCTCTGCCTCCCGAATGATCCGAAGTTCTTCCAACTCCAGCTCCAGTTCCCTAACTCAGTCTTGGAGGAGCTGGAGGTGGCAGCACTTCCTGCAGGTAAAATCAGCAGGGACACTAACTGCATCCCTCACCTCAAACATCCTGCAGGAGGAACATTGCACTCCCTTCCCTGCCATTCCTCTAACTTTCTACCAAGATCTGGCTAACAACTAAATTAAATTTTTATAAAAAATAATAATAATATAATAAAATATGGTACTTACCTCAGACCAATGGGTTTTATTATTAGGTTAGAGGAGGAGGGCGGGTGGGAGACACTACACGTGTAGTGTCTCGGATTTCCTCTCCACCAGAATTTATTGGTGAGGGTCTTCCCAGACGTCCGCGGGTCGACTTCCTGTTCCCGCCTAAAAAACTAATTTTAAAAAAAAAAAAGAAAAATTCTCAGCTCCTGCTGAAATTGACTAACCAGCCAGCTCCACTCCCGCCAAAATCGACTGGCCTGCCCCTGCAAAGACAAGTGCTTTTAAAGGTTGACTTACCTCCCAGCAACCTCCTTCCGCAATGCTCCCGCTGAAACTGACTCACCAGCTGTTCTCACGCCGAAATCGACTGGCCTGCCCCTGCAAAGACAAGTGCTCTTAAAGGTTGACTTACCTCCCAGCAACCTCCTTCCGCAATGCTCCCGCTGAAACTGACTCACCAGCTGTTCTCTGAGTTGGCTATGATCGATTGGGGATTGTTACTGAAAGGGATGACAGTGGATAGGCAATGGCAAACATTCAAGGAGAGAACGGTGGAACTGCAACAATTGTTTATTCCTGTCTGCGCAAAATATAATGGGAAAGGTGGGCAATCCATGGTTTATAAGGGAAATTAGAGATTGTATTCGATCCAAGGAAGAAGCAGACAGACTGGCCAAGAAAAACAACAGGTCTGAGGACTGAGAGCAGTTTATAATTCAGCAAAGGAAGAGGAAAATAGAGTGTGAGAGTAAGCTTGCAGGGAACATAAAAACTGACTGCACGTGAAGAGAAAAAGATTGGTGAAGACAAATGTAGGTCCCTGACAGTCAGAAACAGGGGAATGTATGATAGGACAAAGAAATGGCTGAGCAACTAAACACATACTTGGTTCTGTCTTCACAAATGAGGACATAAATCAGATAGCAGAAATGCTGGGGACCGCAGGGTTTAGTGAGTGGGGTTCCATTAGCTACCCTCCAATCCATTGGAACTCTTCCAGAGTCTATAGAATGCTGGAAAATGATCACCAAAGCATCCACTATTTCTAGGGCCACTTTCTTAAGTACTCTTGGATTCAGAACATCAGGCCCTGGGGACTTACCGAGTTTTAATCCCATCAGTTTTCCCAATACAATTTCCTGACTAATAAGGATTTCCTTCAGTTCCTCCTTCATGGTAGACCCTCTGTCCCCGAGAATTTCCGGAAGGTTCTTTGTGTCCTCCTTCGTGAAGACAGGTCAAACATAATTGTTCAACGGGCCTGCCATCGGTTTGTTTCTCATTATGAATTCAGCTGATTCTAACTGTAAGGGACCTACATTTGTCTTCACCAGTCTTTTTCTCTTCACATATCTATAGAAACTTTTGCAGTCAGTCTTTATGCTTTCTGCAAGTTTACTCTCCTATTCTATCCTCCCATTCAGAATTTAACCCTCGACCTTTGTCAGGCACTGAAGCTCATTTCTGGCCCTTTAAACACCGGCCCAAACCGAACTGGCGCTCTCGCGAATCCCGACTGGGACCCGATTGTTGAATACATCAGTCGCAGCCTTAACCTTTACAATGATAATAAACTGAAGTGAACCCTCTTTCTGAGGTCTCCTGGGTCATTATAATATTGAACTTCTCAGGATCTCACTTTTCTTTCCCTCTTGTCCTTTTGTGTTAGTGGATGGAGGATGGACACCATGGTCACCGTGGTCAGATTGTCCAGTTACCTGTGATCAGGGGTCACAGACACGTTCGAGGGCTTGTATCAACCCTCCACCTCGGAACAATGGCTCAGTGTGTGAGGGTCTCAGTATTCAAACCCAGAACTGCAGCACCTCACCCTGCGCAGGTAAGGAAGCATGGAGCTGCCAGGAGAGATATGGGGGACAGGGACTTGAGAGAATGATGGAGAGAGGGAGATTATGGATGTGAGATGTGGGAGGAAAAGATGAAGATTGTGGGGACAGGAGAACAAATCAATCTCACTGAGGGGAGAAAGAGAACAAACAAAAGAGAAAGAGATAGAAAGAACAAGAAAGATGAAGTAGCGAGAGACAGAGATTGGTGGGCAAGCAGAGAGAGACAGATTAAAGGAGCAGGGAAGTGATAGATAGAGGCAGCCTGAGGGAGGATCAGAGAGCGAGAGCGATTTTAAAAAGTGCCTCTATTTGCAGCTTTTAAAATCCCTGCATCTTTTGTGTTGTCTGTTGACAGGTGACAGCTGTGTTTGGTCGGTATGGGGCCCCTGTTCCCAGACCTGTGGGACAGGCTATCGGAGCAGGAACTGCTCAGAGACACCACAGCAGCTGAGAGAGTTACAACCCTGCTACCCACAGCCATGTCCAGGTCAGTGTGCTCGGTGTCATTGGTTTAACATGCTGAGTCCCAGTCTACACATGCGGTTTATACAGGACTACACAGGTTGCCAGTTATTCATGCTCTTTGAGTGGTCCTGTTGCTTCATCTTTGGAAAGAGTCAGACAAACATTTTGGAGTTAAAGTGGCTGACACATCGAGAAATGGAAATGTGAAGCACAACATTTGGTAAATAATCCAGATATTCTGATGAATTAATGAGATTGGAAAATTATTATTCCAAGATTGGAATTTGTGGGAACTGCCCCTTGGAGAATCCAGAGCTTCAGTCATCAATTATCATTTGTCCCATTGCTCCTGTACTGGGTCTTGGAAAGATCCTTCTCATTAGTTCACTGAATGAGACAGAGATTAGAATTAGAGATGTTTAACTGAGTCAAACACTCGCTTCAATGAATTGTGCAAAAAGGAAATTGGATAAGCATCAGTGGGGTAAGGTTGGGAAGTGAGAATAGTGGTGTGGCTCTTACAGAGGGCTAGCATGGAGACAATGGGCTAAATAGCCTCCTGCACGGGAGTCATCCTGTGATCTGATTCTGTCACGTTTTCTCTTAATCTCCAGCAAACAAAGAACCTCAGCTATAGAGTCCGAGAGGTTCACAGCCCAGCCCAACTTGTCCATGCCGCCCAGCATTGGGCCCATACAGCCCAACTTGTCCATGCCGCCCAACTTGTCCATGCCGCCCAACTTGTCCATGCCGCCCAACTTGTCCATGCCGCCCAGCATTGGGCCCATACAGCCCAACTTGTCCATGCCGCCCAACTTGTCCATGCCGCCCAACTTGTCCATGCCGCCCAACTTGTCCATGCCGCCCAGCATTGGGCCCATACAGCCCAACTTGTCCATGCCGCCCAGTATTGGGCCCATACAGCCCAACTTGTCCATGCCGCCCAGCATTGGGCCCATACAGCCCAACTTGTCCATGCCGCCCAGTATTGGGCCCATACAGCCCAACTTGTCCATGCCGCCCAGCATTGGGCCCATACAGCCCAACTTGTCCATGCCGCCCAGCATTGGGCCCATACAGCCCAACTTGTCCATGCCGCCCAGCATTGGGCCCATACAGCCCAACTTGTCCATGCCGCCCAGCATTGGGCCCATACAGCCCAACTTGTCCATGCCGCCCAGCATTGGGCCCATACAGCCCAACTTGTCCATGCCGCCCAGCATTGGGCCCATACAGCCCAACTTGTCCATGCCGCCCAGCATTGGGCCCATACAGCCCAACTTGTCCATGCCGCCCAGCATTGGGACTAATACAGCCCAACTTGTCCATGCCGCCCAGCATTGGGACTAATACAGCCCAACTTGTCCATGCCGCCCAGCATTGGGCCCATACAGCCCAACTTGTCCATGCCGCCCAGCATTGGGCCCATACAGCCCAACTTGTCCATGCCGCCCAGCATTGGGCCCATACAGCCCAACTTGTCCATGCCGCCCAGCATTGGGCCCATACAGCCCAACTTGTCCATGCCGCCCAGCATTGGGCCCATACAGCCCAACTTGTCCATGCCGCCCAGCATTGGGACTAAGCTAGTCCCAATTGCCCGCATTTGGCCCATAGCCCTCTATACATGGATTTCAGTAAAGTCTTTGACAAGGTGCCTCATGGCAGACTGGTACAAGAGGTGAAGTCACACGGGATCAGGGGTGAGGTGGTAAGATGGGTACAGAAATGGCTCAGTCACAGAAGGCAAAGGGTAGCAGTAGACGGGTGTTTTTCTGAATGGAAGGTTGTGACTCGTAGTGTTCCACAGGGATCGGTGCTGGGGCCTCTGTTGTTTGTACATAAACGATTTGGAGGAAAATGTAGCCGGTCTGATTAGTAAGTTTGTGGATGGCACCAAGGGTGGTGGAGTGGCCGATAGTGTTGCGGATTGTCAGAGGATACAGCAGGACATCGATAGGTTGGAGACTTAGAATCTTAGAATCATAGAAGTTTACAGCATGGAAACAGGCCCTTCGGCCCAACCAGTCCATGCCGCCCAGTTTTTACCATTAAGCTAGTCCCAGTTGCCCGCACTTGGCCCATAACCCTCTATACCCATCTTACCCATGTAACTATCTAAATGCTTTTTAAAAGACACAATTGTACCCGCTTCTACTACTACCTCTGGCAGCCCATTCCAGACACTCACTACCCTCTGAGTGAAGAAATGGCCCCTCTGGGCCCTTCTGAATCTCTCCCCTCTCACCTTAAACCTATGCCCTCTAGTTTTAGACTCCCCTACCTTTTGGGAAAAGATGTTGACTATCTACCTTATCTATGCCCCTCATTATTTTATAGACCTCTATAAGATCACCCCTAAGCCTCCTACTCTCCAGGGAAAAAAGTCCAAGTCTATCCAGCCTCTCCTTATAACTCAAACCATCAAGTCCCGGCAACATCCTAGTAAATCTTTTCTGCACTCTTTCTAGTTTAATAATATCCTTTCTATAATAGGGTGACCAGAACTGCACACAGTATTCCAAGTGTGGCCGTGCCAATGTCTTGTACAACTTCAACAAGACGTCCCAACTCCTGTATTCAATGTTCTGACCAATGAAACCAAGCATGCCGAATGCCTTCTTCACCACCCTGTCCACCTGCGACTCCACCTTCAAGGAGCTATGAACCTGTACTCCTAGATCTCTTTGTTCTATAACTCTCCCCAACGCCATACCATTAACTGAGTAGGTCCTGGCCTGATTCGATCTGCCAAAATGCATCACCTCACATTTATCTAAATTAAACTCCATCTGCCATTCATCGGCCCACTGGCCTAATTGATCAAGATCCCGTTGCAATCCTAGATAACCTTCTTCACTATCCACTGTGCCACCAATCTTGGTGTCATCTGCAAACTTACTAACCATGCCTCCTAAATTCTCATCCAAATCATTAATATAAATCACAAATAACAGTGGACCCAGCACCGATCCCTGAGGCACACCACTGGTCACAGGCCTCCAGTTTGAAAAACAACCCTCTACAACCACCCTCTGTCTTCTGTCGTCCAGCCAATTTTGAATCCAATTGGCAACCTCACCCTGGATCCCGTGAGCTTTAACCTTCTGCAACAACCTACCATGCGGTACCTTGTCAAAGGCTTTGCTAAAGTCCATGTAGACAACGTCTACTGCACTGCCCTCATCTACCTTCTTGGTCACCCCCTCAAAAAACTCAATCAAATTTGTGAGACATGATTTTCCACGCACAAAGCCATGCTGACTGCCCCGAATCAGTCCTTGCCTCTCTAAATGCTTGTAGATCCTGTCTCTCAGAATACCTTCTAGCAACTTACCTACTACAGACGTTAGGCTCACCGGTCTGTAGTTCCCAGGCTTTTCCCTGCTGCCCTTCTTAAACAAGGGCACAACATTCGCCACTCTCCAATCTTCAGGCACCTCACCTGTGGCTGCCGATGATTCAAATATCTCTGTTAGGGGACCCGCAATTTCCTCCCTAGCCTCCCACAACATCCTGGGATACATTTCATCAGGTCCCGGGGATTTATCTACCTTGATGCGCTTTAAGACTTCCAGCACCTCCTCCTCTGTAATATGCACACTTCTCAAGACATCACTATTTATTTCCCTTAGTTTCCTAACATCCATGCCTTTCTCCACCGTGAATACCGATGAGAAGTATTCATTCAGGATCTCACCCAACTCTTGTGGCTCTGCACATAGATGTCCTTGTTGATCCTTAAGAGGCCCTACTCTGTCCCTAGTTACTCTTTTCCCCTTTATGTATCTGTAGAATCTCTTTGGATTCTCCCTTGCATTATTTGCCAAAGCAATTTCATGTCCCCTTTTTGCCCTCCTGATTTCCCTCTTAACTCTATTTCGACAATCTCTATACTCTTCAAGGGATCCACTTGATCCCAGTTGCTTATGTACGTCATATGCCTCCTTCTTCTTTTTGACCAGAGTCTCAATATCTCGAGTCATCCAGGGTTCCCTACTTCTACCAGCCTTGCCCTTCACTCTAAAGGGAATGTGCTTACCCTGCACCCTGGTTAACACATTTTTAAAAGCCTCCCATTTACCAGCCGTCCCTTTGCCTGCCAACAGTCTCCCCCAATCTACCTCTGCATGTTCCTGTCTGATACCATCAAAATTGGCCTTGCCCCAATTAAGAATTTTAACTCTTGGGCCAGACCTATCATTCTCCATAACTATCTTAAAACTAATGGAATTATGGTCACTTGTCCCAAAGTGATCCCTCACTAGCACTTCTGTCACTTGCCCTTCCTTATTTCCCAAGACGAGGTCAAGTTTTGCCCCCTCTCTAGTCGGTCCATCCACATACTGAATGAGAAATTCCTCCTGAATACACTCAACAAATTTCCCTCCATCTAAGCCCCTAATGCTATGGCTGTCCCAGTCAATGTTGGGAAAGTTAAAGTCCCCTACTACTACCACCCTATTATTCTTGCAGCTATCTGTAATCTCCTTACATATTTGCTCCTCAATTTCCCGCTGACTATTTGGGGGCCTGTAGTACAGTCCTACCAAGGTGATTTCTCCCTTCTTATTTTTCAGTTCCACCCATATAGACTCAGTGGGCGAACCCTCGGATATATCCCCTCTAAGTACTGCCGTGATGTTCTCCCTAATCAAAAACGCCACTCCCCCTCCTCTCTTACCTCCTGTTCTATCCTTTCTATAGCATCTGTACCCCGGAACATTGAGCTGCCAGTCCTGCCCCTCCCTTAGCCATGTTTCAGTCATAGCTATAATATCCCAGTCCCATGTGCCCGTCCATGCCCTGAGTTCATCCGCTTTGCCTGTCAGGCCCCTTGCATTGAAATAAATGCAGTTTAATGTAGGCTTTCCTTGCTCTCTGCCCTGCTTTCTCTGGTCATGCTTTACACACTCTCCCTTCCTGCCTTTTGTCTCTGTCCCCACTGACTTCCTACATCGGTTCCCATCCCCCTGCCACATTAGTTTAAACCCTCCCCAACTGCACTAGCAAACACACCCCCGAGAACATTGGTTCCGGTCCCACCCAGATGCAGACCGTCCGATTTGTACAGGTCCCACCTCCCCCAGAACCGGTCCCAATGTCCCAGGAATTTGAAACCCTCCCTCTTGCGTCATCTCTCAAGCCACGTATTCATCCTAGCTATCCTGTCATTCCTACTCTGACTATCACGTGGCACTGGTAGCAATCCTGAGATTACTACCTTTGAGGTCCTACTTTTTAGTTTAACTCCTAACTCCCTAAATTCAGCTTGTAGGACCTCATCCCGTTTTTTACCTATATCGTTGGTACCTATATGCACTACGACAGCTGGACTTTGGCAGAGAAATGGCAAATGGAGTTTGATCCAGACAAATATGAGGTCATGCATTTTGTGGGGTACCATACCCTAGGAATGGTAGGGGCAGCACGGTAGCACAAGTGGATAGCACGGTGGCTTCACAGCGCCAGGGTCCCAGGTTCGATTCCCGGCTTGGGTCACTGTCTGTGCGGAGTCTGCACGTTCTCCCCATGTCTGCGTGGGTTTCCTCCGGGTGCTCCGGTTTCCTCCCACAGTCCAAATACGTGCAGGTTAGGTGGATTGGCCATGATAAATTGCCCTTCGTGACCAAAAAGATTAGGAGGGGTTATTGGGTTACGGGGATAGGGTGGAAGAGAGGGCTTAAGTGGGCCGGTGCAGACCCACTCCTTCTGCACTGTATGTTCCAGTGAGAACAAACCAAATTTATTCAACCGCTCCTCATAGCTAATGCCCTCCATACCAGGCAACATCCTGGTAAATCTCTTCTGCACCCTCTCTAAAGCCTCCACATCCTTCTGGTAGTGTGGCGACCAGAATTGAACACTATACTCCCAAGTGTGGCCTAATTAAGGTTCCATACAGCTGCAACATGACTTGCCAATTCTTATACTCAACATGGAGGGGTCAGTCCCAGGGGGCAGAGGTTTAAGGTCCGTGGGGCATAGTTTGGAGGAGATGTGTGAGGCAGGTTTTTTACACAGAGGGTGGTGAGTGCCTGGAATGCGCTGCCAGGGGAGGTTGTGGAAACAGATACATTAACGGTGTTCAAAAGGCATCTTGACAAACACATGGATAGGATGGGTAAAGAGGGATACGGCACAAGGAAGTACTGAGGGTTTTGGCAAAGGCTGGTATCACGACCAGTACAGGCTTGGAGGGCTGATTGGTGTTTTAGAATTCCATTTGCCTTCTAAATTACCTGCAAACCAACTTTTTGTAATTCATGCACAAGGACACCCAGGTCCCTCTGCACAGCAGCATGCTGCAATTGTTTCCATTTAAATAATGGCCCATTTTCCTGTTATTCGTACCAAAATGGATGACCTCACATTTATTAACATTGAACTCCATCTGCCAGACCCTAGCCCACTCACTGAAACTTTCCAAATCCCTCTGCAGGCTTTCAGTGTCCTTTACACACTTTTTGCTTTGCCACTCATCTTAGTGCCGTCTGCGATCTTTGACACATTGCACTTGGCCCCAACTCCAGATCATTGATGTAAATTGTAAACAATTGCAAACCCAACACTGATCCCTGAGAGACACCACTAGCCACTGATCGCCAACCAGAAAACCACCCATTTATCCCCACAGTTTCTGTTCGTTAACCAATCCTCTATCCATGCTAATACATTACCCATAACACTGTGCACCTTTATCTTCTACAGCAGCCTTTTGTGTGGCACCTTATCGAATGCCTTCTGCAAAAAGGAGACTAATAAAGAGAAAATGGAATGAGACTCCCTCCCTCTCTCGTTTACTGACCCTCACTCATCAATTCCCTCTATTTCTCTTTCTCTGCCTTGCCTCCTGTCTTCTCACTCTGTTTATCATTCTGGATTTCTCTAGGTCAGCCTCTGTGTGACTGTCGCTGCCACACTCTTATATTGTATTAAATTGTTTTAGTGAAGTCTCCCTATGTATTTTTCTTCCCAGTGCACTGTGACTTGGGCCTGTGGAGTGAGTGGTCAAATTGTTCCTGCATTTCTCCAGTACAAAATCGATATCGAGCATCCCATGGGCCCCTGTTTGGAGGGAAAAGCTGCAAAGGACAAAGGATTGAATCCAGAATGTGTAACCTGACCGAGTGTGCAGGTGAGCAGAGCAACTGGGAAGCTGGTTCCTCACTTGGTGTGGAGTGGGAGGGATACCTGTGCTTTATCTGTTTCTTTCCGTCCCTCCTGGAATACCGTCAGTCTTTCCCAATTGCCCAATAAACATTCAACCAAACATCTGGGACCACCGACAGCAAAACTACGAGCAGGAGGGTCAACACTGGGAGAAGTGTTGGAATATCGGGGCTCCACAAGGCTGCGTACTTAGCCCCCTACTCTACTCCCTGTACACACACGACTGCGTGGCAAAACTTGGTTCCAACTCCATCTACAAGTTTGCTGACGATACGACCATAGTGGGCCGGATCTCGAATAACGACGAGTCAGAATACAGGAGGGAGATAGAGAACCTAGTGGAGTGGTGCAGCGACAACAATCTCCCCCTCAATGCCAGCAAAACTAAAGAGCTGGTCATTGACTTCAGGAAGCAAAGTACTGTACCCCTGTCAGCATCGACGGGGCCGAGGTGGAGATGGTTAGCAGCTTCAAATTCCTAGGGGTGCACATCTCAGAAAATCTGTCCTGGTCCTCCCACATCGACGCTACCACCAAGAAAGCACAACAGCACCTATACTTCCTCAGGAAACTAAGGAAATTCGGCATGTCCACATTAACCCTGACCAACGTTTACAGATGCACCATAGAAAGCATCCTATCAGGCTGCATCACAGCCTGGTATGGCAACTGCTCGGCCCAGGACCGCAAGAAACTTCAGAGAGTCGTGAACACCGCCCAGTCCATCACACAAACCTGCCTCCCATCCATTGACTCCATCTACACCTCCCGCTGCCTGGGGAAAGCGGGCAGTATAATCAAAGACCCCTCCCACCCGGTTTACTCACTCTTCCAACTTCTTCCATTGGGCAGGAGATACAGAAGTCTGAGAACACGCACGAACAGACTCAAAAACAACTTTTTCCCCACTGTTACCAGACTCCTAACTGACCCTCTTATGGACTGACCTCATTAACACTACACCCTGTCTGCTTCATCCGATGCCAGTGCTTATGTAGTTACATTGTGTAGTTTCTTCCCTTTTCTTCTCATGTACTTAATGATCTGTTGAGATGCTCACAGAAAAATACTTTTCACTGTACCTCGGTACACGTGACAAGAAACAATCCAATCCAAACCGAATAGAAGAATCAAAGAATTATAGAATTGGGTTCACTTTTCACCAATCGGCTCTGTTCAGCCCTTCCAGCTGGACATTCTCTCCTCAGCATCACTGGTCACCTTCGGCAAGAAGTACAGCTGAGGGGTCAGACCCTCAGAGTTCATTGACTCGAGAGGCACTATTCCTGAGATATCAACCTGTACCTCCTCATCGCCACCTGCATCCACAATTAGCAATATGGATGGTCATGATTTGTGCTTTCCGGATTTATACTTTCCATCTCTACTTTTAGGATTAGAGTGTGATACATTATTGGCTCGATGAACTGGTTGGTTTTGCTGACATCTGTGGATGCAGATTCACTACAGGTTTTCCATCCAACTTCCCCTTAACTCTTGAAAGGAATTGGTTGCCAATTATTTCTGCTCCCTGGCTATCCACTTCAGCTACCTCGAAGAGACGATGTGGGTCAGCCAGCTGCTTGCTTAGTATCAGATCTTCACAGTCCTTACTGTGGTTTCAGTGAGGAGACACATATATATTTCTGATTAAAAAAACAGGCGACAGGGATATGGGGAACAGGTAGGCAGGTGGATTTGAAACCAGGTGTTAATGGTAAGATCCTGGCATGGATAGAGGATTGGCTGTCTGGCAGAAGGCAAAGAGTGGGGATAAAGGGGTCTTTTTCAGGATGGCAGCCGGTGACTAGTGGTGTGCCTCAGGGGTCGGTGCTGGGACCACAACTTTTCACAATATACATTAATGATCTAGAGGAAGGAACTGAAGGCACTGTTGCTAAGTTTGCAGATGATACAAAGATCTGTAGAGGGACAGGTAGTATTGAGGAAGCAGGCGGGCTGCAGAAGGACTTGGACAGGCTAGGAGAATGGGCAATGAAGTGGCAGATGGAATACAATGTGGAAAAGTGTGAGGTTATGCAGTTTGGAAGGAGAAATGGAGGCATAGACTATTTTCTAAATGGGGAAATTCTTAGGAAATCAGAAGCACAAAGGGACTTGGGAGTCCTTGTTCACGATTCTCTTAAGGTTAACGTGCAGGTTCAGTCGGCAGTTAAGAAGGCAAATGCAATGTTATCATTCATGTCGAGAGGGCTAGAATACAAGACCAGGACCTACTTCTGAGGCTGTATAAGGTTCTGGTCAGACCCCATTTGGGGTATTGTGAGCAGTTTTGGGCCCCGTATCTAAGGAAGGATGTGCTGGCCTTGGAAAGGGTCCAGAGGAGGTTCACAAGAATGATCCCTGGAATGAAGAACTTGTCGTATGAGGAACGGTTGAGGACTCTGGGTCTGTACTCGTTGGAGTTTAGAAGGATGAGGGGGGATCTTATTGAAACTTACAGGATACTGCAAGGCCTGGATAGAGTGGACGTGGAGAGGATGTTTCCACTTGTAGGAAAAACTAGAAGCAGAGGACACCATCTCAGACTAAAGGGATGATCCTTTAAAACAGAGATGAGGAGGAATTTCTTCAGCCAGAGGGTGGTGAATCTGAGGAACTCTTTGCCGCAGAAGGGTGTGGAGGCCAAATCACTGAGTGTCTTTAAGACAGAGATAGATAGGTTCTTGATCAATAAGGGGATCAGGGGTTATGGGAGAAGGCAGGAGAATGGGGATGAGAAAATATCAGCCATGATTGAATGGTGGAGCAGGCTCGATGGGCCGAGTGGCCTAATTCTGCTCCTATGGTGGAGCAGGCTCAAAGGTCTGAATTGCCGACATCTCCTAATTCTTGTGTTACGGTCCTCATCCTGAGTAACTGACTCGATGTTGTCATGGAACAAGTCTGCTCTGGGAAATTCTTTATTTAATCTTTAATAATAATCTTTATTGTCACAACTACGCCTACATTAACACTGCAATGAAGTTACTGTGAAAAGCCCCTAGTCGCCACACTCCGGCGCCTGTTCAGGTACACAGAGGGAGAATTCAGAATGTCCAATTCACCTAACAGCACGTCTTTCGGGACTTGTGGGAGGAAACCGGAGCACCCGGAGGAAACCCACGCAGACACGGGGAGAACGTGCAGACTCCACACAGACACTGACCCAGCGGGGAATCGAACCTGGGACCCTGGTGCTGTGAAGCAACAGTGCTAACAGGGTCTGGGATGGTGAGAAGGGAGGAGGTAAAGGGGCAGGTGTTACACCTTCTGCTATTGCATGGAAAGGTGCTGTAGGAAGACGGTGAGATGTTGGGGTGATGGAGAAGTGGATCAGACTACCCCACGCAGAACGGTTCCTTTGGAATGCTGACGGGGGGAGTGAGGGGAAGATGTGTTTGGTGGTGGCATCATGCTAGAGTTGGTGGAACTGGCAGAGGGCGATTCTTTGAATGCAGAGGCTTGTGGGGTGATAAAGTGTGGACATTTTCATAGAATCATAGAACCCACAGTGCAGAAGGAGGCCCTTCAGCCCATCGAGTCTGCAAAGGTACTTGGAAAGAGCCCCGTACTCAAGCCCATGCCTCCACCCTACCCCATAACCAAGTAACCCCACCTGACCTTCCAGCATCTGCAGTAATTTGCTTTTCACATCTTTGCAATCCTTGTTTCCCGAGTTAATTCCTGCCTCGCCGGCTGTCCCAGAATTGTAAACCTTGCTTTTAAATTTCAGCCTTATCGTTTTGAACTGAACCCCCTCCCCTCTCCCCCTGTGATTGGCAGAAAGGTTAGAGGGGATATGAGGAGACTGTTTTTCACCCAGAGGGTTGTGGGCACCTGGAACTGACAGCCTGAAAGAGCAGGAGAGGATGATACCCCAACACATTGAAAAGGCGTCTGGATTTGTACCTCAACCTGCAGGATGCAGGACTGCGGACCAAATGGTGGAAAGTGAGATTAGGCTGTGCGCTCGATCGGGCTGTGCGCTCGATCGGGCTGTGCGCTCGATCGGGCTGTGCGCTCGATCGGGCTGTGCGCTCGATCGGGCTGTGCGCTCGATCGGGCTGTGCGCTCGATCGGGCTGTGCGCTCGATCGGGCTGTGCGCTCGATCGGGCTGTGCGCTCGATCGGGCTGTGCGCTCGATCGGGCTGTGCGCTCGATCGGGCTGTGTGCTCGATTAGGCTGTGGCGTAAGCATTCTATAATTCCATCTTGTGCAGCAGATGATTTTTTCGTGCACGGAGTGTGGCCAGCATTTATTGCCCATCCCTGAGGGCATATAAATGTTAATCACATCTCTGTGTGGGCCAGGAGTCACATGTAGGCCAGGCCGGGTAAGGACGGCAGATTTCCTTCCCTAAAGGACATTAGTGAACCAGATGGGTTTTTACGACAATCGATGATCAGGAGACTTTTAATTCCCGCTTTCGATTGAATTCAAATTTCACCATCTGCCCAGGTGAGATTCAAACCCGGGTCCGCAAAGCAATACCCTGGGTGTCAGAATTACTAATCCCGCGACAATACCACAACGCCATCATCTGCCCTGAGGGGGTAGATGGGGTTCCCCTCCCCCTCTTCCATAACACCTCTGTTCTCTCCGTGTGTTAACACTGAACTTGTGTATCTTCTCAGATGGCCATTGTGGAAATCCATTCGAACATCAGGCCTGTGGACCAGCGTGTGGTGGTCACTGCGCTGACCTCGGACACAGCCAGAGCTGCCACCTCACCCGGCAGGACTGTGTGGCTGGGTGTTACTGTCCCGAGGTGAGTGAACAGACCAAGTCCAGCAGGAGCAATTCTTTCATTTAAAATATTTAAAACTTGCGAATATTGCAGAGAAATTGGGCTCATATGTGTAAGCGTTATGGGTGAGGCATTTTCAGAACCCCAAAATGTATCATGGGGTTCAACCAATCTCCCCCTTTAATGGATTGTTGCTTTTCCGAGCACACGGCTTGTTCCCTAGGTGTGGGATTACAATTATGGACACGTGGGTTTTGAAACACAAAACAATGTTTATTCCATGAACTCAACTTAACATCTGAAATAAACATTGGATCTCTTAACACCCCTTACTTCAAAGATAACTCCGAAAATATTACAACAGTAAATAATTCCTCAAAATGTTCCTTCAAACTTCCAAGAGACTTAACTCCTTTAAACAGAAACACATCCGGTTAAAGGCTTTACTATTATGAGTTTAAATCACCCAAATGATCCAGAGATAGTCTTTCATGGCAGAGATCACAGCAAATCCAGCTCACTGCAAACACAGACACTCCCCAAGCTCTTTTCCTCCAAACTGAAACTTCAAAATGGCTGACGTGTGCTCAGCTCCACCCACTCTCTGACATCACTGTTTTCTTAAAGGTACATTGCTTAAACATCCATGTCTGAAAGGTACTCTCACATGACACCTCCCCCAAGAAACAAAAATAAACCATCAACTTCAAGATGGTTTCATTTTTCACTTTTGCACCATCCACTAAGAAATGTGCACAGTAAATATACATTTCCCTTTTTAAACAAAACAACACACTCAAACAGGTATAATAATATAGTCCATTTTCCTTTGTTCTTCTTCGTTGTTTCTTCTCTCTCTTTTCTTTTTCCTCTCTATCTCTTTCTCTTTCTTTTTCCTCTCCCTCACTCTCGTATTCCAGCCGCTTTAATTCTTCCTCATGTTCCATTTGTTTAATTTGCAACTGAATTTTTGCCATTTCCAATGAGTCAAATTCTATCTCAGGCAACTTTAAATGCTTAACCACCGCCATAATTACCTCATCTTTTCGCATTTTGTCAGGTAATGTTAACTGCAATGTTTTTGCCAGACCCAACAGTCTGCTTTTCGTCTCTGTCCGTAAAGTACTGCGTGTGACAGTCTCCACCCCCAAAAACTTCTGAGCCTCTGAAAGAGCCATTGTCCACAACACACTCCCCACTTAAACTAAAATACCACACCGGAAAAGCAACAATCCTTCACTGTCTTTAAGTTCACAAAAGCCAATCCAATAGATAGACTTTTATCCCCCTCGAGCCCCCAATTGTTATGGGTGAGGCATTTTCAGAACCCCAAAATGTATCATGGAGTTCAACCAACCTCCCCTTTAATGTATTTGTTGCTTTTCCAAGCACACGGCTTATTCCGTAGGTGTGGGATTACAATTATGGACACGTGGTTTTTAAAAAAAAATTAAATATGTTTATTCAAATTTTCCAACAAAGTTTTTAACAAACCCCCCCCCATTACAAAAAGAAAGAAACACAAACACAACAGTCAAAAATTATACAAAACTTTTATACTGGGTTTCCCCATATACAGTATCTCCCCCCCCCATATGGCATTCAAAGGTACTCGTAGGGAAGCCCCCCCACCCACCCGAATTCACCCCCCCCAAAAGAGACCCCCCCCCCCACCCTTGGGCTGCTGCTGACCTCCTCCTAACGCTCCGCGAGATAGTCTAGGAACGGTTGCCACCGCCTGAAGAACCCCTGCACAGACCCTCGTAAGGCAAACTTTATCCTCTCCAGCTTTATGAACCCAGCCATGTCATTTATCCAGGCTTCCACACTGGGGGGGCTTCGCGTCCTTCCACATTAGCAAGATCCTCCGCCGGGCTACCAGGGACGCAAAGGCCAGGATACCGGCCTCTTTCGCCTCCTGCACTCCCGGCTCGTCCGTTACCCCAAATAGTGCCAACCCCCAACTCGGCTTGACCTGGACTTTCACCACCTTGGACATAGTCCTCGCAAAACCCCTCCAGAACCCATCCAGTGCCGGGCACGACCAGAACATGTGGACGTTATTCGCCGGGCTCCCTGAGCACCTCCCACATCTGTCCTCCACCCCAAAGAACCTACTCAACCTCGCCCCTGTCATATGCGCCCTGTGAGTAACCTTGAACTGTATTAGGCTGAGCCTGGCGCAAGAGGAGGAAGAATTAACCCTACTCAGGGCATCAGCCCACAAGCTCTCATCTATCTCCTCCCCAATCTCCTCCTCCTACTTGCCCTTTAACTCCTCCACCGAGGCCTCCTCTTCTTTCAGCTCCTGGTAGATCGTCGAAACCCTGCCTTCTCCAACCCATACACCCGAAATCACCCTGTCCTGAGTCCCCTGTGCCGGGAGTTCCCTCACCTGCCGCCTCACAAACGTCCTCACTTGCATATATCTGAAAGCATTTCCCGGGGGTAACCCAAACTTCTCCTCCAGCGCCCCTAAGCTCGCAGACGTCCCATCTATAAACAGGTCCCCCATTCTTCTAATCCCTGCCCGATGCCAGCTCCGAAACCCCCCCCATCCATCCTTCCCGGGACGAACTGATGGTTCTCCCGAATCGGGGACCAAACCGAGGCTCCCACCTCGCCCCTGTGTCGCCTCCACTGCCCCCAGATTTTCAGCGTCGCTGCCACCACCGGACTCGTGGTGTACCTTGTCAGCGAGAGCGGCAGCGGTGCCGTCACCAGCGCCCTCAGGCTTGTGCCCCTGCAGGACGCCATCTCCAACCTCTTCCACGCCGCCCCCTCTCCCTCCATTACCCACTTACGGATCATCGCCACGTTGGCAGCCCAATAATAGTCGCACAAATTCGGCAGAGCCAGCCCTCCCTGTCCCTGCTACGCTCCAGAAACACCCTCTTTACCCTCGGGGTCTTATTTTGCCTACACGAAACCCATGATACTCCTACCTACCCGTTTGAAAAAGGCCTTGGGAATCATAATGGGAAGGCACTGGAACACAAAGAGAAACCTTGGGAGGACCATCATTTTAACCGACTGCACCCTGCCCGCTAGCGAGAGTGGCAGCACATCCCATCTTTTAAAATCCTCCTCCATCTGCTCCACCAACCGCGCCAAATTGAGTTTGTGCAGGGCCCCCCAACTCCCAGCCACCTGGATCCCTAAGTACCAAAAGCTCCTTTCCGCCCTCTTCAACGGCAAGTCGTCTATCCCCCTTCCCTGGTCCCCTGGATGTACTACAAAGAGCTCACTCTTCCCTACATTGAGCTTATACCCCGAGAAGTCCCCAAACTCCCTTAGGATCCGCATGACCTCCGCCATCCCCTCCACTGGATCTGCCACATACAGCAACAGGTCGTCCGCATACAGCGACACCCGATGTTCCTCTCCCCCTCGGACCAACCCCCTCCATTTCCTGGACTCCCTTAGTGCCATGGCCAAAGGCTCGATTGCCAATGCAAACAGCAAGGGGGACAGGGGGCACCCCTGCCTCGTCCCCCGGTACAGTCGAAAGTACTCCAACCTCCGCCGATTCGTAGCCACACTCGCCACAGGGGCTCTATATAGCAGCCTGACCCAACTGATGAACCCCTCCCCAAACCCAAACCTCCGCAGCACTTCCCAAAGATACTCCCACTCCACCCGGTCGAAGGCCTTCTCCGCGTCCATAGCTGCCGCTACCTCCGCTTCTCCCTCCACCGAGGGCATCATAATCACGTTGAGGAGCCTCCGCACATTAGTGTTTAGCTGCCTGCCCTTCACAAATCCCGTCTGGTCTTCATGAATCACCCTCGGGACACGGTCCTCAATTCTCGTAGCCAGCACTTTTGCCAGCAACTTAGCATCCACATTGAGGAGCGAGATCGGTCTGTATGACCCACACTGCAGTGGGTCCTTGTCCCGCTTCAGGATCAGAGAGATCAGCGCTCCGGACATTGTCGGGGGCAAGGTCCCCCCCTCTCCCTCGCCTTATTGAAAGTTCTCACTAGCAACGGGCCTAGCAGGTCCACGTATTTCCTGTAAAACTCGACCGGGAACCCATCCGGCCCCGGGGCCTTCCCCGCCTGCATGCTCCCCAATCCTTTAACCAGCTCCTCCAGCCCAATTGGTGCCCCTAAACCAGCCACCTCCTGCTCCTCCACCCTCGGGAACCTTAGCTGATCCAAAAATCGTCGCATCTCCTATTCCGCCGCTGGGGGCTCAGATCTGTACAGATCCCCATAGAAGTCCATAAATACCTCGTTTATTCTCACCGCACTCCACACCGTATTCCCCCCTCTGTCCTTAACTCCACCAATCTCCCTCGCTGCCTCCCTCTTACGAAGCTGGTGTGCCAGCATCCGACTCGCCTTCTCCCCATACTCATACGTCGCCCCCTGCGCTTTCCTCCACTGTGCCTCTGCTTTCCCCGTGGTCAACAGGTCGAACTCCGTCTGGAGGTTCCGCCGCTCCCTGAGTAGTCCCTCCTCGGGGGCCTCTACATATCTCCTGTCCACTCTTAAGATCTCCCCCACCAACCTCTCCCTCTCCCTGCTCTCTCTCTTCTCCCTGTGGGCCCTAATGGAGATGAACTCTCCCCTGACCACCGCCTTCAACGCCTCCCAGACTATCCCCACCTGCACCTCCCCATTGTCATTGGCCTCCAAATATCTTTCAATACACCCCCGCACCCGCCCGCACACCTCCTCATCCGCCAATAATCCCACATCTAGACGCCACAGCGGGCGCTGGTCCCTCTCCTCTCCTAACTCCAGCTCCACCCAGTGCGGGGCGTGGTCCGAGATGGCTATGGCCGAATACTCCGTTCCCTCCACTTTCGGGATTAGCGCCCTACTCAAAATAAAAAAATCTATCCGGGAGTAGGCTCTATGGACGTGGGAAAAGAATGAAAATTCCCTGGCCTGGGCCTGACAAACCTCCATGGATCCACTCCCCCCATCTGGTCCATAAACCCCCTAAGCACCTTGGCCGCAGCCGGCCTCATACCCGTCCTGGACCTAGAACGGTCCAGTGCTGTGTCCAGCACCGTGTTGAAATCCCCCCCCCCCCCCATTATCAAGCTTCCTACCTCCAGATCCGGAATCCGACCCAGCATGCATTTCATAAATCCGGCATCATCCCAATTCGGGGTATATACGTTCACCAGTACCACCCGCACCCCCTGCAACCGACCAGTCACCATCACATATCGACCTCCATTATCCACTACAATATTCATTGCCTCGAACGACACCCGCTTCCCCACCAGTATTGCCATCCCTCTGTTCTTCACATCCAGCCCTGAATGGAATGCCTGTCCTACCCATCCCTTTCTCAGCCTAACCTGATCTGCCACCTTCAGATGTGTCTCCTGGAGCATAACCACGTCTGCCTTCAGTCCCTTTAAGTGCGGGAACACCCGGGCCCTCTTGACCGGCCCGTTCAGGCCCCTCACATTCCAAGTTCTCAGCCGGATTGGGGGGCTGCCCGGCCGACTAGCCATCTCCTTTTCTAGGCCAGCCATGGCGGACCCCCGCACCGACCACCTCTCCTACTTCCACCTCCCCTTTGGCCAATGCAGCAGCAACCCTATACCCCCCCTCTCCCTCCCCCCTCACCCCGCTAGATCGACATCTAGCCCTTTTGCACCCCCCATAACACTCCCGTAAGTCAGCTGACTCCTGCTGACCCCGGCCCCTCCCGTCATTCCATCGACCCCCTCCAGTGTGAGAATCCCCCCTCCCCCTCCCTGGCAGTCAGTGTGCGCTCCTCTCCAGCACCGCCCATCCCCCCCCCGGCCCCCACCCCCGTCCTTCCCTAGCACGGGAAAAAGCCCGCGCTTTCCTGAGCCGGCCCCGCCCTCTCTGGCGCAGCTCCTTTTGCGGCCTTACTCCAATTCCCCAACCCCGGGCCTCCCCTCCCCCTCTTCCATCGTGGGGGTCTGCCCCTCCAACACTCTCCCACAGTCTCCCCATCAAATCCCTTCACCCATCCCCATCCAGCACCCAACCAAAGAAACATTCCCTAAACGTGATAAACACTATATACACAGTAAACATCCCCCCACAACAAACCCTCAATTTGAGTCCAACTTTTCAGTCCGTATAAAGCTCCATCCCTCATCAGGCGTTTCGAAATAGTGGTGCCGATCCTGGAACGTGACCCACAATCGCGCTGGCTGCAGCATTCCGAACTTCACCCCCTTCCGATGGAGCACTGCCTTAGCCCGGTTAAAACCAGCTCTCTTCTTAGCCACCTCCACACTCCAGTCCTGGTAAATTCGGATCTCTGTGTTCTCCCACCTGCTGCTCCGTTCTTTCTTGGCCCATCTCAGGACACACTCTCCGTCCATAAAGCGGTGGAACCTCACCACTACAGCCCTTGGCGGCTCGTTGGTCTTGGGTCTCCTTGCTAGGACCCAATGAGCCCCATCCAGCTCCAGGGGCCTCGGGAAAGCTCCCGCGCCCATCAGCGAATTCAGCATCGTGCTCACATATGCCCCGACATCAGGCCCCTCCACTCCTTCGGGGAGACCCAGAATCCGAAGATTCTTCCTCCTCGACCTATTCTCCAGGTCCTCAAATCTTTCCGCCCATCTCTTGTGCAGCGCCTCGTGCGCCTCCACCTTCACCGCCAGGCCCAAGATCTCGTCCTCGTTCTCCGAGGCTTTCTGCCGCACCTCCCGGATCGCCGCCCCTTGGGCCTTCTGGGTCTCCACAAGCTTCTCAATCGCCGCCTTCATTGGCGCCAGCATTTCGGTTTTCAGCTCCTCAAAGCAGCGTTTAAGAAACGCCTGCTGCTCCTGCGACCACTGCGCTCACGCTGCTTGGTCTCCACCCGCCGCCATCTTGTTTTTCCTCCCTCTCACTTTTCACTGCTCCAAGATCCCTTTTTTCACCGCTCCACTCCTGGTCCAATCCGTATACTGTCGGGGGGACCTTGCTGTCACCTTCCCACACTGGAAGCCGTCGAACAATTGCCATTGGGGCCCCTCTAGAGAGCTCAAAAGTCCATTCCCGGCGGGAGCTGCCGAACGTGCGACCTACCTCGGCACCGCCGCAACCGGAAGTCCGACACGTGGGTTTTTTAAACACAAAACAAAGTTTATTCCATGAACTCAACTTAACATCTGAAATAAACATTGGATCTCTTAACACCCCTTACTTCAAAGGTAACTCAAAAAATATTACAACAGTAAATAATTCCTCAAAATGTTCCTTCAAACTTCCAAGAGACTTAACACCTGTAAACAGAATCACATCCGGTTAAAGGCTTCACTATTATGAGTTTAAATCACCCAAATGATCCAGAGATAGTCTTTCATGGCAGAGATCACAGCAGATCCAGCTCACTGCAAAACACAGACACACACCAGCTCTTTTCCTCCAAAGTGAAACTTCAAAATGGCTGCCCTGAGCTCAGCTCCACCCACTCTCTGACATCACTGTTTTCTTAAAGGTACATTGCTTAAACATCCATGTCTTAAAGGTACTCTCACATGACAGTAAGGCATATGCGTAATCGCAACCCCCCCCCCCCCAAACACCGACGCCACCAACCCAACCCCCCCCCAGACACTGACTCCACCAACCCCCCCCAAACACCGACTCTACCCCCCTAAACACTGACTCCACCCCCCGAAACACCGACTCCAACCCCCCCACCCCCCCAAACACCGACTCCACCATCCCGCCCCTCCCCAAACGCCGACTCCACCAACAGTGAGGAGTAGACAGTGAGGAAGATGATCAAAAATTGCAGCAGAATCTTGATCAGCCGGGGAAGTGGGCCGGGAAATGGTAAATGGAGTTCAAGACAGATCAGTGTGAGGTGTTGCATTTTGGAAATTCAAATCAAGGTGGGACTTTCACGGTGAATGGTCGGACCTTAGGGAGTATCGTGGATCAGAGGGACCTTGGAGTTCAGGTGCACGGCTCTCTAAAGGTGGAGTCACAGGTAGATCGAGCAGCGAAGGAGGCTTCTAGCATGTTGGCCTTCACCAGTCCGAGCACTGAGTATCGAAGCTGGGAGGTTATGTTGCAGTTGTACAGGATGTTAGTGAGGCCGCACCTGGAGTATTGTGGTCAGTTTTGGTCGCCTTGCTACAGGAAAGATGATATTAAACTGGAGAGAGGCAGAAGAGATTTACAAAGATGTCGCCGGGACTCGAGGGACTGAGTTACAGGGAGGGATGGGACAGGCTGGGACTTTTTTCTGTGGAGTGTAGGAGACTGAGAGGTGATCTTATAGAGGTGGATAGGATCAGGAGAGGCACGGATAGGGTGGATGCAATCAGGTTTTTTCCCAGGGTTGGGGAATCGAGAGCTCGAGGGCAGAGGTTTAAGTGAAGAGAGGAAAGAATGAATGGGAAGCTGAGGAGCAACGTTTTTACAGAGAGGGTGGGACGTGTGTGGAATGAGCTGCCGGAGGAAGTGGGTGAGGCAGCGACATTGACAACATTTAAACGGCATTTGGACAGATTCATGGACAGGAAAGGTTTAGAGGGATCTGGGCCAAATGCAGGATAATGGGGTTGGCTGAGATGGGGTTTGGGTTGGCACGGAGCAGTTTGGGCCGAAGGGCCTGTCTCCGTGCGTAGATTCTGTGATATGAATGTAAGTTATTGTGAATGCGATGTCACCCTCACTCTCTAGTCCTGACCACTCTAACCTTTTGCTCGATTCTGTTTATTTGTCATTCCTCAGGGTCTGTTGGAGCAAGACAACAAATGTGTCACTCCACCTGAGTGTGATTGTCATCATCTTTACCAATCCCAGTTCACACGTGTGCGACCTGGCGACAGCATCCTCATGGGTTGTGAAACCTGGTGAGTTTCAAACATCTGCATTGGCTTCACATTGGAGAATATCCAAAGTAATTTCCACTTTTAGTAAATTCACTCCAAGCTTGAGGCAGAATCATTAAAATAAATATGAATCCACCAGTGTAACAAGTAGTTTAAAATTAATCCGAGCAATTACTAACATACATGATTGAGTCAGTGTAAACAATAATCAAACTGTTGTTGTCCCCATACTGACATCGAATCTTGCCCACAGTGTCTGCAGAGAAGGATTATTCCGATGCACCGATGAGAGCTGCAGAGGTAGGAGTCCAGATTCTTCAATTCAAGATCATTTCCTCCGTGCCCGTCACTGGGGCAGTTACTGGTTGGGGGAGTCGGGCAAGCGGCTGGAGTGGGTGGGTAGTCAGAGAGCGGGTAAGTGGTCGGGCAGTCAAACAAGTGGTCAGACGGCGGTCAGAGGGCAGGTGGGCAAGCAGTCAGTGGGCAGACGTTCAAGTGAGGTTGGATGGTGGGTGGTCGGGCAGGCGGATCATCAGTCAGTTGGAGGGAGGGTTGGTGGGCGAGCGGTCGGAGGGCAGGTGGGCGAGCGGTCGGAGGGCAGGTGGGCGAGCGGTCGGAGGGCAGGTGGGCGAGCGGTCGGAGGGCAGGTGGGCGAGCGGTCGGAGGGCAGGTGGGCGAGCGGTCGGAGGGCAGGTGGGCGAGCGGTCGGAGGGCAGGTGGGCGAGCGGTCGGAGGGCAGGTGGGCGAGCGGTCGGAGGGCAGGTGGGCGAGCGGTCGGAGGGCAGGTGGGCGAGCGGTCGGAGGGCAGGTGGGCGAGCGGTCGGAGGGCAGGTGGGCGAGCGGTCGGAGGGCAGGTGGCCGAGCGGTCGGAGGGCAGGTGGCCGAGCGGTCGGAGGGCAGGTGGGCGAGCGGTCGGAGGGCAGGTGGGCGAGCGGTCGGAGGGCAGGTGGGCGAGCGGTCGGAGGGCAGGTGGGCGAGCGGTCGGAGGGCAGGTGGCCGAGCGGTCGGAGGGCAGGTGGCCGAGCGGTCGGAGGGCAGGTGGGCGAGCGGTCGGAGGGCAGGTGGGCAAGCGGCCGGAGGGCAGGTGGGCGAGCGGTCGGAGGGCAGGTGGGCGAGCGGTCGGAGGGCAGCTGGGCGAGCGGTCAGAGGGCAGGTGGGCGAGCGGTCGGAGGGCAGGTGGGCGAGCGGTCGGAGGGCAGGTGGGCGAGCGGTCGGAGGGCAGGTGGGCGAGCGGTCGGAGGGCAGGTGAGCGAGCGGTCAGTGGGCGGGTGGGCGAACGGTCGGAGGGCAGGTGGGCGAGCGGTCGGAGGGCAGGTGGGCGAGCGGTCGGAGGGCAGGTGGGCGAGCGGTCGGAGGGCAGGTGGGCGAGCGGTCGGAGGGCAGGTGGGCGAGCGGTCGGAGGGCAGGTGGGCGAGCGGTCGGAGGGCAGGTGAGCGAGCGGTCAGTGGGCGGGTGGGCGAGCGGTCGGAGGGCAGGTGGGCGAGCGGTCGGAGGGCAGGTGGGCGAGCAGTCGGAGGGCAGGTGAGCGAGTGGTCAGTGGCTGGACGGTTGAGGAGAGGTCGGAGGGCAGGTGGGCAAATGGTCAGTGGGCGGGTGGGTGAATTTGGCAGCTGTTACTTGATCTTCATTCTGCTGTCATTGTTTAGGTGCAGTTGGATTGAGTGAGTGGTCACAATGGACAGGCTGCATTTCCTGTTTGCCTCGCTCCTTCCTCAATAAGCATTCAATCCGTCTATTGCAAGTTCAGTGGCTAAACTCCCAGAATGTCAGTGTGCTCCCTGAGATGGCTCGCCACTTATTGAAAGAAGAACGTTACAGAGTTTGTGTAGCACTGGGATCAGGGCAGCCTGTGTCCCCAGATCTGTGCAGTGAAATCTTGGTCGAGGAACGGATGTGTGAAAACCTCACCATTTGTGACGGTAAAAATCTGTCTCAATGTCATAAAATTCATTTTTCAATTCATTCTTTCAATGAACCTCGCCTTCATTGTTTCGTGTTATTAGTTAGATCTTTCTTTTAGAATTGATTGTGTGGAATTAATTCCAGCTTTATTGATCAGATCAGAATATGGAGAAGGTGGAACCAGGGATAGAGGCAATTGAGATGATAAATACCGAAGGGCCTGCATTGTCCAGCAGCCTGTTCCCCAAGGGAAGAAAGGAGATTGTCTCTCCGAAACTGACTGAATGCTTCAAATTCTGACGGAAGTTGGTGCCAGGCCTCGCCCTCACCATCCGCCCGGCCACAAACACTTGTTCCTGATTGGGGAGACCAACTAAAATCCATCTTGAACATGATTGGGCTTCACATAAAATCAACTGGACATCCTGATGTCGCTAATAATAAAAGAATGACTCGGGTAAGAGTAGGGCCAGTCAAGGACAGTAGTGGGAAGTTGTGCTTGGAGTCCGAGGAGATGGCAGGGAAGGGAGTGCAATGTTCCTCCTGCAGGATGTTTGAGGTGAGGGATGCCGTTAGTGTCCCTGCTGATTTTACCTGCAGGAAGTGCTGCCATCTCCAGCTCCTCCAAGACCGAGTTAGGGAACTGGAGCTGGAGTTGGAAGAACTTCGGATCATTCGGGAGGCAGAGGGGGTCATAGATAGCAGCTTCAGGGAATTAGTTACACCAAAGATTGGAGATAGATGGGTAACTGTAAGAGGGACTGGGAAAAAGCAGAAAGGGGACAAGGATGTCAGGCAGGCTTTCAGGGAGCTAGGATGGAAGCTCAGAACTAGAACAAACAGAGTTGTTATCTCTGGGCTGTTGCCCGTGCCACATGATAGTGAGATGAGGAATAGGGAGAGAGAGCAATTAAACACGTGGCTACAGGGATGGTGCAGGCGGGAGGGATTCAGATTTCTGGATAACTGGGGATCTTTCTGGGGAAGGTGGGACCTCTACAGACAGGATGGTCTACATCTGAACCTGAGGGGCACAAATATCCTGGGGGGGAGATTTGTTAGTGCTCTTTGGGGGGGTTTAAACTAATGCAGCAGGGGCATGGGAACCTGGATTGTAGTTTTAGGGTACGGGAGAAAGAGAGTATGGAGGTCAGGAGCACGGATTTGACGTCGCAGGAGGGGGCCAGTGTTCAGGTAGGTGGTTTGAAGTGTGTCTACTTCAATGCCAGGAGTATACGAAACAAGGTAGGGGAACTGGCAGCATGGGTTGGTACCTGGGACTTCGATGTTGTGGCCATTTCGGAGACATGGATAGAGCAGGGACAGGAATGGATGTTGCAGGTTCCGGGGTTTAGGTGTTTTAGTAAGCTCAGAGAAGGAGGCAAAAGAGGGGGAGGTGTGGCGCTGCTAATCAAGAGCAGTATTACGGTGGCGGAGAGGATGCTAGATGGGGACTCATCTTCCGAGGTAGTATGGGCTGAGGTTAGAAACATGAAAGGAGAGGTCACACTGTTGGGAGTCTTCTATAGGCCTCCAAATAGTTCTAGGGATGTAGAGGAAAGGATGGCGAGGATGATCCTGGATAAGAGCGAAAGTAACAGGGTAGTTATTATGGGAGACTTTAACTTTCCAAATATTGACTGGAAAAGATATAGTTCGAGTACATTAGATGGGTCGTTTTTTTGTACAGTGTGTGCAGGAGGGTTTCCTGACACAATATGTTGACAGGCCAACAAGAGGCGAGGCCACGTTGGATTTGGTTTTGGGTAATGAACCAGGCCAGGTGTTGGATTTGGAGGTAGGAGAGCACTTTGGGGACAGTGACCACAATTCGGTGACGTTTACGTTAATGATGGAAAGTGATAAGTATAGACCGCAGGGCAAGAGTTATAGCTGGGGGAAGGGCAATTATGATGCCATTAGACGTGACTTGGGGGGGATAAGGCGGAGAAGTAGGCTGCAAGTGTTGGGCACACTGGATAAGTGGAGCTTGTTCAAGGATCAGCTACTGCGTGTTCTTGATAAGTATGTACCGGTCAGGCAGGGAGGAAGGCGTCGAGCGAGGGAACCGTGGTTTACCAAAGAAGTGGAATCTCTTGTTAAGAGGAAGAAGGAGGCCTATGTGAAGATGAAGTGTGAAGTTTCAGTTGGGGCGATGGTTAGTTACAAGGTAGCGAGGAAGGATCTAAAGAGAGAGCTAAGACGAGCAAGGAGGGGACATGAGAAGTATTTGGCAGGTAGGATCAAGGAAAACCCAAAAGCTTTCTATAGGTATGTCAGGAATAAGCGAATGACTAGGGAAAGAGTAGGACCAGTCAAGGACAGGGATGGGAAGTTGTGTGTGGAGTCTGAAGAGATAGGCGAGATACTAAATGAATATTTTTCGTCAGTATTCACTCAGGAAAAAGATAATGTTGTGGAGGAGAATGCTGAGCCCCAGGCTAATAGAATAGATGGCATTGAGGTATGTAGGGAAGAAGTGTTGGCAATTCTGGACAGGCTGAAAATAGATAAGTCCCCGGGACCTGATGGGATTTATCCTAGGATTCTCTGGGAGGCCAGGGAAGAGATAGCTGGACCTTTGGCTTTGATTTTTATGTCATCATTGGCTACAGGAATAGTGCCAGAGGACTGGAGGATAGCAAATGTGGTCCCTTTGTTCAAAAAGGGGAGCAGAGACAACCCCGGCAACTATAGAACGGTGAGCCTCACGTCTGTAGTGGGTAAAGTCTTGGAGGGGATTATAAGAGACAAGATTTATAATCATCTAGATAGGAATAATACGATCAGGGATAGTCAGCATGGCTTTGTGAAGGGTAGGTCATGCCTCACAAACCTTAAATGTTTATTGGATAAACATATGGATGATAATGGCATCGTGTAGGTTAGATGGCTTTTGTTTCGGTGCAACATTGTGGGCTGAAGGGCCTGTACTGCGCTGTATTGTTCTATGTTCTATGTTCTATGTAGATTGGAGAGGTGCTAAATGAATATTTTTTGTCAGTATTCATACAGAAAAAAGACAATGTTGTCGAGGAGAATACTGAGATTCAGGCTACTAGACTAGAAGTGCTTGAGGTTCATAAGGAGGAGGTGTTAACAATTCTGGAAAGTGTGAAAATAGATAAGTCCCCTGGGCCGGATGGGATTTATCCTAGGATTCTCTGGGAAGCTCGGGAGGAGATTGCTGAGCCTTTGGCTTTGATCTTTACGTCATCTTTGTCTACAGGAATAGTTCCAGAAGACTGGAGGATAGCAAATGTTGTCCCCTTGTTCAAGAAGGGGAGTAGAGGCAACCCCCGGTAACTATAGACCAGTGAGCCTTACTTCTGTTGTGGGCAAAGTCCTGGATAGGATTTATAATCATCTAGAAAATAATAATTTGATTAGGAATAGTCAACACGGTTTTGTGAAGGGTAGGCCGTGCCTCACAAACCTTCTTGAGTTCTTTGAGAAGGTGACCAAACAGGTGGATGAGGGTAAAGCAGTTGATGTGGTGTATATGGATTTCAGCAAAGCGTTTGATAAGGTTCCCCACGGTAGGCTATTGCAGAAAATAGGGAGGCTGGGGATTGTGGGTGATTTAGAGATGTGGATCAGAAATTGGCTAGCTGAAAGAAGACAGAGGGTGGTGGTTGATGGGAAATGTTCAGAATGGAGTTCAGTTACAAGTGGAGTACCACAAGGATCTGTTCTGGGGCCGTTGCTGTTTTTCATTTTTATCAGTGACCTAGAGGAAGGCGCAGAAGGGTGGGTGAGTAAATTTGCAGACGATACTAAAGTCGGTGGTGTTGTCGATAGTGTGGAAGGATGTAGCAGGTTACAAAGGGATATAGATAAGCTGCAGAGCTGGGCTGAGAGGTGGCAAATGGAGTTTAATGTAGAGAAGTGTGAGGTGATTCACTTTGGAAGGAATAACAGGAATGCGGAATATTTGGCTATTGGAAAAGTTCTTGAAAGTGTGGATGAGCAGAGGGATCTAAGTGTCCATGTACATAGATCCCTGAAAGTTGCCACCCAGGTTGATAGGGTTGTGAAGAAGGCCTATGGAATGTTGGCCTTTATTGGTAGAGGGATTGAGTTCCGGAGTCAGGAGGTCATGTTGCAGCTGTACAGAACTCTGGTACGGCCGCATTTGGAGTATTGCGTACAGTTCTGGTCACCGCATTATAGGAAGGATGTGGAGGCTTTGGAGCGGGTGCAGAGGAGATTTACCAGGATGTTGCCTGGTATGGAGGGAAAATCTTATGAGGAAAGGCTGATGGCCCCTTTGGATTTCGGCGGCAGCGGTGCGCAGGGGCCTTCTGGGAGGTGAGTAGTTAGTTTAAAAGCTCTTACCTTTACAGGAGCAGCCCATTGGATTTCGGCGGCAGCGGTGCGCAGGGGCCTTCTTGGAGGTGAGTAGTGAGTTTAAAAGCACTTACCTTTACAGGAGCAGCCCTTTGGATTTCGGCGGCAGCGGTGCGCAGGGGCCTTCTTGGAGGTGAGTAGTGAGTTTAAAAGCACTTACCTTTACAGGAGCAGCCCTTTGGATTTCGGCGGCAGCGGTGCGCAGGGGCCTTCTGGGAGGTGAGTAGTTAGTTTAAAAGCTCTTACCTTTACAGGAGCAGCCCATTGGATTTCGGCGGCAGCGGTGCGCAGGGGCCTTCTTGGAGGTGAGTAGTGAGTTTAAAAGCACTTACCTTTACAGGAGCAGCCCTTTGGATTTCGGCGGCAGCGGTGCGCAGGGGCCTTCTGGGAGGTGAGTAGTTAGTTTAAAAGCTCTTACCTTTACAGGAGCAGCCCATTGGATTTCGGCGGCAGCGGTGCGCAGGGGCCTTCTTGGAGGTGAGTAGTGAGTTTAAAAGCACTTACCTTTACAGGAGCAGCCCTTTGGATTTCGGCGGCAGCGGTGCGCAGGGGCCTTCTGGGAGGTGAGTAGTTAGTTTAAAAGCTCTTACCTTTACAGGAGCAGCCCATTGGATTTCGGCGGCAGCGGTGCGCAGGGGCCTTCTTGGAGGTGAGTAGTGAGTTTAAAAGCACTTACCTTTACAGGAGCAGCCCTTTGGATTTCGGCGGGAACCGGAAGTTCGACCTCTGGCAAGTCCCCCCCCCCCCCCCCCCCCCCCCAATAAATTCTGGTGGAGAGGAAACCCGAGACACTACACGTGTAGTGTCTCCCACCCACCCTCCTCCTCTAACCTAATAATAAGACCCATTGGTGTAAGGTAAGTGCCATATTATATTATATATTATTAGCATTGTGCAGGCCAAGGATTGGAGGTGGAGGAGCAGTCTCTGTCAGCGAGAGAACCTGAGAACATCTCAGAAGGTAAGCAAGTGATTTTTACTTTTATACCTTTTTTCAAATTGTGTGTGTCGGGGGGGACAGAAAAGCTGTGACCTGAGTGGCTGGTTGGGATTCTAACCTAAATTTTTTTGACTATTTGGGAACTAATTAAACATAATAACTTAATTATAATTTAGAGGATATCTAAGCCAGAGATCGGAGGATATTATAGTTAGCTATCGCATTTCTATTAGAAATCTAGTGCTAGGAAACAGATAGTTGACAGTAACTTTGTAATTTAAAAAAAAAAAAAAAGTATTTATAAAAAAAAAGACAAATTTTAATTTTAATTAATTGACGCAATGTCAGTTAGAGGGGTGCTGTGCTCTGACTGTGAGATGTGGCAGGTCCGGGAGGCTTCCAGCGTCCTGGATGGCTTCATCTGCAGTAAGTGCACCCAACTGCAGCTCCTCACAGACCGCATGGTTCGGTTGGAGCAGCAATTGGATGCACTTAGGAGCATGCAGGTGGCGGAAAGCGTCATAGATCGCAGTTATGTAAGTGTGGTCACACCCAAGGTGCAGGCAGAGAAATGGGTGACCACCAGAAAGGGCAGGCAGTCAGTGCAGGAATCCCCTGTGGTTGTCTCCCTCTCGAACAGGTATACCCCTTTGGATACTGTCGGGGGGGATAGCCTATCAGGGGAAAACAGCAGCAGCCAGAGCAGTGGCACCACGGCTGGCTCTGATGTTCAGAAGGGAGGGTCAAAGCGCAGAAGAGTAATAGTTATAGGGGACTCTATAGTCAGGGGAACAGATAGGCGCTTCTGTGGACGTGAAAGAGACTCCAGGATGGTATGTTGCCTCCCTGGTGCCAGGGTCCAGGATGTCTCCGAACGGGTAGAGGGAATCCTGAAGGGGGAGGGCAAACAGGTAGAGGTCGTTGTACATATTGGTACTAACGACATAGGCAGGAAGAGGCATGAGGTCCTGCAGCAGGAGTTCAGGGAGCTAGGCAGAAAGTTAAAAGACAGGACCTCGAGGGTTGTAATCTCGGGAATACTCCCTGTGCCACGTGCCAGTGAGGCTAGAAATAGGAAGATAGAGCAGACAAACACGTGGCTAAACAGCTGGTGTAGGAGGGAGGGTTTCGGTTATCTGGACCACTGGGAGCTCTTCCGGGGCAGGTGTGACCTGTATAAGATGGACGGGTTGCATCTAAACCGGAGAGGCATAAATATCCTGGCCGCGAGATTTGCTAGTGTCACACGGGAGGGTTTAAACTAGTATGGCAGGGGGGTGGGCACGGGAGCAATAGGTCAGAAGGTGAGAGCGTTGAGGGAGAACTAGGGAATATGGACAGTGTGGCTCTGAGGCAGAGCAGACGGGGAGAAGTTGCTGAACACAGCGGGTCTGGTGGCCTGAAGTGCATATGTTTTAATGCAAGGAGCATTACGGGTAAGGCAGATGAACTTAGAGCTTGGATTAGTACTTGGAACTATGATGTTGTTGCCATTACAGAGACCTGGTTGAGGGAAGGGCAGGATTGGCAGCTAAACGTTCCAGGATTTAGATGTTTCAGGCGGGATAGAGGGGGATGTAAAAGGGGAGGCGGAGTTGCGCTACTTGTTCAGGAGAGTATCACAGCTATACAGCGAGAGGACACCTCAGAGGGCAGTGAGGCTATATGGGTAGAGATCAGGAATAAGAAGGGTGCAGTCACAATGTTGGGGGTATACTACAGGCCTCCCAACAGCCAGCGGGAGATAGAGGAGCAGATAGGTAGACAGATTTTGGAAAAGAGTAAAAACAACAGGGTTGTGGTGATGGGAGACTTCAACTTCCCCAATATTGACTGGGACTCACTTAGTGCCAGGGGCTTAGACGGGGCAGAGTTTGTAAGGAGCATCCAGGAGGGCTTCTTAAAACAATATGTAAACAGTCCAACTAGGGAAGAGGCGGTACTGGACCTGGTATTGGGGAATGAGCCCGGCCAGGTGGTAGATGTTTCAGTAGGGGAGCATTTCGGTAACAGTGACCACAATTCAGTAAGTTTTAAAGTACTGGTGGACAAGGATAAGAGTGGTCCGAGGATGAATGTGCTAAATTGGGGGAAGGCTAATTATAACAATATTAGGCGGGAACTGAAGAGCATAGATTGGGGGCGGATGTTTGAGGGCAAATCAACATCTGACATGTGGGAGGCTTTCAAGTGTCAGTTGATAGGAATACAGGACAGGCATGTTCCTGTGAGGAAGAAAGACAAATACGGCAATTTTCGGGAACCTTGGATGACGAATGATATTGTAGGCCTCGTCAAAAAGAAAAAGGAGGCATTTGTCAGGGCTAAAAGGCTGGGAACAGACGAAGCCTGTGTGGCATATAAGGAAAGTAGGAAGAAACTTAAGCAGGGAGTCAGGAGGGCTAGAAGGGGTCATGAAAAGTCATTGGCAAATAGGGTTAAGGAAAATCCCAAGGCTTTTTACACTTACATAAAAAGCAAGAGGGTAGCCAGGGAAAGGGTTGGCCCACTGAAGGATAGGCAAGGGAATCTATGTGTGGAGCCAGAGGAAATGGGCGAGGTACTAAATGAATACTTTGCATCAGTATTCACCAAAGAGAAGGAATTGGTAGATGTTGAGTCTGGAGAAGGGGGTGTAGATAGCCTGGGTCACATTGTGATCCAAAAAGATGAGGTGTTGGGTGTCTTAAAAAATATTAAGGTAGATAAGTCCCCAGGGCCGGATGGGATCTACCCCAGAATACTGAAGGAGGCTGGAGAGGAAATTGCTGAGGCCTTGACAGAAATCTTTGGATCCTCGCTGTCTTCAGGGGATGTCCCGGAGGACTGGAGAATAGCCAATGTTGTTCCTCTGTTTAAGAAGGGTGGCAGGGATAATCCCGGGAACTACAGGCCGGTGAGCCTTACTTCAGTGGTAGGGAAATTACTGGAGAGAATTCTTCGAGACAGGATCTACTCCCATTTGGAAGCAAATGGACGTATTAGTGAGAGGCAGCACGGTTTTGTGAAGGGGAGGTCGTGTCTCACTAACTTGATCGAGTTTTTCGAGGAGGTCACTAAGATGATTGATGCAGGTAGGGCAGTAGATGTTGTCTATATGGACTTCAGTAAGGCCTTTGACAAGGTCCCTCATGGTAGACTAGTACAAAAGGTGAAGTCACACGGGATCAGGGGTGAACTGGCAAGGTGGATACAGAACTGGCTAGGCCATAGAAGGCAGAGGGTAGCAATGGAGGGATGCTTTTCTAATTGGAGGGCTGTGACCAGTGGTGTTCCACAGGGATCAGTGCTGGGACCTTTGCTCTTTGTAGTATATATAAATGATTTGGAGGAAAATGTAACTGGTCTGATTAGTAAGTTTGCAGACGACACAAAGGTTGGTGGAATTGCGGATAGCGATGAGGACTGTCTGAGGATACAGCAGGATTTAGATTGTCTGGAGACTTGGGCGGAGAGATGGCAGATGGAGTTTAACCTGGACAAATGTGAGGTAATGCATTTTGGAAGGGCTAATGCAGGTAGGGAATATACAGTGAATGGTAGAACCCTCAAGAGTATTGAAAGTCAAAGAGATCTAGGAGTACAGGTCCACAGATCACTGAAAGGGGCTACACAGGTGGAGAAGGTAGTCAAGAAGGCATACGGCATGCTTGCCTTCATTGGCCGGGGCATTGAGTATAAGAATTGGCAAGTCATGTTGCAGCTGTATAGAACCTTAGTTAGGCCACACTTGGAGTATAGTGTTCAATTCTGGTCGCCACACTACCAGAAGGATGTGGAGGCTTTAGAGAGGGTGCAGAAGAGATTTACCAGAATGTTGCCTGGTATGGAGGGCATAAGCTATGAGGAGCGATTGAATAAACTCGGTTTGTTCTCACTGGAACGAAGGAGGTTGAGGGGCGACCTGATAGAGGTATACAAAATTATGAGGGGCATAGACAGAGTGGATAGTCAGAGGCTTTTCCCCAGGGTAGAGGGGTCAATTACTAGGGGGCATAGGTTTAAGGTGAGAGGGGCAAAGTTTAGAGTAGATGTACGAGGCAAGTTTTTTACGCAGAGGGTAGTGGGTGCCTGGAACTCACTACCGGAGGAGGTAGTGGAGGCAGGGACGATAGGGACATTTAAGGGGCATCTTGACAAATATATGAATAGGATGGGAATAGAAGGATACGGACCCAGGAAGTGTAGAAGATTGTAGTTTAGTCGGGCAGTATGGTCGGCACGGGCTTGGAGGGCCGAAGGGCCTGTTCCTGTGCTGTACATTTCTTTGTTCTTTGTTCTTTGACTTGAGGTTGTTTTCGTTGGAGAGAAGAAGGTTAAGAGGAGACTTAATAGAGGCATACAAAATGATCAGGGGGTTGGATAGGGTGGACAGTGAGAGCCTTCTCCCGCGGATGGAAATGGCTGGCACGAGGGGACATAGCTTTAAACTGAGGGGTAATAGATATAGGACAGAGGTCAGAGGTAGGTTCTTTACGCAAAGAGTAGTGAGGCCGTGGAATGCCCTACCTGCTACAGTAGTGAACTCGCCAACATTGAGGGCATTTAAAAGTAATTGGATAAACATATGGATGATAATTGCATAGTGTAGGTTAGATGGCTTTTGTTTCGGTGCAACATTGTGGGCGGAAGAGCCTGTACTGCGCTGTATTGTTCTATGTTCTATGTTCTCTGTAGATTGGAGAGGTGCTAAATGAATATTTTTTGTCAGTATTCATACAGGAAAAAGACAATGTTGTCGAGGAGAATACTGAGATTCAGGCTACTAGACTAGAGGTGCTTGAGGTTCATAAGGAGGAGGTGTTAACAATTCTGGAAAGTGTGAAAATAGATAAGTCCCCTGGGCCAGATGGGATTTATCCTAGTATTCTCTGGGAAGCTAGGGAGGAGATTGCTGAGCCTTTGGCTTTGATCTTTAAGTCATCTTTGTCTACAGGAATAGTGCCAGAAGACTGGAGGATAGCAAATGTTGTCCCCTTGTTCAAAAAGGGGAGTAGAGACAACCCCAGTAACTGTAGACCAGTGAGCCTTACTTCTGTTGTGGGCAAAATCTTGGAAAGGTTTATAAGAGATAGGATGTATAATCATCTGGAAAGGAGTAATTTGATTAGAGATAGTCAACACGGTTTTGTGAAGGGTAGGTCGTGCCTCACAAACCTTATTGAATTCTTTGAGAAGGTGACCTAACAGGTGGATGAGGGTAAAGCAGTTGATGGGGTGTATATGGATTTCAGTAAAGCATTTGATAAGGTTCCCCACGGTAGGCTACTGCAGAAAATACGGAGGCATGGGATTCAGGGTGATTTAGCAGTTTGGATCAGAAATTGGCTCGCTGGAAGAAGACAAAGGGTGGTGGTTGATGGGAAATGTTCAGACTGGAGTCCAGTTACAAGTGGTGTACCACAAGGATCTGTTTTGGGGCCACTGCTGTTTGTCATTTTTATAAATGACCTGGAGGAGGGCGTAGAAGGATGGGTGAGTAAATTTGCAGATGACACTAAAGTCGGTGGAGTTGTGGACAGTGCAGAAGGATGTTACAAGTTAGGAGGGACATAGATAAGCTGCAGTGCTGGGCTGAGAGGTGGGAAATGGAGTTTAATGCAGAAAAGTGTGAGGTGATTCATTTTGGAAGGAATAACAGGAAGACTGAGTACTGGGCTAATGGTAAGATTCTTGGCAGTGTGGATGAGCAGAGAGATCTCGGTGTCCATGTACATAGATCCCTGAAAGTTGCCACCCAGGTTGAGAGGGTTGTTAAGAAGGCGTACGGTGCATTAGCTTTTATTGGTAGAGGGATTGAGTTTCGGAGCCATGAACTCATGTTGCAGCTGTACAAAACTCTGGTGCGGCCGCATTTGGAGTATTGCGTGCAATTCAGGTCGCCGCATTATAGGAAGGATGTGGAAGCATTGGAAAGGGTGCAGAGGAGATTTACCAAAATGTTGCCTGATATGGAGGGAAGATCTTATGAGGGATGGCTGAGGGACTTGAGGCTGTTTTCGTTAGAGAGAAGAAGGTTAAGAGGTGACTTAATTGAGACATACAAGATGACCAGAGGATTGGATCGGGTGGACAGTGAGAGCCTTTTTCCTCGGATGGTGATGTCTAGCACGAGGGGACATAGCTTTAAATTGAGGGGAGATAGATATAAGACAGATGTCAGAGATAGGTTCTTTACTCAGAGTAGTAAGGGCGTGGAATGCCCTGTCTGCAACAGTAGTGGACTCGCCAACACTAAGGGCATTCAAATGGTCATTGGACAGACATATGGACGATAAGGGAATAGTGTAGATGGGCTTTAGAGTGGTTTCACAGGTCGGCGCAACATCGAGGGCCAAAGGGCCTGTACTGCGCTGTAATGTTCTGTGTTCTATGTTCTAATTGGTTAAAGAGCTGACCAATTGGCCAGTGACCGTTCTGAGAAGTGTGAGTGTCCAGTCATCAGGAATTGTGCCCAATAACTGCTGAGTGTAGGGCAGCACGGTAGCACAAGTGGCTAGCACTGTGGCTTCATAGTGCCAGGGTCCCAGGTTCGATTCCCCGCTGGGTCACTGTCTGTGTGGCGTCTGCACGTTCCCCCCGTGTCTGCGTGGGTTTCCTCCGGGTGACTCCGGTTTCCTCCCACAGTCCAAAGACATGCAGGTTAGGTGGATTGGCCATGATAAATTGCCCTTAATGACCAAAAAGGTTAGGAGGGGTTATTGGGTTACGGGGATAGGGTGGAAGTGAGGGCTTAAGTGGGTCGGTGTAGACTCGATGGGCTGAATGGCCTCCTTCTGCACTGTATGTTCTCTGTATTTGCTAAATCAAACTGGACAAAGAGGCTCACATCAAAAATGTTGGGAGATTTTTAAGACCATAAGACATAGGAGCGGAAGTAAGGCCATTCGACCCATCGAGTCCACTCCACCATTCAATCATGGCTGATTTCAACTCCATTTACCCGCTCTCTCTCCATAGCCCTTAATTCCTCGAGAAATCAAGAATTTATCAACTTCTGTCTTAAAGACACCCAACGTCCCAGCCTCCACCGCCCTCTGTGGCAATGAATTCCACAGACCCACCACTCTCTGGCTGAAGAAATTTCTCCTTATCTCTGTTCTAAAGTGACTCCCTTTTATTCTAAGGCTGTGCCCCCGGGTCCTAGTCTCCCCTGCTAATGGAAACAACTTCCCTACATCCACCCTATCTAAGCCATTCATTATCTTGTAAGTTTCTATTAGATCTCCACTCAACCTCCTAAACTCCAATGAATATAATCCCAGGATCCTCAGACGTTCATCGTATGTTAGGCCTACCATTCCTGGGATCATCCGTGTGAATCTCCGCTGGACCCGCTCCAGTGCCAGTATGTCCTTCCTGAGGTGTGGGGCCCAAAATTGCTCACAGTATTCTAAATGGGGCCTAACTAATGCTTTATAAAGCTTCAGAAGTACATCCCTGCTTTTATATTCCAAGCCTCTTGAGATGAATGACAACATTGCATTTGCTTTCTTAATTACGGACTCAACCTGCAAGTTTACCTTTAGAGAATCCTGGCCTAGGACTCCCAAGTCCCTTTGCACTTCAGCATTATGAATTTTGTCACCGTTTAGAAAATAGTCTATGCCTCTATTCTTTTTTCCAAAGTGCAAGACCTCGCACTTGCCCACATTGAATTTCATCAGCCGTTTCTTGGACCACTCTCCTAAACTGTCTAAATCTTTCTGCAGCCTCCCCACCTCCTCCATACTACCTGCCCCTCCACCTATCTTTGTATCATCGGCAGACTTAACCAGAATGCCCCCAGTCCCGTCATCTAGATCGTTAATATATAAAGAGAACAGCTGTGGCCCCAACACTGAACCCTGCGGGACACCACTCGTCACCGGTTGCCATTCCGAAAAAGAACCTTTTATCCCAACTCTCTGCCTTCTGCCTGACAGCCAATCATCTATCCATGTTAGTACCTTGCCTCGAATACCATGGCCCCTTATTTTACTCAGCAGTCTCCCGTGAGGCACCTTATCAAAGGCCTTTTGGAAGTCAAGATAGATAACATCCATTGTCTCTCCTTGGTCTAACCTATTTGTTATCTCTTCAAAGAACTCTAACAGGTTTGTCAGGCACGACCACCCCTTACTAAATCCATGCTGACTTGTCCTAATCTGACCCTGTACTTCCAAGAATTTAGAAATCTCATCCTTAACAATGGATTCTAGAATCTTGCCAACAACCGAGGTTAGGCTAAATGGCCTATAATTTTCCATCTTTTTCCTTGTTCCCTTCTTGAACAGGGGGGGTTACAACAGCGATTTTCCAATCCTCTGGGACTTTCCCTGACTCCAGTGACTTTTGAAAGATCATAACTAACGCCTCTACTATTTCTTCAGCTATCTCCTTTAGAACTCTAGGATGTAGCCCATCTGGGCCCGGAGATTTATCAATTTTTAGACCTCTTAGTTTCTCTAGCACTTTCTCCTTTGTGATGGCTACCATATTCAACTCTGCCCCCTGACTCTCCTGAATTGGTGGGATATTACTCATGTCTTCTACTGTGAAGACTGACGCAAAGTACTTATTTAGTGCCTCAGCTATTTCCTTGTCTCCATCACTAGATTACCAGGGACATTTTGGAGCGGCCCAATGTCAACTTTTGCCTGTGACATTTTTACTGTGACATCTGCAGCAATACATGTTCAGTAACAATGGATTTTTAACAAACTTTGGGCAACACTCAGATGTCGTCATTTACTCTCGATGATCCCTTGCAAGATTATTTGAATTAATCTTTCACTATTTCGCTCTGTTTCCACTCTGTGCTAATCTCTTGCATCTGCCTGATTTTCAGAGGACTGTTCCTGGAGCTTGTGGGGTGCATGGAGCCCTTGCCGTGAACCCTGCAGTGGCGGCTTTCGCATCAGGCAACAAACTCTCTCCAACCCACAGGATGCTTTCAGATGCCAAGGGCCCAAGTTCCAGTCAGAAAGCTGCAACACTGCGATGTGTCCAGGTGCGGGATTTGAGAATAAATATTAAATTGTATTATTACGATGTGTATGCACATCTGTGACCGTGTTGTAAGTAATAAGGTTGGTTAGCTACACAAATTGTCACATGGGATTAAGATCATGTGTCAAAACCAGGCACCAAATATTCCGGGATATCCCGGAAAAAGAGGACTGCGGCCCTTCTGAGTTCTAAATTGGAAAAGTTCAACAAATGACCACAGGCATCACTAACCCCTCAAGCCTGTTCCACCTTCAGTAACATCATGGCTGATCTGACTGCCACTTCCTGGCTTCCCCAATGATCTTTCACCCACTCGTTTATCAAGAATCTATCTCCCTCTGGCGTAAAAATATTCAAAGTCGCTTCCGCTGACTTTTCAGGAAGGGTTCCAATGGGCGGCAGTTTCGATGCACACTGCTGCGCGATTGGTGGAGGC
Source organism: Scyliorhinus torazame (assembly GCF_047496885.1). Taxonomy (NCBI): domain Eukaryota; kingdom Metazoa; phylum Chordata; class Chondrichthyes; order Carcharhiniformes; family Scyliorhinidae; genus Scyliorhinus; species Scyliorhinus torazame. Next base: position 256,238,452 of record NC_092717.1, on the reverse strand, counting down.
GGCTCACTATTGGATGCTGGTGGGATCTTCTGGGTTAGGATTACGGTCAGGGTGAGGGTCAGGGTCAGAGTTAGGGTGAGGGTCAGGGTCAGAATTAGGGTGAGGGTCAGGGTGAGGGTCAGAATTGGGCTGAGGGTTAGGGTCAGAGGTAGGGTGAGGGTGAGGGTCAGTGTTAGGGTGAGGGTCAGGGTGAGGGTCAGAATTAGGCTGAGGGTCAGAGTTAGGGTCAGGGTGAGGGTCAGAGTTAAGGTGAGGGTCAGGGTGAGGGTCAGAGTTAGGGTGAGGGTCAGGGTCAAGGTGAGAGTGAGGGTCAGAGTTTGGGTCACAGCTAGGGTGAGGGTCAGGGTGAGGGTCAGGGTGTGGGTCAGGGTCAGTGTGTGGGTGAGGGTCAGGGTTAGGGTCAGGGTTAGAGTGAGGGTCAGGGTCAGAATTAGGGTGAGGGTCAGGGTGAGGGTCAGAATTGGGCTGAGGGTTAGGGTCAGAGTTAGGGTCAGGGTGAGGGTCAGAGTTAAGGTGAGGGTCAGGGTGAGGGTTGGGGTCAGAGTTATGGTGAGGGCCAGGGTGAGGCTCCCGAGTTATGGGTATGGCAGTGGTGAGGGTCAGGGTGAGGGTGAGGGCCAGGGTGAGGGTCACAGTTAGGGTGAGGGTGAGGGTCAGGGTGAGGGTCAGAATTGGGCTGAGGGTTAGGGTCAGAGTTAGGGTCGGGGTGAGGGTCACAGTTAGGGTGAGGGTTAGGGTGAGGGTGAGGGTCAGAGTTTGGGTCACAGTTAGGGTGAGGGTGAGGGTCAGGGTGTGGGTTAATGTCAGGGTCAGGGTGAGGTTGAGGGTGAGGATGAGGGTCAGGGTGAGGGTGAGGGTGAGGGTTAGGGTCAGGGTGAGGGTCAGGGTGAGGGTTAAGGTCAGGGTGAGGGTTCGAGTTAGGGTTAGGGTCAGGGTCAGGGTGAGGGTCAGGGTGAGGGTGAGGGTCAGGGTGAGGGTTCGAGTTAGGGTTAGGGTGAGGGTCAGGGTCAGGGTTCGAGTTAGGGATATGGAAGGGGTGCACCACCAGTGGGACCAGCCACAGACTCAGAACCAGAGAATTGTTCTGGTGCAGAAGGAGGCGATTTGGCTCATCAAGTTGCAGCGGTTCCCAAGTGAGCATCATGGCTCAGTGCCCCCTCTGCCTTTCCCCCATATCCCTGCACATTGTTCGCATTCAAATAATCATCTAATACCCCCTTAAATGCCTCGATTACATATTAATGATTTGGACGAGGAAACAAAATGTATTATCTCCAAATTTATAGATGATACAGAGTTGGGTGGGAGGGTGAGCTGTGAGGAGGATACAGAGATGCTTCGGTGGGATTTGGACAGGCTGAGTGAGTGGGTACATGCAAGGCTGATGCAGTATAATGTGGATAAGTGTGAGGTTATCCACTTCGGTAGCAAAAATAGGAAATCAGATTATTATTTGATTGGGTGTAAATTGAGCGAGGTGGGCCGGTTTCTTTGAAAACCTGGCCAAGTGTTGATGCCGGCATCAACGGGCCTCCAGGTCCAGGCATTCACCCCTTCCTCGGGGACTAGAACGGCGGCGGACTGCTGTGCGCTGCTCTGGCGCCGAAATCCGGCCCACCACGGCCAGCGTGGGTCCGCGCATGCGCACCACGGCCGTCTCCGCGCTGGTCCCCGGACAAGATTGCGGAGCCCTACAGTGGCCCGGCGTGGAGGAACATAGGCCCTCCCCAGAATGAGCCCGCCCGCCCCCCCTCCCAACCAGGATGGCCTCCGCAGCCAGGACGCCGAGATCCCACCGGGTAGGACCATACGCAAATTACCTCGGCGGGACTCGGCCGGCACGCGGCCTGCCGAGTGCAGAGAATCACCGGGGGAGCTGCTTTCAATGGCGACCACGTCAGCGCGATTGGCGCCGATTCTCCGGTCACCGGAGAATCGGCAACCCGGCGTCGGAGCGGCCTGGCGGGATTCGCGCACCCTCCCTGCCGATTCTATGACCCGGCGCGGGTTTGGAGAATCCTGCCCTTGGATACTCAGCGAGACCTCGGTGTCCTCGTGCATCAGTCGCTGAAAGTAAGCGGCAGGTACAGCCGGCAGGAAAGAAGGCAAATGGTATGTTGACCTTCATAGTGAGAGGTTTCGAGTATAGCAGCAGTTCCTGCAATTGTACAGGGCCTTGTGAGGCCACACCTGGAGTATTGTGGGCAGTTTTGGTCTCCTTCTCTGAGGAAGGATGTTCTTGCTATGGAGGGAGAGCAGTGAAGGTTTCCCAGACTGATTCCTGGGACGGCGGGACTGTCATACGAGGAGAGACTAAATCGGTTAGGAATATGTTTAGAAGAGTGAGAGGGTATCAATTGATAGATTGATATTTGTTGTCACATGTTCCGAAGTACAGTGAAAAGTATTTTTCTGCGGCCGAGGGAATGTACACAGTACGTACATAGTAGACACAAGAATAATCAACAGAGAACATTGACAAATGGTACATCGACAAACAGTGCTTGGTAACAGTGCGGAACAAGGGCCAAACAAGAGCAGCATCGGGCATCGTGAATAGTGTTCTTACAGGGAACTGATCAGTCCGAGGGGGAGTCGTTGAGGAGTCTGGTAGCTGTGGGGAAGAAGCTGTTCCTGTGTCTGGATGTGCGGGTCTTCAGACTTCTGTACCTTCTGCTTGGTCTCATAGAAAGTTACAAAATTCTAACAGGGTTCAACAGGATAGATTCAGAAAGAATGTTCCCGATGGTGGGCGGAGTCCAGAACTAGAGATCATAGTGGATTTGGATTTGTTTATTGTCATGCGTATCGCGATACAGTGAAAACTATTGTTCTGCGTGCAGCTCAGACAGATCATTCCGTACATAAAAAGAAAATACATAACAGGGCAAACATAAAATACACAATGTAAATACATAGACGTAGGCTTTGGGTGAAGCATACGGAGTATACTACTACTCAGTGAGTTCAGTCCATAAGAGGGTGGTTTAGGACAAAGAACAAAGAACAATACAGCACAGGAACAGGCCCTTCGGCCCTCCAAGCCCGTACCGGTCATGATACCAACCCTGGCCAAAACCCTCAGCATTTCCTTGTGCCGTATCCCTCTATACCCATCCTATCCATGTGTTTGTCAAGATGCCGTTAATGTATAGAACGGTGTCTGGTAACAGTGGGAAGAAGCCGTTTTTGAATCTGTTCGTGCGTGTTCTCAGAGTGAGTAAGCCGGGTGGGAGGAGTCTTTGATTAAGCTGCCCGCTTTCCCCAGGCAGCGGGAGGTGTAGATGGAGTCAATGGATGGGAGGCAGGTTTGTGTGATGGACTGGGCGGTGTTCACGACTCTCTGAAGTTTCTTGCGGTCCTGGGCCGAGCAGTTGCCATACCAGGCTGTGATGTAGCCAGATAGGATGCTTTCTGTGGTGCATCTGTAAAAGTTGGTAAGGGTTAATGTGGACATGCCGAATTTCCTTAGTTTCCTGAGGAAGTATAGGCGCTGTTGTGCTTTCTTGGTGGTAGCATCAACGTGGGTGGACCAGGACAGATTTTTGGTGATGCACACCTAGGAATTTGAAGCTGTTAACCATCTCCACCTCGGCCCCTCGATACGCATGACACTGACAGGGATGTGTACAGTACTTTGCTTCCTGAAGTCAATGACCAGCTCTTTAGTTTTGCTGGCATTGAGGGAGAGATTGTTGTCACTACACCACTCCACTAGGTTCTCTATCTCCCGCCTGTATTCGGACTCGTCGTTATTCGAGATCCGGCCCACTATGGTCACATCGTCAGCAAACTTGTAGATGGGGTTGGAGCCAAATTGTCCTACGCAGCCATGTGTGTACAAGGAGTATAGTAGGGGGCTACGTACGCAGCCTTGCAGGGCCCGGTATTGTTGGATGAGGAGAGATTGACTAGGTTGAGATTGTTCTCGCTGGAGTTCAGATGAATGAGGGGGAAATCTCATAGAGTCTTATAAAATTCTAACAGGACTGGACAGGGTAGATGCAGGGAAGATGTTTGCAATGATGGGTGTGTCCAGAACCAGGGGTCACAGTCTGAGGATTCAGGGTAAACCATTTCGGACAGAGATGAGGAGACATTTCTTCACCCAAAGAGTGGTGAGCCTGTGGAATTCATTACCACAGGAAGTAGTTGATACTAAAACTTTGAATATATTCAAGAGGCGGCTGGATATAGCACTTGGGGAGAATGGGATCAAAGGCTATGGGGAGAAAGCAGGATTAGGCTATTGAGTTGGATGATCAGCCATGATGGTGATAAATGGCGGAGCAGGCTCGAAGGGCCAACAGGCCTCCTGCTCCTACCTTCTATGTATCTTTGTATTGAGGATTATTGTGGGGGAGGTGTTGTTGTTCATTCTTACTGATTGTGGCCTGTGGGTCAGAAAATCGAGGATCCAGGTGCAGAGGGAGGAACCAAGTCCTAGGTTTTGGAGCTTTGATATGAGCTTGGCTTGGGTTATGGTGTTGAAAGCGGAGCTGTAGTCAATAAATAAGAGTCTGACGTAGGAGTCCTTGTTGGTCGTGATAGTGTAGAGCCAGGGAGATGGCGTCTGCTGTGGACCGGTTGCGGCGGTAGGCAAATTGCAGTGGATCAAGGCGTTCTGGGAGTATGGAGTTGATGTGTCTCATGACCAACCTCTCGAAGCACTTCATTACAATCGATGTCAAGGCCACAGGATGATAGTCATTGAGGCACGTTGCCTGGTTCTTCTTTAGCACCAGTATGATGGTGGTCTTCTTGAAGCAGGGGGGACCTCGGAGTGGAGTAGGGGCAGATTGAAGATGTCCACGAGCACATCTGCCAGCTGGTCCGTGCAGGCTCTGAGTGCACGACCAGGGATCCCATCCAGACCCGTCGCCTTCCGAGGGTTCACTTTCAGGAAGGCCGATGTGACTTCGGAAGCTGTGATGGTGGGTATGGGTGAAGTGATGGTGGGTATGGGCGAACTATGGGCAGCTGGGGCACTCGTCAGTGGATTGTTGGTTACCTGCTTGAACCGAGCATAGAATGCATTGAGTTCATCGGAGAGGGGTGCGCTGCTGCCAGAGATACTGTTCGGCTTCGCTTTGTAGCCCGTTATGTTGTTTAGTCCTTGCCACAACTGCCAAGAGTCTGTCTGTGACTCTTGCTTGGTTTGATATTCTCTCTTGCCATCCCGGATGGCTTTTGAAGGTTGAACCTGGATTTATTGTATAGGTCAGGGGCGCCTATCTTGAACTCCTTCGACCTGACCTTCAGCAGGGAGTCAATCACGTGATTGAGCCATGGTTTCCGGTCGGGGAACGTATGTACTGCTTTCTTTAGCACGCAATCATCTACTCATTTGCTGCTGAAATCTGTGACGATGGTGGCATACTCTTTTAGATTGGTCACTGAGTTCTTAAATATGGACCAGTCCACTGTCTCCAAGCAGTCACGTAGGAGCTCTTCTGTTGCCTCAGACCAGAGGATAAGGGGTAAACCTTGTAGGACTGAGGTGAGGAGTAATTTCTTCACCCAGAGAGTGGGGAATCTGTGGAATTCACTCCCACAGAAAGTAGTTGAGGCAAAACGAGTAATTTCAAGAAGGAATTCGATACAGCTCTTGGGGCAAAAGGGGTCGAGGGATATGGGGGGAAGGCGGGATCAGGGTATTGAACTTGATGATCAGCCATGATCAGAATGAATAACGGAGCAGACTCGAAGGGCCGAATGGCCTCCTCCTGCTCCTATTGTCCATATGTCTACGACTGAACTGCCTCCGCCACACTTCCAGGCCGTGCATTCCAGGCACAAACTGCTCGCTGGGTGAAAAGATTTTTGTCCAATCACATTTTCTTCTGTTTCAAATCACTTCAAATCTGTGTCCCTCGTGTTCTCGATCCTTTCACAAGCAGGGACAGTTTCTCCCCGTCTCTGTCCAGACCCCTCATGATTTTGAACATCTCGATCAAATCTCCTCTCAGTCTTCTTCTCTCCCAGGAGAACATTCCCAACCCCCCCAATCTATCCTCATGACTGGAGTTTCTCATCCCGGAACCATTCCTGTGAACCTCTTCCCCACTCTCTCCAATGTGTTCACATCCTTCCGATAGTGTGGCTCCCAGAACTGTGCACAATATTCCAGCTGAGGTCTAACTAGTGTCTGTATAAATTCAGTATAACCTCCTCGCTGCTGTACTCTGTGTCCCTGTTAATACATCCCAGAATACTATCGGCAGGATTCTCCGGCCAGTGACTCCAGAATTGCGATTGGTTGGAGAATAGCGCGTCAGTTGAATATCGAGGCTGGTGCCTGACGGAATGCTGCCTCAGCAGCGGGGTGACTGCATTCCATGATGCACGCCAATGTGGGAATGCAAGCTGTACAGTAAAGGCAATTGGCATGTCATTAATGGGCCGACCCGACATTCTCCGGGAATCCCGCAATGCTCCACCAGCCGGAATTACTGATGGCAAGGTTCACATGTTAATCGGAAAATGAAACGGGTTTAGTCATGTTCCTAAAGGGGGAGGGGTTGGCGGTGTCTGTCAGGGCTGGAGGAAGTAGTTGGGGGCAGCCAGGGGATGGGTCGTGGGGTCGGAGTATCCCCCGGGACGAGAATGTCTCAGCACGGACTACATCCTCCTCCCCATCCCGGGGAACAGGGTGGGCCCCCTCTCCTCCACAACACCCAACAGGGTCTCCAGCCCTGCATTGACAAACCTCGGAGCAGCTCCTCAGAGTGGCTTCTTCTTGGCTGGAATGAGCGTGCGTGGGGAGTGGCGTGCGTGGGGAGTGGCGTGCGTGGGGAGTGGCGTGCGTGGGGAGTGGCGTGCGTGGGGAGTGGCGTGCATGGGGAGTGGAGTGGATGGTAGTCATTGAGGCAAGTTGCCTGGTTCTTCTTTGGCACCAGTATGATGGTGGTCTTCTTGAAGCAGGTGGGGACCTCGGAGTGGAGTAGGGACAGGTTAAAGATGTCCATGAACACCTGTGATGTTTAGCAAATCAGAAGCACAAAGGGACTTGGGAGTCCTTGTTCACGATTCTCTTAAGGCTAACGTGCAGGTTCAGTTGGCAGTTAGGAAGGCAAATGCAATGTTAGCATTCATGTCAAGAGGGCTAGAATACAAGACCAGGGATGTACTTCTGAGGCTGTATAAGGCTCTGGTCAGACCCCATTTGGAGTATTGTGAGCAGTTTTGGGCCCCGTATCAAAGGAAGGATGTGCTGGCCTTGGAAAGGGTCCAGAGGAGGTTCACAAGAATGATCCCTGGAATGAAGAACTTGTCGTATGGGGAACGATTGAGGACTCTGGGTCTGTACTCGTTGGAGTTTAGAAGGATGAGGGGGGGATCTTATTGAAACGTACAAGATACTGCAAGGCCTGGATAGAGTGGACGTGGAGAGGATGTTTCCACTTGCAGGAAAAACTAGAACCAGAGGACGCCATCTCAGACTAAAGGGACAATCCTTTAAAACAGAGATGAGGAGGAATTTCTTCAGCCAGAGGGGGGTGAATCTGTGGAACTCTTTGCCGCAGAAGGCTGTGGAGGCCAAATCACTGAGTGTCTTTCAGACAGAGATAGATAGGTTCTTGATCAATAAGGGGATCAGGGGTTATGGGGAGAAGGCAGGAGAATGGGGATGAGAAAAATATCAGCCATGATTGAATGGCGGAGCAGACTCGATGGGCCGAGTGGCCAAATTCTGCTCCTATGTCTTATGGTCTTATAATGAAGGATATTGTGAATCTCGTCAAAAAGGAAAAAGGAGACTTTTGTACGGTCAAGAAGGGTGGGGACAGTCAAAACCCTTGAGGAGTATCAAGAAAGTACGAAGGTACTGAAGCGGGAAATTAGGAGGGGTCATGAAAAGTCTTTGGCAAGTAGGATTAAAGCGAATCCCAGAGCTTTTTATTCACATGTAAAAAGCAAGATGATGGCCAGGGAAAGGATTGGACCACTTAAGGACAGTGGGGGAATCTATGTGTTGAGCCAGAGGAAATGGGTGAGGTACTAACACAGTATGTAGATTGTCCGACCAGAGGAGGGGCAATATTGGATTTAGTACTGGGTAATGAACCAGGGCAAGTGATAGATTTGTTAGTGGGGGAGCATTTTGGAGATAGTGACCACAATTCTGTGACTTTCACTTTAGTAATGGAGAGGGATAGGTGCGTGCAACAGGGCAAGGTTTACAATTGGGGGAAGGGTAAATACAATGTTATCAGACAAGAATTGAAGTGCATAAGTTGGGAACATAGGCTGTCAGGGAAGGACACAAGTGAAATGTGGAACTTGTTCAAGGAACAGGTGCTACGTGTCCTTGATATGTATGTCCCTGTCAGGCAGGGAAGAGATGGTCGAGTGAGGGAACCATGGTTGACAAGAGAGGTTGAATGTCTTGTTAAGGAGACTTATGTAAGGCTGAGGAAACAAGGTTCAGACAGGGCATTGGAGGGATACAAGATAGCCAGGAGGGAACTGAAGAAAGGGATTAGGAGAGCTAAGAGAGGGCATGAACAATCTTTGGCAGGTAGGATCAAGGAAAACCCCAAAGCCTTTTACACATATGTGAGAAATATGAGAATGACTAGAGCGAGGGTAGGTCCGATCAAGGACAGTAGCGGGAGATTGTGTATTGAGTCTGAAGAGATAGGAGAGGTCTTGAACGAGTACTTTTCTTCTGTATTTACAAATGAGAGGGGCGATATTGTTGGAGAGGACAGTGTGAAACAGATTGGTAAGCTCGAGGAAATACTTGTTAGGAAGGAAGATGTGTTGGGCATTTTGAAAAACTTGAGGATAGACAAGTCCCCCGGGCCTGACGGGATATATCCAAGGATTCTATGGGAAGCAAGAGATGAAATTGCAGAGCCGTTGGCAATGATCTTTTCGTCCTCACTGTCAACAGGGGTGGTACCAGGGGATTGGAGAGTGGCGAATGTCGTGCCCCTGTTCAAAAAAGGGACTAGGGATAACCCTGGGAATTACAGGCCAGTTAGTCTTACTTCGGTGGTAGGCAAAGTAATGGAAAGGGTACTGAAGGATAGGATTTCTGAGCATCTGGAAAGACACTGCTTGATTAGGGATAGTCGAACATAGAAAATACAGCACAGAACAGGCCCTTCGGCCCACGATGTTGTGCCGAACCTTTGTCCTAGATTAATCATAGATTATCATTGAATTTACAGTGCAGAAGGAGGCCATTCGGCCCTTTGAGTCTGCACCAGCTCTTGGAAAGAGCACCCTACCCAAGGTCAACACCTCCACCCTATCCCCATAACCCAGTAACCCCACCCAACACTAAGGGCAATTTTGGACATTAAGGGCAATTTATCATTGGCCAATTCACCTAACCTGCACATCTTTGGACTGTGGGAGGAAACCGGAGCACCCGGAGGAAACCCACGCAGACACGGGGAGGATGTGCAGACTCCGCACAGACAGTGACCCAAGCCGGAATCGAACCTGGGACCCTGGAGCTGTGAAGCAAGTGTGCTATCCACAATGCTACCGTGCTGCCCTTAAGAACAAATTAATCTACACTATATCATTCTACCGTAATCCATGTACCTATCCAATCGCTGCTTGAAGGTCCCTAATGTTTCCGACTCAACTACTTCCACAGGCAGTGCATTCCATGCCCCCACTACTCTCTGGGTAAAGAACCTACCTCTGATATCCCTCCTATATCTTCCACCTTTCACCTTAAATTTATGTCCCCTTGTAATGGTTTGTTCCACCCGGGGAAAAAGTCTCTGACTGTCTACTCTATCTATTCCCCTGATCATCTTATAAACCTCTATCAAGTCGCCCCTCATCCTTCTCCGTTCTAATGAGAAAAGGCCTAGCACCCTCAACCTTTCTAAATCGCTGGCTTTGAAAGCAGACCAATGCTGGCCAGCAGCACAGTTCAATTCCCGAAACCAGCCTCCCCGAACAGGCGCCAGAATGTGGCGACTAGGGCCTTTTCACAGTAACTTCATTTGAAGCCAACTCGTGACAATAAGCGATTTTCATTTCATTTCATTTCTATTCCAGGCAACATCCTGGTAAATCTTCTTTGCACCTTTTCCAAAGTTTCCACATCCTTCATAAAATGAGGTGACCAGAACTGTACACAGTACTCCAAATGTGGCCTTACCAAGGTTTTGTACAGCTGCATCATCACCTCACGGCTCTTAAATTCAATCCCTCTGTTAATGAACGCGAGCACACCATAGGCCTTCTTCACAGCTCTATCCACTTGAGTGGCAACTTTCAAAGATGTATGAACATAGACCCCAAGATCTCTCTGGCTCCTCCACAATGCCAAGAACTCTACCGTTAACCCTGTATTCCGTATTCATATCTGTCCTTCCAAAATGGACAACCTCACACTTTTCAGGGTTAAACTCCATCTGCCACTTCTCAGCCCAGCTCTGCATCCTATCTATGTCTCTTTGCAGCCGACAACAGACCTCCTTCCTATCCACAACTCCACCAATCTTCGTATCGTCTGCAAATTTACTGACCCACCCTTCAACTCCCTCATCCAAGTCATTAATGAAAATCACAAACAGCAGAGGACCCAGAACGGATCCCTGCGGTACGCCACTGGTAACTGGGATCCAGGCTGAATATTTGCCATCCACCACCACTCTCTGACTTCTATCGGTTAGCCAGTGTGTTATCTAACTGGCCAAATTTCCCACTATCCCATGCCTCCTTACTTTCTGCATAAGCCGACCAAAAAACGAGCTTCTTAAATTGATGCACGATCAATGACCACTAAAGCGAGGTTGTAGTCCAACCGAAGGCTTTAATAAGCTAGATGTTTCCCCCAGCAGCTCAGGTACAGAATGAAGGCTGCTGGGGCAGCACGGGTTCTTATACCTCGCCTAGCAGGGCGGAGTAATCATACATTTTAACCAATAGAAAGCAAACAGTTTCCACCAATGGTGCTTTAGCCTATCAGGTACTGTAATACCTATAATACCACAACGATGCCCTCTGCTGCTCTTGTTTGGCCCTTGTTCCGCACTGTAACCAATCACAATTTGTCGCTATACCATTGTCAATGTTCTCTGTTGATTATTCTTTTGTCGTCTATGTACGCCCTGTGTACGTTCCCTTGGCCACAGAAAAATACTTTTCACTGTACTTCGGTACATGTGACAATAAATCAAATCAAATCAAATCGCTGCCCCATAGTGTGGTGGAATCTGAGTCACTAAATGGTTTCAAAAAGGAGTTGGATATATTTCTGATAAAGAAACAGGTTAAAGGGATATGGGGTTCAGGTTGGGGAGGTGGATTTGAGACCAGGAAGATATCAGCCGTGATCTGATTGAATAGGAGAGCAGGCTCGTACAGGTGTGCCCCCCATGGCCCCAGCCGCCCCACCAGCGGGGTGGGCGCGCTCCAGCACAACCAGTGCCACCTTGTTGGCCCGGATGAGTGTGTGTGGGACTGGAGTGTTAATATGTGGCTGCAGCTTGTCAGCCTCTCTCGTGCCACTCCCAACCCTGGCGAATCCGGCACCAGGTCTCATTGGAATCGATTGTGTTCCATGTGGCGTCGGTGCCGCCCCTGAACAGCCGGTGAATTGGTCCAGGTGCGGTGCCAGATTAGCTGTCTTGGAACTCCACCAATCCTGCGCCGGCATCAACACTTAGTCCATTCTCCAGCTCTGTATGTTTTCAGGAAGCAGTTAGATATCGCACTCGGAGCGAAGGGGATCATAGGATATGGGGGGAAAGCGGGATTAGGCTAGTGAGTTGGATATTCAGCCATGATCACAATGAATGGCAGAGCAGGTTCTAAGGGCTGAACGGCCTCCTCCTGCTCCTCTGTATATTTACCAAATATTGTCCATTTGCAGGAGAACTCTGTGAAGACCGAGGGAAAGAGTTTGTGTCATGTGCCAACCACTGTCCAAGGACCTGTACCGACCTGTGGGACCACGTGCAGTGTCTGCAGGGAATATGCAAACCTGGTATGGCATCTTCAGATTGTCATAATATCCACGCATGTGTATAATGAGATGCAGGCAGGCAGTGATTGACACACAGGATGACCAGTAAGCACAACACAGTGCAGCCAATCACCAGACAGGACACCACCACTATAAAGCCAGAGGGCACTCGGTTTCCCGCTCTCTCTGGACCCAGCCACTGAGACAGTCAGAGTCCACGACCTAGCACAGTGCAAACACCATGCGGTAGCGAGGAAGTCTGGTCAGGCTAGTATAAGGTCTGCAGTCAGTTCAGTATAGTGTCGACCCACAGTTAAAGATGTATATTAGTTCTATCGTTCAATGTCTGTTTCTCGCATCACTGCATCAAGTGCAGTCCACACCGAACCGACCTGCATAACACATCACAGATAACTACGTTAATCTGCACAACAGGCTGATTGAGATTCCAAACAGGCTGGAACCACAGCTCCAGGAGACAGGATACTCTGGGAGTCTCTGCAATCTCCTGTTGCCTGACAACTTGTGAATTACAGTAATTTTGTTTCTGTCCTTTTGCACTGTGTTATAACCTGCCTACTTACCATTGGCTGGGGACTAATGACTATCCCACAATCCTGTGGGAGTAGGAGCTTCCCCAATGAGGGGGGCGGAGAAACCACTAGTAAACTCCTAATATAAATAAAGCTGGCCAGTTTGGAACCAGCAGGAAGGAGTGTGCAGCAAGGGAAGTTACTGCTACTGTTATGTATATATGTTATAGTAAATAAATGTTATTACTTTGTATCCTTAAAACTCGTGCTGGATTCTTCGTGGCCCTCACAAAACTGGCGACGAAGGTAAAAGTGAGTAGCTGTCTACACTGCTGAAGCCATGTCCCTGGATTTTTGTTGGATACAGGTTGGAAGTTGTTTTCTATTACACCATGCCTCTGTACGGACGTTTGGATGTTTTTGATGCTGCGCTGGAAAGCTGGAACCAGTACACACAACGGATGCGTTACTATTTCCGGGCAAACAATATCACCGAAAACGAGCGCCAGGTGGTCATATTGCTCACGCCTGCGGCCCGCATACGTTTGGGGTGATTAGGAGCCTTACGTACCCAGCTGAGCCGGACACCAAAACGTTTGATGGACTTGTGAATATAGTGGGGCAACATTTTAACCCAACCCCGTCCACGATAGTCCAGCGTTACCGGTTTAATACCGCTGAGAGGACCCCTGGAGAATCCCTTTCCGATTTTCTATCCAGGCTATGCAGGATTGCGGAGTACTGTGACTATGGTGAGACCTTGTCAGAAATGTTACGCGACCGTTTGGTTTGCGGTATTAACAATGCGGCCACCCAGAGAAAGTTGTTAGCGGAGCCAACATTGACTTTTCAACAGGCCATTCAAATAGTATTGTCCCAAGAGAGCGCAGAGCGAGGAGTACAGGAGCTACAGGGAATGGAAGTGCATGCCTTGGGGCGCAACCCCTTCCGTCCGAAAACGTCCCCCCGCACTCCTGCGGTACCTTGGGCGAGGCAACGTCCGGACCGACACCAGTGGCCGTCGGACATTCCTCCCCAAAGGGAGCCTTCTCCAGAGCCAATGGATGAGGAGACATGTCCGTGTCAGACTTGTAGGCGCCGACCCCGTCGCGGACGGCAGTCCTGGGGGCGCCAGAGGCGCCGTCATTCCAACCGAAACTGGGACCAGCCCAGGGGCCGTAACTGGGACCAGCCCAGAGGCCGTACCTTCCATGTGGATGAACCTGCGGCGACCACTCCTGAGGACGGGGAGACGGAGGACGACTGCCTGCAGCTGCATTGTGTGGCAGCTCCCCGTGTGGCCCCCATTAAGGTGAAAGTACGGGTCAATGGCCACCCGCTTGAGATGGAGTTGGATACTGGCGCAGCGGTCTCCGTGATCGCCCAGAGGACATTCGACCGCATCAAGCAGGGTATGCAGACCCTTATATTAACCGACTCACAGGCCAGGTTGGCCACCTACACGGGGGAACCACTGGACATTGCAGGAACTACAATGACCCCTGTTGTCTATGGACGCCAGGAGGGGCGTTTCCCACTTATCGTAGTGCGCGGCCATGGGCCCAGCCTGTTGGGTCGGGACTGGTTGCGCCATTTGCGGTTGCAATGGCAGCACATCCTCCAAACAGTTTCTGAAGGGTTGACTGAGGTGCTAGGACGATACCCAGATGTATTCCAGCCTGGTTTGGGGAAAATAAAAGGGGCCGTAGCCCGTATCCAAGTTGAACCAGGAGCCACGCTCCTATTTCCGGGCGCGCCCAGTGCCTTACGCCTTGCTCGAGAAGATAGAAGGGGAGCTCACTCGTTTGGAGAGTTTGGGTATTATCAGGCCCGTCCATTTTGCTGACTGGGCAGCACCAATTGTACCTGTAATGAAGCCAGATGCCACAGTTCGCTTGTGTGGCGACTATAAACTTACAGTGAATACGGTTTCCCGACTCGACCGATATCCAATGCCTCGCATAGAGGATCTCTACGCGAAACTTGCAGGTGGACTCTCGTTCACAAAATTAGATATGAGTCACGCCTACCTGCAGTTGGAGCTGGACCCTGCCTCCCGACCATATGTAACGATTAATACACACCGGGGCCTGTATGAATATACACGGTTGCCCTTTGGAGTATCCTCTGCCTGCGCAATTTTTCAACGTGTTATGGAGGGCATTTTGAGAGGTTTACCACGTGTTGCTGTCTACCTCGATGACGTTTTGATTACAGGGACGTCGGAGCAGGAACATTTGGAAAATCTGGAGGCTGTCCTTAGACGCCTTTCGGAGGCTGGAGTCCGTTTACGTCGCACAAAGTGCGTATTTCAGGCAAAGGAAGTAGTCTACCTAGGTTATCGGATGGACCGCGAAGGTCTGCACCCCGTCGCAGAGAAGGTGCGTGCAATTCAACAGGCCCCCGCCCCGACTGACACTTCGCATCTTCGTTCTTTTCTCGGTCTCGTAAACTATTACGGGAAGTTCCTCCCCAATCTGGCAACTACGCTGGCCCCTTTGCACCTTCTGCTAAAGAAAAATCACACCTGGGTTTGGGGTCAGCCGCAAGAAACCGCTTTCCGGCGGGTAAAGCAACAATTGTCGTCATCTGGGTTACTAACCCACTATGATCCGGGAAAGCCTTTGCTCGTCACATGTGATGCATCCCCGTATGGTATTGGGGCTGTCCTGTCCCACAAGATGGAGAACGGGGCCGAACGACCGATAGCTTTCGCCTCCCGCACATTGACTGCAGCGGAGAAAAAGTACGCGCAGATCGAGAAGGAGGGCCTGGCAGTGGTTTTTGCGGTGAAACGCTTCCACCAGTACGTGTACGGCCGCCATTTCACTATCGTGACTGATCATAAGCCCCTGCTGGGACTTTTCAGAGAGGATAAGCCAATACCGCCCATTGCTTCTGCACGGATCCAGCGCTGGGCTTTGTTGCTTGCTGCATACGAGTATTCTCTGGAGCACAAACCAGGTACGCAGATAGCAAACGCCGACGCACTGAGCCGATTGCCTTTATCGACCGGCCCCATGTCGACCCCCATGACCGGTGAGGTGGTTGCAACCCTAAATTTTATGGACACCTTGCCTGTCACGGCATCACAGATCCGTGAGTGGACCCAGACGGAGCCAGTCCTGTCAAAGGTTCGGCACATAGTCCTGTATGGTGGGCAGCATAGACAGCTCCCAGGCGAGTTGCGGGCATTTTCCTCCAAGCTGTCAGAATTCAGCGTGGAAGACGGCATCCTCTTGTGGGGGACGCGTGTGATTGTCCCGGAAAAAGGCCAGGAGCTGATACTAACAGACTTGTACAATGGGCATCCAGGCGTGTCCAAGATGAAAATGTTGGCCCGGAGTTATGTCTGGTGGCCAGGCCTCGACACCGACATTGAGAAGATGGCCCAAAACTGCTCCATTTGCCAGGAGCATCAGAAGCTTCCGCCGGCCGCGCCCCTACATCACTGGGAATGGCCAGGGCGGCCTTGGGCACGCTTGCATGCAGATTTCGCAGGCCCTTTTCAGGGATCCATGTTCCTTCTACTAATTGACGCCCAGTCCAAATGGCTAGAGGTGCATAAGATGCAGGGGACAACGTTCTGCGCAACAATTGAAAAGATGCATTTATCGTTTAGTGCGCATGGCCTCCCTGAGGTGCTGGTCACGGATAACGGCACTCCATTCACGAGTGAGGAGTTTGCGAGGTTCACGAAGATGAACGGCATCCGCCATATCCGCACTGCCCCTTACCACCCGGCTTCAAATGGGTTGGCAGAGCGCGCAGTGCAGACATTCAAAAGAGGCCTAAAGAAGCAGTCTTCCGGATCAATGGACACGAGACTGGCTCGCTTTTTGTTTACGTACAGGACCACCCCCCATGCAGTGACTGGGGTAGCTCCCGCAGAACTCCTAATGGGCCGGAGACTTCGCACCCGCCTTAGTATGGTTTTCCCGGACATTGGCGCAAAAGTACGCCGCACACAAGAACGGCAGGGACAGGGATTTTCTCGGCATCGTCCGATTCGGCAGTTTGCGCCCGGTGACCCAGTGTTCGTTCGGAATTTTGCTGGTGGTGCCCAATGGGTTCCTGGTGTAATCTTTCGCCAAACGGGCCCTATATCTTACCAAGTGCAAGCCCAGGGTCGTCTCCAGCGAAAACATGTAGACCACGTTCGGTCCAGAAGACCATCCCCTCAAAAGATTCCCCGCCCCCGGAGCTCATTTCAACAGCCGCAGAGACCAGAGACAAGGGAAGGTAGTCCTCACAATCTTCCACTGGTGCCTCACTCGAAGCCTGCACAGGTCGTTACGGAACCGAATGGAGATAGAGACGCTGACATGACGGAGGCAGCAGACTCTGACTCCGAGATGGAGACACAGGATGCATCAGAGGGGGAATCCTCGGGTCCACAGGCCGTGGATGTACAACCGCACCGTTCATCACGGAAGCGCCGGTCTCCGTCTCGTTACACGCCGCCTGATCCAGCGCCGCGTGCAAATGGTGTCCGGCCTGCGGCCAAACGAGTCCGACGCCCTCCTTCGCCAGGGTCTTCGGTGGATTCCTTGGACTTTGGGGGGGAGGGATGTTATAACCTGCCTACTGACGATTGGCTGGGGACTAATGACTATCCCACAATCCTGTGGGAGTATGAGCTTCCCCAATGAGGGGGGCGGAGAAACCACTAGTAAACTCCTAGTATAAATAAAGCTGGCCAGTTCAGGAACCAGCAGGAAGGAGTGTGCAGCAAGGGAAGTTGCTGCTACTGTTATGTATATATGGTATAGTAAATAAATGTTATTACTTTGTATCCTTAAAACTCGTGCTGGATTCTTCGTGGCCCTTACAAAACACTGGAAATATGTACTTTCCTCATCCTGAACCACCCTCTGTGAGCTGCCCGCTTTTGCTTTGTACATTACAAGCCCATAAATGGTAGGCCAGGATGTGACTCTGCAGAAGCAGGTTCAAGGGGCTGAATGGCCTGATCCCATTTCTAATGTTTCTATCTGTCTGTCTGCAGGTTGCCGGTGTCCCAGGGGTCAGTTGCTTCAGGACTCTCACTGTGTGAGAGTGTCGGACTGTCGATGTGGCCTCCCTAGTTCAAACCGCACTGTGGAATATCAGCCAGGGGACAGGATTCCAGCCCCGTGTGGAAACTGGTATGTTTGTGTTTCATATACAGATTTATAACCTGAATATGAGAACACAGCCGTATTCGAGAGCAGAAAGCTGAGCCAAGTCACTCAGTCTCTTGATCAATCCGAGCAGGGTGGGACTGCGGCAATAATTCCTGAAGGACCAGGAACAGCAAATCCTGAATAAAACTGTGGAACCCGTTAGTCCCACAAAATTCCACCGATCAGTAAGAAATCAAAGCACAAACAGAACTGAATAGTTAGTGCTTCAGGTATCGATTGCCAGACTCATCCATAGCCAAAGCTGGACATCCAAGTGGCACAGTGGTTAGCACTGCTGCCTCACAGCACGAGGGACCCGGGTTCAATTCCCGGCTTGGGTCGCTGTCTGCGCGGAGGCTCCCCAAGTGCTATATCCAGCCGCCTCTTCTATATATTCAATGTTTCAGCATCAACTGCTTCCTGTGGTAATGAATTCCACAGGCTCACCACTCTGGGTGAAGAAATGTCTCCTTATCTCTGTCCGAAATGGTTGACCCTGAATCCTCAGACTATGACCCCTGGTTCTGGACACACCCATCATTGGGAACATCTTCCCTGCACCTACCCTGTCTAGTCCTGTTAGAATTTTATAAGTCTCTATGAGATCCCCCTCATTCTTCTGAACTCCAGCGAGAACAATCCCAACCTAGTCAATCTCTCCTCATATGACATCCCGCCATCCCAGGAATCAGTCTGGTAAACCTTCGCTGCGCTCCCTCGAGAGCAAGAACATCCTTCCTCAGAGAAGGAGACCAAAACTGCCCACAATACTCCAGGTGTGGCCTCACCCAGGCCCTGTACAATTGCAGCAACACATCCCTGCTTCCACACTCGAATCCTCTCGCAATGAAGGCCAACATACCATTCGCCTTCTTTACCGCCTGCTGCACCTGCATGCTTACCTTCAGCGAATGGTGCACAAGGACACCCAGGTCCCGCTGCACACTCCCCTCTCCCAATTTACAACCATTCAGGTAGTAATCTGCCTTCCTGTTTTTGCTTCCAAAGTGAATAACCTCACACTTATCCAAATTAAACTGCATCTGCCATTGGTTTGCCCACTCGCCCAACCTGTCCTGATCATGCTGTAGGATCCCTGCATCCTCTTCACAGTTCACATTCCCACCCAACTTGGTATCATCTGCAAACTTTGAGATGTTACATTTTGTTCCCTCATCCAAATCATGGATATATATTGTGAATAGCTGGGGTCCCAGCACCGATCCCTGTGGTGCCCCCCTGGTTACTGCCTGCCAATCTGAAAAAGACCCATTAATCTCTACTCTTTGTTTCCGGTCTACCAATCAGCTTTCTATCCACCTCAATACATTCCCCCCAATCCCATGCGCTTTAATCTTGCAGAATAATCTCTTATGCGGGACTTTGTCAAACGCCTTCTGAAAGTCCAAATATATCACATTGATTACATCTTCAAAGAATTCCAACAGATTTGTCAAGCATGATTTTCCCTTCATAAATCCACACTGACTCTGACTGATCCTGCCACTGCTTTCCAAATGTTCCGCTATAAAGTCCTTGTTAATGGATTCAAGCATTTTCCCCACTACCGATGTTATGCTTACTGGTCTATAATTCCCTGCTTTCTCTCGACCTCCCTTTTTGAATATCGGAGTGATGTGAGCTACCCTCCAATCTGCAGGGACAGTTCCAGAGTCTATAGAATCCCGGAAGATGACCACCAATGCAGCCACTATTTCCAGAGCCACCTCCTTAAGCACTCTGGGATGCAGATTCTCAGGCCCTGGGGATTTATCCGCCTTCAATCCCATCAGTTTTCCCAGCACCATTTCTCTACTAATATTGATCCCCCTCAGTTCTTCCCTGTCACTAAACCTTTCATTCTCCAACATTTCTGATATCTGTGTCCTCTTTTGTGAAGACCTTCGTACTGTACTTTCCCCTTCTTAATCAATCCCTTGATCCTCCATTGCTGAATTCTAAACTGCTCCCAATCCTCAGACCTATTATTTTTCTTGACCAATCTGTATGCTATATTAACGACTTGGATTCAGGGATAGAAGGTTCTATAGCCAAATTCACAGATGACACAAGTGGGAAAGTAAGTTTCAATGTGGAAAAAATAAATTTAAAATAAATCGATTAGGTGAGTGGACCAAAATGTGGCAGATGGTGTTAAACGTGGATAAGTGTGGGGTCATACCTTTTGGTTGGAAAAATAGAATGGCAACTTATTATCGAAATGGGGAGAGATTTTAGAGTCTGGGTGGGGTCTATTTTATATTTACTGCAGAATTAGACTAATACTTTTCATAGAATCATAGAATTTACAGTGCAGAAGGAGGCCATTCGGCCCATCGAGTCTGCACCGGTCCTTGGAAAGAGCACCCTACCCAAGCCCACACCTCCACCCTATCTCCGTAACCCAGTAACCCCACACAACCTTTTTTTGGACACTACGGTCAATTTAGCACGGCCAATCCACCTAACCTGCACATCTTTGGACTGTGGGAGGAAACCGGAGCACCCGGAGGAAACCCACACACACACGGGGAGGATGTGCAGACTCCGCACAGACAGTCACCCAAGCCGGAATCAAACCTGGGACCCTGGCGCTGTGAAGCAGCAGTGCTAAACACTGTGCTACCGTGCCTCCCATGTCGAACATTTACTGAGTAACAATCTTGTTAGGTAAAAAGGAACTGTCCAAAGTCTCTGACTCTAACTCGGGGTCCCAGGGAACGGGGGAAATTTCCCATTGAAAGTTCAACATTCCTGGACGGTTCACACAGGGTCAGTGCATCAAAGAACAAAGAAAATTACAGCACAGGAACAGGCCCTTCGGCCCTCCCAGCCTGCGCCGATCCCGATCCTTTATCTAAACCTGTCTTCTATTTTCCAAGGATCTACTTCCCTCTGTTCCCCGCCCGTTCATATATCTGTCTAGATGCATCTTAAATGATGCTATCGTGCCCGCCTCTACCACCTCCGCTGGCAAAGCGTTCCAGGCACCCACCACCCTCTGCCTAAAAAACTTTCCACGCACATCTCCCTTAAACTTTCCCCCTCTCACCTTGAAATCGTGACCCCTTGTAATTGACACCCCCACTCTTGGAAAAAGCTTGTTGCTATCCACCCTGTCCATAACTCTCATAATTTTGTAGACCTCAATCAGGTCCCCTCTGTTCCGCTATACAGACGAACCAACACGGCTATAGATGGTACAACTCTGTTTTATTACTCTTCATAACAACATCTGTAAACTCATGACTGTGGTTCGGAATTTACCCGTTAACCTGTGGACCCAGCCCCAGCACTGTCTTAGAGAGGCACTCAGCACATATCAGAGAATTTACAGTGCAGAAGGAGGCCATTCGGCCCATCGAGTCTGCACCAGCTCTTGGAAAGAGCACCCTACCCAAGGTCAACACCTCCACCCAACACTAAGGGCAATTTTGGACACTAAGGGCAATTTATCATTGGCCAATCCACCTAACCTGCACATCTTTGGACAGTGGGAGGAAACCGGAGCACCCGGAGGAAACCCACGCAGACACGGGGAGGATGTGCAGACTCCGCACAGACAGTGACCCAAGCCGGAATCGAACCTGGGACCCTGGAGCTGTGAAGCAATTGTGCTATCCACAATGCTACCGTACTGTCCCATATGGTGTATGTCTGAGTGGCACGCTGTGAGCTCTGTGCCCTGAGTTGTCTCCTGCTGGAATCCACGGCGTGTGCTCTCACTGGTGATTGGCTGTGATGTTGCGTGTGTGTTGATTGGTCCGTTGATCTGTCCATCAGTGTGTGTGTTTGCACCATGATGTTTATCTGAATATCATGACAATTGACATCCCCACTCTTGGAAAAAGCTTGTTGCTATCCACCCTGTCCATACTTCTCATAATTTTGTAGACCTCAATCAGGTCCCCTCTCAACCTCCGTCTTTCCAACGAAAACAATCCTAATCTACTCAACCTTTCTTCATAGCTAGCACCCTCCATACCATGCAACACCCTGGTAAATCTCTTCTGCACCCTCTCTAAAGCATCCACATCCTTCTGGTAATGTGGCGACCAGAACTGCACGCAGTATTCCAAATGTGGCCTAACCAAAGTCCTATACAACTATTAGATGACCTGCCGATTCTTGTACTCAATACCCCGTCCGATGAAGGCAAGCATGCCGTATGCCTTCTTGACCACTCTATCGACCTGCGTTGCCACCTTCAAGGTACAATGGACCTGAACTCCCAGATCTCTCTGTACATCAATTTTCCCCAGGACTCTTCCTTTGACCGTATAGTCCGCTCTTGAATTAGATCTTCCAAAATGCATCACCTCGCATTTGCCTGGGTTGAACTCCATCTGCCATTTCTCTGCCCAACACTCCAATCTATCTATATTTTGCTGTATTCTCTGACAGTCCTCCTCCGCTATCTGCAACTCCACCAATCTTAGTATCATCTGCAAACTTGCTAATCAGACCACCTATACCTTCGTCCAGATCATTTATGTATATCACAAACAACAGTGGTCCGAGCACGGATCCCTGTGGAACACCACTAGTCACCTTTCTCCATTTTGAGACACTCCCTTCCACCACTACTCTCTGTCTCCTGTTGCCCAGCCAGTTCTTTATCCATCTAGCTAGTACACCCTGAACCCCAGACAACTTCACTTTTTCCATCAACCTGCCATGGGAAACTTTATCAAAAGCCTTACCGAAGTCCATGTATATGACATCTACAGCCCTTCCCTCATCAATTAACGTTGTCACTTCCTCAAAGAATTCTATTAGGTTTGAAAGACATGACCTTCCCTGCACAAAACCATGCTGCCTATCACTGATAAGTCTATTTTCTTCCAAATGTGAATAGATCCTATCCCTCAGTATCAGACTTTCAGTTTGCCTTTAATAAATCCATATGAATACTTTTAGAATCCACCATTTGGGAAGTGACATGAACTCTATCCCTTACTATTGCCCCTGAATGTTTACCGAGCAGCAGGATGAGGCTGACTAACCTCAGGGCGGGGATTCTCTGACCCGCCGTGGGGGGTGGAGAATCCCCGCGGAGAGGCGCGAATCCCGCCCCGATGCCAGCTGCCCTATTGTCCGGCACCATTTTCCGGGCAGCAGTGAGATTCCTGCCACGCTGGTCGGGGCCGTTGACAGTGGCCCCCCCGGGGATTCTCCCAGCCCCGATGGACCAAGCAGCCGTCCATTTTGCCCAGTCCCACCGGCGTGAATTCCTCACGCACAGTGGGACCTGGCAGGTGAGTGTGTGGGGGTGGTCCTCGGGGAGGGTAGGGGGGGGCGCGGGGTGATCCGATCCCGGGGGGCCCTCACGGTGGCCTGGCCTGCGATCGGGGCCTACCAATCTGCGGGGGGGCTGGATCCGTGGGGGGCCTTCTTTCCTCCGCACAGGGCCGCTGTGGGGCTCCGCCATATTGCCCAGGGGCTGGTGCGGAGAAGAGAACCCCCGCGCATGCGCGTAAATACACCGGCTGGCCCGCGCATGCGCGTAAATACACCGGCTGGCCCGCGCATGCGTGTAAATACACCGGCTGGCCCGCGCATGCGCGTAAATACACCGGCTGGCCTGCGCATGTGCGTAAATACACCGGCTGGCCCGCGCATGTGCGTAAATACACCGGCTGGCCCGTGCATGCGCGTAAATACACCGGCTGGCCTGCGCATGTGCGTAAATACACCGGCTGGCCCGTGCATGTGCGTAAATACACCGGCTGGCCCGCGCATGCGCATAAATACGCCAGCTGGCCTGCGCATGCGCGTAAATACACCGGCTGGCCTGCGCATGTGCGTAAATACACCGGCTGGCCCGTGCATGCGCGTAAATACACCGGCTGGCCTGCGCATGCGCGTAAATACGCCGGCTGGCCCGCGCATGCGCGAATTCACGCCGGCCCTTTGGCGCCGGCTGGAGCGGGGCCAACCCCACTGGCGACCACCTCGCCCCCACGAAAGGTGAGAATTCTTCATCTTAGGGGGCCGTTGATGCCGGAGTCATTGTCGCCGGTTTTCCCGCCGGCGTGGGGACATTGCCTCATTTTCAGAGAATCCCGCCCCAGGTGTCTGGATTCATCCCTTTCCACTTTGACCACATCTACCTCTTCTTTTCCAGTACCTGTGTCAATGGCACATTTGACTGCAGTGATTCAGGGTGTCTGGAGCTGAGTGTCTGGTCCATGTGGAGCACGTGTTCCAGGAGCTGTGGTGTTGGGCAGCGAACTCGCAGTCGTAACTGTGGGGGGACAGTGAACAGCCCATCCTGCGAGGAAGAGACGGTGCAAACAGAGGAGTGCAACCAGGAACCTTGTTCAGGTGAGAGCTTGAGGCACCACAGCTGTTCAGCATAAGACCATAAGACATAGGAACAGAATTAGGCCACTCGGCCCATCGAGTCTGCTCCGCCATTCAATCATGGCTGATATTTTCTCATCCCCATTCTCCTGCCTTCTCTCCATAGCCCCTGATCCCCTTATTGATCAAGAACCTATCTATCTCTGTCTTAAAGACACTCAGTGATTTGGCCTCCACAGCCTTCTGCGGCAAAGATTCCACAGATTCACCACCCTCTGGCTGAAGAAATTCCTCCTCATCTCCGTTTTAAAGGATCGTCCCTTCAGCCTGAGATTGTGTCCTCTGCTTCTAGTTTTTCCTACAAGTGGAAACATCCTCTCCACGTCCACTCTATCCAGGCCTCGCAGTATCCTGTAAGTTTCAATAAGATCCCCCCTCATCCTTCTAAACTCCAACTAGTACAGACCCAGAGTCCTCAACCGTTCTTCACATGACAAGCTCTTCATTCCAGGGATCATTCTTGTGAACCTCCTCTGGACCCTTTCCAAGGCCAACACATCCTTCCTTAGATATGGGCCCAAAACTGCTCACAATACTCCAAATGGTGTCTGACCAGAGCCTTATACAGCCTCAGAAGTACATCCCTGGTCTTGTATTCTAGCCCTCTCGACATAACTGCTAACATTGCATTTGCCTTCTGCACTGCCGACTGAACCTGGATGTTAACCTTAAGAGAATCGTGAACAAGGATTCCCAAGTCCCTTTGTGCTTCTGTTTTCCTCCGCATCATCCCATTTAGAAAATAGTCTCTGCCTAAATTCCTCCTTCCAAAGTGCATAACCTCACACTTTTCCACATTGTATTCCAGCTGCCACTTCATTGCCCGCTCTCCTAGCCTGTCCAACTCCTTCTGCAGCCCCCTTGCTTCCTCAATACTACCTGTCCCTCTACAGATCTTTGTATCATCCGCAAACTTAGCAACAGAGCCTTCAGTTCCTTCCTCCAGATCATTAATGTATATTGTGAAAAGTTGTGGTCCCAGCACAGACCCCTGAGACACACCACTAGTCACCGGCTGCCATCCTGAAAAAGACCCCTTTATCCCCACTCTCTGCCTTCTGCCAGTCAGCTAATCCTCTATCCATGCCAGGATCTTACCCTGAACACCATGGGCTCTTAACTTATTTAACAGTCTCCTATGCGGCACCTTGTCAAAGGCCTTCTGGAAATCTAAATAAATCACGTCCACTGATTCTCCTTTGCCTAACTTGCTTGTTACTTTGTGATTCCGACCTGCCGCACTATGAACTGGGGCACTGGCCTGGCAGTGACAACGGGTCAGGTCCATGGGGGAGGATGATGACAGCCCGCTCTGCGATGAGCTCCGTGCTCCACATCGTTTGACAACATCTGACTCATGGTCACAGTAACACCTCCCACCTGGGTGATCCCTGGAGATGCGCTGGACATTCCATCTCACGATCCCATCGAATCCCTTGGGGTGGGGGAGATGGGGGCCGACGCACTGGAGCAGTGATCTGTGGCTGAACTGCGGTCACTGGGCCAAGCCCACCCTCAACACCTGCCAATCCGCACCCCCCCCCCCCCCCCCCCCCCGCGAGACCAGCACAGCCCACCCCCTGCACCCATCAAACAGAGGACCGAGGCAGGTTGTAGTGGTGTTAACAGGCATTTAATGTGACAACGTATATACAGGTTTGTGCCCGAGCCCCTGTAACTCAACTGTGCCAACTTAACTGGTATCTAACTTTCTGGCCTTACGGGTCCTAACACTACATCTAGGTGGTTCCCCGACGATCCAGCAGGAGTGGAAGCGGCCTGTGACCGGGGGGTGGGGGGGGGAGATGAGGCGCTGCGGTATTCCGCTACCTCCCCTACGGGTGTCACCGGCACGGGCTTCATTCACCACCTCCTCCCTCGGGGTGCTCGACGGCCCCTGGGCTCCTCAATGGGACGTGGGTGTGAGGGGATTAAGTCCTGAGGCCAGTACACCACCTGCCGATGCCAGTCTGGAGGCCTGCTCTGGTCTCTTTACATACCTATAGAAACTTTTACAGTCAGTTCCCCACTAGCTTACTCCCAAATTGTATCCCACAACTAGATTGCCAACTAATCCTTTCTCATTGCACAACCCCCAGTCCCCGATGGCCTGTTCCCCTGTTAGTTCCTCAACGCACTGGTCCAGAAAACCATCCACTACGCCAAAGCCACACTCATAGAGACCATCCAATCCCATCTGAGATTCTCCCCATCAGGGCACTGCCTGCCCACGACTCCTCCACCAGACCACCCCAGTAATAGGGATCAAGGGATAGGAAGGGAAGGTTGGATCAGGGTATTGAACCTGATGATCAACTAATGATGGAGCAGGCTTGAAGGGCCGAATGTCGTCCTCCTGCTTCTATTTTCTTTGTTCCTGTGTATGTCACTTAAACATGTTTCAAGTTTGGCTGCAACAGTTGAGGAAAAAGGGGGTGATATTTCCCTCAGACACAAACCCAGCTTATCTCCCCCCACCTCATTCTTCACACCAGCATTTATTGTCATCCTGAGGGTTAAGAGTCAGCCACATTGCTGTGGGTCTGGAGTCACATGTAGGCCAGAACGGGTAAGGACGGCAGATTTCCTTCCCTAAAGGACATATAGATACATAGGAGATATGAGCAGGAGGAGGCCTTTTGGCCCTTCGAGCCTGCTCCGCCATTCATCACCATCATGGCTGATCATCCAACTCAATAGCCTAATCCTGCTTTCTCCCCATAGCCTTTCATCCCATTCTCCCCAAGTGCTATATCCAGCCGCCTCTTGAATATATTCAAAGTTTTAGCATCAACTACTTCCTGTGGTGATGAATTCCACAGGCTCACCACTCTCTGGGTGAAGAAATGTCTCCTTATCTCTGTCCGAAATGGTTTACCCTGAATCCTCGGGCTGTGACCCCTGGGGCGGGATTCTCCGACCCCCCGCCGGTTGCCGAATTCTCCGGGGCCGGTTGGCGCCCCCCCCCTCCCCGGCGATTCTCCGGCCCGCAATGGGCCGAAGTCCCGCTGCTGGAATGCCTGTCCCGCCGGCGAGAATCAAATCACCTCGCTTACCGGCGGGACAAGGTGGCGCGGGCGGGCTCCGGGGTCCTGGGGGGGTGCGCGGGGCAATCTGGCCCCGGGGGGTGCCCCCACGGTGGTCTGGCCCGCGATCGGGGCCCACCAATCCGCGGGCGGGCCTGTGCCGTGGGGTCACCCTTTCCCTTCCGCCTTCGCCACGGTCTCCACCATGGCGGAGGCGGAAGAGACCCCCTCCACAGCGCATGCGCAGGGATGCCGTGAGCGGCCGCTGACGCTCCCGCGCATGCGCCGCACGGCAAAGTCATTTCCGCGCCAGCTGGCGGGACGCCAAAGGCCTTTCCCGCCACCCGGTGGGGCGGAAATCAGTCCGGCGCGGGCCTAGCCCCTCAAGGTGAGGGCTTGGCCCCTAAAGATGCAGAGAATTGCGCACCTTTGGGGCGGCGCGATGCCGGACTGATTTGCGCCGGTTTTGGCGCCGGTTGGCGGACATTGTGCCGTTGGAGAGAATCCCGCCTCTGGTTCGGGACACACCCATCATTGGTAACATCTTCTTTGCATCTACCCTGTCCAGTCCTGTTAGAATTTTATAAGTCTCTATGAGATCCCTCCTCATTCTTCTGAACTCCAGCGAGAACATCCCAACCAAGTCAATCTCTCCTCATATGACAGTCCCGCCATCCCTGGAATCAGTCTGGTAAACCTTCGCTGCTCTCCCTCGAGAGCAAAAACATCCTCCAAGTGTGGCCTCACCAAGGCCCTGTATAATTACAGCAACACATCCCTGCTTCTGTATTCAAAACCTCTCGCAATGAAGGCCAGCGTACCATTAGCATTAGTGAACCAGATGGGTTTTTATGAACCCTAGAGCATTATTTTGGGTCACTGCGCCACTGCCTCCACCTGCACCAACAACAGTGTTCACCTCGGGTCTCCTAAGCCAGTTGACACTACAGTCTGTGCCATACTGATCTATATGTTTGTTCCCTTTTCAGAATCCTCCCTATTACCCCCCACAACCCCCATGGGTTTTCCCTGCAATGTCCAACATGCTGAACAAACATGTCCCACCTTGTTACAATGGTAACATTTAGACTTCCAAGACTCACTTCCACCCCCGTTACCTTCCTTTCTGGTCTGAGCAGCAGATCTCAGAGTATTCCCAGATATCCATTCTTCACCTTGTCTACCCTCCGTCCTCTCAATCTCCCTTTTCCTATCGTTCTCAAAATTATGGGGGTGATAGGACAAAGGTTTACAATTATGGATTAGCTCATAATCGTCAGCCATTATTGCTGCTTGTCCAGGAATTTGCACCGTCTGGCCTTCAACTTGGGTTCTTTTTATCGCAGACAGCGAATTCTCAAACTCCTCGAAGAGACTGACCGCTCTCAGAGCCTGACAGGTAGTTTCAACTCCCAATGCTCGTACCCACCTATTAAAATTGATCTGCTCGACGCTTTCAAATTCTTTCACTTATATGAACCTGGTCCTTCACTCTGAAGGTCTGCCTCAGGCCTGTTTAATTCTTATTTGTCTCCAACTCCACCAGAATGATCAACAGCTTGTCTGAGAAAAACGGAGTATTAGAGTAGCTGCTTACATGAGATCGTGGAGAGGGTATAGGGAGATTAACAAGAACGTTCTCTCCAGCTCTGTCTTCAGGCATTAACCACTCACAGGCTGGATAGAGAGGAGGAGCCGGCATCTCCATTTGCCTGGAGGGTGCTCCAGCTGAGGTGTTTTAGAGAGTTCTACCTTTTTTAGGAAGACAGAAAACTCCAAAGAGCTTCCTTCAGCTCGGATTTCAAACTGAAACAAACTTGGAAACAATCTTGCAGAGAAAAGAGA
The DNA here is from genome assembly GCF_047496885.1 of Scyliorhinus torazame. Classification (NCBI taxonomy): domain Eukaryota; kingdom Metazoa; phylum Chordata; class Chondrichthyes; order Carcharhiniformes; family Scyliorhinidae; genus Scyliorhinus; species Scyliorhinus torazame. Next base: position 256,209,573 of record NC_092717.1, on the reverse strand, counting down.
CATGCCACAACGGCGAACACCAATCAGCATGAACTATGAGCTAAAAGCCCGGCAAAATAAACAGCTCATTGGCTGACAACCAAGTTCAACAAGATGGGTCATCACCGATGTCAGCACAACACAGAATGGATTCCTTTTTTGTTTAAATGAAAGATCAAGTCCATCTTAAAGGAAAAGGTTCATTTTTGTCCAGGTACAAAAATTATAAAAGCCAAACTAACAAAAAATAAAGGGGATACACAACGAAAACGAGTTCTTTGAGAAGGTGACTGAACAGGTAGACGAGGGTAGAGCAGTTGATGTGGTGCATATGGATTTCAGTAAAGCGTTTGATAAGGTTCCCCACGGTAGGCTATTGCAGAAAATACGGAGGCTGGGGATTGAGGGTGATTTAGAGATGTGGATCAGAAATTGGCTAGCTGAAAGAAGATAGAGGGTGGTGGTTGATGGGAAATGTTCAGAATGGAGTTCAGTTACAAGTGGCGTACCACAAAGATCTGTTCTGGGGCCGTTGCTGTTTGTCATTTTTATAGATGACCTAGAGGAGGGTGCAGAAGGGTGGGTGAGTAAATTTGCAGACGACACTAAAGTCGGTGGTGTTGTCGACAGTGCGGAAGGATGTTGCAGGTTACAGAGGGACATAGATAAGCTGCAGAGCTGGGCTGAGAGGTGGCAAACGGAGTTTAATGTAGAGAAGTGTGAGGTGATTCACTTTGGAAGGAATAACAGGAATGCGGAATATTTGGCTAATGGTAAAATTCTTGGAAGTGTGGATGAGCAGAGGGATCTCGGTGTCCATGTACATAGATCCCTGAAAGTTGCCACCCAGGTTGATAGGGTTGTGAAGAAGGCGTATGGAGTGTTGGCCTTTATTGGTAGAGGGATTGAGTTCCGGAGTCATGAGGTCATGTTGCAGCTGTACAGAACTCTGGTACGGCCGCATTTGGAGTATTGCGTACAGTTCTGGTCACCGCATTATAGGAAGGACGTGGAAGCTTTGGAACGGGTGCAGAGGAGATTTACCAGGATGTTGCCTGGTATGGAGGGAAAATCTTATGAGGAAAGGCTGATGGACTTGAGGTTGTTTTCGTTAGAGAGAAGTAGGTTAAGAGGAGACTTAATAGAGGCATACAAAATGATCAGGGGGTTAGATAGGGTGGACAGTGAGAGCCTTCTCCCGCGGATGGAAATGGCTGGCACGAGGGGACATAGCCTTAAACTGAGGGGTAATAGATATAGGACAGAGGTCAGAGGTAGTCAAGAAGGCATACGCAAAGAGTGGTGAGGCCGTGGAATGCCCTACCTGCAACAGTAGTGAACTCACCAACATTGAGGGCATTTAAAAGTTTATTGGATAAGCATATGGATGATAATGGCATAGTGTAGGTTAGGTGGCTTTTGTTTTTTTGACTTCCCATGTTGGTGCAACATCGTGGGCCGAAGGGCCTGTACTGCGCTGTATTGTTCTATGTTCTATGTTCTAAAACAAGGTTTATAAAGGGGATCCTTAGACTGTTAAAAAATAAGGGGTCGCCCATTTACGACAAACAAAAAATAAAGATCAAAGAAATGTACAGCACAGGAACAGGCCCTTCGGCCCTCCAAGCCCATGCCGACCATGCTGCCCGACTAAACTAAAATCTTCTATCCTTCCGGGGTCCGTATCCCTCTATTCCCATCCTATACATGTATTTGTCAAGATGCCCCTTAAATGTCACTATCGTCCCTGCTTCCACCACCTCCTCCGGTAGCGAGTTCCAGGCACCCACTACCCTCTGTGTAAAAAACTTGCCTCGTACATCTACTCTAAACCTTGCCTCTCTCACCTTAAACCTATATCCACTAGTAATTGACCCCTCTACCCTGGGGAAAAGCCTCTGACTATCCACTCTGTCTATGCCCCTCATAATTTATAGACTTCTATCGGGTTGCCTCTCGTCCTCCGTTGTTCCAGTGAGAACAAACCAAGTTTCTCCGACCTCTCATAGCTAATGCCCTCCATACCAGGCAACATCCTGGTAAATCTCTTCTGCACCCTCTCCAAAGCCTCCCCATTCTTCTGGTAGTGTGGCGACCAGAATTGAACACTATTTTCCAAGTGCGGCCAGTTTTTACACTCAATGCCCCGGCCAATGAAGGCAAGCATGCCGTATGCCTTCTTGACTACCTTCTCCACCTGCGTTGTCACTCTCAGTGACCTGTGGACCTGTACACCTAGATCTCTCTGACTTTCAATACTCTTGAGGGTTCTACCATTCACTGTATATTTCCCACCTGGATTAAAATTTCCAAAATGCATTACCTCACATTTGTCCGGATTAAACTCCATCTGCCATCTCTCCGCCCAAGTCTCCAATCGATCTAAATCCTGCTGTATCCTCCGACAGTCCTCATCGCTATCCGCAATTCCACCAACCTTTGTGTCGTCTGCAAACTTACTAATCAGACCAGTTACATTTTCCCTCAAATCATTTATATATACTACAAACAGCAAAGGTCCCAGCACTGATCCCTGCGGAACACCACTAGCCCTCCAATCAGAAACTCACCCTGCGACTGACCCTCTGTCTGATCGAGCCAGTTCTGTATCCCTGGGATGGGCAGGGAGTTACAATCGGATCAGCCATTGAATGGTGGAGCAGGCTACTTGCATCAGTATTCACCAAAGAGAAGGAATTGGTAGATGTTGAGTCTGGAGAAGGGGGTGTAGATAGCCTGGGTCACATTGTGATCCAAAAAGACGAGGTGTTGGGTGTCTTAAAAAATATTAAGATAGATAAGTCCCCAGGGCCTGATGGGATCTACCCCAGAATACTGAAGGAGGCTGGAGAGGAAATTGCTGAGGCCTTGACAGAAATCTTTGTATCCTCGCTGTCTTCAGGGGATGTCCCGGAGGACTGGAGAATAGCCAATGTTGTTCCTCTGTTTAAGAAGGGTAGCAAGGATAATCCCGGGAACTACAGGCCGGTGAGCCTTACTTCAGTGGTAGGGAAATTACTGGAGAGAATTCTTCGAGACAGGATCTACTCCCATTTGGAAGCAAATGGAAGTATTAGTGAGAGGCAGCACGGTTTTGTGAAGGGGAGGTCGTGTCTCACTAACTTGATAGAGTTTTTCGAGGAGGTCACTAAGATGATTGATGCAGGTAGGGCAGTAGATGTTGTCTATATGGACTTCAGTAAGGCCTTTGACAAGGTCCCTCATGGTAGACTAGTACAAAAGGTGAAGTCACACGGGATCAGGGGTGAACTGGCAAGGTGGATACAGAACTGGCTAGGCCATAGAAGGCAGAGGGTAGCAATGGAGGGATGCTTTTCCAATTGGAGGGCTGTGACCAGTGGTGTTCCACAGGGATCAGTGCTGGGACCTTTGCTCTTTGTAGTGTATATAAATGATTTGGAGGAAAATGTAAGTGGTCTGATTAGTAAGTTTGCAGACGACACAAAGGTTGGTGGAATTGCGGATAGCGATGAGGACTGTCTGAGGATACAGCAGGATTTAGATTGTCTGGAGACTTGGGCGGAGAGATGGCAGATGGAGTTTAATCCGGACAAATGTGAGGTAATGCATTTTGGAAGGGCTAATGCAGGTAGGGAATATACAGTGAATGGTAGAACCCTCAAGAGTATTGAAAGTCAAAGAGATCTAGGAGTACAGGTCCACAGGTCATTGAAAGGGGCAACACAGGTGGAGAAGGTAGTCAAGAAGGCATACGGCATGCTTGCCTTCATTGGCCGGGGCATTGAGTATAAGAATTGGCAAGTCATGTTGCAGCTGTATAGAACCTTAGTTAGGCCACACTTGGAGTATAGTGTTCAATTCTGGTCGCCACACTACCAGAAGGATGTGGAGGCTTTAGAGAGAGGGTGCAGAAGAGATTTACCAGAATGTTGCCTGGTATGGAGGGCATAAGCTATGAGGAGCGATTGAATAAACTCGGTTTGTTCTCACTGGAACGAAGGAGGTTGAGGGGCGACCTGATAGAGGTATGCAAAATTATGAGGGGCATAGACAGAGTGGATAGTCAGAGGCTTTTCCCCAGGGTAGAGGGGTCAATTACTAGGGGGCATAGGTTTAAGGTGAGAGGGGCAAGGTTTAGAGTAGATGTACGAGGCATGTTTTTTACGCAGAGGGTAGTGGGTGCCTGGAACTCACTACCGGAGGAGGTAGTGGAAGCAGGGACGATAGTGACATTTAAGGGGCATCTTGACAAATACATGAATAGGATGGGAATAGAAGGATACGGACCCAGGAAGTGTAGAAGATTGTAGTTTAGTCGGGCAGTATGGTCGGCACGGGCTTGGAGGGCCGAAGGGCCTGTTCCTGTGCTGTACATTTCTTTGTTCTTTGTTGTTCTTTGACCAAGCTGCCTCCTGCTGTTCCGTGGGCAGGATTCTCCATAACATCTATTCAACTGTTTCCCCAGGTTGTCCAGGAAACCAAATCTTCAGCAGCTGTGCCAATGTCTGTCCAGAGAGCTGCTTAGATCTTCAGTCTGAGATACAGTGTCAACGGGAAGCCTGTCAGCCTGGCTGTCATTGCCCATCTGGGAAGGTGAGTCCATTTGTTACTCCAGCGCCTACTGGACAACTGAATCTGTTGTTTTTAATGCTCTCTGGACAGGTAATTCCATTTGTTCCTTTCCTCTACCCACCTCGACAGGTGAGATTGTATTTTCCTGAAAGCCAAATTTACATATGAGTTTGTTAAGGGTCAGAACTTGTTTGATTTTTTTTAAAGTCTTAGCCATGGCAGGAGAGCTCAAAGCTATGGTTTGCTCCTCCTGCTTCATGTGGGAGTCCAGGATCACTTCCAGTGCCTGGGACCAGCATGTGTGCAGGAAGCGTGTCCAGCTGCAGCTCCTGGAAGCTCGGGTTTCAGAGGCTGGAGCGGTGGATGGGACACTGTGCAGCCTCCGCGAGTCGGAGAGCATCGTGGATAGCGGGTTTAGAGAGGTGGTCACGCTGCAGCTGAAGGGACGTGAGGAAGGAAGGGAATGGGTGACCACCAATCCAAGGGAAACAGGCAGATAGTTCAGGAGTCCCCTGGGGTCTCGCTCACAAATCGATATTACGTTCTGGAGGCTGGTTCCTCCAGGGAGTGTAGACAGAGCCAAGCTTCTGGCACCAAGAGCAGTCTGTCTATACGGGGGGGTGGGGGGGAGGGGAAGAGAACATCTGCAAGAATTCAGGGAGTTGGGGTGGCACAGTGGTTAGCACTGCTGCCTCACAGCGCCTAGCATCCGGGTTCGATCCCCGCCCCGGGTCACTGTCCATTTGGAGTTTGCACATTCTCCCTGTGTCTCACCCCCACAACTCCGGGTAGGTGGATTGGCCACATTAAAATTCCCCTTAATTGGAAAAAAAAAGAATTGGGTCCTCTAAATTTAAAAAAAAAAATAGAATTCAGGAAGTTAGGTTGTAGACTAAAAAGTAGAACCTCTCGGGTTGTAATCTCCGGATTACTCCCGTGCCACGTGCTAGTGAGTACAGAAATAGGAGAATGTGGCTCAAGAGTTGGTGCAGGAGGGAGGATTTTAGATTCCTGGATCACTGGGGCCGTTTCTGGGGAAGGTGGAACCTGTGCAAGTGGGGTGGTCTACATCTTAACCAGAGCGAGACTAACATCCTTGCTGGCGGGTTTGCTCGTGCTGTTGGGAGGAGTTTGGCAGGGGGAGGGATGCAGACTGATAGCAGAATAGGGACCCAGTGTATCACAGAAAAGCAATCAGGTCAGAGGGAATGCAGCGGTAGTAAGTTTCAAGGGAGTAAGACGAGGCTGAATGGTCTCTACTTTAATGCCAGGAGTATTACAGGTAAAACGGTTGAGTTAAGGGCACGGAATTGTGATACAGGAGCCGTCAGGGAGACATGATTGAGTGAGGGGCGGGATTGGTAGCTCAACATCCTGGGATATAGAATCTTCGGGCGAGACAGAGGAGGGGGTAAAGGAGAGGGAGGCATTGCATTGTTAGTTAAGGAGGCAATTACTGCGGTAAGGAGAGATAATATCTTGGAAGGGGCATCAAATGAAGCTTTGTGGGTAGCAGCTACGTTGCTAGGTGTTTATTATAGACCCCCAGATAGTTAGCGGGAAATTGAGGAGCAAATATGTGCACAATTCGTAAAAATAATAATAGAATCCCTACAGTGCAGAAGGAGGCCATTCAGCCCATTGAGTGTGCACCGGCCCTTGGAAAGAGCACCCTATTTAAGCCCATGCCTCCACCCTATACCAGTATCCAGTAACCTCACCTAACCTTTTGGACAATTTTTGGGGCAATTTATCTTGGTCAATCCACCTAACCTGCACATCTTTGGATTGTGGGAGGAAACCGGAGCACCCGGAGGAAACCCACGCGCACACGGGGAGAAAGTGCAAAATCCACACGCTCAGTTAACCAAGGCTGGAATTGAACCCGGGTCCCTGGAGCTGTGTGGCAGCAGTGCTAACCATTAGGCCCATGTGTTGCCCGATCGGGTAATTATATTTGGTGATTTAAATTTTCCCAACATTAATTGTGATAATCATCATGTTAAGGGCTTAGATTTAGTGGAGTTCTTAAAATGTATACAGTAGAACTTTATACCTCAATATGTGGAGGGTGCAAGAAGGCACGATGCAGTGCTGGGCCTAATTCTGGGGAATGAAACCAGATAGGTGGTTGATGTGTTGGTGGGGGAGCATTTTGGTGATAGCGACCACAACATGGTGCAATTTATGGTTGTTGTGGATAAAGAAATGGACAAGTTACAAAAAAGGTTTTGGATTTGGGGAGAAAGTGGACTTTAGTAAAATAAGGCAGGATCTGGCTAAGGTAGACTGGAAAGAGTTACTTGTGGAGAAATCTACAGAAGAGCAGTGGAGGGTGTTCAAAAAGGAAATGGGGAGGGTAAAGGCCCAACATGTTCCCTCTAGGCAGATAGGAGGGTGTCACAAGCCCAGACAACCATAGATGACCAGAGATATTCAGGATACAATGAAAAGGAAGAGAGGCTTTTAGTGAGAACATAAGAACTAGGAGCAGGAGTAGCCATCTGGCCCCTCGAGCCTGCTCCACCATTCAATGAGATCATGGTTGATCTTTTGTGGACTCAGCTCCACTTTCTGGCCCGAACACCATAACCCTTAGTCCCTTTATTCTTCAAAAAACTATCTATCTTTATCTTAAAAACATTTAATGAAGGAGCCTCTACTGCTTCACTGGGCAAGGAATTCCATAGATTCACAACCCTTTGGGTGAAGAAGTTCCTCCTAAACTCAGTCCTAAATCTACTTCCCCTTATTTTGAGGCTATGCCTCCTAGTTTTGCTTTCACCCGCCAGTGGAAACAACCTGCCCGCATCTATCTTATCTATTCCCTTCATAATCTTATATATTTCTATAAGATCCCCCCTCATCCTTCTAAATTCCAACAAGTACAGTCCCAGTCTACTCAACCTCTCCTCGTAATCCAACCCCTTCAGCTCTGGGATTAACCTAGTGAATCTCCTCTGCACACCCTCCAGTGCCAGTATGTCCTTTCTCCAGTAAGGAGACCAAAACTGAACACAATACCCCAGGTGTGGCCTCACTAACACCTTATACAATTGCAGCCGAACCTCCCTAGTCTTAAACTCCATCCCTCTAGCAATGAAGGACAAAATTCAATTTGCCTTCTTAATCACCTGTTGCACCTGTAAACCAACTTTTTGTGACTCATGCACTAGCACACCCAGGTCTCTCTGCACAGCAGCATGTTTTAATATTTTATCATTTAAATAATAATCCCTTTTGCTGTTATTAGCGAATCCAAATCCCTCTGCAGACTTCCAGTACCTCTGCACTTTTTGCTTTACCACTTATCTTAGTGTCGTCTGCAAACTTGGACACATTGCCCTTGGTCCCCAACTCCAAATCATCTATGTAAATTTTTCAATGTTTTAGCATCAACTACTTCTTCTGAACTCCAGCGAGAACAATCCTAACCTAGTCAATTTCTCCTCATATGACAGTCCTGCCATCCCTGGAATCAGTCTGGTAAACCTTTGCTGCACTCCCTCGAGAGCAAGAACATCCTTCCTCAGAGAAGGAGACCAAAACTGCCCACAATACTCCAGGTGTGACCTCACCAAGGCCCCGTACAATTGCAGCAACACATCCTGCTGCTATACTTGAAACCTCCCGCAATGATGGCCAACATACCATTAGCTGTCCTTCTTGAATAAGCTAGTTACTCCCTGAAAAGAATAATCACGCTAGCGAGGGACCATATTTACATTTGCTAGGAACCTTGGGGTGGATTCTCCGTTTGGGTGACTGAGTCCCCATGCCGGCGTGTAAATGGTGGTGTTTTACGCCAGGAAAATTGGCGTAAAACAGGCACCGATTCCCCGTTTTACTGGGGTCTAGCAGGACCGCAGCGTAGAGCTCCCAGTTCTAGCTGCCGATTCGGCCTGGTGCATTTCCGGGTCCATGGCGGCCTGCAGCCACTGCACCATGCTTCATGGTGGATGCAGCCCGCGGACCCGGCCCGCAAAAATAGCCCTCCCTTCGGCTGCTCGCACGTCCCGGAACGCCCCCCATAATGCCCCCAGCCCCGAATGAAGCCCTCCCTGCCTACGGATCGGCCCTCCCCGACTGTGGCGCTGCTGGACTGAGTCTGCTGCCATCACGCTGAGTTCCCGACGGATGAGACCACAGCTGCCCCACGCCGTCGGGAACTCAGCAGGTCGGGGACGGAGCATCACGGGTCGGGCGTCAGGCAATGGCCTGAGGCCGTGGATACAGCGTGCAGCGGACTCCTAGAAATCGGCAAACGCGATTTCGGCAGCGGCGAATTCAGTCCCTTGTTTCGTACTTAACTCTTGTATTGTGATTGTACTAATTGTACTAATCTACACATCGTTTTATTTATTTATTTATTTTTAGTCCCAACTAAGCTTCAAGCAATGAATCAATTATTTAATCACTGGGCGGGATTCTCTGGTTCCCCAGCCTTGTGTTTCCTGACGGCGTGCCGTTTGCAGGTGGCCAGATTCTATACTCCTGCCACATACCAATGGGGTTTCCCATTGTAACCACCCAACGTCGCCGGACCCCCACGGGGGTGGGTGTGCTGCCGGCAGCTTTTTGGTTTTTGGTAAAACAAGATTTTTTATGATAAAATAATAATAATAATCTTTATTGTCACAAGTAGGCAATTGTATTACATTAACGCTGCAATGAAGTTACTGTGAAAATCCCCTAGTCGCCACACTCCGGCGCCTGTTTGGGTACACAGAGGGAGAATTCAGAATGTCCAATTCACCTAACAAGCACATCTTTTGGGACTTGTGGTAGGAAACCGGAGCACCCGGAGGAAAGCCACGCAGACACGGGGAGGATGTGCAGATTCCGCACAGACAGTGACCCAAGCCGGGAATCGAACTTGGGACCCTGGAGCTACCCACTGTGCTACCGTAACCCTTAAATTGCCAAATGTTTATAATCCACTATTTCTAAAATCCTGCATTCGTCACACTGTTCACAGGGAATTATTTTTCTCCATCAAAACCTGTCATCATCTTGAGGTTACCTACCAACCTTCTGAGGAGCTGTCCTAACCTTTACAATCTGTCATCATATCTGTCATCCCTCATCCCTGGTAGCATCTCTGTAAACGTCCTCTGTACCTTCAGACCATAACCTTCCCTAAGTGGGGATAACGATGGTTTACTACTACTACTTTTTCTTGAGCAATTAAAAATTGGCGATAAATACTGGCCTTTCCCACATTCCATAAATGAATGAATAATTGCCCAGAATACTTCAGCTGTGCCCCAGCCAGACATTTACACAGTTATATCCCGATCTCTTGCTTTACTTTGTTCCTCTATATATAAACAAAAGTAGCTCTTGCTTTTTTTAACCACCTTGTAAACTTGACTTGGAGGATTTGTTTATATGGGGCTGGTTTAGCACAGTGGGCTAAACCGCTGGCTTGTAATGCAGAGCAAGGCCAGCAGCGCGGGTTCAATTCCCATGCCGGCCTCCCTGAACAGGCGCCGGAATGTGGCGACTCGGGGCATTTCATGGTAACTTCATTGAAGCCGACTTGTGACAATAAATGATTATTATTTTATTATGAACATCAAGGCCTCCCTGCTGATCCACACAAATCGTGATATTTATAATATATTGTCCTTCTGGATTAGTCACCCCCAGTGAATCACCTCCTTGTCATTATTGTTGACCAGGTTCTGCAGGATGAGGTTTGTGTGCTGCCTGAGGAATGTCGATGTTCCTTACTCAACTCATCAATCCCGTGGATCACCAACTTTTCAAATGAGGATTGGCACAGGGATTACGCAGCTGGAGCAATGATCCATCACAACTGCAATACGTGGTGAGTATGGTCAGTCTTATTGGCTCAGGGATGGTAACTGAGAATGGAGACTGAGAGATCAAGCCCCAAAAACCCATTTCATATTGTGTCTGATGCTGGACCAATGAAAGGACCAGTCATCAAATCCAACTAACGATAGAATTAAAAATCACTAGGTGCACAGCTGCTGCTGTCAGTTTAACATCAGTCACGGGCAGGCTTCTCCAAACAATTATTCAGGATAGGGTTAGTAGTCACATGGGAAAATGTGGCTTGATTAGGAAGCGGCAGAATGGATTCCTAATGGGGAAACTGTGTAACTAACTTGCTGTAGGAAGTTGAAAGGGTCGATGGGGGTAATGTTGTTGATGTGATGGACTTTCAGAATGCGTTCTGTACTTTGATGTCTGTGTGCCACATAACAGACTTGAGCCACATGAACACAAAATGGGCTGAATAATAATGAGGCAGAGAAAAGGTCAACGGCTGGAGGAAGGTTTGTAGTGAAGTTTCCCAGGGGTCAGTTTTGGGACTCTTGCTTTTCCTGATATATAAAAATAATCCAGATCGTAGAATGCAGGGACAATTTCAAAATTTGAGGCAAGCACAAAACTTATAAATATTGTAAATTGTGAATGAAGGTGACAGCTGGAAGTTCGAAAGGACACAATTTGGTGGAGTAGGCAGAGAGGGTGGCAAATAAGGTTCAATGTGGAGAAGTGTCAGATGATGCATTTTGGAAGGAAGAACATGGAGAGACAAATATAAAATAAGTAAAAATATAAAATAAGGGGTAAAATTCTTAAAGGGGAGCAGGAACAGAGGGAGCTGGGTGTATCTGTGCACAGATCATTGAAGGGGCAGAACAGTTGGAGAGAACAGTTAACGAAGCACTGGGCTTTATTAATGGGGAACAGTCTTACAAAATAGACAATATCCCCCAATTCTTGCTGAGTTTAATGTTTGGAGAATTTTCTTTGCAGTGTCTGTCGGAGGGGAGTTTTCCATTGTTCAGAATCCGATTGTGAAGGTAAGAGCAATTCACACCAAGTCCACATTGCAGACAAAGATAACAAAGTGAGAACATTCCAGACTCTCATCACCTCCCACCCCCCACTCTCAGTAACCCCCATCTGAAACTCAGTAAACCCCACACCCCCACTCAGCAGCTCCCACCCCCCACTCTCAGTAACCTATCTGAAACTCAGTAAACCCCACACCCCCACTCAGCAGCTCCCACCCCCCACTCTCAGTAACCTATCTGAAACTCTGTAAACCCCAGACCCCCACTCAGCAGCTCCCACCCCCACTCTCAGTAACCCCCATCTGAGACTCTCCGTAAACCCCACACCCCCACCCAGCAGCTCCCGCCCCCCACTCTCAGTAACCCCCATCTGAGACTCTCCGTAAACCCCACACCCCCACTCAGCACCTCCCACCCCCCACTCTCAGTAACCCCCATCTGAAACTCAGTAAACCCCAGACCCCCACTCAGCAGCTCCCACCCCCACTCTCAGTAACCCCCATATGAAACTCAGTAAACCCCAGACCCCCACTCAGCAGCTCCCACCCCCACTCTCAGTAACCCCCATCTGAGACTCTCCGTAAACCCCACACCCCCACTCAGTAGCTCTCGCCCTTCACTCTGTGACCACCACCCAACTCCCAGTGACTCCCATCCCTGTCGCTCTCATAACCCCCAACCCCGCCCTTAATAAGCCCCAAGTACATCTCAGTAACTCCTTGGGTTTGGGGATAGCATTTGGGAGTAACTTGTGTCAATGAATTGCATCTTTCTGGGCCATCCCTCAGTGTCGAGGGTGATTTGCTTCCACTCCAGGGAGATGGGTTCTGCGATGGTGAATAGTCCAATCTTGGGTCTGCTGACTCTGCCACAGGCTCGGAAAGTGGTGTTTGATGAGGTGGGTGGGATGCTCTTGATTCTGGGCTCTCCTTCCGCTGTTTACACTTGACCACCTCATGCTCCACCCTGTTACGCTCGAGGTGATTGGTGCTTTTGTGGATGCTTATTCTCCAGTTTGTGCGTTCTACGGCAATTGATTCCCACATGTCAAGAAAGCAGACGGAATGCTTGCTTTCATTGGACGGGGCATCGAGTATAGAAACTGGCAAATCATGCTGCAGTTGTATAGAACCTTGGTAAGGCCACACTTGGAATATTGCGCACAATTCTGGTCACCACACTACCAGAAGGATGCGGATAGCGATGAAGACTGTCAGAGGATACAGCAGGATTTAGATTGTTTGGAGACTTGGGCGGAGAGATGGCAAATGGAGTTTAATCCAGACAAATGTGAGGTAATGCATTTTGGAAGGTCTAATACAGGTAGGGAATATACAGTGAATGGTAGAACCCTCAAGAGTATTGAAAGTCAAAGAGATCTAGGAGTACAGGTCCACAGGTCACTGAAAGGGGCAACACAGGTGGAGAAGGTAGTCAAGAAGGCATACGGCATGCTTGCCTTCATTGGCCGGGGCATTGAGTATAAGAATTGGCAAGTCATGTTGCAGCTGTATAGACCCTTAGTTAGGCCACACTTGGAGTATAGTGTTCAATTCTGGTCGCCACACTACCAGAAGGATGTGGAGGCTCTAGAGAGGGTGCAGAAGAGATTTACCAGAATGTTGCCTGGTATGGAGGGCATTAGCTGTGAGGAGCGGTTGAATAAACTCGGTTTGTTCTCACTGGAACGAAGGAGGTTGAGGGGCGACCTGATAGAGGTCTACAAAATTATGAGGGGCATAGACAGAGTGGATAGTCAGAGGCTTTTCCCCAGGGTAGAGGGGTCAATTACTAGGGGGCACAGGTTTAAGGTGAGAGGGGCAAGGTTTAGAGTAGATGTACGAGGCAAGTTTTTTACACAGAGGGTAGTGGGTGCCTGGAACTCGCTACCGGAGGAGGTGGTAGAAGCAGGGACGATAGTGACATTTAAGGGGCATCTTGACAAATACATGAATAGGATGGGAATAGAGGGATACGGACCCAGGAAGTGTAGAAGATTGTAGTTTAGTCGGGCAGCATGGTCGGCACGGGCTTGGAGGGCCGAAGGGCCTGTTCCTGTGCTGTACATTTCTTTGTTCTTTGATGTGGAGGCTTTGGAGAGGGTGCAGAGGAGGTTTACCAGGATGTTGTCTGGTCTGGAGGGTGTTAGCTACGTGGAGAGGCTGAATAGACCCGGACTGTTTTCACTAAAAAGACGGACATTGAGGGGTGACCTGATAGAGGTCTACAAGATTATGAGGGGCATGGATTGAGTGGATGGGCAGGCACTCTTTCCCAGGGTGGAGGGATCAGTCACCAGGGGGCACAGGTTTAAGGTCCATGGGGCAAAGTTTAGAGGAGATGTGCGAGGCAGGTTTTTTACACAGAGGGTGGTGAGTGCCTGGAACGTGTTGCCAGGGGAGGCTGTGGAAGCAGATACATTAACGGCGTTCAATAGGCATCTTGACAAACATATGGCTAGGATGGGAATGGAGGGATACGGCACAAGGAAATGCTGAGGGTTTTGGCCAAGGTTGGTATCATGACCGGTACAGGCTTGGAGGGCCGAAGGGCCTGTTCCTCTGCTGTGTTGTTCTTTGTTCATTGTGTCGATGGGGATTTAGCATTTATTTAGAAAGGCTTTCAGAGTGTTCTTGTAGCGTTTCTTCTGTCTTCCTAGTGATCACTTGGCATTGCGGAGCTCGGAGTAGAGCACTTGTTTTGGGAGACTTGTGTCGGACCATGTGGCCCCACTCATCGCAGCTGGCCGAGAGTGACCAGTGCCTCGATACTGGGGATATTGGTCTGGGAGAGGACGCTCACATTGGTACGTCCATTCTGCCGGTGGATTTGCAGGATTTTGCAGAGGCAACGTTGGTGATGTCCCTGCAGGGAATTGAGGTGTCGACTGTACATTGTCCATGTTTCTGATAGATAGAGGAGGGTGGGGACCATGGCTGCTCTGTAGGCCATGAGCTTGGTGCTGGATTTGAGGTCTCAGTCTTCGAACACTCTCTTCCTCAGGAGTATGGAGACTGCATTGGCGCATTGGAGTCGAAGCTGGATTTCGGCGTTAATATCTGCTCGCACCAAGAAGAGGCTCCTGAGGTGTGGGAAATGATTCATTTTGTCCAAGGGCTCACGGTAGATCTTGATGGTCGCGGGGCAGTTTTGTGCGGCAGGAGTGGGCTGGTAGAGAACTTGTGTTTTACGGGTGTTTAATCTGAGGCCCATTCTCTCCCATCCCTCAGTGAATGCGTCGACAATGGTTTGTAGCTCAGCCTCTGAATGTGCGCATCCACAGGCGTCTGCGTTCTGCAGCTCGGTGAGCGAGGCTGGGTCTTGGTTCTGACCTGGAGGAGTCGCAGGTTGAACAGTTTCCCGCTTGTCCGGTAGGTTAGCTCTGCTCCAGCGGGAGCTTCAGGGTGACGGGGTGCTGTTGCTGCGACGAAGATGAAGAAGAGCTTTGGTCTGATGATGCAGTCCTGTTTGACCCCAGCTTGTACACGTATTGGGTCTGTGGTGGTTCCATTGGTGAAGATCACGGCTTGCATGTCATCAGGGAGCAGGTGGAGAATGGTGATGAATTTCCGCAGGCAGCCAGATTTGAAGAGGATGTTCCACAATCCCTCATGGTTGACAGAGTTGAAGGCCTTTGCGAGATCGAAGAAGGCCATGGACAGAGGTTGGTGCTGCTCCCGGCACTCTTCCTGGATTTGTCCCGCGTTGAAGATCATGTCCACTGAGCCTCTTGATAGGTGGAAGCCCCACTGAGTCTCAGGGAGGAGCTCTTCAGCCACTGGGAGGAGGCGGGTGACGAGGATTCTCGCGATGACCTTTCCCGTGACAGAGACCCCTCTGTAATTTCCACAGTCAGGCCTGTCTCCTTTCTTGAAGATGGTCACAATCAACACATCGCTGAGATCTCCCGGCATGTCCCTTCCTTCCAGCGAAGGCTGATGAGGTTGTGGATTCTTGTCTGAGTGCATCTCCGCCACATTTCAGTCTTTCTGCGGGGATTCCATCGACACCAGAGGCATTGTTGTTGTGGCCTTTTCGACTACGCGAGCTGGAGTTGCGCTGAGATGGTGGCGGGTAGCATGTTATGGGATGGTGTCGAGGACGCTTGTATCGAGGGTTGTGTCTTGGTAGAGGACGTCCTCGAAGTGCTCTCTCCAGCGGCGTTGACTGCCTCTCCGCCTGTGGCTCTCAGTGAGGTCAGTCCCTGTAGTTGGACCACAGATGGTTTTAGAATCAAAGAACAAAGAACAAAGAAAAGTACAGCACAGGAACAGGCCCTTCGGCCCTCCAAGCCCGTGCCGACCATGCTGCCCGACTAAACTACAATCTTCTACACTTCCTGGGTCCGTATCCCTCTATTCCCATCCTATTCATGTATTTGTCAAGATGCCCCTTAAATGTCACTATCGTCCCTGCTTCCACCACCTCCTCCGGTAGCGAGTTCCAGGCACCCACTACCCTCTGCGTAAAAAACTTGCCTCGTACATCTACTCTAAACTTTGCCCCTCTCACCTTAAACCTATGCCCCCTAGTAATTGACCCCTCTACCCTGGGGAAAAGCCTCTGACTATCCACTCTGTCTATGCCCCTCATAATTTTGTATACCTCTATCAGGTCGCCCCTCAACCTCCTTTGTTCCAGTGAGAACAAACCGAGTTTATTCAACCGCTCCTCATAGCTAATGCCCTCCATACCAGGCAACATTCTGGTAAATCTCTTCTGCACCCTCTCTAAAGCCTCCACATCCTTCTGGTAGTGTGGCGACCAGAATTGAACACTATACTCCAAGTGTGGCCTAACTAAAGTTCTATACAGCTGCAACATGACTTGCCAATTCTATTTACATGGGTAAGATGGGTATAGAGGGTTATGGGCCAAGTGCGGGCAGCTGGGACTAGCTTAATGGTAAAAACTGGGCGGCATGGACTGGTTGGGCCGAAGGGCCTGTTTCCATGCTGTAAACCTCTATGATTCTATGATTCTAATTCTTATACTCAATGCCCCGGCCAATGAAGGCAAGCATGCCGTATGCCTTCTTGACTACCTTCTCCACCTGTGTTGCCCCTTTCAGTGACCTGTGGACCTGTACTCCTAGATCTCTTTGACTTTCAATACTCTTGAGGGTTCTACCATTCACTGTATATTCCCAACCTGCACTAGACCTTCCAAAATGCATTACCTCACATTTGTCTGGATTAAACTCCATCTGCCATCTCTCCGCCCAAGTCTCCAAACAATCTAAATCCTGCTGTATCCTCTGACAGTCTTCATCACTATCTGCAATTCCACCTACCTTTGTGTCGTCTGCAAACTTACTAATCAGACCAGTCACATTTTCCTCCAAATCATTTATATATACTACAAACAGCAAAGGTCACAGCACTGATCCCTGCGGAACACCACTGGTCACAGCCCTCCAATTAGAAAAGCATCCTTCCATTGCTACTCTCTGCCTTCTTTGACCTAGCCAGTTCTGTATCCACCTTGCCAGCTCACCCCTGATCCCGTGTGACTTCATCTTTTGTACTAGTCTACCATGAGGGACCTTGTCAAAGGCCTTACTGAAGTCCATATAGACAACATCCACTGCCCTACCTGCATCAATCATCTTAGTGACCTCCTCGAAAAACTCTATCAAGTTCGTGAGACACGACCTCCCCTTCACAAAACCATGCTGCCTCTCACTAATACGTCCATTTGCTTCCAAATGGGAGTAGATCCTGTCTCGAAGAATTCTCTCCAGTAATTTCCCTACCACTGAAGTAAGGCTCACTGGCCTGTAGTTCCCTGGATTATCCTTGCTACCCTTCTTAAACAGAGGAACAACATTGGCTATTCTCCAATAGAATCTCATAGAATCCCCACAGTGCAGAAGGAGGCCATTCGGCCCATCGAATTACCACTGACCCTTGGAAAAAGCACCTTTCTTAAGCCCACGCCCCCACCCTAACCCTGTAACCCAGTAACCCCACCTAACCTTTTTGGACACTAAGGGCAATTTATCATGGCCAATCCAACTAACCTGCACGTCTTTGGACTGTGGGAGGAAACCGGAGCACCCGGAGGAAACCCACGCAGACACGGGGAGGATGTGCAGACTCCGCACAGACAGTGACCCAAGCCGGGAGTCGAACCTGGGATCCTGGTGCTGTGAAGCAACAGTGCTAACCACTGTGTCAGCCAGTGTTTTAATTGCGCTGAAGAAGCCTCTCACATCAGGTTGTCGGTGAGTTGCTGAGTCTCCTGTCTTCCACCCAACGTCTGTTCTTTCAGCCGTGTGTTCTTTGTTGCTCCTCGGTCTTTAGTTGCCTGTCAGCTTGTTTCCTCTCGCTTGAGTTTTGAGCTGCCAGTTCCGGATGCCTTGTGCTTGTGGTCAAAGAGACCCTGGACCTCCTGATCGTTCTCATTGAACCAATCTTGGTGTTTCCTGGTCGAGAGGCCGAGCATCTCCTCGCAGCTGCTGACTATGGTGGAGCGGGCGCTGTGGGTGTTCTGCGGCTCTGGCTCATTCTCGTCGCCAGGTTAGGTGTGAGGCACTGACTGAGCAGCTCTTTCTTCTCAGGCTCTCTGAGTCCAGCAACATTGAGTCTCTGCAGGCAAGGTTTCTTCTGCCTGCGTTGGTTTGAGGCCAGGGTGATGGAGATGGTGGAGTGGGTTAGTCGGTGGTCAGTCCAATCGTCGTCCGCTCCGGTCGAGGCGTGGGTTATGTGGACATCTTTGCGGTCCCTTGCCTGGACGATGACATAAGCTATTAGGTACCAGTGCTGGAAGCGGGTGAAGTATGCGATATATAGTATACAATATATCGTGCTACAACTGTAGAGAAGATGTGGAGAAGGATCAGTTCAGTCCATATCACAGTGGGCTAAACAGCTGGCTTGTGATGCAGAACAAGGCAGCAGCACGGTTCAATTCCCATACCAGCCTCCCCGAACAGGCGCCGGAATGTGGCGACTAGGGGCTTTTCACAGTAACTTCATTGAAGCCTACTTGTGACAATAAGCAATTATTATTATTATCATCAGTTCGGACCCTAAGAGGGTCATTTAGGAGGCTGGTACAGTGGGGAAGAAGCTGTTTTTGAGTGTGTTCGTGCGTGTTCTCAGACTTTTGTATCTCCTGCCCGATGGAAGAAGTTGGAAGAGTGAGTAAGCTGGGTGGGAGGGGTCTTTGATTATGCTGCCCACTTTCCCCAGGCAGCGGGAGGTGTAGATGGAGTCAATGGACGGGAGGCAGGTTTGTGTGATGGACTGGGCGGTGTTCACGACTCTCTGAAGTTTCTTGCGGTCCTGGGCCGAGCAGTTGCCATACCAGGCTGTGATGCAGCCCGATAGGATGCTTTCTATGGTGCATCTGTAAAAGTTGGTAAGAGTCAATGTGGACATGCCGAATTTCCTTAGTTTCCTGAGGCAGTATAGGCTCTGTTGTGCTTTCTTGGTCACAGCATCGACATGAGTAATATCTTTATCGTCACAAGCAGGCTGACACTAACACTGCAATGAAGTTACTGTGAAAAGCCCCTAGTTGCCACATTCCGGCGCCTGTTTAGGTTCACAGAGGGAGGATTCAGAGGGCTGGATTCTCCGATTCTGAGACGAAGTGCTGACGCCGGCGTGGGAACGATGGCCTTTTACAACCAAACAAGTGGCGTAAAAGAGCCACCGATCTTCCGTTTGGTGGGGACTAGCAGGAATGCAGCCTCGCGCACCCGGCTCTCGCGGCTGTGAGTCCACCACTGCGGTGGTGGTGGACTCAGTCCGCAGCCACCACGGCAAGTTCCTGAAAATAAATACCACACGCGACCGACGCCGTTGGGAACTCGGCCCATCGGCGGCGAAGCAGCGATTCTCCACCCCCGTGGCAAACGCAATTTCGGCACGGGGCTGCGGAGATGCCAGCCCATCACCTCCAGCATTCCAGAATCCATTGATCATAGAAACATAGTAAATAGAAGTAGGAGGAGGCCATTCAGCCCCTCGAGCCTGCTCCCCCATTCATTACGATCATGGCTGATCATCAAGTTCAATACCCTGATCCCGCCTCCCCCCCCATATCCCTTGACCGGCGTCGCTCCGCCGATCCTCCGGGCCCCATGGAGAATCACGCCGCGCAGCTGGGGGGCCATTGACCGAGGCCCTCCCAGTGATACCGACTGGCCGATTTCCCGATGGTGTGTATGGCCAGTTGTGACTCTCGCGGGTTGGCTATGGACTCAGTCTGCGGCTGCCCGGGTGGGGGGGGGGGGTCCAGCACCAGGGGGGGAAGAGGTGCTGGGACAGCGAGTGGGCTAGTCCGAAGCAGCGCCGCTCGGCTGATCGGGGGGCACCTTGTTTCTTGGTCTTGGTCCGCGGTCCGAGCCTGTCATGACGCTCGGAGCGGCCGCTGGGGAGCGTACTCAGAAGCGGAAGTGCGGGGGGCTGAATCTGCAGCCAAAGCTGAGTGAAGCTCTCCGAATGCCTCCTAACCCCCTGCAGGTAAGTGAATAGCTCTTTATTTTTTGCAGGAAACTGGGGAGTGAAACGCCAGCGTTTTTACGCCGGTGTTGGGGAATCCAGCCCGATGTATCTCTTGATCAACCTCTCGAAGCACTACATAATGTTACATGTCCGGACCACCGGATAATAGTCATTGAGGCACGTTGCCTGGTTCTTCTTTGGCACCGGTATGATGGTGGTATTCTTGAAGCAGGTGGGGACCTCGGAGTGGAGTAGGGACAGGTTAAAGATGTGTGGTAGTATGTATTGGGGGTCATGTGGGACTGGAAGCCCTAATGTCATTGGCTGACAGATTCCGGGTCCTGGTTGGCCGTTGACCTCAAGCTCCGCCCTGAAGGCGGAGTATAAGAAGCCGGTGCCTTCCCCCGCAGGCCAGTTTACTATCGAGCTGCGGGGGAACAGACACGCTTAATAAAGCCTCATCGACTTCACTCTATTCGTCTCATGGAGTCTTTGTGCGCTACAATTTATTAAGCGTGCCTAAAAAGGACTATGGAGCTCAGGATCATTCCAGAATGCCTGAGGATCAGCCCCCACGCAGTGAACGCGGCAGCAGCCTTCAAACACTGGCAGACTTGCTTCGAGGCCGACCTCAGAACGACCACCGGCCGAGTCTCAGACGAACAAAAACTGCAGGTCCTGCACTCGAGGGTGAGCACGGAGATTTTCACCCTCATTGAAGACACCGACAATTTCCAGACAGCGTTCGCAGCACTGAGAAGTCTCTACGTTCGCCCAGTTAACCAAATCTACGCTCGCTACCAGCTCGCGACGAGACGGCAAGCTCCCGGAGAATCGATGGACGAGTTCTACGCCGCGCTGCTGATTTTGGGACGAGCCTGCAGCTGCCCGTCGGTGAACGCAAACGAACACACGGACATGTTAATGCGCGATGCTTTTGTGGCAGGTATACAATCCTCCCAAATCCGCCAAAGACTTCTAGAAAAAGAGTCACTAGGACTCTCAGAGGCACGGGCCTTAGCAGCCTCCCTAGACGTGGCCGCGCATAATACCCGCGCCTACGGCCCCGACTGCGTGGCAGGCCATTGGGCCCCGTACGTACCCGTCGTGGCAAACCCCCTACCCCCCCCCCGGACACCCCACAGGCTTGCGCGGTCCAAATGCCGAGTCGCACCGGGGGCGCCCGCTGTTATTTCTGCGGCCAGGCGAAACACCCTCGACAGCACTGTCCGGCCCGCGCAGCCATCTGCAAAAGCTGCGGGGAAAAGGGCCATTATGCGGTGGTGTGCCGGTCCCGCGTGGTCGCCGCCGTCCCGGGAGCACAGGGAGCCCTGCAAGTAGTCTATGCGCCCCAACCCCCCCAGCACGCCATGTACGACCCGCAGGCGCAGCCGTTCTGGGTCCCGACCACCGCGGTCCCGGGAGAACTGGGAGCCCTGCACGCCGCCTACGCTCCCCAACCCCCCTCCCCGCAGCCCGGCGCTACCGCTTTGGGTCCCGGCCAACACTCCCCACGGAGAGGAGGGAGATTTTTGCGTCCCTAACGCCACCCTAACCCCCGTCCCGCGCCCCACGCCTGACCCGCCGGCGCCGCCGACTTGGACCCCGACCAACGCTGTCCCCGGTGAGGGAGCTCCTCGTGGTCCTTGCGCTCGCAGCCCCATGCCTGACCCGCCGGCGCCGCCGACTTGGGCCCCGACCACCGCTGTCCACGGTGAGGGAGCTCCGCGCGGTCCTAGCGCTCGCGGTCCTAGCACTCCCCAGCCCCCCCAGCACACCATGTGCGACCCGCAGACGCCGCCATTTTGGGTCCCGACCACCACGAGGGGAGGAGGGGCGCCGCCATCTTGGACCGCCCCAGACCTGTACGACGCATGGGGGCGGCCATTTTGTCCACCCCCGCCGCCATCTTGTGACCCCCCAGCCACGTGCGATGTATGGGGGTGGCCATTTTGTTCATACCCGACGCCACCTTGGACGGCAACAATGGACCCCACCCCACTACTACAACCACGGCTCGCTTCGATTACGCTCGATCAGGCTCAACCCCGGACACTCCAGACGACGACGACAACGGTCCTAATTAACGGCCACGAGACGCCATGCCTAGTCGACTCCGGGAGCACGGAAAGCTTTATACACCCCGACACGGTAAGACGCTGTTCCTTGACCACCTATCCCAGCGCACAAAAGATTTGCCTAGCGGCAGGATCCCACTCTGTACAGATCCAGGGATTCTGCATAGTTACCCTAACGGTGCAGGGGAGGGAGTTCAAATACTACAAACTTAACGTCCTTCCCCAACTCTGTGCCCCCACCTTGCTGGGATTAGATTTCCAATGTAATCTACAGAGCTTTACGTTCAAATTTGGCGGCCCCATACCCCCACTCACTATCTGCGGCCTCGCAACCCTCAAAGTGCAACCCCCGTCCTTGTTTGCGAACCTCACCCCGGATTGCAAACCCGTCGCCACTAGGAGCAGACGGTACAGCGCCCAGGACCGGACCTTCATTCGGTCCAAAGTCCAGCGGCTACTAAAGGAGGGCATAATCCAGGCCAGCAATAGTCCCTGGAGAGCGCAGGTGGTAGTAGTGAAGACAGGGGAGAAACAAAGGATGGTCATTGACTATAGCCAGACCATCAACAGGTACACACAACTAGACGCGTACCCTCTCCCCCGCATATCCGACATGGTCAATCGGATTGCCCAATATAAAGTCTTCTCCACCGTGGACCTCAAGTCCGCCTACCATCAGCTCCCCATCCGCCCAAGTGACCGCAAGTACACAGCCTTCGAGGCAGACGGGCGATTATTCCATTTCCTACGGGTCCCTTTTGGCGTCACAAACGGGGTCTCGTCTTCCAACGGGAGATGGACCGAATGGTTGATCAACATGGGTTGCGGGCCACGTTCCCGTATCTCGACAATGTAACCATCTGCGGCCACGATCAGCAGGACCACGACTCCAACCTCCAAAAATTCCTCCAGACTGCCAAAGCCTTGAACCTCACGTACAACGAGGACAAGTGCGTTTTTAGCACCAATCGGCTAGCCATTCTGGGCTACGTAGTGCGCAATGGGATAATAGGCCCCGACCCCGAACGTATGCGCGCACTCATGGAATTTCCCCTCCCGCACTGCCCAAAAGCCCTGAAACGCTGCCTGGGGTTCTTTTCGTACTACGCCCAGTGGGTCCCCCAGTACGCAGACAAGGCCCGCCCCCTAATACAGACCACGACCTTCCCCCTGTCGACAGAGGCTTGCCAGGCCTTCAGCTGCATCAAAGCGGATATCGCAAAGGCCACGATGCGCGCCATCGACGAGTCCCTCCCCTTCCAGGTCGAGAGCGACGCCTCCGACGTAGCTCTAGCGGCCACCCTTAACCAAGCGGGCAGGCCCGTGGCCTTTTTCTCCCGGACCCTCCACGCCTCAGAAATCCGCCACTCCTCAGTGGAAAAGGAAGCCCAAGCCATAGTGGAAGCTGTGCGACATTGGAGGCATTACCTAGCTGGCAGGAGATTCACTCTCCTCACGGACCAACGGTCGGTAGCCTTCATGTTCGATAATGCACAGCGGGGCAAAATCAAAAACGACAAGATCTTAAGGTGGTGGATCGAGCTCTCCACCTTCAACTACGAGATCTTGTATCGTCCCGGAAAGCTGAACGAGCCGTGCGATGCCCTATCCCGCGGCACATGTGCCAACGCACAAATTAACCACCTCCAAACCCTCCACGAGGACCTCTGCCACCCGGGGGTCACTCGGTTTTACCACTACATCAAGTCCCGAAATCTCCCATACTCCTTAGAGGAGGTCCGTACATTCACGAGGGACTGCCACATCTGCGCGGAATGCAAGCCGCATTTTTTCAGGCCAGATGGAGCGCACCTGATTAAGGCTTCCCGCCCCTTCGAGCGCCTCAGTCTCGATTTCAAAGGGCCCCTCCCCTCCATCGACCGCAACGCATATTTTCTTAACGTAGTGGACGAATACTCCCGCTTCCCATTCGCCATCCCCTGCTCTGACATGACCGCAGCCACAGTCATTAAAGCCCTGAACACTATCTTCACACTGTTCGGTTGCCCCGCATACGTCCACAGCGACGGGGGGTCCTCCTTCATGAGTGACGAGCTGCGCCAGTTCCTGCTCAGTAAGGGCATAGCCTCAAGCAGGACGACCAGCTACAACCCCCGGGGGAACGGGCAAGTAGAGAGGGAGAACGGCACGGTCTGGAAGACCGTCCTACTGGCCCTACGGTCCAGGGACCTCCCAGTTTCAAGGTGGCAGGAGGTCCTCCCGGACGCTCTCCACTCCATCCGGTCGTTATTATGTACGAGCACTAATCAAACGCCGCATGAGCATCTCCTTGTCTTCCCTAGGAGGTCCTCCTCTGGAACGTCGCTGCCGACCTGGCTGGCGGCCCCAGGACCCATCCTGCTCCGAAAGCATGTGCGGGCACATAAGGCGGACCCGTTGGTCGAAAGGGTTCACCTCCTCCACGCGAACCCCCAGTACGCCTACGTGGAGTACCCCGACGGCCGACAGGACACGGTCTCCCTGTGGGATCTGGCACCCGCCAGCAACATGCACACCCCCCCCGACACCATCAACCCAACCCCCCCCCCTTCCTGCCACCGCTGCACCCCGCGACCGCCCCCTTCCCAGGAGGATCGGTCCCCCTCCCCTTTGCACCGACAGCTGAAACCGTACGGCTCCTGGAGGCGACAACACTGGTACAAGCACCACCACCACCGCCGGGGCCGAGGCGATCGACACGGACGACCAGACCGCCCGACCGACTCGTGGCGTCGATGTAAAACAAATATGGACTGTTCACAAGAACATTTTGCTTTCTTCCTATACCCTCTGTAAATAATTGCAACAGGACGAAATTGTCCAATACTGTATTGCCATGTGAATGTTTTGTCCTCCCAGGACCAGCCCTGTAAACCCTTACCACCATACGAAGCATCACCCCGCCGGGTTCATTTTTGACAAGGGGTGAATGTGGTAGTATGTATTGGGGGTCTTGTGGGACTGGAAGCCCTAATGTCATTGGCTGACAGATCCCGGGTCCTGGTTGGCCGTTGACCTCAGGCTCCGCCCTGAAGGCGGAGTATAAGAAGCCGGAGTCTTCCCCCGCAGGCCAGTTTACTATCGAGCTGCGGGGGAACAGACACGCTTAATAAAGCCTCATCGACTTCACTCTATTCGTCTCATGGAGTCTTTGTGCGCTACAAGATGTCCGCGAATACCTCTGCCAGCTGGTCCGCGCAGGCTCTGAGTGCACGACCAGGGATCCCGTCCGGGCCCATCGCCTTCCGAGGGTTCACTTTCAGGAAGGCCAATCTGACTTCGGAAGCTGTGATGGTGGGTATAACAAAGAACAAAGAAATGTACAGCACAGGAACAGGCCCTTCGGCCCTCCAAGCCCGTGCCGACCATACTGCCCGACTAAACTACAATCTTCTACACTTCCTGGGTCCGTATCCTTCTATTCCCATCGTATTCATATATTTGTCAAGATGCCCCTTAAATGTCCCTATCATCCCTGCTTCCACTACCTCCTCCGGTAGTGAGTTCCAGGCACCCACTACCCTCTGCGTAAAAAACTTGCCTCGTACATCTACTCTAAACCTTGCCCCTCTCACCTTAAACCTATGCCCCCTAGTAATTGACCCCTCTACCCTGGGGAAAAGCCTCTGACTATCCACTCTGTCTATGCCCCTCATAATTTTGTATACCTCTATCAGGTCGCCCCTCAACCTCCTTCGTTCCAGTGAGAACAAACCGAGTTTATTCAATCGCTCCTCATAGCTTATGCCCTCCATACCAGGCAACATTCTGGTAAATCTCTTCTGCACCCTCTCTAGAGCCTCCACATCCTTCTGGTAGTGTGGCGACCAGAATTGAACACTATACTCCAAGTGTGGCCTAACTAAGGTTCTATACAGCTGCAACATGACTTGCCAATTCTTATACTCAATGCCCCGGCCAATGAAGGCAAGCATGCCGTATGCCTTCTTGACTACCTTCTCCACCTGTGTTGCCCCTTTCAATGACCTGTGGACCTGTACTCCTAGATCTCTTTGACTTTCAATACTCTTGAGGGTTCTACCATTCACTGTATAAAATTCACTGTATGGGTGAATTATGGGCTGCTGGGGCACTCGCCAGCGGATTGTTGGTTACCTGCTCGAACCGAGCATAGAATGCATGGAGTTCATCGAGGAGGGGTGCGCTGCTGCTGGAGATACTGTTCGGCTTCGCTTTGTAGCCCGTTATGTTTTTTAAGCCTTGCCACAACCGACGAGAGTCCGTGATGTCAGTCTGTGACTCTAGCTTGGTCTGATATTGTCTCTTGTCATCTTGGATGACTTTGCGGAGGTCGTACCTGGATTTCTTGTATAGGTCAGGGTCGTCTGCCTTGAACTGCTCAGACCTGACCTTCAGTAGGGAGTCAATCTCCCGATTGAACCATGGTTTCCAGTTGTACGTACTGCTTTCTTTGGCACGCAGTCATCTAAATGTTTGCTGATGAAGTCTGTGACGGTGGTGGCATACTCATTTAAATTGGTCGCTGAGTTCTTAAATATGGACCAGTCCACTGTCTCTAAGCAGTCACGTAAGAACTCTTCTGTCTCCTCGCACTGCACAACCTTCTTAGCTGGATTCTCCCGCTTGCGTTTCTGCTTGTATGCCAGGAGAAGAAGCATTGTGGGAGGTAAGTGGTTGCATCTGGAGGGGCTCTGGTTGCAGTTTCAGTGTCACCGTGAAGGTGCGGGGGGGGAATGGGGGGGGTGCGGGGGGGAATGGGGGGGTGCGGGGGTTGTTCTCGTTCTTGAGGTCAGATCTACTCGGCGATTTCCTTCCTCCTCTTCCGGTGAGTCGGGGTGCTGAGCTGCCTTGTCCAGGTCGGCTAGGCCGGGCCGCGTGGTTGGAGGCCAGGGCGGCGCTTTGGGGGCCGGGTTGAGTTCCAGGCAAGGCCGGGTCAGGTTGCTGATCGAGTTCTGCCGGGTCAGGTGGGTCGCACCGGGTCACGTGGGTCGCACCGGGTCACGTGGGTCGCACCGGGTCACGTGGGTCGCACCGGGTCACGTGGGTCGCGCCGGGTCACGTGGGTCGCACCGGGTCACGTGGGTCACGCCGGGTCATGTGGATCAGTCCACGGACGTCGGAAGGATCTCAGACCTGTAAATATAAGAGAGCACGGTTAGAGATAATGTTTGTGTTAGAATTAAGTTTTAGAAGGTTCGTACGGTTATAAGAGATGTAGGAAGAGGATCTATCGCAGATTCGCCATGCTCCGACACCAGCTTGCTTTGTTTTAGACTTTCGACCAATTTGTCTCTTACGATGAAGCCGACCCCGTAGGGACGACATTCTTCTTCTGGGTTGCCTTTCCAGGAGAAGGTGTATCCGCCACCTCGTTCATTAAGCTGCCGTCTCCTGCCAGTTGTGTCTCACTCAGGGCGGTGACGTCGGTCTTGAGGATGGCGGAGCGACGTTCAGCATGTTGGGGTTGCCCAGGAGAGTCCTGACATTCCAGGTCCCGAAATCCATTTGGGTGGGTGGGGTGAGGTTGGGCTGGAAGATTCCTGTGTGGATTCTTCAAATGGGGGGAGGTTATTGCACATCACCCAGTGCACAGTCCCAGCGGAGCGAGGTCTAGCCCCAGTGGCAGGGAATACCGAGTGGACTGGAGACCAGGCTTTGCTGTAGGACAGGGGAGGCGGTGGGGGAGTGGTATTGTCGCAGGACAGAGTAATCCAGAGACCCAGGGTAATGCTCCGGGGGCCCGGGTTCGAACCTCACCTTGAACTCAATAAAATATCTGGAATTAAAAGTCTAACGATGACCATGAAACCATTGTCGATTGTTGTAAAAACCCATCTGGTTCACTAATGTCCTTCCGGGAAGGAAATCTGCCGTCCATACCCGGCCTGGCCTACAAGAGACTCCAGACCCACAGCAATGTGGTGACTCTGAACTGCCCCCTTGTGGGCAATTAGGGATGGGCAATAAACGCTGGCTCAGCGACGCACACATCCCATGAATAAAAAAAATGCTCCCCTCCCCCCGCTGCTGCTCCTCTCCCCCGCTGCTGCTCCCCTCCCCCCGCTGCTGCTCCTCTCTCCCCGCTGCTGCTCCCTTCCCCCCGCTGCTGCTCTCCTCCCCCCGCTGCTGCTCCTCTCCCCCCGCTGCTGCTTCCTTCCCCCGCTGCTGCTCCCCTCCCCCCGCTGCTGCTCCTCTCCCCCCGCTGCTGCTCTCCTCCCCCCGCTGCTGCTCCCCTCCCCCCGCTGCTGCTCCTCTCCCCCGCTGCTGCTCCTCTCCCCCCGCTGCTGCTCCCTTCCCCCCGCTGCTGCTCCTCTCCCCCGCTGCTGCTCCCCTCCCCCCGCTGCTGCTCCCCTCCCCCCGCTGCTGCTCCTCTCCCCCGCTGCTGCTCCCCTCCCCCCGCTGCTGCTCCTCTCCCCCCGCTGCTGCTCCCTTCCCCCCGCTGCTGCTCCCCTCCCCCCGCTGCTGCTCCCTTCCCCCCGCTGCTGCTCCTCTCCCCCCGCTGCTGCTCTCCTCGCCCCGCTGCTGCTCTCCTCGCCCCGCTGCTGCTCCCCTCCCCCCGCTGCTGCTCCTCTCCCCCCGCTGCTGTTCCCCTCCCCCCGCTGCTGTTCTCCTCCCCCCGCTGCTGTTCCCCTCCCCCCGCTGCTGCTCTCCTCGCCCCGCTGCTGCTCCTCTCTCCCGCTGCTGTTCCCCTCCCCCCGCTGCTGCTCTCCTCGCCCCGCTGCTGCTCCTCTCTCCCGCTGCTGCTCCTCTCTCCCGCTGCTGCTCTCCTCGCCCCGCTGCTGCTCCTCTCTCCCCGCTGCTGCTCCTCTCTCCATGCTGCAGCTCCTCTCTCCCCTCGCTGCTCCCCTCTCCCCGCTGCTGCTCCTCACCCCCCGCTGCTGCTCCTCTCCCCGCTGCTGCTCCCCTCTCCCCTCGATGCTCCCCTCTCCCCGCTGCTGCTCCTCTCCCCCCGCTGCTGCTCCTCTCCCCCCGCTGTTGCTCCTCTCTCCCCGCTGCTGCTCCTCTCTCCACGCTGCAGCTCCTCTCTCCCCGCTGCTGCTCCACTCCCCCCGCTGCTGCTCCCCTCGCCCCTGCTGCTGCTCCCCTCTCCCCGCTGCTGCTCCTCTCCCCCGCTGCTGCTCCCCTCCCCCCGCTGCTGCTCCCCTCGCCCCTGCTGCTGCTCCCCTCCCCCGCTGCTGCTCCCCTCGCCCCTGCTGCTGCTCCCCTCCCCCTGCTGCTGCTCCCCTCGCTCCGCTGCTGCTCCTCTCTCCCCATTGCTGCTCCTCTCTCCCCGCTGCTGCTCCCCTCGCCCCTGCTGCTTCTCCCCTCCCCCCGCTGCTGCTCCCCTCGCTCTGCTGCTGCTCCTCTCTCCCCATTGCTGTTCCTCTCTCCCAGCTGCTGCTCCCCTCTCGCCCCGCTGCTGCTCCTCTCCCCCCTCGCTGCTGCTCCTCTCTCCCCCCGCTGCTGCTCCTCTCTCCCCGCTGCTGCTCCTCTCTCCCCGCTGCTGCTCCTCTCTCCCCGCTTCTACCTCTCCCTCCCCCACCCCCCGCTGCTTGCACATTTGATTGCTTTGAATTGATAGTTGGGAATGCCTGATACTAACATGCAGTGTGTGAACCCTAGAATGTGCTGAGGGTGAGATTTGGAGTGGACAGAGAGCAGATTCCCCCACTTGTGAACGATCGTGCCAAGATGTTTACGCAGTGACGCCACTGAGCTGCACGTCTGGTCAGGGATGTGTTTGCGAGGCTGGAAGGTACAGAAGCAGCTCAGGGCAGTGTGTGACTGCAGCCTACTGCCAATGTGTGGTCAACGATACCATCTACCCGGTAAGTGGTGACAGGACAGCGGCTAATACCGAACCCCCCTCCCCTAAGAGACAAGCACAGCCTCTCTGGACACCTTCCATCCAATCATCCAGCACAGAATGTGAGGGCAGAGGTCAAGGACAGGCTCAGGGGAAAAGGTCAAAGATCAAGGGTTGGGAGTTGGAATGGATAAAGTTTGTTCACAAATAATGATATTTTATAGCACTCTTAACATTATAAAATATCCCAAAGCTCTTTACAGGAGCATTGTCAAAGAAACTTTGACACTTTGCCACATAAGGAGATATTAGGGAGCAAAGGCTTGGTATGAGGTGTAAGTTTTATGGAGAGTCCTAAGTGGGGTAGAGAGGCAGAATGGGGCAGCTAGGGCTTTCCAGAATTCACAGCACAGATTCTGAAGGGACAGACACCGAATATGGAGCAATTAAAACCAGGGCTACTCCAGACTCACAAATTAAAGGAGTGCTGATATCTCAGGAGGGTTGTGAGGCCCTTCGGCTCATCGAGTCTGTACCCATGAAAAACAACTGACCTGCCCACCTAATCCCATTTCCCAGCACTTAGCCCATAGCCTTGGCTGTTAAGAAGTGCCAAATACTCATCCAGGTATTTTTAAAGGATGTGAGGCAACCCGCCTCTACCCCCCCCCCCCCCCCTCCCAGGCAGCACGTTCCAGACCCTAACCACCCTCTGGGTAAAAATGTTTTTCCTCAAATCTGCCCGAAACCTCCCACCCCTCACCTTGAACTTGTGTCCCCCTCGTAACTGACCCTTCAACGAAGGGGAACAGCTGCTCCCTATCCACCCTGTCCATGCCCCTCATAATCTTGCCTCTATCAGGTGTGGTACCACTAGTCACTGCCTGTCTGCTAACCAGCTGTCTATCCATCTCCAGACACTACCCATAATGACATGCGCTTTAACTTTATATATTAATCTGTTCTGTGAGACCTTGTCGAAAGTCTTCTGAAAGTCTAAATAAATCACATCCACCGGTTCTTCCTGGCCAACACTAGTTACATCTTCAAAGAATTCTGGTAGATTTGCCAAGCATGATTTCCCTTTTGTAAATCCATGCTGACTTTGTCTGATTAGTGGCCCTCCAAGCCTGTACAGGTCATGATATCAAGCTTTGCTTAAACCCTCAGCACTTCCTTGTGCCGTATCCCTCTACACCCATCCTATCCATGTATTTGTCAAGATGCCTTTTGAACGCCCGTTAATGTATCTGCTTCCACAACCTCCCCTGGCAACACGTTCCAGGCACTCACCACCCACATCTCCTCTAAACTCTGTCCCACAGACCTTTCATACTTGCTGCCCCATGCAATGAAGGCAAACATTCCGAATGCTTTCTTGACTACCTTGTCCACTTGTGTTGCCACTTTCAAAGATCTGTGGACCGGCACACCCAGATCTCTCTGACTTTCTATATTCCTAAGAGTTTTGTCATTTCCCGTAACAGCCTCCCCGAGCAGGCGCCGGAATGTGGCAACTAGGGGCTTTTCACAGTAACTTCATTTGAAGCCTACTTGTGACAATAAGCGATTTTCATTTTCATTTCATTTCATTTATGTTGTATTTCCCCTCTATGTCAGACCTACCAAAATGCATTACCTCACATTTGTCTGGATTAAACTCCATTTGCCATTTCTCTGCCCAAGTCTCCAACCTATCTGTGTCCTGCTGTATCCTCTGACAATCCTCAACACTCTCTGCCACTCCACCAACCTTGGTGTCATCCACGAACTTGCTGATCAGACCGGCTACATTTCCCTCCAAATCGTTTATGCACAAACAACAGAGGTCCCAGCACAGATCCCAGTGGAACACCACTAGTCACAACCTTCCATTCAGAAAAACACCCTTCTATTGCTACCCTTTGCCTTCTGCGACCGAGCAAGTTCCTCACAGGACCGGCATGTTCCTGTGAGGAAGAAGGATAAATATCACAAATTTCGGGAACCTTGGATAACGAGAGATATTGTAGGTCTCGTCAAAAAAAAAGGAGGCATTTGTCAGGGCTAGAAGGCTGGGAACAGACGAAGCCTGCGTGGAATATAAGGAAAGTAGGAAGGAACTTAAGCAAGGAGTCAGGAGGGCTAGAAGGGGTCACGAAAAGTCATTGGCAAATAGGGTTAAGGAAAATCCCAAGGCTTTTTACACGTACATAAAAAGCAAGAGGGTAGCCAGGGAAAGGGTTGGCCCACTGAAGAACAGCGGAGGGAATCTATGTGTGGAGCCAGAGGAAATGGGCGAGGTACTAAATTAATACTTTGCAACAGTATTAACCAAAGATAAGGAATTGGTGGATGTTGAGTCTGGAGAAGGGTGTGTAGATAGCCTGGGTCACATTGAGATCCAAAAAGACGAAGTGTTGGGCGTCTTGAAAAATATTAAGGTAGATAAGTCCCCAGGGCCTGATGGTATCTACCCCAGAATACTGAAGGAGGCTAGAAAGGAAATTGCTGAGGCCTTGACAGAAATCTTTGGATCCTCACTGTCTTCAGGTGATGTCCCGGCGGACTGGAGAATAGCCAATGTTGTTCCTTTGTTTAAGAAGGGTAGCAAGGATAATCCAGGGAACTACAGGCCGGTGAGCCTTACGTCAGTGGTAGGGAAATTACTGGAGAGAATTCTTCGAGACAGAATCTACTCCCATTTGGAAGCAAATGGACGTATTAGTGAGAGGCAGCATGGTTTTGTGAAGGGGAGGTCATGTCTCACTAACTTGATAGAGTTTTTCGAAGAGGTCACAAAGATGATTGATGCAGATAGGGCAGTGGATGTTGTCTATATGGACTTCAGTAAAGCCTTTGACAAGGTCCCCCATGATAGACTGGTACAAAAGGTGAAGTCACATGGGATCAGGGGTGAGCTGGCAAGGTGGATACAGAACTAGCTAGGTCATAGAAGGCAGAGAGTAGCAATGGAAGGATGCTTTTCTAATTGGAGGGCTGTGACTCGTGGTGTTCCACAGGGATCAGTGCTGGGACCTTTGCTGTTTTTAGTATACATAAATGATTTGGAGGAAAATGTAACTGGTCTGATTAGTAAGTTTGCAGACAACACAAAGGTGGGTGGAATTGTGGATAGCGATAAGGACTGTCAGAGGATACAGCAGAATTTAGATTGTTTGGAGACTTGGGCGGAGAGATGGCAGATGGAGTTTAATCCGGACAAATGTGAGGTAATGCATTTTGGAAGGTCTAATGCAGTTAGGGAATATACAGTGAATGGTAGAGCCCTCAAGAGTATTGAAAGTCAGAGAGATCTAGGTGTACAGGTCCAAAGATCAGTGAAAGGGGCAACACAGGTGGAGAAGGTAGTCAAGAAGGCATGCTTGCCTTCATTGGCCGGGGCATTGAGTATAGGAATTGGCAAGTCATGTTGCAGCTGTATAGAATCTTAGTTAGGCCACACTTGGAGTATAGTGTTCAATTCTGGTCGCCACACTACCAGAAGGATGTGGATGCTTTAGAGAGGATGCAGAAGAGATTTACCACAATGTTGCTTGGTATGGAGGACATTAGCTATGAGGAGCGGTTGAATAAACTCGGTTTGTTCTCACTGGAACGACGGAGGTTGAGGGGTGACCTGATAGAGGTCCACAAAATTATGAGGGGCATAGACAGAGTGGATAGTCAGAGGCTTTTCCCCAGGGTAGAGGGGTCAATTGCTAGGGGGCATAGGTTTAAGGTGCAAAGGGCAAGGTTTAGAGTAGATGTACGAGGCCGATTCTTTTGCGCGGGCTTGGAGGGCCGAAGGGCCTGTTCCTGTGCTGTACATTTCTTTGTTCTACACAGAGGGTAGTGGGTGCCTGGAACTCGCTGCCGGAGGAGGTGGTGGAAGCAGGGACGATAGTGACATTTAAGGGGCATCTTGACAAATACATGAATAGGATGGGAATAGAGGGATACGGACCCAGGAAGTGTAGAAGATTGTAGTTTAGTCGGGCAGCATGGTGGGCACGGGCTTGGAGGGCCGAAGGGCCTGTTCCTGTGCTGTACATTTCTTTGTTCACCGACCTGGTTAAACCAATCGACATGTAGATTAAAATCCCCCATAATAACTGCTGTACCATTTCTACATGCATCAGTTATTTCTTTGTTTATTGCCTGCCCCACCATAATGTTACTATTTGGTGGCCTATAGACTACTCCTATCAGTGACTTTTTCGCCTTACGATTCCTGATTTCCAAAAAATGGATTCAACCTTGTCCTCCATAGCACCGATATCATCCCTTACTGTTGCCCGGATGTCATCCTTAAATAACAGAGCTACACCACCTCGCTTACCATCCACTCTGTCCTTCCGAAAAGTTTGATATCCTCGGATATTTAACTCCCAATCATGACCATCCTTTAACCATGTTTCAGTCATGGCCACTAAATCATTCACGTTGAATTGCGCCATCAACTCATTTACCTTATTCCGAATACTACAAGCATTCAGGTAAAGTGCACTTATGTTGGCTTTTATACCTCAGTTTTGAATCTTAATACTTCGATCAGTAACCTCTCCTAATTAATATTTCCTCTTAACTTTTCTCCTAAATTTCCTTGTTGTTGAACCCATATCTTCCTGTAACAACCTGCCGCGTCGCTTACCATTTATGTTTTTACTTCCCGTTTTATTGCTTTTAGTATTACTGGGCCTATTCACTGAGCTCCCCTCAGTCACTGTACCTTGTACTGTCGCTCTTTTTGATTTTGGATTGTGACTTCTCTGCCTTACACTTTCCCCCTTACTGCCTTTTGTTTCTGTCCCTGTTTTACTACCTTCCGACTTCCTACATCGGTTCCCATCCCCCGCCACATTAGTTTAAACCCTCCCCAACAGCTCTAGCAAACACCCCCCCTAGGACATCGGTTCCAGTCCTGCCCAGGTGCAGACCGTCTGGTTTGTACTGGTCCCACATCCCCCAGAACCGGTTATAATGCCCCAGGAATTTGAAACCCTCCCTCTTGCACCATCTCTCGAGCCACGCATTCACCTTATCTATCCTGACATTCCTCCTCTGACTATTTTGTGGCACTGGTAGCAATCCTGAGATTACTACCTTTGAGGTCCTACTTTTTAGGTTAACTCCTAACTCCCTGAATTCAGCTTGTAGGACCTCGTCCCGTTTTTTAACCTATATCGTGGTGCCAATGTGCGCGACAGCTGGCTGTTCACCCTCCCGCCTCCCCCCCACCAGAATGTCCTGCAGCCGCTCCGAGACATCCTTGACCCTTGCACCAGGGAGGCAACATACCATCCTGGAGTCTCGATTGCATCCGCAGAATCGCCTGTCTATTCCCCTTACGATTGAGTCCCCTATCACTATAGCCCTGCCATTCTTCTTCCTGCCCCCTGCGCAGCAGAGCCAGCCACAGCGTCATGAATCTGGCTGCTGCTGCCTTCCCCTGGTGAGCCATTTCCCTCAACAGTATCCAAACCGGTATATCAGTTTTGCAAGGAGATGACCGCAGGGGACACCTGCACTGCCTTCCTACTCTTGCTCTGTCTTTTGGTCACCCATTTTCTATCTCCCTCAGTAATTTTCACCTGCGGTGTGACCAACTCGCTAAACGTGCTATCCACGATGTCCTCAGCATCGGGGATGCTCCAAAGTGAGTCCATCCGCAGCTCCAGGGCTGTCAAGCGGTCTAACAGGAGCTGCAACTGGACACATTTCTTGCACGTGAAGGAGACAGGGACAGTGGACGTGTCCCTGAGCTCCCACATCGCACACAAGGAGTATGACACGGGTCTGGGATCGCCTGCCATGTCTTAAATCTTCGGTTAACTTATACAACTACAATCCAAAAAAAGTGAAGAAAAGATAGATAAATATACCAATGAAAAGAAAAAGAAAAACTACTTACCAGTCACTTACCAGGGTTAGAAAGCACCTGTCCCCCCCCCCCCCCCCCAAGCTTCGAATGCCCACCTAGCTTCAAATTCCCAAACTCACTCTTTGTTGTGTCTCCCTCTGGCTGTATCTTCTCTGGTTCACTGGGAGAATGAGTGGAGAAAGGTTCGAGAAAGGGAACTCCAGCGGCAGTTTGACCCAGTCAGATTGTGGAACAGGGAAACAGCAGAGACAGCTGATTGGATTTCTTGATTTTTGTAACAAAGAGGTTCGTAATTTCCACACAATTATTGTTGGAGATGGGAAAGACGTTTGAAGGCAACTGACAATTGTCTGCCACTGAATCAGACTATTCACAACCTTGGTGTCTCTTTAGTGAATTATAAATGTGCAAAGGACAAGGAAATGCCATCTTGTCATTTCTGATCTCCACCTACACCCCACCCGCTTGTAGTTCCAGGATCCTGTGCTCAGGACTGTTCGATGCTGGGAGTAATGGAGTTTTTTGCATTGTCTTACAGCCAGGGTTCGAATGGGAAGAAGGTTGTGAACGGTGCCAGTGCTTAAATGGCAGGAGGAGCTGCTCCCCTGGGTGTCCACCACTCACCTGCCTGCAGGTGAGAAATAGTCTTCTCTTTTCATTCAACATTTTTCATTCTACTCCTGAGGAGCTGTCACTTCTACTTGTTTCATCCTGCTCCGAATTCATATGTTCAAACCATAGAACCATAAAACATAGGAGCAGAATTAGGCCACTCAGCCCATCGAGTCTGCTCCGCCATTCAATCATGGCTGATATTTTTCTCATCCCCATTCACCTGCCTTCTCCCCATAACCCCTGATCCCCTTATTAATCAAGAACCTATCTATCTCTGTCTGAAAGACACTCAGTGATTTGGCCTCCACAGCCTTCTGCGGCAAAGAGTTCCACAGATTCACCACCCTCTGGCTGAAGAAATTCCTCCTCATCTCTGTTTGAAAGGTTGTCTCTTTAGTCTGAAGCTGTGCCCTCTGCTTCTAGTTTTTCCTACAGGTGGGCGGTACGGTAGCACAGTGGTTAGCACTGTTGCTTCACAGCTCCAGGGTCACAGGTTCAATTCCTGGCTTGGGTTGCTGTCTGTGCGGAGTCTGCACGTTCTCCCCGTGTTTGCGTGGGTTTCCTCCGGGTGCTCCGGTTTCCTTCCACAGTCCAAAAACGTGCAGGTTAGGTGGATTGGCCATGCTAAATTGCCCTTAGTGTCCAAAAAGGTTAGGAGGGGTTATTGGGTTACGGGGTTAGGGTGGAGGTGTGGGCTTAAGTAGGGTGCTCTTTCCAAGGGTCGGTGCAGACTCGATGGGCCGAATGGCCTCCTTCTGCACTAAATTCTATGATTCTATGTGGAAACATCCCCTCCACTTCCACTCTATCCAGGCCACGCAGTATCCTGTAAGTTTCAATAAGATTCCCCCTCATCCTTCTAAAATCTAACCAGTACAAAAGAACAAAACGTACAGCACAGGAACAGGCCCTTCGGTCCTCCAAGCCTGCGCCGACCATGCTGCCCATGTAAACTAAAATCTTCTACACTTCTGAGGTCCGCACTGATCACTGCGGAACACCACTAGCTACAGACCACCATTCAGAAAAACACCCTTCCACCTGTCTCTGTCTTCTATAACCAAGCCAGCCCACCCCGAATCCCATGTGATTTTACTTTTTGTACCAGTCTGCCATGTGGGACCTTGTCAAACACCTTACTAAAGTCCATATAAACTACATCCACAGCCCATCCTTCATCAATTTTCTTTCTCACCTCTTCAAAAACTCAATCATGTTGGTGAGACCTGACGTTCCCAGTACAAAACCATGCTGCCTGTCACTAACTAGTCCAGTTTCCTCTAAATGTGCATATATCCTGTCCCTCCGTATCTTTTCCAAAAGCTTCCCCATCACTGATGTCAGACTCACCGGCCTATAAGTTGCTGGATTATCCTCTGGAACTTCACCTGTGGTCGAAGAGGATGTGAAGATATCTGTTAAGGCCCCAGCTATTTCCCCCCTTGCCTCCCGCAGTAACCTGGGGAGAATCCATCCGGCCCCAGGGACTTGTCTACCTTAATGAAATTTAGGATACGCAACACTTCCTCCTTTGATATATTGACGTTGCCAAGAGAGTTCACACACCTAGCCCTGATCAGGATGGGCCGAATGGCCATCCACCTACGGACCTGTATCATTTAATTTGAAGTGTTTGATGTCATTTGTGTTTCCAGTGAAATGTACTTTTTTTATCAATTGCAGGGTTATGTAAAAGTTGAGGATCTTGGGAAATGTTGTCCTATCTGCAGAAAACAAATTAGCGGTAAGCTCACGTAAACACTTAATCCTCTGGTTAAACTGTGTGCTCAGTCTATCTCTTCCAATCTCTCTCTCTTTAACTCTTTCGTCTGCGTGCCTCACATAGTCTGACATTCTTTCAAACACTCTGCCTTGTTCTCAATCTCGCTTTTTCTGTTTCTCTTTGTGTCGCTGTTTTATGTGGGGAAATGCGAGGTTATTCACTTTGGTCATAAGAATAGAAAATATATTTCAAATGTCTTAAAATTGTGGGGATGTTTGACTTGATTTGATTTGATTTATTGTCACGTGCACCGAAGTACAGTGAAAAGTATTTTTCTGTGGCCGAGGAATGTACACAGTACGTACATAGTAGACAAAGAGAATAATCGACAGAGAAAATAGAACATTACAGCGCAGTACAGGCCCTTCGGCCCTCGATGTTGCGCCGACCTGTGAAACCACTCTAAAGCCCATCTACACTATTTCCTTATCGTCCATATGTCTATCCAATGACCATTTGAATGCCCTTAGTGTTGGCGTGTCCACTAATGTTGCAGGCAGGGCATTCCACGCCCTTACTACTCTCTCAGTAAAGAATCTATCTCTGACATCTGTCTTATATCTATCTCCCCTCAATTTAAAGCCATGTCCCCTCGTGCTAGACATCACCATCCGAGGAAGAAGGCTGTCACTGTCCACCCTATCCAATCCTCTGATCATCTTGTATGCCTCAATTAAGTCACCACTTAACATTCTTCTCTCTAACGAAAACAGCCTCAAGTCCCTCAGCCTTTCCTCATAATATCTTCCCTCCATACAGGGCAACATTCTGGTATATCCCCTCTGCACCCTTTCCAATGCTTCCACATCCTTCCTATAATGCGGCGACCCGAATTGCACGCAATACTCCAAATGCGGCCGCACCAGAGTTTTGTACAGCTGCAACATGACCTCATGGCTCCGAAACTCAATCCCTCCACGAATAAAAGCTAACACACCGTACGCCTTCTCAACAACCCTCTCAACCTGGGTGGCAACTTTTAGGGATCTATGTACATGGACACCGAGATCTCTCTGCTCATCCACACTGCCAAGAATCTTACCATTAGCCCAGTACTCTGTCTTCCTGTTATTCCTTCCAAAATGAATCACCTCACACTTTT
Organism: Scyliorhinus torazame; assembly: GCF_047496885.1. Lineage (NCBI taxonomy): Eukaryota > Metazoa > Chordata > Chondrichthyes > Carcharhiniformes > Scyliorhinidae > Scyliorhinus > Scyliorhinus torazame. Next base: position 256,170,539 of record NC_092717.1, on the reverse strand, counting down.
CTGCATTAAACTCCATTTCCCACCTCTCAGCCCAGCGCTGCAGCTTATCTATGTCCCTCTGTAACTTGTAACATCCGTCCGCACTGTCCACAACTCCACCGACTTTAGTGTCATCTGCAAATTTACTCACCCATCCTTCTACACCCTCCTCCAGGTCATTTATAAAAATGACAAACAGCAGTGGCCCCAAAACAGATCCTTGTGGTACACCACTAGTAACTGGACTCCAGTCTGAACATTTCCCATCAACCACTACCCTTTGTCTTCTTCCAGCGAGCCAATTTCTGATCCAAACTGCTAAATCACCCTGAATCCCATGCCTCCGTTTTTTCTGCAGTAGCCTACCGTGGGGAACCTTATCAAACGCTTTACTGAAATCCACATACACCACATCAACTGCTTTACCCTCATCCAGCTGTTTGGTCACCTTCTCAAAGAACTCAATAAGGTTTGTGAGGCACGACCTACCCTTCACAAAACCGTGTTGACTATCTCTAATCAAATTATTCCTTTCCAGATGATTATACATCCTATCTCTTATAAACCTTTACAAGATTTTGCCCACAACAGAAGTAAGGCTCACTGGTCTATAGTTACCGGGGTTGTCTCTACTCCGCTTCTTGAACAAGGGGACAGCATTTGCCATCCTCCAGTCTTCTGGCATTATTCCTGTAGACAAAGCCAAAGGCTCAGCAATCTCCTCCGTAGCTTCCCAGAGAATCCTTGGATAAATCCCATCCGGCCCAGGGGACTTATCTATTTTCACACTTTCCAGAATTGCTAACACCTCCTACTTATGAATCTCAAGCCCTTCTAGTCTAGTAGCCTGAATCTCAGTATTCTCCTCGACAACATTGTCTTTTTCCTGTGTGAATACTGACGAAAAATTTTCATTTAGCACCTCTCCTATCTCCTCGGACCCCAAGCGCAACTTCCCACTACTGTCCTTGACTGGCCCTACTCTTACCCCAGTCATTCGTTTATTCCTGACATATCTGTAGAAAGCTTTAGGGTTATCCTTGATCCTACCTGCCAAAGACTTCTCATGTTCCCGCCTGGCTCTTCTTAGCTCTCTCTTTTGGTCCTTCCTAGCTAACTTGTAACTCTCGAGCACCCTAACTGAACCTTCATGTCTCATCTTTACATAAGCCTCCTTCTTCCTGTTGACAAGTGTTTCGACTGCTTTAGTAAACCACGGTTCCCTTGCTCGACCACTTCCTCCCTGCCTGACAGGTACATACTTATCAAGGACACGCAGCAGCTGTTCCTTGAACAAGCTCCACATTTCCATTGTGCCCATCCCCTGCAGTTTTCCTCTCCATCTGATACATCCTAAGTCATGCCTCATCGCAACATAATTGCCTTCCCCCAGATATAACTCTTGCCCTGCGGTATATACCTATCCCTTTCCTTCACTAAAGGAAACGTAATGGAATTGTGGTCACTATCACCAAAGTGCTCACCTACCTCCAAATCTAACACCTGTCCTGGTTCACTACCCAGTACCAAATCCAATATGGCCTCGCCTCTCGTTGGCCTATCTACATACTGTGTCAGGAAACACATTGGACAAAAACAGACCCGTCTAAAGTACTCAAACTGTAGTGTTTCCAGTCAATATTTGGAAAGTTAATGTCACCCATAACAACTTCCCCGTTGCTTTCGCTCCTATCCAGAATCATCTTTGCAATCCTTTCCTCTACATCTCTGGAACTTTTCGGAGGCCTATAGAAAACCCCTAACAGGCTGACCTCTCCTTTCCTGTTTCTAACCTCATACTACCTCATTAGACGAGTCCTCATCAAACGTCCTTTCTGCCACCGTAATACTGTCCTTGACTAACAATGCCACCCCTCCCCCTCTTTTACCACCTTTCCTGATCTTACTGAAATATCTAAACCCCAGCACCTGCAACAATCATTCCTGTCCCTGCTCTATCCATGTCTCCGAAATGGCCACAACATCGAAGTCCCAGGTACCAACCCATGCCGCAAGTTCACCCACCTTATTCCGGATGCTCCTGGCATCGAAAAAGACACATTTTAAACCACCTTCCTGCCTGCCGGTACACTCTTGCAACTTTGAAACCTTACTCATGACCTCACTACTCTCAACCTCCTGTATACTGGAGCTACAATTCAGGTTCCCAATCCCCTGCTGAACTAGTTTACACCCTCCTGAAGAGCATTAGCAAATCCCCCCCCCCCCCCCCCCAGGATATTGGTACCCCTCTGGTCCAGGTGTAGACCATCCCGTTTGTAGAGGTCACAGCGACCCCAGAATGAGCCCCAATTATCCAGAAATCTGAAACCCTCCCTCCTGCACCGTCCCTGTAGCCACGTGTTCAACTCCTCTCTCTCCCTATTCCTCGTCTCGCTATCACATGGCACGGGTAACAACCCAGAGATAATAACTCTGATTGTCCTAGATCTAAGTTTACACCCTAGGTCCCTGAATTCCTGCCTTACATCCCTATCCCTTTTCCTACCTATGTCGTTGGTACCTATGTGGACCACGACTTGGGGCTGCTCTCCCTCCCCCTTAAGGATCCCGAAAACACGATCCGAGACGTCACGCACCTGGGAGGCAACACACCAACCGTGAGTCTCTCTCGTTCCCACAGAATCTATTATCTATCCCCCTAACTACGGAGTCTCCAATGACTAATGCTCTACTCCTCCCCCCTCCCCTTCTGAGCAACAGGGACAGACTCTGTGCCAGAGACCTGTACCCCATGGCTTTCCCCCGTAGACCCCCCCCCCGCAACAGTATCCAAAGCGGTATACTTGTTACTAAGGGGAACGACCACAGGGGATCCCTGTACTGACTGCTTCCTCCCAGCCCCTCTCACCGTCACCCATCTATCTTGATTCTTCGGAGTAAGTACATCCCTGAAGCTACTATCTATGACCACCTCTGCCTCCCAAATGATCCGAAGTTCATCCAGCTCCAGCTCCAGTTCCCTAACGCGGTTTCTGAGGAGCTGAAGATGGGTGCACTTCCCACAGATGAAATCAGCAGGGACACTGACGCCGTCCCTCACCTCAAACATTCTGCAGGAGGATCATTGCACTACCTTCCCTGCCATCCCCTCTAGATAAAAAAAGAAAAAGTAAGAAAGAGCTTACCTGTCATTCACTCCCCTTCTCAGCGAGCATTCACCCAGCAACCTCTGCGCCCCGCACGATAACACCTGAGGGAAAATAAAAGAAAAACTACTTACCAGTCACCAGCCAATCCCTTACCTGCAGGCCGTGACATCACGGTTCAACTTCTTTCTACTTCTACCTGCCCCCGAGCCTTCCTCTTGACCTTTACAGCGGTTGTTTTTTATTGGTTAGAGGAGGGGGTAGGGAGGGAAACACTGAAGAAGTGTTTCGGGTTTAAGTGTCAGTTGACAACAGCTCCTCCACAAACCACCTTCAAGTTAGGGTGAGCACAACGGCGTATGCAAATTTTCCCCGCAACAGCCAATCAGCAGCTCCGCTCTACTGTCCTCTGCTGGATGCTTTGTCTTCACTTGAACAGCGAGGGTCTCTTGCTCAGGCACACCTTCAAGTTCGGGTGAGCACAACGGTGTATGCACATTCCCCCGCAACAGCCAATCAGCAGCACCGCTCTACTGCCCTCTGCTGGATGCTTGTCTTCACTTGAACAGCTGGGATCTCTTAGGTACACCTTCAAGTTCGGATGAGCACAACGGCGTATGCAAATTTCCCCCGCAACAGCCAATCAGCATCTCCGCTCTACTGCCCTCTGCTGGATGTTTGTCTTCACTTGAACAGCTAGGGTCTCTTGCTCAGGTACATCTTCAATTTAAGGTGAGCACAACGGCGTATGCAAATCTTCACCGCAAGAGCCAATCAGCAGTTCTGCTCTACTGTCCTCTGCTGGATGGTTGTCTTCACTTGAACATGATGTGGAGATGCCGGCATTGGACTGGGGTGAGCACAGTAAGAAGTCTTACAACACCAGGTTAAAGTCCAACAGGTTTGTTTCGGTATCACTAGCTTTCGGAGCGCTGCTCCTTCCTCAGGTGAATGAAGAGGTATGTTCCAGAAACATATATATTGACAAATTCAAAGATGCCAAACAATGCTTGGAATGCGAGCATTAGCAGGTGATTAAATCTTTACAGATCCATAGATGGGGTAACCCCAGGTTAAAGAGGTGTGAATTGTGTCAAGCCAGGACAGTTGGTAGGATTTCGCAGGCCAGATGGTGGGGGATGAATGTAATGCAACATGAATCCCAGGACCCGGTTGAGGCCGCACTCATGTGTGCGGAACTTGGCTATAAGTTTCTGCTCGGTGATTCTGCGTTGCCGCGGGTCCTGAAGGCCGCCTTGGAGAATGCTTACCCGGAGATCAGAGACTGAATGCCCTTGACTGCTGAAGTGTTCCCCAACTGGAAGGGAACATTCCTGCCTGGTGATTGTCTCACGATGTCCGCTCATTCGTTGTCGCAGCGTCTGCATGGTCTCACCAATGTACCACGCTTCGGGACATCCTTTCCTGCAGCGTATGAGATAGACAACGTTGGCCGTGTCGCACGAGTATGTACCGCGTACCTGGTGGGTGGTGTTCTCACGTGTAATGGTGGTATCCATGTCGATGATCTGGCACGTCTTTCAGAGATTGCCATGTCAGGGTTGTGTGGTGTTGTGGTCGCTGTTCTGAAGGCTGGGTAGTTTGCTGCAAACAATGGTTTGTTTGAGGTTGTGCGGTTGTCTGAAGGCAAGTAGTGGGGGTGTGGGGATGACCTTGGCAAGATGTTCATCGATGACGTGTTGAAGGCTGTGAAGTCGATGTCGTAGTTTCTCCGCTCCAGGAAAGTACTGGACGATGAAGGGTATTCTGTCGGTTGTGTCACATGATTGTCTTCTGAGGAGGTCGGTGTGGTTTTTCGCTGTGGCGCGTTGGAACTGTCGATCGATGAGTCGAGCGCCATAACCCGTTCATACGAGGGCATCTTTCTACGTCTGTAGATGTCTGTTACGCTGCTCCTCGTCTGAGCAGGTCCTGTGTATATGGAGAGCTTGTCCGTAGGGGATGGATTATTTAATGTGTTTAGGGTGGAAGCTGGAGAAGTGGAGCATCGTGAGGTTATCCGTGGGCTTGCGGTAAAGCAAAGTGCTGAGGTGACCGTCCTTGATGGAGACGACTGTGTCCAAGAATGCAACTAATTTTGGAGAGTAGTCCATGGTGAGTCTGATGGTTGGATGGAACTTATTGATGTCTTCGTGTAGTCGTTTCAGTGATTCTTCGCCATGGGTCCAACAGAAAAAAATTCATCGATGTATCTGGTGTATAACGGCGGTTGAAAGTCCTGTGCAGTGAGTAGGTCTTGTTCAAACTTGTGCATGAAGATGTTGGCATATTGGGGTGCGAATTTGGTCCCCATGGCTGTTCCGTGCGTCTGGATGAAGAACGTGTTGTCGAAGGTGAAGACGTTGTGATCCAGAATGAAGCGGATGAGTTGCAGAATTGCGTCTGGAGATTGGCAGTTGTTGGTGTTGAGTACTGAGGCTGTTGCAGTAATGCCGTCGTCATGGGGGATGCTGCTGTAGAGTGCCGAGACGTCCATTGTGACGAGGAATGTTCCTGGTTCAACTGGTCCATGGGTGCTGAGTTTCTGTAGGAAGTCCGTCGTGTCGCGACAGAAGCTGGGTGTACCTTGAACAGCTAGGGTCTCTTGCTCAGGTACACCTTCAAGTTCGGGTGAGCACAACAACGTATGCAAATTTCCCCCGCAGCAGCCAATCAGCAGCTCCGCTCTACTGCCCTCTGCTGGATGTTTGTCTTCACTTGAACAGCTAGGGTCTCTTGCTCAGGTACACCTTCAAGTTAGAGTGAGCACAACGGCGTATGCAAATTTCCCCCGCAACAGCCAATCAGCAGCTCCGCTCTACTGCCCTCTGCTGGATCGTTGACAAATGGGACATCGGCAAAACAGTGATTGGTTACAGTGCAGAACAAGGGGCCAAACAAAGCAAATACATGAGCAACAGCAGCATCGGGCGTCGTGAATAGTGTTCTTACAGTGAACAGATCAGTCCGAGGGGGAGTCGTTGAGGAGTCTTGTAGATGTGTGGAAGAAGCTGTTCCTATGTCTGAATGTGCGAGTCTTCAGACTTCTGTGCCTTCTGCCGGGTCTGGAAGAAGGCAATGTCTGGGTGGGCGGGGTCTCTGATAATGCTGTCTGTCTTCCTGAGGCAGCGAGAGGTGTATACAGAATCATTGTGGGGGGGGGGGTGGCAAGTTTATGTAATGCGTTAGGCTGAGTTCACCACCATCTGCAGTTTCTGGCGATCTTGGGCTGAGCAGTTGTCATACCAGGTTGTGATGAAGCCGGATAGAACAAAGAACAAAGAAAAATTACAACAAAGGAACAGGCCCTTTGGCCCTCCAAGCCTGCGCCGATCCAGATCCTCTATCTAAACTGTCGCCTATTTTCTAAGGATCTGTATCCCTCTGCTCCCTGCCCATTCATGTATCTGTCTAGATGCATCTTAAATGACGCTATCGTGCCCGCCTCTATCACTTCCACCAGCAATGCATTCCAGGCGCCCGCCACCCTCTGCGTAAAGAACTTTCCACGCATATCTCCCTTAAATGTTTCCCCTCTCACCTTGAACTCGTGACCACTAGTAATTGAGTCCCGCACTCTGGGGGAAAAGCTTCTTGCTTTCCACCCTGTCTATACATCTCATGATTTTGTAGACCTCAATGAGGTCCCCCCTCAACCTCCGTCTTCCTAATGAAAATAATCCTAATCTACTCAACCTCTCTTCATAGCTAGTGCCCTCCATACCAGGCAACATCCTGGTGAACCTCCTCTGCACCTTCTCCAAAGCATCCACATCCTTTTGGTAATGTGGCGACCAGAACTGTACGCAGTATTCCAAATGTGGCCGAACTAAAGTCTTCTACAACTGTAACATGACCTGCCAACTCTTTCACTCAATACATCTTCCGATGAAGGAAAGCATGCCGTATGTCTTCTTGACCACTCTATCAACCTGCGCAGCCACCTTCAGGGTACAATGGACCTGAACACCCAGATCTCTCTGTCCATCAATTTTCCCCAGGGCTTTTTCATTGACCATATAGTTCGCTCTTGAATTGGAACTTCCAAAATGCATCACCTCGCATTTGCCCGGATTGAACTCCATCTGCCATTTTTCCGCCCAACTCTCCAATCTATCTATATTCTGCTGTATTCTCTGACAGCCTCCTTCACTATCTGCTACTCCACCAATCTTAGTGTCATCTTCAAACTAGCTAATCAGACCACCTATACCTTCCTCCAGATCATTTATGTATATCACAAACAACAGTGGTCCCAGCACGGATCACTGTGGAACACCACTGGTCACAGTTCTCCATTTTGAGAAACTCCCTTCTGTTACAGGCAAGGCGTTTTCAGAACTCCAAAATGTATCATGGAGTTCGACCAACCCCCCCTTTAATGTATTTGTTGCTTTTCCGAGCACATGGCTTGTTCACTTGGTGTGGGATTACAATTATGGACACGTGGGTTTTTAAACACAAAACAATGTTTATTCCATGCACTCAACTTAACATCTTAAATAAACATTGGATCTCTTAACACCCCTTACTTCAAATATAACTCCGAAAATATTACAACAGTAAATAATCCCTCAAAATGTTCCTTCAAACTTCCAAGAGACTTAACACCTTAACAGAATCACATCAGGTTAAAGGCTTTACTGCTATGAGTTTAAATCGCCCAAATGATCCAGAGATAGTCTTTCATGGCAGAGATCACAGCAAATCCAGCTCACTGCAAAACACAGACACTCCCCAAGCTCTTTTCCTCCAAACTGAAACTTCAAAATAGCTGTCCTGAGCTCACTGACATCACTATTTTCTTAAAGGTACATTGCTTAAACATCCGTGTCTTGAAGGTACTCTCGCATGACACCTCCCCCCAAGAAAAAAAAACCCATCAACTTCAAGATGGTTTCATTTTTCACTTTTGCACCATCGACTAAGAAATGCACATAGTAAAAATACTTTTTTGTTTCACACAAAAAAACACACGCAAAGAGGCATAATAATATAGTCCATTTTTCGTTGCTCTTCTTCCTCCAACCGAAATCCTTCTCGATTGACAGTCTCTTTGAACAAAGTCTCTGCACGATCCATCCATTCCTCTACTCCTCGGCATTTCTCTTTAGAATTAGATACTTTAGTTCAATCTGACCACAGAGCCCCTTGCAATTCTCCAATACAGGAGCATTGGTGATCACCGCTTTCAGGCAGTCAAATGCCTGTTGAAAGTCCGCTGTCCCTTGAAATTTTTGACGTTTCTATAGCAAGTCCATCAGTGGAGTAGTCACGCCATAAAGCTTTTGCACAAATGTTCGATCAAATTCACTCATGCTAAGAAATACCATTATTTCCCTTCGTCTTGAGGGTATCAGAAACTCCGCAAGGAAAGTGATTCGGGCTTCTCCAAATTCACTTTCGGCTAGGTTCATCACCAAACCCGCTGCCTGAAGTCGATCGAAGAACTCCATACGATGTTTAAAATATTCTTTCCATGTCTGGAAGTTGAAAATAAAAGCAGATCGTCCCACTTTCTCAATGCAATCCTTCAAACGTGGGATAGGGTAAGAGTCCGTTCTTGTAACTGCATTCACCTTTCGATAGTCCACACACAACCGTTGGGTACCGTCTGGTTTAGGTACCATCACTATGTGTGAGCTCCATTGGATGCAACCCACTTCAATTATGCCATTCTTCAGCATACTCTCAATCTCTCTGTTAACCTGTGCCAATGTTAAAGGATTAAGTCTATATGGATGTTGTTTGATAAGAACAGCATTTCCCACATCTACATCATGGATAGCCATTTTAGTACTTCCCAATTTATCTCTACAAACTTGCCCATGTGATATCAATAACTCTTTCAAGTCAGTTCGTTTTTCCTCTGGAAGGTAACTTAACAATTCATCCCAATTTTTAAGAACATCCTCATTTTCCAATTTAATTTGAGGTATGTCAAATTCACAGTCATCTGGATTTGGTTCGTCACTGAATTAGAATCATTAACACCTCCTTTTACTCTCCTTCCCTTTCAAAGTACCTTTTAAGCATATTCACATGACACACTTGAGGCTGTTTTCGTTAGAAGAAGGTGAAGAGATGACTTAATTGAGGCATACAAGATGATCAGAGGATTGGATAGGGTGGACAGTGAGAGCCTTTTTCCTCGGATGGCGATGTCTAGCACGAGGGGACATAGCTTTAAATTGAGGGGAGATAGATATAGGACAGATGTCAGAGGTAGGTTCTTTACTCAGAGAGTAGTAAGGGCGTGGAATGCCCTGCCTGCAACAGTAGTGGACTCGCCAACACTACGGGAATTCAAATGGTCATTGGATAGACATATGGACGAAAGGGGAATAGTGTAGATGGGCTTTAGAGTGGTTTCACAGGTCGGCGGAACATCGAGGGCTGAAGGGCCTGTACTGCGCTGTAATGTTCTGCGTTCTATGTTCTACATTCGGTGAGACCTTCTATTTGGTGTTTTTACCACATAATTCATCTCACTTAATTTCCTTTCAATCTGAGATGGTCCACAAAACCTAGCTTTTAAAGGCTCACCTACCACTGGTAACAACACTAAAACTTTATCCCCACTGGCAAAACTACGAACTTTGGATTTCTTGTCCGCTACCCGTTTCATCACATTTTGTGCAACTTTCAAATGTTGTCTAGCCAATTCACCTGTTCTATTTAATTGTTCCCTAAAATTTGACACGTAATCCAATAATGTAATTTCCGATTTCTCACCCACCAATGTTTCCTTAATCAATTTAAGTGGTCCTTAACCTCATGACCAAAAATTAGTTCAAAAGGACTAAATTTGGTAGACTCATTAGGTGCATCCCTAATTGCAAATAATACGAATAGAATTCCTTTATCCCAATCCTCTGGATAATCTTGACAATACGCCCTCAACATTGTCTTTAATGTCTGATGCCACCTTTCTAACGCTCCCTGCGATTCTGAATGGTATGCAGTTGATTTAAATTGTTTTATTCCTAAGCTATCCATAACTTCTTTGAATAACTTTGAAGTAAAATTCATTCCTTGATCCGATTGAATTTCTGTGGGTAGTCCATATCTAGTGAAGAATTTAAGTAACTCCTCCACAATCCTTTTAGCTGTAATATTACGTACTATAATGGCCTCTGGAAACCTAGCAGACACATCCATAATAGTCAAGAGATATTGATTCCCACTTTTTGTTTTAGGAAGCGGTCCTATACAATCAGTTATGACCCTCATAAAAGGTTCCTCAAATGCTGGGATGGGTACTAAGGGCGCTGGTTTTATCACTGCTTGAGGTTTCCCTCTCACTTGACATGTGTGACATGATTGACAAAATGTAACTACATCTTTATGTAGTCCAGGCCAATAAAAATGTTTCTGGATTTTAGCTTGAGTTTTCCTTATTCCCAAATGACCTCCCACTGGTACCTCATGTGCAACTCGCAACACCTCCTTTCTATACCCTACCGGCAATACTACTTGATGAACTTCTGCCCACTTTTCATCCGCCTGCATATGTACAGATCTCCATTTTCTCATCAAGCCATCACTTTTACTGTAATAACACTCTGGTATACTCTCAGATTCCTCTTCCGTATATGCTTTCTGATATATCCGTTATATTTCTACATCTTTCTGTTGTAACTCCGCCAATTTTCCTGAACTAAAAATATCCGCCTCATCCTCCACCTGTTCTTGTTCTTTTTCAACCATCTGATCAAAAATCGTTTCTGATAATTGCACTTCAACTTCATCTTCACTCTTTGATTTCTCCTCCTGTCTTAACCTGTGACGTTGCCACCTTGTTACTACACAATCTGGAAAAATCCCAGGATATTCGCCTTCAACCTTTCAGTTGTCTGATTTTCCACTGGCTTATCAACCACAGTGATCCACTGGCTTATCTCCCCCCTGCGATCCAGCTATATCATTACCCAAGATAAACTGTGTTCCTGGACAAGATAGTTTATCTATTACTCCTACTACCACTTCACCACTCTTCACTGGACTTTCCAACCTTACCTTATATAATGGAACACTACTCCTCCCACCCTGAATTCCACATATTACCACCTTTTCTGGCAACATTCTTCCCAAACTACATAATTCCTCATCTCTTACCATTAAAGATCGACTAGCCCCTGTATCTCTTAAAATTGTGACTTCTTTACCTGCTCCTCCTGATACACATGAGTAAACTTTACCCACACAAGTAATTTCTTTAAATACATCTGGCACCTTCTTAACAATTACTTTTACCACTCTCGCAAACTCCACAGTGTTATCCTGTTTTACCACATCAGCCTTCCCAGTGCTTTTCTTCAACCGCCAACACTGTGACTTTACATGGCCTAGTTTATTACAGTGAAAACATTTGTAACTTTTCATCTCTTTTCCACCCTCCTGGATTTCTTTTTTTAATCTGAGGTACACTCACTTTATTGTCTCCCATCAGATCACCTTTACCTTTACCACTTGAATATTTCTCATGTCCCCAGTTTCTATCCCTCATCGACTGAAACCGATGTCGGAAACCAATCTTTGATTGATAGAACATAGAACATAGATCATTACAGCGCAGTACAGGCCCTTCAGCCCTCGATGTTGCGCCGACCTGTGAAACCACTCTAAAGCCCAGCTACACTATTCCCTTATTCGTAATCATCTAATTCATAATCATCTGCCATTTCTGCTGCTAATCTCGCAGTTTTAACCCTCTGTTCTTCCACATGAGTTCTCACTACATCAGGAATTGAATTTTTAAACTCCTCCAAAAGTATAATTTCTCTGAGAGCTTCATACGTTTGGTCTATTTTCAAAGCCCTTATCCACCTATCAAAATTACTTTGTTTGAGCCTTTCAAACTCCATGTATGTTTGACCAAATTCTTTCTTAAATTTCTAAACCTTTGTCTGTAAGCTTCAGGCACTAGCTCGTATGCACTTAAGATGGATTTCTTCACCTCCTCATACGTTCCAGATACCTCCTCCGGGAGTGTTGCAAACACTTCACTAGCCCTGCCTACCAGAGCTTTGTTTGAATCAGTAATAACCACATGTCCTGTGGATATTGCATTTGTTTAGCAACCTTCTCAAATGAAATGAAAAAGGCTTCTACCCCCTTCTCATCAAACCTTGGCAATGCTTGGACATATTTAAATAGATCCCCACGACGTCTTCGACTATGACGCTCTGTCTCATTATCTTCATCCATCTCCTCAAACTGTACGTGTCCCTTTGCGTCTGCCAATTTTAACTGATTGTCATGTTTCAGAGCCATTTTCCGGAGTTCAAACTCTCTCTCTTTTTCCCTTTCCTCTCTATCTCTTTCTTTGTTTCTTTCTTCTCTCTCCTTTTCTTTTTCCTCTCTATCTCTTTCTCTTTCTTTTTCCGCTCTCTCTCGTTCGTATTCAAGCCACTTTCATTCTTTCTCATGTTCCATTTGTTTAATTTGCAACTGAATTTTTGCCATTTCCCATGAGTCAAACTCTATCTCAGACAACTTTAAATGCTTAACCACCGCCATAATTACCTCATCTTTTTGCATTTTGTCAGGTAATGTTAACTGCAATGTTTTTGCCAGACCCAACAGTCTGCTGTTCGTCTCTGTCCAGAAAGTACTGCGTGTGACAGTCTCCACCCCCAAAAACTTCTGAGCCTCTGAAAGAGCCATTGTCCACAACACACTCTCCACTGAAACTAAAATACCACACCGGAAAAGCAACAATCCTTCACTGTCTTTAATTTCACAAAAGCCAATCCAATAGATAGACTTTTATGCCCCTCGAGCCCCCAATTGTTATGAGCGAGGCATTTTCAGAACCTCAAAATGTATTATGGAGTTCAACCAACCTCCCCCTTTAATGTATTTGTTGCTTTTCCGAGCTCACGGCTTGTTCCCTAGGTGTGGGATTACAATTATGGACACGTGGGTTTTTAAACACAAAACACTGTTTATTCCATGAACTCAACTTAACATCTTAAATAAACATTGGATCTCTTAACACCCCTTACTTCAAAGATAACTCAGAAAATATTGCAACAGTAAATAATTCCTTAAAATGTTCCTTCAAACTTCCAAGAGACTTAACACCTTTAAACAGAATCACATCAGGTTAAAGGCTTTACTATTATGAGTTTAAATCACCCAAATGATCCAGAGATAGTCTTTCATGGCAGAGATCACAGCAAATCCAGCTCACTGCAAAACACAGACACTCCCCAAGCTCTTTTCCTCCAAACTGAAACTTCAAAATTGCTGCCCTGAGCTCAGCTACACCCACTCTCTGACATCACTGTTTTCTTAAAGGTACATTGCTTAAACATCCATGTCTTAAAGGTACTCTCACATGACACTTCCACTACTACTCTCTGTCTCCTGTTGCCCAGCCAGTTCTTTATCCATCTGGCAAGTACACCCTGGACCCCATGAGACTTCATTTTCTCCATCAGCCTACCATGGGGAACCTTATCAAATGCCTTACTGAAGTCCATGTATATGGCATCTACAGCCCTTCCCTCATCAATCAACTTTGTCACTTAGAATATAGAACATAGAACAGTAGAGCACAGAACAGGCCTTTTGGCCCTCGATGTTGTACCGAGCATTGTCCGAAACCAAGATCAAGCTATCCCACTCCCTGTCATTCTGGTATGCTCCATGTGCCTATCCAATAACCGCTTGAAAGTTCCTAAAGTGTCCGACTCCACCATCACAGCAGGCAGTCCATTCCACACCATAGCTACTCTCTGAGTAAAGAACCTACCATGGACATCCCTCCTATATCTCTCACCCTGAATCTTATAGTTATGCCCCCTTGTAACAGTTACATCCACCCGAGGAAATAGTCTCTGAACGTCCACTCTATCTACCCCCCTCATTATCTTATAAACTTCTGTTAAGTCGCCTCTCAGCCTCCTCCGCTCCAAAGAGAAAAGCCCTAGTTCCCTCAACCTTTCCTCATAAGACCTATCCAGCAAACCAGGCAGCATCCTGGTAAATCTCCTTTGCACCCTTTCCAATGCTTCCACATCCTTCCTATAATGAGGTGACCAGAACTGCACACAATACTCCAAATGTTATCTCACCAGGATCATGTATAGTTGCAGCAAAACCCCGCAGCTCTTAAACTCAAGACCCCTGTTAATAAACGCTAACACACTATAAGCCTTCTTCACGGCTCTATCCACTTGAGTGGCAACCTTTGGAGAACTGTGGACAGGAACCCCAAGATCTATCTGTCCTCCACTTACCTCAGAACCTTGCCGTTGACCCTGTAATCCGCATTCAAATTTTTTCTACCAAAATGAATCACCTCGCACTTATCAGGGTTAAACTCCATCTGTCATTTTCGGCCCAGCTCTGCATCCTATCAATGTCTCTTTGCAGCCTACAACAGCCCTCCACCTCATCCACTACTCCACCAATCTTGGTGTCATCAGCAAATTTACTGACACACCCTTCAGCCCCCTCCTCCAAGTCATTGATAAAAATCACAAATGGCAGAGGACCCAGCACTGATCCCTATGGTACACCGCTGGTAACTGGTCTCCAGTCTGAAAATTTTCCATCCACCACCACCCTCTGTCTTCTATGTGATAGCCAGTTACTTATCCAATTGGCCAAATTTCCCTCTATCCCACACCTCCTTACTTTCTTCATAAGCCGACCAGTGTAAACCTTATCAAACGCCTTACTAAAATCCATGTATACGACATAAATTGCTCTACCTTCATCTACCCACTTAGTTACCTCCTCAAAGAATTCAATCAAATTTGTGAGGCAAGACCTACCCTTCACAAATCCGTGTTGACTATCCCGGATTAAGCTGCATCTTTCCAAATGGTCATAAATCCTATCCTTCAGGACCTTTTCCATTATCTTACCGACCACCGAAGTAAGACTAACCGGCCTATAATTACCAGGGTCATCCCGATTCCCTTTCTTGAACAGAGGAACAACATTCGCCACTCTCCAGTCCTCTGGCACAGTCCCCGTGGACAGCGAGGACCCAAAGATCAAAGCCAAAGGCTCTGCAATCTAATCCCTTGCCTCCCAAAGAATCCTTGGGTATATCCCATCTGGCCCAGGGGACATGTCGACCCTCAGGTTTTTCAAATTGCTAATACATCCTTCCTCAGAACATCTACTTCCTCCAGCCTACACGCCTGAATCACACTCTCATCCTCAAAAACATGGCCCCTCTCCTTTGTGAACACTGAAGAAAAGTATTCATTCAACGCCTCACATATTTCTTCTGACTCCATGCGCAAGTTCTCACTACTGTCCTTGACCGGCCCTACCCTCACCCCGGTCATTCTTTTATTTCTCACATAAGAGTAAAAAGCCTTGGGGTTTTCCTTGATCCGACCTGCCAAGGACTTCTCATGCCCCCTCCTAGCTCTCCTAAGCCCTTTTTTCAGCTCATTCCTTGCTACCTTGTAACCCTCAAGCGACCCTACTGAACCTTGTTTTCTCATCCTTACATATTCTTCCTTTTTCCTCTTGACAAGACATTTAACCTCTTTTGTGAACCATGGTCCCTCGCATAGCCATTTCCTCCCTGCCTGAAAGAATCTGCCTCAAAGAATTCTATTAAGTTGGTAAGACATGACCTTCCCTGCACAAAATCATGTTGCCTATCACTGATAAGCCCATTTTCTTCCAAATGGTAATAGATCCTATCCCTCAGTATCTTCTCCAGCAGCTTCCCTCCTACTGACGTCACGCTCACCGGTCTATAGTTAGCTGGATTATCCCTGCTACCCTTCTTAAACAAGGGGACAACATTAGCAATTCTCCAGTCCTCTGGTACCTCACCCGTGTTCAAGGATGCTGAAAAGATATCTGTTAAGGCCCCAGCTATTTCCTCTCTCACTTCCCTCAGTAACCTGGGAGAGATCCCACCTGGACCTGGGGACTTGTCCACCTTAATGCCTTTTAGAATACCCAACACATCCTCTCTCCTTATGCCAACTTGACCTAGAGTAATCAAACATCTATCCCTAACCTCAACCATCCATCATGTCCCTCTCCTTGGTGAATGCTCTCTATCGCACATCTGTAGAAGTTTGTGAGAATCAATGCAGACATGCCAAATTTCTTTAGCTTCCGTCGGAAGTAGAGACGTTGTTGGGCTTTCTTGATTGTTGCATCAACGTGAGTGGACCAGGACAGACTGTTGGTGATGGTGACCCCCAGGACATTAAAGCTATCGACCATCTCCACTTCGGAGCCATTGATGCAGACGGGAGGGTGTGTCGTGCTCCGCTTCCTGAAGTCGATGATCAGTTGCTTGGTCTTTCCAACATTTAGAGAGAGGTTGTTTTCGGTACACCTTGCAACCAAGTGATTTATCTCCCTCCTGTAGTCTGATTCGTCGTTGTTTGAGATGAGGCCCACCACAGTCGTATCACCCCAAACGTATAGATTGAGTTGGAGTTAAATCTTACCACACAGTCATGTGTGTATAGGGAGTACAGTAGAGGACTGAGCACATCCTTGCCGGGCTCCGGTGTTCAGAGAGACTTGAGTGTCTAAGGGAACACAAAGTTAGCATGCAGGTGCAGTAGGCAATTAGGCAGCCAAATGTATCTTGGCCTTTATTGAAAGAGGACTGGAGTAAAATAGTTGCTGTTGTACAGGGTTTTGGCAAGACCGCATCTGGGATACTCTGTACAATTTTCATCTCCATATTTCAGGAATGATATACTTGCATTGGCGGTGGGACAAACTAACCAGCTGTGTGGCTGGGATGAGAGTATCCTGAGTAAATTGGATTTATATATTCTGGAGTTTAGTAGAATGAGAGGTAATCTCAATTAAATTTAGACGATTATGAAGGGGCTGGACAGGGTAGATACTGAAAGGTTGTTTTTCCGGCTGGGTGCCCCGGGACACAGGGGCACACTGTCAGTGCAAAGGGGCGAACAATCAGGACAGAGATGGATAGAAATGTCTTCATTCAGAGCATTGAGGATGCTTGATCATTGAATACTTTGAAGACTGAAACACATTTTTGGTCTCTCAGGGAATCAAAGGACATGGTAAATGGGCAATGAAGAGGAATGGAAGCCAAAGATCAACCTCTATCAGATTGAATGATGCAGCAGGTCCAAGGGAGTGAAAGACCAACACCATCTGTTGTTTCTGGTCTCTCTCTCTCTCTCTCTCAGGGTGCCTCTCTTCTATCTCTTACTTTCTTTGTGTCTATCTGTTTCTTTCATTTTTTTCCCTTTCACTCTTTCCCTGTGCTCTTGTCTCTCTTTTACAATCCTTGGTTAGTCCGTGTGTAATTGTGTCTGACTATCTCCCTTGACATTCAATGACTTTACGATTTGCCGAATCCACCGCTTTCAACATCCATTGACCAGAGGCTGAACTGACCTTGCTGTATAAATACTGTCGCTACAAGAAGAGGTCAGAGGCTGGCAATTCTGTAGTGAATAACTCGCCACCTGATTCCCCAAATCCTATGCATCATCTACCAGGCATAGGTCAGGATTGTGGTGGAATATTGTCCACTTGACTGGATGAGTGCAGCTCGAATGGCACTTAAGGAATTTGACACCATACAGGACAAAACAGCCCCGCTTAATTGGCACCCCGTCCACCATCTTCGACATTCACTCCCTCCACCAACGATGCACAGTGGCAGCCATGTGTACCATTCCGAGGATGCGTTGCAGGATCTTACCAAGGTTCGATTGACAGCATGTTCCAAACACGTGACCTCTACCACCTAAAAAGGCAAGGGTAGAAGATACATAGGAATATCACCACCTGGAGGTTCCCCTCGGAGCCAGTCACCATCCTGACTAGGAAATATATCGCCATTCCTTCACTGTCGCTGGGGCAACATCCTGGAACTCCCTCCCTAACAGCACAGTGGGTGTACCTACACCTCAGCGAGTACCGCGCTTCAAGAAGGTCGCTCATCACCACCTTCTGAAGGGCAATTAGGGACGGGAAATAAATGCTGGTTTAGCCCACAACCTGTGAACAATTTGAAAAAATAACGTAATGGTTTGATTTTTCCAGATCTCTCTGCGACATGTCAACTTTTCACTGAAATTCGGAATATATCTAAAGGGCAGTGCCAGCTGACAAATGTGGCCGTCAATTCCTGCAGGGGAAGCTGCCTCTCCCATGTACAAGTCATTCCGGAGGTAAGGACTTAAATTTGTAAATAATCAAATTCCACTCAAACAAGGGCCACTCTGCAAACATTAGAGCTCCTTGCAAGGTTCCAATTCTCGAAATAAGTTATTAACCAGACTAAGTGCTGGGCTGGGAAAGACCTGATGACAATTATGCCATGAAACTGTTCAGAAAAAAACATTTAATAATAATAACAATATTCTTTATTGTCACAAGTAGGCTTACATTAACACTGCAATGAAGTTACTGTGAAAATCCCCTCATCGCCACAATCCGGCACCTGTTCGGGTACACAGAGGGAGAATTCAGAATGTCCAATTCACCTTACAGCACGTCTTTCAGGGCTTGTGGGTGGAAACCGGAGCACCCGGAGGAAACCTACACAGAGACGGGGAGAATGTGCAGACTCTGCACAGACAGTGATCCAAGCCGGGAATCGAACCTGTTAACCACTGTGCTACCATGCTGCCCACGGGGGTAATTCATGGGGTAATTCCTTAAGCTCACAGGCAACTTGGGAAGAGAATGTACGGAATATACGGTGACCAGGGATGGGAATTGGATGTCCCAGGGTTTTCAGTATTTAGGAAGTACAGGCATAAAAGAAAAGGTGGAGGCGTGGCACTGCTGGTTAAAGAGGAAATTAACACAATAGTGAGAAAGGATATTAGCTCTGATGATGTGGAATCTATGTGTGGAGTTGCGAAGTAGCAAGGGGCAAAAAACATTAGTGGATGTCATATATAGACCCCCAAACTGCAGTGATGAGGTTGGGAATGGCATTAAACACAAAATAGAAATGCATGTAATAAGGGAATATCGGTGATCATGGGTGATCTTCAAATAGATTGGGCAAATCAAATTAGCCACAATACCGTAGAGGAGGAATTCATGGAGTGTATACGGGATAGTTTTCTTGACCAATATGTGGAGGAACCAACTAGAGAGCAGGCCATCTTAGACTGGGTACTGTGTAATGAGAAGGGAGTCATTGCCAATCTGGCTGTACGAGACCCCTTGGGGATGAGCGACCATAACATGATGGAGTTTTTTTTATCAAGATGGAGAGTGAAGTAGTTGATTCAGAGACTAGGGTGCTGAATTTTAATAAAGGGAACTATGAGGATATGAGGCGTGAGTTGGCCTTGATAGATTGGGAAGAGTTACTTAAAAGGAAGACAGTGGATAGACAATGGCAAACATTCAAGGAACGCATGGAGGAGCTACAGCAACTGTTCATTCCTGTCTGGCACAAAAGCAAAGGGGGTAAGAGGGCCAATCCATGGCTTACAAAGGAAATTAGAAATAGTATCCGATACAAGGAAGAAGCTTACAGATTGGCCAAGAAAAATAATAGGTCTGAGGATTGGGAGCAGTTTGGAATTCAGCAAAGGACGAAGGGATTGATTAAGAAGGGGAAAGTACAGTACGAAAGGAAGCATGCAGGGAACATAAAGACTGACACTAAGAGTTTCTATAGATATGTGAAGAGAAAGAGATTGGTAAAGTGAAATATAGGCCCTCTACAGACAGAAACAGGGAAATGCAGAATTAGGGACAAAGAAATGGCTGAGCAATTGAATACATACTTTGGTTCTGTCTTCACAAAAGAGGACACAAATCAGATACCAGAAATGTTGGAGAATGAAAGGTTTAGTGAGAGGGAAGAACTGAGGGGGATCAACATTAATAGAGAAATGGTGCTGGGAGAATTGATGGGATTGAAGGCGGATAAATCCCCAGGGCCTGAGAATCTGCACCCCAGAGTGCTTAAGGAGGTGGCTCTGGAAATAGTGGCTGCATTGGTGGTCATCTTCCGGGATTCTATAGACTCTGGAACTGTCCCTGCAGATTGGAGGGGAGCTCACATCACTCCGATATTCAAAAAGGGAGGTCGAGAGAAAGCATGGAATTATAGACCAGTGAGCCTAACATCCAGTGGGGAGAATTCTTGATCCATTATCAAGGACTTTATAGCGGAACATTTAGAAAGCAGTGGCAGGATCTGTCAGAGTCAGCATGGATTTATGAAGGGAAAATCATGCTTGACAAATCTGTTCGAATTCTTTGAAGATGTAACCAGTACGGTTGACAAGGGGGAGCCAGTCGATGTGGTATATTTAGACTTTCAGAAGGCGTTTGACAAAGTCCCGCATAAGAGATTATTGTCCAAATTTAAAGCACATGGGATTGGGGGAAATGTATTGAGGTGGATAGAAAACTGGTTCCAGTAAGAAGTCTTACAACAGGTGAAAGTCCAACAGGTTTGTTTTGAATCACTAGCTTTCGGAGCACTGCTCCTTCCTCAGATGAATTCATCTGATTCACCTGAGGAAGGAGCAGTGCTCCGAAAGCTAGTGATTTGAAACAAACCTGTTGGACTTTAACCTGGTGTTGTAAGACTTCTTACTGTGGTCACCCCAGTCCAACGCTGGTATCTCCACATCAAGAAAAATGGTTGGCAGAGAGGAAGCAAAGAGTAGGGATTAATGGGTCCTTTTCAAATTGGCAGGCAGTAACTAGTGGGGACCCCAGCTGTTCACAATATATATTAATGATTTAGATGAGGGAACAAAATGTAACATCTCATAGTTTGCAGATGATACCAAGTTGGGTGGGAGGGTGAACTGTGACGAGGATGCAGGGATCCTACAGCATCATCTGGACAGGTTGAACGAGCGGACACATCAATGGCAGATGCAGTATAATTTGGGTAAGTGTGAGGATATTCATTTTGGATGCAAAAACAGGAAGGCAGATTACTACCTGAATGGTTGTAAATTGGGAGAGGGGAGTGTGCAGCGGAACCTGGGTGTCCTTGTGCACCAGTCGCTGAAGGTAAGCATGCAGGTGCAGGAGGGGGTAAAGAAGGCTAATGGAATGTTGGCCTTCATTGCGAGAGGTTTCGAGTACAGGAGCAGGGGTGTGTTGCTGCAATTATACAGGACCTTGGTGAGGCCACACCTGGAGTATTGTGTGTTTTGGTCTCCTTCTCTGAGGAAGGATGTTCTTGCTCTTGAGGGAGTGCAGCGAAGGTTTACCAGACTGATTCCAGGGATGGCGGGACTGACAGAAGAGGAGAGATTGACTATATTGGGATTGTTCTCGCTGGAGTTCAGAAGAATGAGGGGGGTCCCATAGAGACATATAAAATTCTAACAGGACTAGACAGGATAGATGCAGGGAAGATGTTACCAATGGTGGGTGTGTCCAGAACCAAGGGCCACAGACTGAGGATTCAGGGTAAACCATTTCGGACAGAGATAAGGAGGCATTTCATCACACAAGAGTGGTGAGCCTGTGGAATTCATACCACAGGAAGTAGTTGATGCTAAAATATTGAATATATTCAAGAGACATCTGGATATAGCACTTGGGGAGAATGGGATCAAAGGGCAGTACGGTAGCACAGTGGTTAGCACAATTGCTTCACAGCTCCAGGGTCCCAGGTTCGATTCCCGGCTTGGGTCACTGGCTGTGCAGAGTCTGCACATCCTCCCCGTGTGTGCATGGGTTTCCTCCGGGTGCTCCGGTTTCCTCCCACAGTCCAAAGATGTGCAGGTTAGGTGGATTGGCCATGATAAATTTCCCTTAGTGTCCAAAATTGCCCTTAGTGTTGGGTGGGGTTACTGGGTTATGGGGATAGGGTGGGGGTGTGGGCTTGGTAGGGTGCTCTTTCCAAGAGCCGGTGCCGACTCGATGGGCCGAATGCCCTCCTTTTTAACTGTAAATTATATGATTCTATTAGGAGAAAGCAGGATTAGGCGATTGAGTTGGATGATCAGCCATGAAAAGGCCTCCAAATGCTCCTGTCTTCTATGTATCTATGTATCTATCCTGCCTTTCCAGGACCCAGCGGTGATCTATGAGTTTGGAAGACCTGAAAGGCTCAGGGATGGTCTAGGTCCTGTTCTGGCACATCATTGATACTGAGGTTATCAATAGTATGATGTGAAATGAAGTGTGAAGTGATTGGCATGAGGCGATTCTCTGCTTGGGCAGATGAATTGTGAAGATTTCTCTGGAACTATCAATATATAAAATATTGTGTATGATGCTGGAGAACCAGCTGCAGGATTCTCTGTCGGCGAGATCTTCCCCTTCGCCAGCAACACACCCACACCCGTGGATTTCCCGACGGCGTGTGGGGGGACACAATGGGGAATCCCATTGGATGGCTAAGAGAAGGGGGGCACGCTATGCCGGGAAACGGGGCTGGTGAGACCTGATACAGGTCTACAAAATTGTGAGAGGCATAGACAGGATGGATAGTCAGAGGACTTTTCCAAGGGTGGAAGTGTCAATCCCAAGGGGTCACAGGTTCAAGGTGAGAGGGGGAAAGTTTAAGGGAGATGTGCGGGGTACTTTTTCACGCCGAGAGTGGTGGGTGCCTGGAACGCGCCACCAGGGGATGTGGTGGATGAAGGGACATTGGCAACATTGCAGGAACCTTACCTGCCGTGTTTACAGGAACCTTACCTGCCGTGTTTACAGGAACCTTACCTGCCGTGTTTACAGGAACCTTACCTGCCGTGTTTTGTGTTAGAACATAAGAATATAAGAACTAGGAGCAGGAGTAGGCCATCTGGCCCCTCGAGCCTGCTCCGCCATTCAATGAGATCATGGCTGATCTTTTCTGGACTCAGCTCCACTTTCCGGCCCGAACACCATAACCCTTAATCCCTTTATTCTTCAAAAAACTATCTATCTTTATCTTAAAAACATTTAATGAAGGAGCTTCAACTGCTTCACTGGGCAAGGAATTCCATAGATTCACAACCCTTTGGGTGAAGAAGTTCCTCCTAAGCTCAGTCCTAAATATACATCCCCTTATTTTAGTGTTCTTCAAACTTTTTTTCCAGGAACCCATTTTTACCAACTGGCCAACCTTTAGGACCCAAACCGGCCAATCTTCGGGACCAAACCCGGCCGACCTTCGCGACCCACACCGGCCGGCCTTCGCGACCCATGCCGGCTGACCTTCGCGACCCACGCCGGCCGACCTTCGCGACCCACGACGGCCGGCCTTCGCGACCCATGCCAGCCGACCTTCGCGACTCACACCGGCCGACCTTCGCGACCCACGCCGGCCGACCTGCGCGACCTACCATTTTCTCTTACCTTGTTTGCTGCTGATAAAAATGGAGGAAATGGTTTTGGATCCCTTTGGCCCTCGTACACACTCCTCCAATGGATGAAGGTGAAGCCTTCCGGTGTCGGAGAATATGGAGCCTCCATTTGTCCAAAGTTCTGCATTTTTTTCCTGTAAAATGTTATCAAATTAAACCCCACCCCCCCGAACTTGTAAAAATAAATAAATAAATAAACTGAATAAAATAAATGAAAAAAATAAAAATCAAATGAATAAAATAAATGAATCAAATGAAATTAAAAAAACCAAACTTGCAAAACAAAAAGCTGCGACCGCTAAAAAAAATACCGACAGCACTGCGCATCCGTGCCCGATCACCGGGTCGCATGCGCAATGTGGCCGAATTTTTTTTACATGTTCACGGCCATTTCAAAGGCCGCTTGCAGCCGGCTGCTGCACGGGGATTTGTGCGATCGGTAGCGCCACGAAGGACGGCTCCGCGACCCTCCCGACACCCGCCCATTGGTCGCCACCCTCGACTTTGAAGAACACTGCCTTATTTTGAGGCTATGCCCCCTAGTTCTGCTTTCACCCGCCAGTGGAAACAACCTGCCCACATCTATCCTATATATTCCCTTCATAATTTTATATGTTTCTATAAGAACCCACTCATCCTTCTAACGACTACAGTCCCAGTCTACTGAACCTCTGTTCGTAATCCAACTCTTTCAGCTCTGGGATTAACCTAGTGAATCTCCTCTGCACACCCTCCAGTGCCAATACGTCCTTTCTCAAGTAAGGAGACCAAAACTGAACACAATACTCCAGGTGTGTCCTCACTAACACCTGATACAATTGCAGCATACTCTCCCTCGTCTTAAACTCCATCCCTGCAGCAGTGAAGGACAAAATTCCATTCGCCTTCTTAATCACCTGTTGCACCTGTAAACCAACTTTTTGCGACTCATGCACTAGCACACCCAGGTCTCTCTGCACAGCAGCATGTTTTAATATTTTTTCATTTAAATAATAATCCCTTTTGCTGTTATTCCTACCAAAATGGATAACGTTACATTTGTCAACATTGTATTCCATCTGCCAGACCCTAGCCCATTCACTTAACCTATCCAAATCCCTCTGCAGACTTCCAGCATCCTCTGCACTTTTTGCTTTACCACTCATCTTAGTGTCGTCTGCAAACTTGGATACAATGCCCTTGGTCCCCATCTCCAAATCATCTATGTAAATTGTGAACAATTTGTGGTCCCATCACTGATCCCTGAGGGACACCACTAGCTACTGATTGCCAACCAGAGAAACACCCATTAATCCCCACTCTTTGCTTTCTATTAATTAACCAATCCTCTATCCATGATACTACTTTACCCTTAATGCCATGCATCTTTATCTTATGCAGCAACCTTTTGTGTGGCACCTTGTTAAAGGCTTTCTGGAAATCCAGATATACCACATCCATTGGCTCCCCGTTGTCTACCGCACTGGTAATGTCCTCAAAGAATTCCACTAAATTAGTTAGGCACGACCTGCCCTTTATGAACCCATGCTGCGTCTGCCCAATGGACCAATTTGCATCCAGATGCCTCGCTATTTCTTCCTTGATGATAGATTCCAGCATCTTCCCTACTGCCGAAGTTAAGCTCACTGGCCTATAATTACCCGCTTTCTGCCGACCTCCTTTTTTAAACAGTGGTGTCATGTTTGCTAATTTCCAATCCGCCGGGACCACCCCAGAGTCTAGTGCATTTTGGTAAATTATCACGAGTGCATTTGCAACTTCCCAAGCCATCTCTTTTAGTACTCTGGAATGCATTCCATCAGGGCCAGGAGACTTGTCTACCTTTAGCCCCATTAGCTTGCCCATCACTACCTCCTTAGTGATAACAATCATCTCAAGGTCCTCACCTGTCATAGCCTCATTTCTATCAGTCACTGGCATGTTACTTGTGTCTTCCACTGTGAAGACCTACCCAAATAACCTGTTCTGTTCCTCAGCCATTTCCTCATCTCCCATTATTAAATCTCCCTTCTCATCCTTTAAAGGATCAATATTTACCTTAGCTACTCTTTTTTTAAAAATATATTTGTAGACACTTTACTATCTGTTTTCATATTCTGAGCATGTTTACTCTCATCATCTATCTTACTCTTCTTTATAGCTTTTTTAGTAGCTTTCTCTTGCCCCCCTAAATATTTCCCAGTCCTCTAGTCTCCCACTATACTTTGCCACTTTGTATGTTTTTACCTTCAATTTGATTCTCTCCCTTATTTCCTTAGATATCCACAGTCGATTTTCCCTCTTTCCACCGTCCTTCCTTTTTGTTGGTATAAACTTTTGCTGAGCACTGTGAAAAATTGCTTGGAAGGTTCTCCACTGTTCCTCAACTGTTTCACCAAAAGTCTTTGCTCCCAGTCTACCTTCGCTAGCTCTTCTCTCATCCCATTGTAATCTCCTTTGTTTAAGCACAAAACACTAGTGTTTGATTTTACCTTCTCACCCTCCAACTATATTTTTAATTACACCATATTGTGATCACTCCTTCTGAGAGGGTCCCTATCTATAAGATCATTAATCAATCCTGTATCATTACACAGGACCAGATCTAGGACCGCTTGTTCCGTCCTACGTTCCATTACATACTGTTCTTGGAAACTATCGCGGATACATTCTATAAACTCCTCCTCAAGGCTGCCTTGACCGACCAGGTTAAACCAATCGACATGTAGATTTAATTCCCCCATGATAACTGCTGTACCATTTCTAGTTATTTCTTTGTTTATTGCCTGCCCCACCATAATGTTACTATTTGGTGGCCTATAGATTACTCCTATCAGTGACTTTATCGCCTTATTATTCCTGATTTCCACCCAAATGGATTCAACCTTCTCCTCCATAGCACCGATGTCATACCTTACTATTGTCCGGATGTCATCCTTAAATAACAGAGCTACACCACCTCCCTAACCATCCACTCTGTCCTTCCGAATAGTTTGATACCCTCGGATATTTAACTCCCAGTCGTGACCATCCTTTAACCATGTTTCAGTAATGGCCACTAAATCAGTCATTCACGATGATTTGCTCCATCAACTCATTTACCTAATTCGAATACTACGAGCATTCAGGTGAAGTACACTTATGTTGACTTTTTTTACCTCTGTTCTGAATCTTAACACCTCGATCAGTAACCTCTCATAAGTTATATTTCCTCTTAACCTTTCTCCTAATTTTCCTTGTCGTTGAACCCATATCTTCATGTAACAACCTGCCGCGTTGCTTACTATTAATGTGTTCACTTCCCGTTTTATTCCTTTTAGAATTACTGGTCCTATTCACTGAGCTCCCCTCAGTCACTGTACCTTGTACCGTCTCCCTTTTTGATTTTTGACTATGGCATTTCTGCCTTACACTTTCCCCCTTACTGCCTTTTGTTTCTGTTCCTGTTTTACTACCTTCCGACTTCCAGCATTGGTTCCCATCCCCCTGCCACTTTAGTTTAAAACCTCCCCAACAGCTCTAGCAACCCCCCCCCCCCCCCCAGACCACCCCCCCACACCCCACACACTCCCAGGACATCGGTTCCAGTTCTGCCCAGGTGCAGACCGTCCGGTTCATATTGGTCCCATCTCCCCCAGAACCGGTTCCAATGCCCCAGGAATTTGAATCCTACCCTCTTGCACCATCTCTCGAGCCACGCATTCATCCTATCAATCCTGACATTCCTACTCTGAGTAGCTGGTGGCACAGGTAGCAATCATGAGATTACTACCTTTGAGGTCCTACTTTTTAGTTTAACTCCTAACTCCCTGAATTCAGCTTGTAGGACCTCGTCCCGTTTTTTTTACCTATATCGTTGGTGCCTATGTGCACCACGACAGCTGGCTGTTCACCCCCCCCCCCCCCAGAATGTCCTGCAGCCGCTCCGAGACATCCTTCACCCTTGCACCAGGGAGGCAACATAACATTCTAGAGTCTCGATTGCGTCCGCAGAACCGCCTGTCTATTCCCCTTACGATTGAGTCCCCTATCACTATAGCCCTGCCATTCGTCTTCCTGCCCTGCTGCGCAGCAGAGCCAGCCACAGTGCCATGAACCTGGCTGCTGCTGCCTTCCCCTGGTGAGCCATTTCCCTCAACAGTATCCAAAGCGGTATATCTGTTTTGCAGGGAGGTGACCGCAGAGGACACCTGCACTGCCTTCCTACTGTTGCTCTGTCTTTTGGTCACCCATTTTCTATCTCTCTCAGTAACTTTCACCTGCGGTGTGACCAACTCGCTAAACGTGCTATTCACGACGTCCTTAGCATCGGGGATGCTCCAAAGAGAGTCCATCCACAACTCCAGAGACGTCAAGTGGTCTAACAGTAGCTGCAGCTGGACACTCTTCTTGCACGTGAAGGAGCCACGGACAGTGGACGTGTCCCTGAGCTCCCACATTGCACACTAGGAGCATGACACGGGTCTGGGATCTCCTGCCATGTCTTAAACCTTCGGTTAACTTATACAACTACAGTTCCAAAAAAAACGAAGAAAAAATAAATAAATATACCAACGAAAAGAAAAAGAAATAAGAAAAACCACTTACCAGGGTTACAATGTACCTTCCACCCTCTCCCCCCCCCCCCCCCCCCCCCCACCTGCAAGCTTCGAATTTCCATCTAGCTTCAAATTCCGAAACTCACTCTTTGCTGTGTCTCACTCTGGCTGTGTCTTCTCTGTCTCACTGGGAGAACTCCCTACTACCGAAGTTAAGCTAACTGGCCTATAATTACCCGCTTTCTGCCTACCTCCTTTTTAAAACAGTGGTGTCACGTTTGCTATTTTCCAATCTGCCGGGAGAATCCCAGAGTCTAGTGAATTTTGGTAAATTATCGCTAGTGCATTTGCAATTTCCCTAGCCATCTCTTTTAGCACTCTGGGATGCATTCCATCAGGGCCAGGAGACTTGCCTACCTTTAGCCCCATTAGCTTTCCCATCACTACCTCCTTAGTGATAACAATCATCTCAAGGTCCTCACCTGTCTTAGCCTCATTTTCATCAGTCACTGGCATGTTATTTGTGTCTTCCACTGTGAAGACCGACCCAAAAAACCTGTTCAGTTCCTCAGCCATTTCCTCATCTCCCATTATTAAATTTCCCTTCTCATCCTCTAAAGGACCAATATTTACCTTAGCCACTCTTTTTTGTTTTATATATTTGTAGAAACTTTTAGTATTAAAAAAATTATTCTGAGCAAGTTTACCCTCATCATCTATCTTACTCTTTGTAGCTGATTTAGTAGCGTTCTGTTGGCCCATAAAGATTTCCCAGTCCCCTAGTCTCCCCCTATTCTTTGCCACTTTGTATGCTTTTTCCTTCAATTTGATATTCTCCCTTATTTCCTTCGATATCCATGATCGAATTTCCCTCTTTCTACCGTCCTTCCTTTTTGTTGGTATAAACCTTTGCTGAGCACTATGAAAAATCGCTTGGAAGGTTCTCCACTGTTCCTCAACTGTTTCATCATAAAGTCTTTGCTCCTAGTCTACCTTAGCTAGCTCTTCTCTCATCCCATTGTAATCTCCTTTGTTGAAGCACAAACACTAGTGTTTGATTTTACCTTCTCACCCCCCATCTGTATTTTAAATTCCACAATATTGTGATCGCTCCTTCCGAGAGGATCCCTAACTATGAGATCATTAATCAATCCTGTCTCATTACACAGGACCATATCTCGGGCCACTTATTCCCTCGTAGGTTCCATTACATACTGTTCTCGGTAACTATCGTGGATACATTCAATAAACTCCTCCTCAAGGCTGCCTTGACCAACCTGGTGAAACCAATCGACATGTAGATTAAAATCCCCCATGATAACTGCTGTACCATTTCTACATGCATCCGTTATTTCTTTGTTTATTGCCAGCCCCACCATAATGTTACTATTTGGTGGCCTATAGACCACTCCTATCATTACCTTTTCACCTTACTATTCCTGATTTCCACCCAAATGGATTCAACCTTATCATCCATAGCCCCTATGTCATCCCTTACTATTGCCCGGATGTCATCCTTAAATAACAGAGCTACACCACCTCCCTTACCATCCACTCTGTCCTTCCGAAAAGTTTGATACCCTCGGATATTTAACTCACAGTCGTGACCATCCTTTAACCATGTTTCAGTAATGGCCATTAAATCATAGTCATTCACGATGATTTGCGCCATCAACTCATTTACCTTATTCTGAATACTACGAGCATTCAGGTAAAGTACACTTATGTTGACTTTTATACCTCTGTTTTGAATCTTAACACCTTGGTCAGTAACCTCTCCTAAGTTATTGTTCCTCATTACTTTTCTCCGTATTTTCCTTGTCGTTGAACCCATATCTTCATGTAACAACCTGCCGCGTCGCTTATCATTTATGTTTTTACTTCCCATTTCATTCCTTTTAGTATTATGGGGCCTGTTCACTGAGTTCCCCTCAGTCTCTGTACCTTGTACTACATAGAAAATACAGCACAGAACAGGCCCTTCGGCCCACGATGTTGTGCCGAACATTTGTCCTAGATTAAGAACAAATTAATCTACACCCCATCATTCTACCGTAATCCATGTACCTATCCAAGAGCCGCTTGAAGGTCCCTATTGTTTCCGACTCAACTACTTCCACAGGCAGTGCCCCCACTACTCTCTGGGTAAAGAACCTACCTCTGACATCCCCCCTATATCAGGGGGTTGGATAGGGTGGACAGTGAGAGCCTTCTTCCGCGGATGGATATGGCTGGCACGAGGGGACATAACTTTAAACTGAGGGGTAATAGATATAGGACAGAGGTCAGAGGTAGGTTCTTTACGCAAAGAGTAGTGAGGCCGTGGAATGCCCTACCTGCTACAGTAGTGAACTCGCCAACATTGAGGGCATTTAAAAGTTTATTGGATAAACATATGGATGATAATGGCATAGTGTAGGTTAGATGGCTTTTGTTTCGGTGCAACATCGTGGGCCGAAGGGCCTGTACTGCGCTGTATTGTTCTATGTTCTATGTTCTATATCTTCCACCATTTACCTTAAATTTATGTCCCCTTGTAATGGTTTGTTCCACCCGGGGAAAAAGTCTTCGACTGCCTACTCTATCTATTCCCCTGATCATCTTATAAACCTCTATCAAGTCTCCCCTCATCCTTCTCCATTCTAATGAGAAAAGGCCGAGCACCCTCAACCTTTCCACGTAAGACCTACTCTCCATTCCAGGCAACATCCTTGCAAATCTCCTTTGCACCTTTTCCAAAGCTTCCACATCCTTCCTAAAATGAGGCGACCAGAACTGCACACAGTACTCCAAATGTGGCCTTACCAAGGTTTTGTACAGCTGCATCATCACCTCACGGCTCTTAAATTCAATCCCTCTGCTAATGAACGCTAGCACACCATAGGCCTTCTTCACAGCTCTATCCACTTGAGTGGCAACTTTCAAAGATCTATGAACATTGACCCCAAGATCTCTTTGCTCCTCCACATTGCCAAGAACCCTACCATTAACCCTGTATTCCGCATTCATATTTGACCTTCCAAAATGGACAACCTCACACTTTTCAGGGTTAAACTCCATCTGCCACTTCTCAGCCCAGCTCTGCATGCTATCTATGGCTCTTTGCAACCGACAACAGCCCTCCTCACTATCCACAACTCCACCAATCTTTGTATCGTCCGCAAATTTGCTGACCCACCCTTCAACTCCCTCATCCAAGTCATTAATAAAAACAGCAGAGGACCCAGAACAGATCCCTGCGGTATGCCACTGGCAACTGGGCTCCAGGCTGAATATTTGCCATCCACCACCACTCCCTGACTTCTATCGGTTAGCCAGTTTGTTATCCAACTGGCCAAATTTCCCACTATCCCATGCCTCCTTACTTTCTGCATAAGCCTACCATGGGGAACCTTATCAAATGCCTTACTAAAATCCATGTACTCTACATCCACTGCTTTACCTTCATCCACATGCTTGGTCACCTCCTCAAAGAATTCAATAAGACTTGTGAGGCACGACCTATCCCTCACAAATCCGTGCTGACCATCCCTAATCAAGCAGTGTCTTTCCAGATGCTCAGAAATCCTATCCCTCAGTACCCTTTCCATTACTTTGCCTACCACCGAAGTTAGACGAACTGGTCTGTAATTCCCAGGATTATCCCAATTCCCTTTTTTGAACAGGGTGAAGTTAAAAACTCACCACTATTCTTAGAATTCCCCCTATACCAAAGAAGGGTCGATATTCTAAATGGTGAACAGGGATTCTCACTCCCCGATTCCGATGCAGGCTTCAGTGGCTGCTATTCAGGTCAAACTATATTTTAAAGTTATCCCCCGGTATAACCCATACCTTCACCGAAAAATTTTACCTACTTACCCCTCAGTAGCATTGATATCCTGGGTCCTGCATTGCTAAGTAAGTAAAGTAGGCTAATAACCACTGTTTCAGGTTAAAACGTTAAGTTATTTTATTATCTTTTTTTAAAATAAGATACAATCACTGTCTTTACAGAAAAGTAAAAAAATCTTGCTTCTGGATCCTTCTGGTTGGTTGAAGGGACCTTTAGGCCCAACTTGACAATCAATCTTTTTAAAATCTGGTCTTCTTTAGATGTATTCGCTGATGAGCTCGGTTGCTGTGTCCTATCTTTCCCATGTACCGAGCTGTGAGAGCTGGCTCTGCTGGCTGTCCCCTTTCTTTGGGTTTATATATTTTTCTAACAGTTATCTAGTTTTTATGACTTTATTGTAAAGTAAATTTTATCACTTTGATTGTAAAAAGTACTTTTGATTTAAACATTCTAATCCAACTAAGTATTCATTTTGACATAACCTCACCTCTCAGGTCTCTGATTACATTGTTTCCTTTGCCTCACCTCTCAGGTCTCTGATTACATTGTTTCCTTTGTCATGTTCAAAAATGCTTTGGTTTCAAGAGCTATGAATTTTGGTTTGGTTCCTGTCATTTCTATAGTTTTATTTTCCAATTGTGTCCTCAGCTCATAATTTTGACTTTGATTTTGGCTTTGAATTATGTTTCTCGTAGACTGTTAGTCTCCAGTTTCCTTTAATTTACCTGGTATTACCAAAATTTCACACCTAGAATTGTCACCAAGTTCAACTGAACCTCATCCTTTCTTTTCCTGCTGCTTACTATGATAGTTACTTTCAATGAAGGTGTGAGCCATTGTTTTTGGCTTCATTCAAAATCCTGTGTGTTTGCTAAGCCTGCATGACCAAGGATATCTGCATTTTACAATCCTGATCTTTGCAGCTGCTGTTAACCCTTTGTGGGTCTTTCCCTGTATCCTCTCATGTTTCTCTCAGACCAGATATTGCCAGACTTCCATGTTTCAAATGACACATCTTTCTCTATTTTCAATAACACCCTGACTTGACATTTGAAACATAACTATATCATTTCGTCAATTATCCCCCCCCCCCATCTAATTGTACTGACTAACATTTATCCCCGATCTTTCTCATCTGTATGTGCATGTTTTGTGATTTTAAATTGTGCACCGAAATCAATTCGTCGATGTATCCATATCACAGACCAATGTCTTTTTTCGTTCTTTCCTCAAGTCCAATTACCGTGAACCATAGCCGCAGCCGCTCAGGAAGGTAACGCAATAGCTATATCCGTGTGTTCCACTACCTCCAAAGCATTTTACTTCCTTGGGGTAGCAGCACCGTAGAAGCTTCCTCAAGTCCCTTAGAAACAGCACACAACTCAGTCCATCAGTAACCAAAAAGATCTTTTGTCCATCACTGGCTGTTAAATGTCCCATTTTTCTGTCATCCAAATTGCTTTCTATGTCTCATTGGAATGGTAAATTATGATATCACGTACCACCCACTGATTCCCTTGCTTCATTAATTTAAAAGGTTCAATTGATCCTGCTTCTATCCCTGACTTATCCACATTAATATCTAACATTGCCCTGAACCATGTATGTCTGCCAGCCCCTGTTGTACATGAGAGAATATCTTTATGACAAACTTCCTTCAAATCCCTTTCGTCTGTTATAATTTCCCTTACAACATGAAAGTGTATATTTTCCATTCCAACATTTGCAATATAATATGCCCACAGTATTCGCAAAACTACATCGAACTATCACTTTTCTTTTTCCAAATAAATTCTCCCTATTGTTAAATATACAGTTAAAAAAAATTAAGTATTATCTTAACACATTACTCAAAACCTAACCACTCAAATAGACTGTGTGTTACAACTTTACATATGTGCAACTGTTATCGCAATTTCGATACGAAAAATAAAGTGCAATATCGACACATCCCTTCGTGGCTTTGGGACAATAGTCATTACATACTAAATATGGCGTGTTAACAACATCAATATTATTCTTGATGTGCTGTGCAGTTAAATCAAGAAAAAACTCTGAACTACCACTATTCCCCCTCTCAATTAAAACCCTCACACAGTTTAGAAATGCTGTTCAAGTTCTCAAACGATACACATACCCCCATTATCATACATAACAGTCCCTACCAATTTACATGACATTTCTTCCTTAATAACTATTTCAGCTCTTCAATGCAATATTATTTGCTGCATTGGTAAGAATTTTCCCACCGTGGCATCAAGCTACAAAAATTCTTAAACTATTGTCATTTATCATGTTGGGATTCCTCGTCAGTCGCTGCTGTCTGCTGAGACCCTTAATAACTCCACCGCATAATACATACCCCGTGGAGACCGCAGATCATCCATCAGCTAATGTCCAATTAGAGATGGCTGACCGGAGGTTTCACTGTTCAGTAATAATTTGATATTTTGATTTGTTTCTAACCCGTAAAGTTTTCCTCCGGGCTCTGTCATTTAATTCTCTCAAACATTTGGCCAATTGTATCATTAGTTTCCTCCCAATCATGTCTAAAACATTGTTCTCTGGAGTGCAGTTCTCTTCCTTCTTGTGAACTGGTTTGTCTGTTATTTATTTTTTCCATCTGAAAAATCAAATGAACAGGTCAAGGGTGGAGAGGGCCCTATTCTTTAATTTGTACTTTCTATCTTCGTTTGAACACTCCAGAAATGCCCTCTCCAGGACTTCCGGATTTCTTTTGCTGCCATTTCTTTCCTTCTTTTCTTTTGAACTGGTTTCTTTTCCTTATCCTTTATATCCTTCATACAATTAAAGCCTGTTAAGCCTCCTCCTTTTGTAATTGCACCCCTGAATGAGATTCGAAGAATCTCAAACTCCTCCTCTTTTGCGCACTCAGTGATCCAATCTGGTAGAAACCTTACCCTGATACATTCCTGATATTGCTACTGCATTTACTTCAATTACTTTATTTTGATTATGACCAGATTTTTATGAAGGTAAGTTCCAAACATGACATTTTAACTTCATCATCTGTGCAATCAATGCTGCTCACGGGTTTTAATTCACTGTCTTCCCACCAATTGGGCCATGTGTTTTAATTGTGATACAATTTATTTTGCTCCAGGCACCATGCTTCTCTAATTCAACTGTATGTTTACCCAGTTTCTGAACAATCTTGTCTTTACATTTCACAGCTTCACTGATTATTTTCCCTGCAGTCTTAGTTGGTTGCTTCACCCACACTTCCTCTCCTACTTGATAATTTCCAGATTTACTTGGGTCCCCTTGTCCCTGTGAGACAGAGGTTCCGAGATTACTATTAAGATCAAATACTATTCGCTCAATGTGTTTATCCCAGCCTTTATCATTCTGATTCTTTATTATCCAATCTGTTACTTTTCTTACAGACCTCTCAGCCATTCCATTACTCTCAGGCACATATTTCACGACCCAATTGATTGCTATTCCTCTGTCAACACAAAAGTTAATAACGGTATTATTTCTAAAGTGCGACGCATTGTCCATCCGGATCGATTCTGGCCTACCTCTTGAGGTCATCATTTCTGCCAATACCTTTTTGGTAGTGGCTCCATTTGCTTTGCTTGTTGCTCTGAGGTCAATTTCTCCCGTGCAGCTATCAGTTTTGACTAAAATTTTACCTATCTCTTCCCACTGTTCTTTCTGTTCCAGTAGTTTATTTCTACCGTTCGTCCAACCGTTTAGTTTCCAAAACTTCAATTCTTTCTCCAATCCTTGCTGCACAAAAAAGCTATCGGTGACAACGGTTACTTCCTGCAGCTTTCTCTGCTGACACTCCTTTAACCCTTGCAATATTCCCTCTACCTCGGCTGTCTGAGCTGACCCAATGATTATTCCCTGTTCCTCCATTACTTTCTTTCCTGAATTTTGAAAAATGAATGCCCATCTGGCGTGTTTTTCGTCCTCCTTGACTTTACTACCATCAGTATATAATACCCAAACATTCACCAACTGCGTTTTACTAACTGGTTCATCAAGTTTCTGTCCCTTTTTAATGTGATGAATAAACATTAAGTCAGGGTCTAGAAGAATGGTTTCCCATCTATCCCATCGAGCTGTATTCGCACCTTGCTGGCAAATCTGTCTCTTGGTTAGCTCTTATAATTCCAAAAACTCAGTTGTGACATAAATTTTCTGACCAACCGACAAGTTTTCTATCTCTGCTATTTTTGTTATAGCTGCCAGACATTTCTTGATGTCTGAAAATGTTTGTTCAGCTCTCGAACAGTTACCTGTCAGATGTTTGATAGGTGTCTGATTGCTATGATTGACGAGCACCATACCATATCCATTTTTATATATGTCGAATTTAATGCTTAAATCATCCTCTTCTTGCCTCCCAACTAATGGTCCCGATATTGCAACTGCTGCTTTAACTGATCTAACCCCCTCTGGGCCTCGCTGGTCTCTAACTGATCTACCCCCCCCCCCCCGGGCCTCGCTGGTCTGTAACTGATCTAACCCCCTCTGGGCTTCGCTGGTCTCTAACTTATCTAACCCCCCCTGGGCCTCGCTGGTCTCTAACTGATCTAACCCCCGCTGGGCCTCGCCGGTCCAAATAAAATCCCCTTTCAACGTTTCAGAAATGGGTTTAGCATAAAGACTGAAGTCCTTCACTACTGGCCTTAAATATCCCAATATTCCCATTATTTTTTGAACCCTTTTTCTCGAAACGGGCGCAGTAATTTCAGCTACCTTCTTCCTCATTTCAATACTGGCCAACCTACCTTCCTTCGATACTGAATAACCTAAATAATTGACTTCACTTCTCACAATTTGACATTTCTTTAGTCCTATTTTAAAGCTTGCTTCACTAAGTGTCTTAATAATCCTGGCCACTCTTTGCACATGTTTGTCCTAATCGTCATCTCCAATTAATACATCATCGATATATACTAAAGCCAAGTCGTCTTTAATCAGTTCCCTGACTATTGCCTGAAAATGATTTGGAGAATTAACATATCCCTGTGGCAGTCTACAATATACGTAATGCTTAGTGCCGAAGGTAAATGCTGTTTTCTCCCTGCTGTCTGGGTCTAATGGAACACTCCAGAATCCATTCGCCCGATCTATACTAGTTAAGTAAGTTTTTCCTGCGACTTGCTCCAAGGTAGTTTGTGGATATATCAAATATTTCTTATCCTTTTCCGTGACTTTATTTAGAGCTTTGTAATTTGTGACCATCCTAAATGTACCATCTGGTTGACTTACTACTTGAATTGGACTATATGTCGAGGCATATGTGACCTCTTGAATAATCCCCTGCTGCTATAATTCCTTGATTGTTGTCTCCAGCTCGCTCTTAGCTCCTCGGGTCAAAGGATACTCTTTTTGTGATCTGTGTTGTCCTCCGTGTATTGTGTGTTGGAACCTATTGCTTATTAAACCTGTGCCATTCTTTCCTATCGCTAGGTTTGCTCCCATTAATACTTCTTCCATCTTCTTCCAAGCCTCGTCATTTAAAATACTTTTTCTTTCTGTTTCCTTATTTCCTCAATTGGTTTTAATATCCTTATTTTTCCTGTATCTATTTTTATTAAATCTTTTCCTGCCATCAGATTTCCTGATATTGCAAGTAATTCTCCTGATCTGAATTGTAGCACCAGTATACAGGAGGTTGAGAGTAGTGAGGTCATGAGTAAGGTTTCAAAGTTGCAGGAGTGTACCGGCAGGCAGGAAGATGGTTTAATGTGTGTCTTCTTCAATGCCAGGAGCATCCAGAATAAGGTGGGTGAACTTGCGGCATGGGCTGGTACCTGGGACTTCGATGTTGTGGCCATTTCGGAGACATGGATAGAGCAGGGACAGGGATGGTTGTTGCAGGTGCAGGGGTTTAGATATTTCAGTAAGCTCAGGGAAGGTGGTAAAAGAGGGAGAGGGGTGGCATTGTTAGTCAAGGACAGTATTACGGTGGCAGAAAGGATGTTTGATGAGGACCGGTCTACTGAGGTAGTATGGGCTGAGGTTAGAAACAGGAAAGGAGAGGTCACCCTGTTGGGGGTGTTCTATAGGCCTCCGAAAAGTTCCAGAGATGTAGAGGAAAGGATTGCAAAGATGATTCTGGATAGGAGCGAAAACAACAGGGTAGTTGTTATGGGGGACTTTAACTTTTCAAATATTGACTGGAAACGCTATAGTTCGAGTACTTTAGATGGGTCCGTTTTTGTCCAATGTGTGCAGGAGGGTTTCCTGACACAGTATGTAGATAGGCCAACGAGAGGCGAGTCCATATTGGATTTTGTACTGGGTAATGAACCAGGACAGGTGTTAGATTTGGAGGTAGGTTAGCACTTTGGTGATAGTGACCACATTTCGATTACGTTTACTTTAGTGATGGAAAGGGATAGGTATATACCACAGGGCAAGAGTTATATCTGGGGGAAAGGCAATTATGATGCGATGAAGCAAGACTTAGGATGCATCGGATGGAGAGGAAAACTGCAGGGGATGGGCACAATGGAAATGTGGAGCTTGTTCAAGGAACAGCTACTGCATGTCCTTCATAAGTATATACCTGTCAGGCAGGGTGAAAGTGGTCGAGCGAGGGAACCGTGGTTAACTAAACCAGTTGAAACATTTGTCAAGAGGAAGAAGGAGGCTTATGTAAAGATGAGACATGAAGTTTCAGTTAGGGCGCTTGAGAGTTACAAGTTAGCTAGGACGGACCTAAAGAGAGAGTTAAGAAGAGCCAGGAGGGGACATGAGAAGTCTTTGGCAGGTAGGATCAAGGATAACCCTAAAGCTTTCTATAGATATGTCAGGAATAAAAGAATGACTAGGGTAAGAGTAGGGCCAGTCAAGGACAGTAGTGGGAAGTTGTGCGTGGAGTCCGAGGAGATAGGAGAGGTGCTTAATGAATATTTTTCGTCAGTATTCACACAGGAAAAAGACAATGTTGTCGAAGAGAATACTGAGATTCAGGCTACTAGACTAGAAGGGCTTGAGGTTCATAAGGAGGAGGTGTTAGCAATTCTGGAAAGTGAGAAAATAGAGAAATCCCCTGGGCCGGATGGGATTTATCCTAGGATTCTCTGGGAAGCGAGGGAGGAGATTGCTGAGCCTTTGGCTTTGATCTTTAAGTCATCTTTGTCTACAGGAATAGTGCCAGAAGACTGGAGGATAGCAAATGTTGTCCCCTTGTTCATGAAGGGGAGTAGAGACAACCCCGGTAACTATAGACCAGTGAGCCTTACTTCTGTTGTGGGCAAGGTCTTGGAAAGGTTTATAAGAGATAGGATGTATAATCACCTGGAAAGGAATAATTTGATTAGAGATAGTCAACACGGTTTTGTGAAGGGTAGGTCGTGCCTCACAAACTTTATTGAGTTCTTTGAGAAGCTGACCAAACAGGTGGATGAAGGTTAAGCAGTTGATGTGGTGCATATGGATTTCAGTAAAGCGTTTGATAAGGTTCCCCATGGTAGGCTATTGCAGAAAATACGGAGGCATGGGATTCAGGTTGATTTAGCAGTCTGGATCAGAAATTGGTTAGCTGGAAGAAGACAAAGGGTGGTGGTTGATGGGAAATTTTCAGACTGGAATCCAGTTACTAGTGGTGTACCACAAGGATCTGTTTTGGGGCCACTGCTGTTTGTCATTTTTATAAATGACCTGGAGGAGGGCGTGGAAGGATGGGTGAGTAAATTTGCAGATGACACTAAAGTCGGTGGAGTTGTGGACAGTGGGGAAGGATGTTACAAGTTACAGAGGGACATAGATAAGCTGCAGCACTGGCTGAGAGGTGGCAAATGGAGTTTAATGCAGAAAAGTGTGAGGTGATTCATTTTGGAAGGAATAACCGGAAGACAGAGTACTGGGCTAATGGTAAGATTCTTGGCAGTGTGGATGAGCAGAGAGTATATAGATGTATATAGATCCCTGAAAGTTTCCACCCAGTTTGAGAGGATTGTTAAGAAGGTGTACGGTGTGTTAGCTTTTATTGGTAGAGGGATTGAGTTTCTGAGGCACGAGGTCATGTTGCAGCTGTACAAAACTCTGGTGCGGCCGCATTTGGAGTATTGCGTGCAATTCTGGTCGCCGCATTATAGGAAGGATGTGGAAGCATTGGAAAAGGTGCAGAGGAGATTTACCAGAATGGTGCCTGGTATGGAGGGAAGATCTTATGAGGGAAGGCTGAGGGACTTGAGGCTGTTTTCGTTAGAGAGAAGAAGGTTAAGAGGTGACTTAATTGAGGAAACAAGATGATCAGAGGATTAGGTAGGGTGGACAGTGAGAGCCTTTTTCATCGGATGGTGATGTCTAGCACGAAGGGACATAGCTTTAAATTGAGGGGAGATAGATATAAGACAGATGTCAGAGGTAGGTCCTTTACTCAGAGAGTAGTAAGGGCGTGGAATGCCCTGCCTGCAACAGTAGTGGACTCGTCAACATTTAAGGGCATTCAAATGGTCGTTGGAAAGACATATGGACGATAAGGGAATAGTGTAGATGGGCTTTAGAGTGGGTTCACAGGTCGGCACAACATCGAGGGCCGTAGGGCCTGTACTGCCCTGTAATGTTCTATGTTCTAATCTAATTTCTGGTCTAATATCCTTATTCCCTAAAGATCCTTCTACTATGTATTCTTTTCCTGTAAGATTTCCAACGTCTTCCCTTATCATTGATACCTCAGCCCCTGTGCCCCCTATAAATCTATTTCCCCTGTATTCTACTACTAATTTCCCTTTTACTGTTTCTGTTATTTGATTTTGGATAGCCTGTTTAAGGGGAGAAGCTGAATCAGTTCAATTTATACAGTGGTCTCTTCTGCCTCTTCCTCGGAATCCCCCTCGCGAGGGTCCCAACTACCACTCTGGTGGTTGATACCTACCTTGCTCAATCCTCCCCTGACCAGCTGCTCTTCTTCTCCTCTCCTCAATGAATCTGTCTCGTCTCTCCCGACTGAGGGCTCGGAATTGTTCCCTTGGTAAGTAATTTAGATTTTGTGGTGGGGGTGGTCCTTGTGACCGCAGATTATTCCCATGTTGTGGCATTGCTGGTTGGGCTAGATTTTGTCCCATTTTGTCGGGTATCTGTCGATTCGGTGGTCTGGCCTGAGCATTTTGTGTTGATACATTATTTTGGGCAGCTGCTGCTCTTCCTTGTTCCCCTTTTGTTTGTTTATCCTTAACTGCTTTGCCTGCCAAATCAAATTTGGCTAGTTCTCTTCCTATTTCTATTCTGGGGGTTGTTAGCAGTATTGTTGAGAAGCTATTCCCTCCTGGAACCTTGGGTCCTAATTCCCTCAGGAATCTGACTACATCGGCCCCCTCTTCCTTATTAACCTCATATATTCGGTCGACATATGTTGTGAGGTGTTCCCCTGCATATGCTGCCTCTGTCATTTCTTTCATTAATTTAACTCTCTCATTTCCCAAATCTAACTCATTTATTAGATCTGAGACATCGCCTGTAACTATTTCACCCACTATGTAAATCAATCAATTTGGTGGATTCTCCTGATGCCCCCATTTTCTTTGCTAACTGTTTTACCCTCTGTGAATACTCAATTCTACTCTCCCCATCTTTCTTTGGGCATGCTGTCTTCATTACTGCTGCTACTATTTTATACGGTACCTCCCTGTCCTTCCTCTGGACCTGGTGTGAATGACCTAACTACTTTCTCACTTCTGGGGCACAGCGTTCTGAAAGGGGCACTTCTATCTGGTTCCCTATATTCTGAGAAACGTATTTGTCGTTGTACCCGTTCTTCTTCAAGATAGGGGGTACCCTATTGTACAAAATCTTCCACCAGTTCTATATATTCATCGAATATTGCAATCGGTACTTGGCTATCCCGTGGAGCAAAAC
Organism: Scyliorhinus torazame; assembly: GCF_047496885.1. NCBI lineage: Eukaryota > Metazoa > Chordata > Chondrichthyes > Carcharhiniformes > Scyliorhinidae > Scyliorhinus > Scyliorhinus torazame. Next base: position 256,128,964 of record NC_092717.1, on the reverse strand, counting down.
CTACCCTATCTATGGGAGTAGATGCAGTTATTCGGGGTCTTGGGAGATTCTGTATTCTTTCTTATGGTCTTAATGCTGCTATTATCTGGCCTTGTGTTTCTGTGCTGTTCCTTACTCTACTCATGGCTCTTCCGAAACTATCATACCCTTTGCTCATTTGCCAAATTTTAGCTTTGGGGGTAACGTTTGGTAATCCCAGTAATTTTGTAGAATCAATTTGTTGACTTCCTCCTAATATTTCTCCTAGTTTAAGTCCCCTAGATATAACCTCTCTTTCCCATCCTTCCTGATCTCTGTGGTGTACCATTTTTGCCTTTAGATTATACATATAATACGTTAAATCCTAATTTATTGGTCGATAAGTGGAAGGTTGTTGTTGTTTCCAGTAATCGCTATAATCCCCTATTTCTAATGGTTTAGAATTTTTTCTATTCCCTTTTCTTCTCCTTGGTTTTAATATTTCCTCATTCTCTGATGAGTATGAGGATTTTTCCTGTCCCAGCGCAGGAGGCGCAATAATCCCAACTAGGCTTTGTTCCTCTTCACTTTCTTGTGTTTCAAAAAAATAACCTATAAAAGCTCCTTCTTTATATCTGGCAGATTTCCCAGGCCAATTTTCTTCCCGAAACGGACTTAAATCTGGATATTGAGAATGGCATCCCTTTGGGAAATTTTCAAAGGGGTCCGAATTCCCTTGGTTATCTGGGGCTCGGGGACGTGTTTTTTCTGTCTCTGACAGGGTGCTGGCACTTGGTTGAATTGAAATTCAGATTGCTTTCTTGTTCCTGCTGTGTCTAAAAGGTACTGTGGCCATTGCTCTCGCCAAATCCTTATTATCTGACCTGCCCTAGCCGGAGGGGTTAATGCACATGTCTTTATTATCGCTCTCAAGAGATTTCCTTGAGTTATTTTTGAAAATTCCGTCTCCTAATAATGTCATATCAACATTTCTCCCTACACTATGTCTCAGGATTCCTTCCATGTTTGCTTGATTTACTTCTGTCTCATCCATCATACTGTACTGTTGTCCGGAATTGTTTAGTGATACCACATGTATAATCTTTGTCCCATGGCTCAGAGTTGTGGTTCTAGCTATCCCTTATTTAAATTCTCCTCGTAGAACTACCTCTTCATCCATTTTTAGCTGTAACTCCGGATTGTATCGATGAGCCAATACCCCTGAAATTCCTGCCACTAATGTCCCCTTCCTATTGGAAGGATTAACTTGTACATCCTTTTGGGCATTTGTAAAGTCTCCTTCCACTAAGTGGATCTGCTTTCCTCCAACGTACATTTTTTAAATAAGTCTTGTCTGCTCCCATTCATCTTCGAATTTACTTGGCGCATTTGTTTGAAACCCTACTGTTTTCACTGTGCTATCTGATTCTAGGACTGATTCCTCGTCATTTTCCATTTCTAAAGCTTCATTTTTCTGCAGCTGTTTTGTATCTTCGTTTGCCACTTCAGACTTACTTTTGTGTTCATTAGGGACCTGTATTATTTCTTTCATGTTTTCTTCGCCAATGATTTTAACCAGCTTAGAGCACTCTTTGCCCACTTGAGCAGCTGCATGCTTCTGTCTGTGTGTGAACAAAATTAGTGATTCAGCTTGCTTTTCAAATGCAAATTTACAAGGTGCTTTAAGAATCCTGACTGGATCTCTATATTACATAAGAACATAAGAACTAGGAGCAGGAGTAGGCCATCTGGCCCCTCGAGCCTGCTCCACCATTCAATGAGATCATGGCTGATCTTTTGTGGACTCAGCTCGACTTTCCGGCCCGAACACCATAACCCTTAATCCCTTTATTCTTCATAAAACTATCTGTCTTTATCTTAAAAACATTTAATGACGGAGCCTCTACTGCTTCACTGGGCAAGGAATTCCAGAGATTCACAACCCTTTGGGTGAAGACGTTCCTCCTAAACTCAGTCCTAAATCTACTTCCCCTTATTTTGAGGCTATGCCCCCTAGTTCTGCTTTCACCCACCAGTGGAAACAACCTGCCCGCATCTATCCTATCTATTCCCTTCATAATCTTATATGTTTCTATAAGATCCCCCCTCATCATTCTAAATTCCAACGAGTACAGTCCCAGTCTACTCCACCTCTCCTCGTAATCCAACCCCTTCAGATCTGGGATTAACCTAGTGAATCTCCTCTGCACACCCTCCAGTGCCAGTATGTCCTTTCTCAAGTAAGGAGACCAAAACTGAACAAAATACTCCAGGTGTGGCCTCACTAACACCTTATACAATTGCAGCATAACCTCCCTAATCTTCAACTCCATCCCTCTAGCAATGAAGGACCAAATTCCATTTGCCTTCTTAATCACCTGTTGTACCTGTAAACCAACTTTTTGCGACTCATGCACTAGCACACCCAGGTCTCTCTGCACAGCAGCATGTTTTAATATTTTATCATTTAAATAATAAGCCCTTTTGCTTTTATTCCAAACAAAATGGATAATCTCACATTTGTCAACATTGTATTCCATCTGCCAGAGCCTAGCCCATTCACTTAGCCTATCCAAATCCCTCTTCAGACTTCCAGTATTCTCTGCACTTTTTGCTTTACCACTTATCTTAGTGTCGTCTGCAAACTTGGACACATTGCCCTTGGTCCCCAACTCCAAATCATCTATGTAAATTGTGAACAGTTGTGGGGCCAACACTGATCCCTGGGGGACACCACTAGCTACTGATTGCCAACCAGTGAAACACCCATTAATCCCCACTCTTTGCTTTCTATGAATTAACCAATCCTCTATCCATGCTACTACTTTCCCCTTAATGCCATGCATCTTTATCTTATGCAGTAACCTTTTGTGTGGCACCTTGTCAAAGGCTTTCTGGAAATCCAGATATACCACATCCATTGGCTCCCCGTTATGTACCGTACTGTTAATGTCCTCAAAAAATTCCACTACATTAGTTAGGCACGACCTGCCCTTTATGAACCCATGCTGCGTCTGCCCAATGGGACAATTTCCATCCAGATGCCTCGCTATTTCTTCCTTGATGATAGATTCCAGGATCTTCCCTACTGCCGAAGTTAAGCTCCCTGGCCTATAATGACCCGCTTTCTGCCTACCTCCTTTTTTAAACAGTGGTGTCACGTTTGCTAATTTCCAATCCGCCGGGACCACCCCAGAGTCTAGTGAATTTTGGTAAATTATCACGAGTTCATTTGCAATTTCCCTAGCCATCTCTTTTAACACTCTGGAATGCATTCCATCAGGTCCAGGAGACTTGTCCACTCTTAGCCCCATTAGCTTGCCCATCACTACCTCCTTGGTGATAACAATCATCTCAAGGTCCCTCACCTGTCATAGCCTCATTTCCATCAGTCACTGGCATGTTATTTGTGTCTTCCACTGTGAAGACCGACCCAAAAAACCTGTTCAGTTCCTCAGCCATTTCCTCATCTCCCATTATTAAATCTCCCTTCTCATCCTCTAAAGGACCAATATTTACCTTAGCCACTCTTTTTTTGTTTTATATATTTGTAGAAACTTTTACTATCTGTTTTATATTCTGAGCAAGTTTACTCTCAGAATCTATCTTACTCTTCTTTATAGCTTTTTTAGTAGCTTTCTGTTGCCTTCTAAATATTTCCCAGTCCTCTAGTCTCGCACTGATCTTTGCTACTTTGTATGTTTTTTCCTTCAATTTGATACTCTCCCTTATTTCCTTAGATATCCACGGACGATTTTCCCTCTTTTTACCGTCCTTCCTTTTTGTTGGTATAAACCTTTGCTGGGCACTGTGAAAAATCACTTGGAAGGTTCTCCACTGGTCCTCAACTGTTTCACCAGAAAGTATTTGCTCCCAGTCTACCTTAGCTAGTTCTTCTCTCATCCCATTGTAATCTCCTTTGTTTAAGCACAAAACATTAGTGCTTGGTTTTACCTTCTTACCCTCCATCTGTATTTTAAATTCCACCATATTGTGATCGCTCCTTCTGAGAGGATCCCTAACTCTGAGATCCTGAATCAATCCTGTCTCATTACACAGGACCAGGTCTAGGACCGCTTGTTCCCTCGTAGGTTCCATTACATACTGTTCTAGGAAACTGTCGTGGATACATTCTATAAACTCCTCCTCAAGGCTGCCTTGACCGACCTTGTTAAACCAATCGACATGTAGATTAAAATCCCCCATGATAACTGCTGTACCATTTCTACATGCATCAGTTATTTCTTTGTTAATTGCCTGCCCCACCATAATGTTACTATTTGGTGGCCTATAGACTACTCCTATCAGTGGCCTTTGCGCCTTACTATTCCTGATTTCCACCCAAATGGATTCAACCTTATCCTCCATAGCACCAATGTCATCCCTTACTGTTGCCCGGATATCATCCTTAAATAACAGAGCTACACCACCTCCCTTACCATCCACTCTGTCCTTCCATATAGTTTGATACCCTCGGATATTTAACTCCCAGTCGTGACCATTGCAGGTCTTTAGGCACTCTGACAAAGAAGGAGACGGCTCTGTCTTGATAAGTCTCTTTCTTCCAGGATTCTTTTAGCTCTTTTAATTTCTTCCATTCTTGTTTCATTGCTTCATCTCTCTTGACTGTATTCCAGGGCAAGAGATTTACCCTAATTGCCATTTTTCGGAATTCTATGTTCTGTTCTTGGTTGTCCCTTTCAAGTGCACTCTGAAATTAAGGATAAGTAACCTTTCTGGGCCATATCCAAGGCTAACTAAGGCACTATCCTCCTGTTTTAGTTACGGGTCGATTGGTTATTGGTGTATAAAGGTTTCTAGGCGTCCCCTATTTCTCTAGGATGTTCCTCACAATCTGGCTCACTCTAAGGATGATTTACTTTTTGGCCTCCTTTTGGATGCAAGAGTTTTAGTGCTGTCACCAAGATGTCTTGCAGACTTTTCCTCATGGTCAGAATCTTCTAGTCTACTGATTTTTACACCCAACCTGAGTTTTATGTCCCCTCGATGCACAGAATATCCTTACAAAAGTCAACCACACATGACTTTCCAAACTAAACTCGGCAGGTAAAGTTTGACTCACACATAGACTAGAAACGTCTAATATTCTAGCCTTTGTGCCGGTTAGAAATTTCTAATATTCTAACCGTTGTTTGGGAACTAGAAACTTCTAATATTCTAGTCCTCACTCTGCTTAACTAGAAACTTCTAATATGCTAGCCTCGCTTTACCTCGAAACTTCTAATATTCTAGGCCTCCACGCTGGGCGCCATGAAGTTTAAAAACTCACCACTATTTTTAGCATTCCCCCTATACCAAAAAAGGGTCGATATTCTAAATGGTGAACAGGGATTCTCACTCCCTGGCTCCGATGCAGGCTTCAGTGGGTGCTATTCAGGTCAAACTATATTTTCAAGTTATCCCCCGGTATAACCCATACCTTCACCGAAGAACTTTACCGACTTACTCCTCAGTAGCATTGATATCCTGCGTCCTGCGTTGCTAAGTAAGTAAAGTAGGCTAATAACCACTGTTTCAGGTTAGAACTTTTAAGTTATTTTATTATTATATATATTTTTTGTTTTAAAAGATGCAATCACTGTCTTTACAGAAAAGTAAAAAGATCTTGCTTCTGGGGCCTTCTGGTTGGTTGAAGGGACCTTCAGGCCCAACTTGACAATCAATCTTCTTTTTAAAATCTGGTCTTTTTTCGATGTATTCGCTGATGAGCTCGGTTGCTGTGTCCTATCTTTCCCATGTACCGAGCTGTGAGAGCTGGCTCTGCTGGCTGTCCCCTTTCATAGAACATAGAACATAGAAAATACAGCACAGAACAGGCCCTTCGGCCCACGATGTTGTGCCGAACCTTTGTCCTAGATTAATCATAGATTATCATTGAATTTACAGTGCAGAAGGAGGCCATTCGGCCCCTTGAGTCTGCACCGGCTCTTGGAAAGCGCACCATACCCAAACTCAACACCTCCACCCAACACCAAGGGCAATTTGGACATTAAGGGCAATTTATCATTGGCCAATTCACCTAACCCGCACATCTTTGGACTGTGGGAGGAAACCGGAGCACCCGGAGGAAACCCACGCAGACACGGGGAGGACGTGCAGACTCCGCACAGACAATGACCCAAGCCGGAATCGAACCTGGGACCATGGAGCTGTGAAGCAATTGCGCTATCCACAATACTACCGTGCTGCCCTTAAGAACAAATAAATCTACACTATATCATTTTACCGTCATCCATGTACCTATCCAATAGCTGCTTGAAGGTCCCTAATGTTTCCGAATCAACTACTTCCACAGGCAGTGCATTCCATGCCCCCACTACTCTCTGGGTAAAGAACCTACCCCTGATATCCCTCTTATATCTTCCATCTTTCACCTTAAATTTATGTCCCCTTGTAATGGTTTGTTCCACCCGGGGAAAAAGCCTCTGACTGTCTACTCTATCTATTCCCCTGATCATCTTATAAACCTCTATCAAGTCGCCCCTCATCCTTCTCCGCTCTAATGAGAAAAGGCCTAGCACCCTCAACCTTTCCTCGTAAGACCTACTCTCCATTCCAGGCAACATCCTGGTAAATCTTCTTTGCACCTTTTCCAGAGCTTCCACATCCTTCCTAAAATGAGGCGACCAGAACTGTACACAGTACTCCAAATGTGGCCTTACCAAAGTTTTGTACAGCTGCATCATCACCTCACGGCTCTTAAATTCAATCCCTCTGTTAATAAACGCGAGCACACCATAGGCCTTCTTCACAGCTCTATCCACTTGAGTGGCAACTTTCAAAGATGTATGAACATAGACCCCAAGATCTCTCTGCTCCTCCACATTGCCAAGAACTCTACCGTTAACCCTGTATTCCGCATTCATATTTGTCCTTCCAAAATGGACAACCTCACACTTTTCAGGGTTGAACTCCATCTGCCACTTCTCAGCCCAGCTCTGCATCCTATCTCTGTCTCTTTGCAGCCGACAACAGCCCTCCTTACTATCCACAACACCACCAATCTTCGTATCGTCTGCAAATTTACTGACCCACCCTTCAACTCCCTCATCCAAGTCATTATGACTTCGGGTTTATATATTTTTCTAACAGTTATCTAGTTTTTATGACGTTATTGTAAAGTAACTTTTATTACTTTGATAGTAAAAAGTATCTTTGATCTAAACATTCCAATCCAACTAAGTATTCATTTTGACATTAACTCACCTCTCAGGTCGCTGATTACGTTGTTTCCTTTGTGATGTTCAAAAATGCTTTGGTTTCAAGAGCTGTGAATTTTGGTTTGGTTCCTGTCATTTCTATAGTTTTATTTTCCAATTGTGTGCTCAGCTCATAATTTTAACTTTGATTTTGGCGTTGAATTATGTTTCTCGTAGACTGTTAGACACCAGTTTTCTTCAATTTACCTGGTATTAGCAAATTTTCACACCTAGAATTGTCACCAAATTCAACTGAACCTCACTCTTTCTTTTCCAGCTGCTTACTAAGATAGTTACTTTCAATGAAGGTGTGAGCCATTGTTTTTGGTTTCATTCAAAATTATGTGTGTTTGCTAAGCCTGCTTGACCAAGGATATCTGCATTTTACAATCCTGCTCTTTGCAGCTGCTGTTAACCCTTTGTGGGATCTTTCCCTGTATCCTCTCATGTTTCTCTGAGACCAGATATTACCAGACTTCCATGTTTCAAATGACACATCTTTCCATATTTTCAATAACAAGGGGCACGACATTCGCCACTCTCCAAACCCCTGGTACCACCCCTGTTGACAGTGAGGACGAAAAGATAATTGCGAACGGCTCTGCAATTTCATCTCTTGCTTCCCATAGAACCCTTGGATATATCCCATCAGGCCGGGGGACTTGTCTATCCTCAAGTTTTTCAAAATGTTTTTCAAAATGTCCAACACATCTTCCTTCCTAACAAGTATCTCCTCGAGCTCACCAGTCTGTTTCACATTGCCCTCTCCAACAATATGGCCCCTCTCATTCTTAAATACTGAAGATAAGTACTCATTCAAGACCTCTCCTATCTCTTCAGACTCAATACACAATCTCCCGCTACTGTCCTTGATCAGACATACCCTCGCTCTAGTCATTCTCATATTTCTCACATATGTGTAAAAGGCCTTGGGGTTTTCCTTGATCCTACCCGCCAAAGATTTTTCATGCCCTCTCTTAGCTCTCCTAATCCCTTTCTTCAGTTCCCTCCTTGCTATCTTGTATCCCTCCAGCGCCCTGTCTGAACCTTGTTTCCTCAGCCTAACATAAGTCTCCTTCTTCCTCTTAACAAGGCATTCAACCTCTCTTGTCAACCATGGTTCCCTCACTCGACCATCTCTTCCCTGCCTAACAGGGACATACATGTCAAGGACACGTAGCATCTGTTCCTTGAACAAGTTCCACATTTCAATTGCGTCCTTCCCTGACAGCCTATGTTCCCAACTTATGCACTTCAGTTCTTGTCTGACAGCATCGTATTTACCCTTCCACCAATTGTAAACCTTGCCCTGTTGCACGTACCTATCCCTCTCCATTACTAAAGTGAAAGTCACAGAATTGTGGTCACTATCTCCAAAATGCTCCCCGACTAACAAATCTATCACTTGCCCTGGTTCATTACCAAGTACCAAATCCAATATGGCCTCCCCTCTGGTCGGACAATCTACATACTGTGTTAGAAAAGCTTCCTGGACACACTGCACAAACACCACCCCATCCAAACTATTTGATCTGAAGAGTTTCCACTCAATATTTGGGAAGTTGAAGTCACCCATGACTACTAGACTGTGACTTCTGCACCTTTCCAAAATCTGTTTCCCAATCTGTTCCTCCACATCTCGGCTACTATTGGGGGGCCTATTGAAAACTCCCAACAAGGTGACTGCTCCTTTGCTATTTCTGACTTCAACCCATACTACCTCAGTAGGGTGATACTCCTCGAACTGCCTTTCTGCAGCTGTTATACTATCTCTAATTAAAATGCCACCCCCCCCCCCCCCCACCGCTTTTACCACCCTCCCTAATCTTATTGAAACATCTATAACCAGGAACCTCCAACAACCATTTCTGCCCCTCTTCTGTCCAAGTTTCCGTTATGGCCACCACATCGTAGTCCCAAGTACCGATCCATGCCTTAAGTTTACCCACCTTATTCCTGATGCTTCTTGCGTTGAAGTATACACATTTCAACCCATCTCCGTGCCTGCAAGTACTCTCCTTTGTCAGTGTTACTTTCCCCACTGCCTCACTACACGCTTTGACGGCCTGAACATCGGCTATCTTCGTTGCTGGACTACAAATCCGGTTCCCATTCCCCTGCCAAATTAGTTTAAACCCTCCCGAAGAGTACTAGAAAACCTCCCTCCCAGGATATTGGTGCCCCTCTGGTTCAGATGCAACCCGTCCTGCTTGTACAGGTCCCACCTTCCCCAGAATGCGCTCCAATAATCCAAAGACCTGAAGCCCTCCCTCCTACACCATTCCTGCAGCCACGTGTTCAACTGCACTCTCTCCCTATTCCTAGCCTCGCTATCACGTGGCACCGGCAACAAACCAGAGATTACAACTCTGTCTGTCCTGGCTTTTAACTTTCAGCCTAACTCCCTAAACTCCTTTACTACATCCGCACCCCTTTTCCTACCAATGTCGTTGGCACCAATGTGCACCACGACTTCTGGCTGCTCCCCCTCCCCCTAAAGGATCCTGAAAACACGATCCGAGGCGTCAGGGACCCTGGCATCCAGGAGGCAACAAACCATCCGAGAGTCTCGCCCGTGCCTACAGAACCGCCTGTCTGTACCTCTAACTATTGAGTCCTCTATAACTAGTGCTCTCCTAATCTCCCCCCTTCCCTTCTGAGCCCCAGAGCCGGACCTCGTGCCAGAGACCCGGTCACTGCAGCCAACCCCTGCTAGTTAATCCCCCCCAAAAGTATCCAAAGCGGTATACTTATTGTTGAGAGGAACCACCACAGGGGATCCCTGCACTGACTGCTTCCTCGTCTTCCCACCTCTAACTGTTAAGCAGCTACCATTGTTCTCAGGTCTAACTATGGCCCTGGAGCTTCTATCTATCACCCTCTCAGCTTCCCGAATGATCCTCAGTTCATCCAGCTCCAGCTCCAGTTCCCAAACGTGGTATGTGAGGAGCTGGAGATGGCTGCACTTCCCGCAGGTGAAGTCAGCAAGGACACCGGTGGTCTCCCTTACCTCGAACATTCTGCAGGAGGAACATTCCACTGCCCTAGCCGCCATCGCCGCCATCACCTCTACTTAGTCTCCCAGTAAGAAAGGGAAAAAAAGTAAATAGCTTACCTGCTCACAACACTGAGTCTTTCTTTTTTAAGTTAGAGGAGGGGGGAGGGTGGGAGAGACTACACGTGTAGTGTGTCGGGTTTCCTCACCGTTCAAATTTATTGGGTAATACAAACCTTCCCAGGTCTCCCCACGGCCAACTTCCTGTTTCCTGCTGCTCTGAGAAAAAAAAAGCTCTGAAAAAGCAAGTTAAAAATCAAAAACACAGCTTACCTTCCAGCTCTCCCCTCCAAAAATCGCTCCCCTCACTGCCCGCTCCGTAGGAAGAATGTACACTGTTGCCCTGTTGATTTTTGACTATGGCTTCTCTGCCTTACACTTTCGCCCTTACTGCCTTTTGTTGCTGTCCCTGTTTTACTACCTTCCGACTTCCTGCATCGGTTCCCATGCCCCTGCCACATTCGTTTGAACACTCCCCCACCGCTCTAGCAAATAGCCCCCCTTGGACATCGGTTCCAGTCCTGCCCAGGTGTAACCGTTCCAGTTTGTACAGGTCCCACGTCCCCCAGAACCGGTCCCAATGCCCCAGGAATCTGAAACCCTCCCCCTGACACCATCTCTTCAGCCACGTATTCATCCTATATATCCTGTCATTTCTACTCTGACTAGCACGTGTTACAGGAACCTTACCTGCCGTGTTTGTGTTACAGGAACCTTACCTGCCGTGTTTGTGTTACAGGAACCTTACCTGCAGAGTGTTTGCGAATGCTGCAGTTACCGTCTTGATCCTAAAAGCCCGGTGCAGTTCATGAATTTGGAATGTGACAATGGAGAGGTCGATCCTGTCGTGCTGCCAGTTATTCACAGCTGTGAGTGCAGCAGTTGCCAGGGTAAGTGGGTGATGCATTGAGGGGAAACACCCAGAACCTGTTGTTGGTGGAGATAAATATGTTTTTGAGGTACATACACAAGTCAGCAGCTGGCAACATCATCTTGTGTAATATCAGAGACCTGGCTCCGTCAATCGGCTTGGAAGACGCCTCCTAGTCCTAACTACAAGCTACTCAGAAGAAATAGGGAAGGAGGATTGGGGAACAGTATGGAAGCTATCACACTGCTGAATATGTACCACTTATTTTCTTGGCAGCATTCCATCTCATGAGATGATAGAAACATGGAAACAGAGAAAATAGATGCAGCAGGAGGCCATTCGGCCCTTCGAGCCTGCTCCGTCATTCATTACGATCCTGGCTGATCATCAAGTTCAATACCCTGAGCCCGCCTATTCCCCATATCCCTTGATCCCTTTAGATCCAAGAGATATATCTAATTCCTTATTGAAGTTACACACGGTTTGCACCGTGGTGGTTAACGATGAATTAAGCATTGCCTGGTGTGACTCCGGCCCCCCACGACCTGCATTTCCTGCCGAGGGAGACAGTAAGCTGAGAAGGTGCACAATTCACTGCTCTGTTTTTCTGCATCCTCTTCGCAACCACAGAAGGAGGCTATTCAATCCTTCACACTGCGCCACACTTGGCCCATAGACCTGGACGGAATTGGCAGTGCAAGTGAATATGTAAAACCATAAGACATAGGAGCAGAATTAGGCTATTTGGCCCATCGAGTCTGCTCCGGCATTCAATCATGGCTGATATTTTACTCATCCCCATTCTCCTGTCTTCTCCCCAAAACCCCTGATCCCCTTTTTAATTAAGAACCTGTCTAGCTCTGCCTTAAAGACACTCAGTGATTTGTCCTCCACAGCCTTCTGCGGCAAAGCGTTCCACAGATTCACCACCCTCTGGCTGAAGAAATTCTTCCTCATCTCTGTTTCAAAGGACCGTGCCTTTTGTCTGAGATTGTGTCCTCTGGTTCTAGTTTTTCCTGCAAGTAGAAACATCCTCTCCACGTCCACTCTATCCAGGCCTCGCAGTATCCTGTAAGATTCAATGAGATCCCCTCTCATCCTTCTAAACTCCAACGAGTACAGACACAGAGTCCTCAACCGTCCAAAGAAAAAAGAACAAAGAAAAACAAAGGGGCAGCACGGTAGCATTGTGGATAGCACAATTGCTTCACAGCTCCAGGGTCCCAGGTTCGATTCCAACATGGGTCACTGTCTGTGCGGAGTCTGCACATCCTCCCCGTGTGTGCGTGGGTTTCCTCCGGGTGCTCCGGTTTCCTCCCACAGTCCAAAGATGTGCAGGTTAGGTGGATTGGCCATGATAAATTGCCCTTAGTGTCCAAAATTGACCTTAGTGTTGGGTGGGGTTACTGGGTTATGGGGATAGGGTGGAGGTGTTGATCTTGGGTAGGGTGCTCTTTGCAAGAGCCGGTGCAGACTCGATAGGCCGAATGGCGTCCTTCTGCACTGTAAATTCTATGATCTATGATCTATAAAAGTACAGCACAGGAACAGGCCCTTTGGCCCTCCAAGCCCGTGCCGACCATGCTGCCCGACTAAACTACAATCTTCTACACTTCCTGGGTCCGTATCCCTCTATTCCCATCCTATTCATGTATTTGTCAGATGCCCCTTAAATGTCACTATCGTCCCTGCTTCCACCACCTATTCCGGCAGCGAGTTCCAGGCACCCACTACACTCTGTGTACATTTACTCTAAACCTTGCCCCTCGCACCTTAAACCTATGCCCCCTAGTAATTGACCACTCTACCCTGGGGGAAAGCCTCTGACTATCCACTCTGTCTATGCCCCTCATAATTTTGTAGACCTCGATCAGGTTGCCCCTCAACCTCCGTCGTTCTAGTGAGAACAAACCGAGTTTACTCAACCGCTCCTCATAGCTAATGCCCTCCATACCAGGCAACATTCTGGTAAATCTCTTCTGCACCCTCTCTAAAGTCTCCACATCCTTCTGGTAGTGTGGTGACCAGAATTGAACACTATACTCCAAGTGTGGCCTAACTAAGGTTCTATACAGCTGCAACATGACTTGCCAATTCTTATACTCAATGCCCCGGCCAATGAAGGCAAGCATGCCGTATGCCTTCTTGACTACCTTCTCCACCTGTGTTGCCCCTTTCAGTGACCTGTGGACCTGTACACCTAGATCTCTCTGACTTTCAATACTCTTGAGGGTTCTACCATTCACTGTATATTCCCTACCTGCATTAGACCTTCCAAAATGCATTACCTCACATTTGTTCGGATTAAACTCCATCTGCCATCTCTCCGCCCAAGTCTCCAAACAATTTAAATCCTGCTGTATTCTCTGACAGTCCTCATCACTATCCGCAATTCCACCAACCTTTGTGTCGTCTGCAAACTTACTAATCAGACCAGTTACATTTTCCTCCAAATCATTTATATATACTACAAACAGCAAAGGTCCCAGCACTGAACCCTGCGGAACACCACGAGTCACAGCCCTCCAATGAGAAAAGCATCCTTCCAGTGCAACTCTCTGCCTTCTGTGACCTAGCCAGTTCTGTATCCACCTTGCCAGCTCATCCTTGATCCCGTGTGACTTCACCTTTTGTACTAGTCTACTATGAGGGACCTTGCCAAAGGCCTTACTGGAGTCCATATAGACAACATCCACTGCCCTACCTGCATCAATCATCTTTGTGACCTCTTCGAAAAACTTTATCAAGTTAGTGAGACACGACCTCCCCTTCACAAAACCATGCTGCCTCTCACTAATACGTCCATTTGCTTCCAAATGGGAGTAGATCCTGTCTCGAAGAATTCTCTCCAGTAATTTCCCTACCACTGAAGTAAGGCTCACCAGCCTGTAGTTCCCGGGATTATCCTTGCTACCCTTCTTAAACAGAGGAACAACATTGGCTATTCTCCAGTCCTCCGGGACATCACCTGAAGACAGTGAGGATCCAAAGATTTCTGTCAAGGCCTCAACAATTTCCTTTATAGACTCCTTCAGTATTCTGGGGTAGATCCCATCAGGCCCTGGGGACTTATCTACCTTAATATTTTTCAAGACGCCCAACACCTCGTCTTTTTGGATCTCAATGTGACCTAGGCTATCTACACACCCTTCTCCAGACTCAACATCCACCAATTCCTTCTCTTTGGTGAATACTGATGCAAAGTATTCATTTCGTACCTTGCCCATTTCCTATGGCTCCACATATAGATTCCCTTGCCTATCCTTCAGTGGGCCAACCCATTCCCTGGCTACCCTCTTGCTTTTTATGTACGTGTAAAACGCATTGGGATTTTCCTTAACCCTATTTGCCAATGACTTTTCGTGGCCCCTTCTAGCCCTCCTGTCTCTTTCCTTAAGTTCCTTCCTACTTTCCTTATATTCCACGCAGGCCTCGTCTGTTCCCAGCCTTTTAGCCCTGACAAATGCCTCCTTTTTCTTTTTGACGAGGCCTACAATATCTCTCGTTATCGAAGGTTCCCGAAAATTGCCGTATTTATCCTTCTTCCTCACAGGAACATGCCGGTCCTGTATTCCTTTCAACTGACACTTGAAAGCCTCCCACATGTCAGATGTTGATTTACCCTCAAACATCCGTCCCCAATCTAGGTTCTTCAGTTCCCGCCTAATATTGTTATAATTAGCCTTCCCCAATTTAGCATATTCACCCTAGGACCACTCTTATCCTTGTCAACTAGCACATTAAAACTTACTGAATTGTGGTCACTGTTCCCGAAATGCTCCCCTACTGAAACCTCTACCACCTGGCCGAGCTCATTCCCCAATACCAGGTCCAGTACAGCCCCTTCCATAGTTGGACTGTCTACATATTGTTTTAAGAAGCCCTCCTGGATGCTCCTTACAAACTCTGCCCCGTCTAAGCCCCTGGCGCTAAGTGAGTCCCAGTCAATATTTCGGAAGTTAAAGTCTCCCATCACAACAACCCTGTTGTTCTTACTCTTTTCCAAAATCTGTCTACCTATCTGCTCCTCTATCTCCCGCTGGCTATTGAGAGGCCTGTAGTAAACCCCCAACATTGTGACTGCACCCTTCTTATTCCTGATCTCTACCCACATAGCCTCACTGCCCTCTGATGTGTCCTCCCGTAGTACAGCTGTGATATTCTCCCTAACCAGTAGCACAAATCCGCCACCCCTTTTACATCCCCCTCTATCCCACCTGAAACATCTAAATCCTGGAACGTTTAGCTGCCAATCCTGCCCTTCCCTCAACCAGGTCTCTGTAATGGCAACAACATCATAGTTCCAAGTACGAATCCAAGCTCTAAGTTCATCTGCCTTACCCGTAATACTTCTTGCATTAAAACATATGCACTTCAGGCCACCAGACCCGCTGTGTTCAGCAACTTCACCCTGTCTGCTCTGCCTCAGAGCCATAGTCGCCCTATTCCCTAGTTCTCCCTCAATGCTCTCACCCTCTGACCTATTGCTCTGGTACCCATCCCCCTGCCATACTAGTTTAAACCCTCCCGTGTGACACTAGCAAACCTCGCGGCCAGGATATTTATGCCTCTCCAGTTTAGATGCAACCCATCCTTATATACGTCACACCTGCCCCGGAAGAGCTCCCAGTGGTCCAGATAACGTAAACCCTCCCTCCTACACCAGCTGTTTAGCCACGTGTTTAGCTGCTCTTTCTTCCTATTTCTAGCCTCACTGGCACGTGGCACAGGGAGTAATCCCGAGATTACAACCCTAGAGGTCCTGTCTTTTAACTTTCTGCCTAGATCCCTGAACTCCTGCTGCAGGACCTCATGCCCCTTCCTTCCTATGTCGTTAGTATCAATATGTACACCGACCTCTGCCTGTTTGCCCTCCCCCATCAGGATGCCCTCTACCCGTTCGGAGACATCCTGGACCATGGCACCAGGGAGGCAACATACCATCCTGGAGTCTCTTTCACGTCCACAGAAGCGCCTATCTGTGTCCCTGACTATAGAGTCCCCTCTGACTTTGCTGTTCTGCGTTTTGACCCTCCCTTCTGAACATCAGAGCCAGCCGTGGTACCACTGCTCTGGCTGCTGCTGTTTTCCCCTGATAGGCTATCCCCCCCGACAATATCCAAAGGAGTATACCTGTACGAGAGGGGACAACCACAGGGGATTCCTGTACTGACTGCCTGCCCTTTCTGGTGGTCACCCATTTCTCTCTCTGCACCTTGGGTGTGACCACATTTATATAACTGCTATCTATGACGCTTTCCGCCACCTGCATGCTCCTAAGTGCATCCAACTGCCGCTCCAACCGAACCATGCGGTCTGTGAGGAGCTCCAGTTGGGTGCACTTTCTGCAGATGAAGACATCCGGGACGCTGGAAGCCTCCCGGACCTGCCACATCTCACAGTCGGAGCATTGCACCCCTCGAATGACATTGCGTCAATTAATTAGTAAATTACATTTAAATTTTTTTTTAAAAAGTTACTGTTAACTATATGTTTCCTAGCACTAGATTTCTACGATAAATGTGAAAGCTAAATACAGTACTCTCCGATCTCTGGCTTAGATACCCCTCTACATTATTCTGTAAGGTAAGAGGGGATGGAGGCTAGGCCAGTTACATGCTCCTCCTGTAGGATGTGGGTGGTGAGGGATACCACCGGTGTCCCCACTGACTATACCTGTGGGAAGTGCACCCAACTTCAGCTCCTCAAAGACCGTGTTAGGGAACTGGAGCTGAAGCTGGATGAACTTCGGATCATCCGGGAGGCAGAGGGGGTGATTGAGAAGAGTTACAGGGAGGTAACCACACCCAAGGTACAGGACAAGAATAGCTGGGTTACAGTCAGGGGGAAAAAAACAAACAGGCAGACAGTGCAGGGATCCCTCGTGGCCGTTCCCCTTCAAAACAAGTATACCGTTTTGGATGCTGTTGGGGGGGATGACCTACCGGGGGAAGGCCCTAGCGGCCAGGTCTCTGGCACTGAGTCTGGCTCTGGGGCTCAGAAGGGAAGGGGGGAGAATAGAAAAGCAATAGTTGTAGGAGATTCAATGGTTAGGGGAATAGATAGGAGATTCTGTGGTCGCGAGCGAGACTCCCGGAAGGTATGTTGCCTCCCGGGTGCCAGGGCCAGGGATGTCTCGGATCGTGTCTTCAGGATCCTTAAGGGGGAGGGGGAGCAGCCAGAAGTTGTGGTGCACATTGGTACCAACGACATAGGTAGGAAAAGGGGTGTGGAGGTAGTAAACAAGTTTAGGGAGTTAGGCTGGAAGTTGAAAGTCAGGACTTACAGAGTTGTCATCTCTGGTTTGTTGCCGGTGCCACGTGATAGCGAGGCTAGGAATAGGGAGAGAGTGCAGTTGAACACGTGGCTGCAGGAATGGTGTAGGAGGGAGGGCTTCAGGTATTTGGATAATTGGAGCGCATTCTGGGGAAGGTGGGACCTGTACAAGCAGGACGGGTTGCATCTGAACCAGAGGGGCACCAATATCCTGGGAGGGAGGTTTGCTAGTACTCTTCGGGAGGGTTTAAACTAATTTGGCAGGGGAATGGGAACCGGATTTGTAGTCCAGCAACTAAAGTAGCCGATATTCAGGACGCCACAGCATGTAATGAGGCAGTGGGGAAGGGAACACTGACAAAGGAGAGTATTTGCAGGCACGGAGATGGGTTGAAGTGTGTATACTTCAACGCAAGAAGCATCAGGAATAAGGTGGGTGAACTTAAGGCATGGATCGGTACTTGGGACTACGATGTGGTGGCCATCACGGAAACTTGGATAGAAGAGGGGCAGAAATGGTTGTTGGAGGTCCCTGGTTATAGATGTTTCAATAAGATTAGGGAGGGTGGTAAAAGAGGTGGGGGGGTGGCATTATTAATTCGAGATAGTATAACAGCTGCAGAAAGGCAGTTCGAGGAGTATCACCCTATTGAGGTAGTATGGGTTGAAGTCAGAAATAGGAAAGGAGCAGTCACCTTGTTAGGAGTTTCCTATAGGCCCCCCAATAGTAGCAGAGATGTGGAGGAACAGATTGGGAAACAGATTTTGGAAAGGTGCAGAAGTCATAGGGTAGTAGTCATGGGCGACTTTAACTTCCCAAATATTGAGTGGAAACTCTTTAGATCAAATAGTTTGGATGGGGTGGTGTTTGTGCAGTGTGTCCAGGAAGCTTTTCTAACACAGTATGTAGATTGTCCAACCAGAGGAGGGGCAATATTGGATTTAGTACTGGGTAATGAACCAGGGCAAGTAATAGATTTGTTAGTGGGGGAGCATTTTGGAGATAGTGACCACAATTCTGTGACTTTCACTTTAGTAATGGAGAGGGATAGGTACGTGCAACAGGGCAAGGTTTACAATTGGGGGAAGGGTAAATACGATGTTGTCAGACAAGAATTGAAGTGCATAAGTTGGGAACATAGGCTGGCAGGGACGGACACAAGTGAAATGTGGAACTTGTTCAAGGAACAGGTGCTACGTGTCCTTGATATGTATGTCCCTGTCAGGCAGGGAAGAGATGGTCGAGTGAGGGAACCATGGTTGACGAGAGAGGTTGAATGTCTTGTTAAGAGGAAAAAGGTGACTTATGTAAGGCTGAGGAAACAAGGTTCAGACAGGGCATTGGAGGGATACAAGATAGCCAGGAGGGAACTGAAGAAAGGGATTAGGAGAGCTAAGAGAGGGCATGAACAATCTTTGGCGGGTAGGATAAAGGAAAACCCCAAGGCCTTTTACACATATGTGAGAAATATGAGAATGACTAGAGCGAGGGTAGGTCCGATCAAGGACAGTAGCGGGAGATTGTGTATTGAGTCTGAAGAGATAGGCGAGGTCTTGAATGAGTACTTTTCTTCTGTATTTACAAATGAGAGGGGCAATATTGTTGGAGAGGACAGTGTGAAACAGATTGGTAAGCTCGAGGAAATACTTGTTAGGAAGGAAGATGTGTTGGGCAGTTTGAAAAACTTGAGGATAGACAAGTCCCCCGGGCCTGACGGGATATATCCAAGGATTCTATGGGAAGCAAGAGATGAAATTGCAGAGCCGTTGGCAATTATCTTTTCGTCCTCACTGTCAACAGGGGTGGTACCAGGGGATTGGAGAGTGGCGAATGTCGTGCCCCTGTTCAAAAAAGGAACTAGGGATAACCCTGGGAATTACAGGCCAGTTAGTCTTACTTCGGTGGTAGGCAAAGTAATGGAAAGGGTACTGAAGGATAGGATTTCTGAGCATCTGGAAAGACACTGCTTGATTAGGGATAGTCAGCACGGATTTGTGAGGGGTAGGTCTTGCCTTACAAATCTTATTGAATTCTTTGAGGAGGTGACCAAGCATGTGGATGAAGGTAAAGCAGTGGATGTAGTGTACATGGATTTTAGTAAGGCATTTGATAAAGTTCCCCATGGTAGGCTTCTGCACAAAGTAAGGAGGCATGGGATAGTGGGAAATTTGGCCAGTTGGATAACGAACTGGCTAACCGATAGAAGTCAGAGAGTGGTGGTGGATGGCAAATATTCAGCCTGGATCCCAGTTACCAGTGGTGTACCGCAGGGATCAGTTCTGGGTCCTCTGCTGTTTCTGTATTTCATTAATGACTTGGATGAGGGAGTTGAAGGGTGGGTCAGTAAATTTGCAGATGATACGAAGATTGGTGGAGTTGTGGATAGTAAGGAGGGCTATTGTCGGCTGCAAAGAGACATAGATAGGATGCAGAGCTGGGCTGAGAAGTGGCAGATGGAGTTTAACCCTGAAAAGTGTGAGGTTGTCCATTTTGGAAGGACAAATATGAATGCGGAATACAGGGTTAACGGTAGAGTTCTTGGCATTGTGGAGGAGCAGAGAGACCTTGGGGTCTATGTTCATACATCTTTGAAAGTTGCCACTCAAGTGGATAGAGCTGTGAAGAAGGCCTATGGTGTGCTCGCGTTCATTAACAGAGGGATTGAATTTAAGAGCCGTGAGGTGATGATGCAGCTGTACAAAACTTTGGTAAGGCCACATTTGGAGTACTGTGTACAGTTCTGGTCGCCTCATTTTAGGAAGGATGTGGAAGCTCTGGAAAAGGTGCAAAGAAGATTTACCAGGATGTTGCCTGGAATGGAGAGTAGGTCTTACGAGGAAAGGTTGAGGGTGCTAGGCCTTTTCTCATTAGAGCGGAGAAGGATGAGGGGCGACGTGATAGAGGTTTATAAGATGATCAGGGGAATAGATAGAGTAGACAGTCAGAGACTTTTTCCCCAGGTGGAACACACCATTACAAGGGGACATAAATTTAAGGTGAAAGGTGGAAGATATAGGAGGGATATCAGAGGTAGGTTCTTTACCCAGAGAGTAGTGGGGGCATGGAATGCACTGCCTGTGGAAGTAGTTGAGTCGGAAACATTAGTGACCTTCAAGCAGCTGTTGGATAGGTACATGGATTACGGGAAAATGATATAGTGTAGATTTATTTGTTCTTAAGGGCAGCACGGTAGCATTGTGGATAGCACAATTGCTTCACAGATCCATGGTCCCAGGTTCGATTCCGGCTTGGGTCATTGTCTGTGCGGAGTCTGCACGTCCTCCCCGTGTCTGCGTGGGTTTCCTCCGGGTGTTCCGGTTTCCTCCCACAGTCCAAAGATGTGCGGGTTAGGTGAATTGGCCAATGATAAATTGCCCTTAATGTCCAAATTGCCCTTGGTGTTAGATGGAGGTGTTGAGTTTGGGTAGGGTGCTCTTTCCAAGAGCTGGTGCAGACTCAGGGGGCCGAATGGCCTCCTTCTGCACTGTAGATTCAATGATAATCTATGATTAATCTAGGACAAAGGTTCGGCACAACATCGTGGGCCGAAGGGCCTGTTCTGTGCTGTATTTTCTATGTTCTATGTTCTATGTACATTATAATTAAATAATTATGTTTAATTAGTTTACCAATGCTTAATTTTTTTAATTTAGTGTAGAATCCCAACCAGCCAATCAGGTCACAGCTTTTCTGTGATGTCACTTCAGCCCCCCCCCCCTACAAACACACACACAATTTGAAAAGTTCATAAAAGTAAAAATGAGTAAAAATCACTTACTTACCTTCCGAGGGTCTCAGATGCTCTCTGGTTCTCTCCCTGCTGATTAAAAGTTACAGACCAGAAGAAAAAGAGAGAACAAAACAGTCGGGAAAAAGCACCTTCTCCCACTCTGCACCGAATGACCTCACTGCACCAAATTATCAAGTTCCAAATTCCCACTCTGGATGTGTCTCACTCCGGGTGTGTCTCTTTGACCTGCGCAAATCTTACTGAGTGCGCTTTCTGTCTGTCTTTTATACAGACTTCAGCTGACCAGGGTGACTCACACTACTTAAATTTCATACGACAAGCTCATCATTCTAGGGATCATTCTTGTGAACCTCCTCTGGACCCTTTCCAAGGCCAGCACATCCTTCCTTAGATACGGGGCCCAAATACTTCTTATGTTAAATGTACCTCACCTGTGGCAAGAAAGGATTTGAAAATTATTGTCAATGCCCCTGGTATCTAATAATAATAATATTTATTATTGTCACAAGTAGGCTTACATTAACACTGCAATGAAGTTACTGTGAAAATCCCCCAGTCGCCACATTCCGGCGCCTGTTCGGGTACACTGAGGGAGAATTCAGAATGTCAAATTCACCTAACAGCACGTCTTTCGGGACTTGTGGGAGGAAACCGGAGCACCCGGAAACCCACGCAGACACGGGGAGAACGTGCAGACTCCGCACAGACAGTGATCCAAGCTGGCAATCGAACATGGGACCTTGGAGCTGTAAAGCATCAGTGCTAACCACTGTGCTACCGTGCCGACATATTTCCAAATGTCAAGCCTCACCCTTAACTCATCTGTTTTACCCATAATACTCCTGGCATTAAAGTGGAGACCATTCAGACTTGTCTTACTCCCTTGTGCATTCCCTCTGACCTGATTGCTTTTCTGTCATACAGTGTGCGCCCCCCCCCCACCCCCACCCCCCAACGCTAAATTAGTTTAAAGTCCTCCCAACAGCACTAGCAAACCCGCCAGCAAGGATGTTAGACTCGCTCTGGTTCAGATGTAGACCGCCCCACTTGTACAGGTCCCACCTTCCCCAGAAACAGCCCCAGTGATCCAGGAATCTAAAACCCTCGCTCCCGCACCAACTCTTAAGCCACACATTCATCTGTGCTATTTCCTATTCCTGTACTCACTAGCACGCGGCACTGGGAGTAATCCAGAGATTACAACCCGAGAGGTCCTGCTCTCTAGTTTATTGTCTAACTCCGTGAATTAGGACGGCACGGTAGCACAGTGGGCAGCACTGTTGCTTCATAGCGCTAAGGTCCTCTGTTCGATTCCCGGCTTGGGGCACTGTCTGTGCGGAGTCGGCACGTTCTCCCCGTGTCTGCGTGGGTTTCCCCCCCGACTGAATCCTCTGTTCCTGTGACCGCTTCAGCTCCAGGTCCACAGGCTGAGGTGGATGGCATTCCCACGCAGTCGGACCCTAAAATTATGCTGGGCCAGTCACCAGACACCTGCTAAGGTCATCACGACAACAGAGTGTTTGATTTTTGGTTGATTTATTATTGTCACATGTACATAGAACATAGAAAATACAGCACAGAACAGGCCCTTCGGCCCACGATGTTGTGCTGAACCTTTGTCCTAGATTAATCATAGATTATCATTGAATTTACAGTGCAGAAGGAGGCCATTCGGCCCTTTGAGTCTGCACCAGCTCTTGGAAAGAGCACCCTACCCAAACTCAACACCTCCACCCAACACCAAGGGCAATTTTGGACATTAAGGGCAATTTATCATTGGCCAATTCACCTAACCTGCACATCTTTGGACTGTGGGAGGAAACCGGAGCACCCGGAGGAAACCCACGCAGACACAGGGAGGACGTGCAGACTCCGCACAGACAGTGACCCAAGCTGGAATCGAAACTGGGACCCTGGAGCTGTGAAGCATTGTGCTATCCACAATGCTACCGTGCTGCCCTTAAGAACAAATAAATCTACACTATATCATTTTTCGGTAATCCATGTACCTATCCAATAGCTGCTTGAAGGTCCCTAATGTTTCCGACTCAACTACTTCCACAGGCAGTACATTCCATGCCCCACTACTCTCTGGGTAAAGAACCTACCTCTGATATTGCTCCTATATCTTCCACCTTTCACCTTAAATTTATGTCCCCTTGTAATGGTTTGTTCCACCCGGGGAAAAAGTCTCTGACTGTCTACTCTATCTATTCCCCTGATCATCTTATAAAACTCTATCAAGTCGCCCCTCATCCTTCTCCGTTCTAATGAGAAAAGGCCTAGCACCCTCAACCTTTCCTCGTAAGACCTACTCTCCATTCCAGGCAACATCCTGGTAAATCTTCTTTGCACCTTTTCCAAAGCTTCCACATCCTTCCTAAAATGAGGCGACCAGAACTGTACACAGTACTCCAAATGTGGCCTTACCAAAGTTTTGTACAGCTGCATCATCACCTCACGGCTCTTAAATTCAATCCCTCTGTTAATGAACGCGAGCACACCATAGGCCTTCTTCACAGCGCTATCCACTTGAGTGGCAACTTTCAAAGATGTATGAACATAGACCCCAAGATCTATCTGCTCCTCCACATTGCCAAGACCTCTACCGTTAACCCTGTATTCCGCATTCATATGTGTCCTTCCAAAATGGACAACCTCACACTTTTCAGGGTTAAACTCCATCTGCCACTTCTCAGCCCAGCTCTGCATCCTATCTATGTCTCTTTGCAGCCGACAACAGCCCTCCTTACTATCCACACTCCACCAATCTTCGTATCGTCTGCAAATTTACTGACCCACCCTTCAACTCCCTCATCCAAGTCATTAATGAAAATCAAGAACAGCAGAGGACCCAGAACTGATCCCTGCGGTACACCACTGGTAACTGGGATCCAGGCTGAATATTTGCCATCCACCACCACTCTCTGACTTCTATCGGTTAGCCAGTTTGTTATCCAACTGGCCAAATTAATACGAGGTAGGTCCATTCAAAAGTCTGATGGCAGTAGGGAAGAAGCTGTTCTTGAGTCGGTTGGTACGTGACCTCAAACTTTTAAATATTTTTCCTGACGGAAGAAGGTGGAAGAGAGTATGTCCGGGGTGCGTGGGGTCCTTAATTATGCTGGCTGCCTTTCAGAAGCAGCGGGAATCGATGGATGGGAGGCTGGTTTGCGTGATTGACTGAGCTACATTCACAACCTTTTGTAGTTTCCTGCGGTCTTGGGCAGAGCAGGCTCCATACCAAGCAGTGATACAACCAGAAAGAATGCTTTTATGGTGCATCTGTAAAGGTTGGTGAGAGTCGTAGCTGACATGCCAAATTTCCTTAGTCTTCTGAGAAAGTAGAGTCGTTGGTGGGCTTTCTTAACTATAGTGTCGGCATAAGTGTAGCAGACAACTGGCTGTCTCCACCTGCCCTGTGGATGTTGGGGATGCACCGAGCCCACACCTGGAGTATTGTGCGCAGTTTTGGTTTCCTTATCTGAGGAAGAATGATTTTGCTCTGGAGGGAGTGCAGCAAAGGTTTACCACACTGATTCCTGGGCTGGCAGGACTGATGTATGAGGAGAGATTGAATCGGTTAAGATTGTATTCGCTGGAGTTCAGAAGAATGAGGGTGGATCTCATAGAAACCTATAAAATTCTAACAGGACTGGACAGGGTAGAAGCAGGAAGGATGTTCCCGATGGTGGGTGTGTCCAGACCAGCGGTCACAGTCTGAGGATACGGGGTAGATCATTTAGGACAGAGATTAGGATAAATTTATTCACCTGGAGAGTGGTGTGCCTGTGGAATTCATTACCACAGGAAGTAATTGAGACCAAAACATAGTGGACTGGATTCTGTGTCCCGCCGCGCCAGATTTCTGTTTCACCCCGCCGGGGGGATGTTCCGTTACGCCAGCTGGTCAATGGGGTTTCCCATTGTGGGGCAGCCCCACATTGTCGGAAAACCCCCGGGCTGCCGGCAAAAAGGAGCATCCCGACAGCAGAGAATCCAGCCCCGCTATTTTTTGAAGAAGCAGTTAAATATGGCATTTAGGATG
This sequence comes from Scyliorhinus torazame, assembly GCF_047496885.1. Lineage (NCBI taxonomy): Eukaryota > Metazoa > Chordata > Chondrichthyes > Carcharhiniformes > Scyliorhinidae > Scyliorhinus > Scyliorhinus torazame. Next base: position 256,103,784 of record NC_092717.1, on the reverse strand, counting down.
AAGGGGATCAATGACAGATTGGCTGACATCAGTAATGACTCGGTTTGATTGATTTCACTGGTGGCCAATGAATTGGCCCAAAGGGGTGCGCTGTGCCGGTAACAGGTGGTGATTGGATCTGAGCCAACTAGAATGTTTCAGAGCTACGCGGGTTGAGTTTTTGGTTTCAGTTTGACTCCTGGAAACTCTGAGAAAGGGCGGCTGTCCTCTCCCAACGCCATGTCTGCCAGAAGGGCTGTGTTTCTGAACTGGAGACTGGGTGAACCTATGTTCAGGAGAACCGTTACAGACTGTGCCTGCAGAGCCCAGACCTAACCAACTCTCTCCAGAAAAGGCAGAGGCCGAGAAATAAATCACAGACTGAAAACAAATTTGATTTGGGGACTCTCCAGGAAAAGATGAGAGTAATACATTTCTAAACTACAGAGACGATCGTTGCAGGCTGCAAAGCAGAGACTTTGATCAGCCGACGTGCCGTGAGGATAGCCTGCTAAAGAACCACCATTGGAAGAAAATACTCTTATCGTTTGACCTTCATCCTTATTATTTTCACCCATTCGTCTGAGCTCCTCAATACAGGAAATGAGACTAGAAAGAACAAAGAAAAGTACAGCACAGGATAGGCCCTTCGGCCCTCCAAGCCTGCGCCAACCATGCTGCCCGTCTAAACTAAAATCTTCTACACTTCCAGGGTCCATATCCCTCTATTCCCATCCTGTTCATGTATTTGTCAAGATGCCCCTTAAACATCACTATCGTCCCTGCCTCCACCACCTCCTCCGGCAGCGTGTTCCAGGCACCCACTGCCCTCTGTGTAAAAAGCTTACCTTGTACATCTCCTCTAAACCTTGCCCCTCGCACCTTAAACCTATGCCCCTAAGTAGTTGACCCCTCTACCCTGGGAAAAAGTCTCTGACTATCCATTCTGTCTATGCCCCTCATAATTTTGTAGACCTCTTTCATGTCGCCCCTCAACCTCCGCCGTTCCAGTGAGAACAAACCAAGTTTATTCAACCGCTGCTCATAGCTAATGCCCTCTATACGAGGCAACATCCTGGTAAATCTCTTCTGCATCCTCTCCAAAGCCTCCATGTCCTTCTGGTAGCGTGGCAACCAAAATTGAACACTATACTCCAAGTGTGGCCTAAGGAAGGTTCGATACAGCTGCAACATGACTTGCCAATTTTTATGCTCAATGCCCCGGCCGATGAAGGCAAGCATGCTGTATGCCTTCTTGACAACTTCTCCACCTGTGTTGCCCCTTTCAGTGACCTGTGGACCTGTACACCAAGGTCTCTCTGACTGTCAATACTCTTGATGGTTCTACCATTCACTGTTTATTCCCTACCTGCATTAAAGCCTCCAAAATGAATTACCTCACATTTGTCCGGATTAAACTCCATCTGCCATCTCTCTGCCCAAGCCTCCAAACGATCTAAATCCTGCTGTATCATCTGACAGTCCTCATCGCTATCCGCAATTCTACCAACCTTTGTGTCGTCTGCAAACTTACTAATCAGACCACTTACACGTTCCTCCAAATCATTTATTTATACCATGAACAGCAAAGGTCCCAGCACTGATCCCTGCGGTACACCACTAGTCACAGCCCTCCAATCAGAAAAGCATCCTTCCATTGCTACTCTCTGCCTTCTGTGACCTAGCCAGTTCTGTAGCCACCTTGCCAGCTCACCCCTGATCCCGTGTGACTGCGGCCTCGGGGGAGGGGGGGGGGGCATTACTGACCGGGGCCGAAATAGCAATTAAATGCCGTTAGATAGCTCCGGGAATGACCCAGCTGCTCCTTCCCAGAGATTTCTATTTATTTATTTTTTTAATTCAGAGTACCCAATTCATTTTTTTCAATTAAGGGGCAATTTAGTCTGGCCAATCCACCTACCCTGTACATCTTTGGAGTGTGGGGGCTAAACCCACGCAGACACGGGGAGAATGTGCAAACTCCCCACAGACATCCCCAGGGATGAGAAACTTTAGTTATGAGGTTAGATTGGAGAGGTTGGGAATGTTCTCCTTGGAGAGAAGAAGGTTAAGAGGAGATTTGATAGAAATACAAAGAACAAAGAAAACTACAGCATAGGAACAGGCCCTTTGGTCCTCCAAGCCTGTGCTGACCATGCTGCCCGTCTAAACTAAAATCGGTTACACTTCCGGGATCCGTATCCCTCTATTCCCACCCTATTCATGTAGTTGTCAAGATTTCAGGGAGCTATAGACTAGCAAGGTAGGCAGACACATGTCTGGAATGGATTATATAATGCCTTCAAAATCATTTGTGGATTAATTTATTTGGTAAATTCCTTATTGTCCATTTTCCAGGTGGAGATTATTCTGGACGTTGATGCAATACCATAATTGTGTGCCTGCGATGATTGAGGGAACGTTCATACTCTCTCTTCAACATGGCTGATATTTCTACCAGAAAGTATTGTACAACAAACCTAAAAAACTGTAAATATAATCTGGATTTACTCCTAAAAACATGTTTTGTATTGTGTGAAATCATTGTTATTAAGACTGTGTGACTGTTTTTGGAATAAAGAGATGTCTTTCCTTTTGTCTAAGACTGTCTGGTGTCGAGTAGAATCTGTTCACTCAGTGTCTGAGAATTATGCTCGATCCTTTACTATAAGGACCTGCACATTGGGTCTAAATCTGGTTTTCTTACACCTGGAGTTTGAGTCAGGATTCAACATGGGAATACACCAGATTGGATCCAACTGTCCCATGTCAACATGTCCCATTAGAACAGGACTGGACAGTATAGATGCAGGGAGGATGTTCCCGATGGTGGGTGTGTCCAGAACCAGGGAGCGCAGTCAGAGGATACAGGGTAGATCATTTAGGACAGAGGTTAAGAGACATTTCTTCACCCAGAGAGTGGTCGGCCTGGTGTGCCATCTGTCAATGTACTATTAGTCAGTGCGTGTGGTAATTGCCTTGTTAAGGGAATTGCTTGTTAAACATGTGACAGTGAAGTGCGTCCAGCTGCAGCTCCTTTTAGACCGCATGACGGCTCTGGAGCTGCGGATGGACTCACTTTGGAGCATCCCCGATGCTGAGGAGGTCGTGGATAGCACGTTTAACGAATTGGTCGCACTACAGATTAGGATTGCTGAGGGAGAAAGGGAATGGGTGACCAAAAGGCAGAGAAAAAGCAGGAAGGCAGTGCAGGTGTCCCCTGCGGTCATCTCCCTCCAAAACAGGTATACCGTTTTGGATATTGTTGGGGGACGTGGCTCACCAGGGGATGGCAGCAGTAGCCAGGTTCATGGCATCGTGGCTGGCTCTGCTGTACAGAAGGGCGGGAAATAGAGTGGGAGGGCTATAGCCATAGAGGATTCAATTGTAAAGGGAGTAGATAGGCGGTTCTGTGGTCGAAAAGAACCACCAGGTGCACGGGTCAGGGATGTCTCAGATCGGCTGCAGAACATTCTGAAGGAGGAGGGTGAACAGCCAGTTGTCGTGGTGCATACAGGCACCAACGATATAGGTACAAAAGGGGATGAGGTCCTACAAGCAGAATTTAGGGAGCTAGGAAACAAGTTTAAAAAGTCGGACCTCAGAGGTAGTAATCTCAGGATTGCTACCAGTGCCACGTGCTAGTCAGAGTAGAAATGAAAGAATAGACAGGATGAATGCGTGGCTTGAGAGATGGTGCAGGAGGGAGGGGGTTCAGATTTGTGGGACACTGGGACCGGTTCTGGGGGAGGTGGGACTACTACAAATTGGACGGTGTACATCTGGGCAGGACTGGAACCAATGTCCTTGGGGGTGCTTTTGCTAACGCTGTTGGGGAGGGTTTAAACTAAATTGGCAGGGGGATGGGGTTAGGGTTAGGGCTAGGGTTAGGGTTAGGGCTGGGGTTAGGGTTTGTACAAAGTGTCGAAAAATTAGGGTTAGGACTAGTGTTAGGGTTTGTAAAAAGTGTCGAAAAATTAGGGCTAGGGTTAGGGTTGGGGTTAGGGTTAGGGTTAGGACTAGGGTTAGGGTTTGTAAAAAGTGTCGAAAAATTCTTGCGGCACTTCACAAAAGAGTGTTGTCTTGCTGCCGCTAGGCTCGCAACATCTGCACACGAAGTGCACGCCACAAAACATTTGCACATTTTAGGAGGCAATAAGTTCCTTAAAATTGCATCGTTCAATCTAATTTTTAGGGTTAGAGTTGGGGTTTGAGTTAGGGTTAGGGCTAGGGTTAGGGTTAGGGCTAGGGTTAGGGTTTGTAAAAAGTGTCAAAAAATTCTTGCGCCGCTTCTCAAAAGAGTGTTGTCTTGCTGCCGCTAGGCGGCGAGGCCGTAGGCTTGCAACATCTGACCACGAAGTGCGCGCCGCAAAATATTTGCACATTTTAGGAGGCAATACGTTCCTTAAAATTGCACCGTTCAATCTAATTTTTAGGGTTAGGGTTGGGGTTGGGGTTAGGGTAAGGGTTAGGACTAGGGTTAGGGTCTGTAAAAAGTGACGAAAAATTAGGGTTAGGGTTAGGGTTAGGGTTGGTGTTAGGGTTAGGATTAGGGTTAGGGCTAGGACTAGGGTTAGGGTCTGTGAAAAGTGTCGAAAAATTCTTGCAGGGCTTCACAAAAGAGTGTCGTCTTGCTGCAGCTAGGCGGCGAGGCCGTAATCTCGCAACATCTGCACACGAAGTGCGCGCCGCAAAATATTTGCACATTTTAGGAGGGAATAAGTTCCTTAAAATTGCATCGTTCAATCTTACTTTTTGGGCTAGGGTTGGGGTTAGGGTTAGGGTTAGGGCTAGGGTTAGGGTAAGGACTACGGTTAGGGTTTGTAAAAAGTGTCGAAAAATTAGGGTTAGGGTTAGGGTTAGTGTTAGGGCTAGGACTAGGGTTAGGGTCTGTAAAAAGTGTCGAAAAATTAGGGTTAGCGTTAGGTATAGGGTTGGGGTTACGGTTAGGGTTAGCGTTAGGACTAGTGTTAGGGTTTGTAAAAAGTGTCGAATAATTAGGGTTAGGGTTGGTGTTAGGGTTGATGTTAGGGTTAGGGTTAGGACTAGGGTTGGGTCTGTAAAAAGTGTCGAAAAATTAGGGTTAGGGTTAGGGTTAGTGTTAGGGCTAGGACTAGGGTTGGGTCTGTAAAAAGTGTCGAAAAATTAGGGTTAGCGTTAGGTATAGGGTTGGGGTTACGGTTAGGGTTAGCGTTAGGACTAGTGGTAGGGTTTGTAAAAAGTGTCGAACAATTAGGGTTAGGGTTGGTGTTAGGGTTAGGGCTAGGACTAGGGTTAGGGTCTGTAAAAAGTGTCGAAAAAATTAGGGTTAGGGTTAGGTAGAGGGTTGGGGTTATGGTTAGGGTTAGGACTAGTGTTAGGGTTTGTAAAAAGTGTTGAATAATTAGGGTTAGAGTTAGGGTTAGGGTTGGTGTTAGGGTTAGGGTTAGGGCTAGGACTAGGGTTAGGGTCTGTAAAAAGTGTCGAAAAATTCTTGCAGCACTTCACAAAAGAGAACTGTGTTGCTGCCGCAAGTCGGCGAGGCCGTAGTCTCACAACATCTGCGCACGAAGTGCGCGCCACAAAATATTTTCACATTTTAGGGGGCAATAAGTTCCTTAAAATTGCATTGTTCAATCTAATTTTTAGGGTTAGGATTGGGGTTGGGGTTAGGGTAAGGGTAAGGACTAGCGTTAGGGTTTGTAAAAAGTGTCGAAAAATTAGGGTTAGGGTTAGGATTGGTGTTAGGGTTAGGGTTAGGGTTAGGGCTAGGACTAGGGTCTGAAAAAGTGTCGAAAAATTAGGGTTAGTGTTAGGTATGGGGTTGGGGTTACGCTTAGGGTTAGGGTTCGGACTAGTGTTAGGGTTTGTAAAAAGTGTCGAATAATTAGGGTTAGGGTTGGTGTTAGGGTTAGGGTCAGGGCTAGGACTAGGGATAGGGTCTGTAAAAAGTGTAGAAAATTTAGGGTTAGGGTTAGGGTTAGGGTTGGGGTTGGGGTTGGGGTTAGGGTAAGGGTAAGGACTAGGGTTAAGGTTTGTAAAATGTGTCGAAAAATTAGGGTTAGGGTTAGGGTTCGGGCTAGGACTAGGGTTAGGGTCTGTAAAAAGTGTCGAAAGATTAGGGTTAGGGTTAGGTATAGGGTTGGGGTTACGTTTAGGTTTAGGGTTAGGACTAATGTTAGGGTTTGTAAAAAGTGTCGAATAATTAGGGTTAGGGTTGGTGTTAGGGTTAGGGTCAGGGCTAGGAATAGGGATAGGGTCTGTAAAAAGTGTCGCAAAATTAGGGTTAGGGTTAGGGTTGGGGTTGGGGTTAGGGTAAGGGTAAGGACTAGGGTTAAGGTTTGTAAAAAGTGTCGAAAAATTAGGGTTAGTGTTGGGGTTAGGGTTGGTGTTAGGGTTAGGGTTAGGGCTAGGACTAGGGTTAGGGTCTGTAAAAAGTGTCGAAAGATTAGGGTTAAGTTTAGGTATAGGGTTGGGGTTACGTTTAGGTTTAGGGTTAGGACTAGTGTTAGGGTTTGTAAAAAGTGTCGAATAATTAGTGTTAGGGTTAGGGTTAGGGTTGGTGTTGGTGTTAGTGTTAGGGTTAGGGCTAGGACTAGGGTTAGGGTCTGTAAAAGGTGTCGAGAAATTATTGCAGCACTCCACAAAAGAGCGCCGTATTGCTGCCGCTAGTCGGCGAGACTGTAGTCTCAAACATCTGCGCACGAAGTGCGCGCCGCAAAATATTTTCACATTTTAGGGGGCAATAAGTTCCTTAAAAGTACATTGTTCAATCTAATTTTTAGGGTTAGGGTTGGGGTTGGGGTTAGGGTAAGGGTAAGGACTAGGGTTAGGGTTTGTAAAAAGTGTCCAAAAATTAGGGTTAGGGTTAGGGTTAGGGTTAGGGTTTAGGGTTAGGTTTAGGGTTAGGGTTTAGGGTTAGGGTTAGGGTTAGGGTTAGGTTTAGGGTTAGGGTTTAGGGTTAGGGTTAGGGTTAGGGTTAGGGTTAGGACTAGTGTTAGGGTTTGTAAAAAGTGTCGAATAATTAGGGTTAGAGTTAGGGTTAGGGTTGGTGTTAGGGTTAGGGTTAGGGCTAGGACTAGGGTTAGGGTCTGTAAAAAGTGTCGAAACATTCTTGCAGCACTTCACAAAAGAGAACTGTGTTGCTGCCGCAAGTAGTCTCACAACATCTGCGCACGAAGTGCGCGCCACAAAATATTTTCACATTTTAGGGGGAATAAGTTCCTTAAAATTGCATTGTTCAATCTAATTTTTAGGGTTAGGATTGGGGTTGGGGTTAGGGTAAGGGTAAGGACTAGCGTTAGGGTTTGTAAAAAGTGTCGGAAAATTAGGGTTAGGATTGGTGTTAGGGTTAGGGTTAGGGTTAGGGCTATGGACTAGGGTTAGGGTCTGTAAAAAGTGTCGAAAGATTAGGGTTAGGGTTCGGTATAGGGTTGGGGTTACGTTTAGGTTTAGGGTTAGGACTAGTGTTAGGGTTTGTAAAAAGTGTCGAATAATTAGGGTTAGGGTTGGTGTTCGGGTTAGGGTCAGGGCTAGGACTAGGGATAGGGTCTGTAAAAAGTGTCGCAAAATTAGGGTTAGGGTTAGGGTTGGGGTTGGGGTTCGGGTAAGGGTAAGGACTAGGGTTAAGGTTTGTAAAAAGTGTCGAAAAATTAGGGTTAGTGTTTGGGTTAGGGTTGGTGTTAGGGTTAGGGTTAAGGCTAGGACTAGGGTTAGGGTCTGTAAAAAGTGTCGAAAGATTAGGGTTAAGTTTAGGTATAGGGTTGGGGTTACGTTTAGGTTTAGGGTTAGGACTAGTGTTAGGGTTTGTAAAAAGTGTCGAATAATTAGTGTTAGGGTTAGGGTTAGGGTTGGTGTTGGTGTTAGTGTTAGGGCTAGGACTAGGGTTAGGGTCTGTAAAAGGTGTCGAGAAATTATTGCAGCACTCCACAAAAGAGCGCCGTATTGCTGCCGCTAGGCAGCGAGGCTGTAGTCTCAAACATCTGCGCACGAACTGCGCACCGCAAAATATTTTCACATTTTAGGGGGCAATAAGTTCCTTAAAATTACATCGGTCAATCTAATTTTTAGGGTTAGGGTTGGGGTAGGGGTTAGGGTAAGGGTAAGGACTAGGGTTAGGGTTTGTAAAAAGTGTCGAGAAATTAGGGTTAGGGTTAGGGTTAGGGTTATGGTTTAGGGTTAGGGTTAGGGTTTAGGGTTAGGGTTAGGGTTAGGGTTAGGGTTTAGGGTTAGGGTTAGGGTTAGCTTTAGGGTTAGGGTTTAGGGTTAGGGTTAGGGTTAGGGTTAGGGTTAGGGTTAGGACTAGTGTTAGGGTTTGTAAAAAGTGTCGAATAATTAGGGTTAGAGTTAGCGTTAGGGTTGGTGTTAGGGTTAGGGTTAGGGCTAGGACTAGGGTTAGGGTCTGTAAAAAGTGTCGAACAATTCTTGCAGCACTTCACAAAAGAGAACTGTGTTGCTGCCGTAAGTCGGCGAGGCCGTAGTCTCACAACATCTGCGCACGAAGTGCGCGCCACAAAATATTTTCACATTTTAGGGGCAATAAGTTCCTTAAAATTGCATTGTTCAATCTAATTTTTAGGGTTAGGATTGGGGTTGGGGTTAGGGTAAGGGTAAGGACTAGCGTTAGGGTTTGTAAAAAGTGTCGAAAAATTAGGGTTAGGGTTAGGATTGGTGTTAGGGTTAGGGTTAGGGCTAGGGCTAGGGTTAGGGTTAGGGTTAGGGTTAGGGCTAGGACTAGGGTCTGAAAAATGTGTCGAAAACTTAGGGTTAGTGTTAGGTATGGGGTTGGGGTTACGCTTAGGGTTAGGGTTCGGACTAGTGTTAGGGTTTTGTAAAAAGTGTCGAGTAATTAGTGTTAGGGTTGGTGTTAGGGTTAGGGTCAGGGCTAGGACTAGGGATAGGGTCTGTAAAAAGTGTAGAAAATTTAGGGTTAGGGTTAGGGTTAGGGTTGGGGTTGGGGTTAGGGTTAGGGTTAGGGTTAGGGTTAAGGTTTGTAAAAAGTGTCGAAAAATTAGGGTTAGGTTTCGGGTTGGTGTTAGGGTTAGGGTTAGGGCTAGGACTAGGGTTAGGGTCTGTAAAAAGTGTCGAAAGATTAGGGTTAGGGTTAGGGTTAGGTATAGGGTTGGGGTTACGTTTAAGTTTAGGTTTAGGACGAGTGTTAGGGTTTGTAAAAAGTGTCGAATAATTAGGGTTAGGGTTGGTGTTAGGGTTAGGGTCAGGGCTAGGACTAGGCATAGGGTCTGTAAAAATGTCGCAAAATTAGGGTTAGGGTTAGGGTTAGGGTTGGGGTTGGGGTTAGGGTAAGGGTAAGGACTAGGGTTAAGGTTTGTAAAAAGTGTCGAAAAATTAGGGTTAGTGTTAAGGTTAGGGTTGGTGTTAGGGTTAGGGTTAGGGCTAGGACTAGGGTTAGGGTCTGTAAAAAGTGTCCAAAGATTAGGGTTAAGTTTAGGTATAGGGTTGGGGTTACGCTTAGGTTTAGGGTTAGGACTAGTGTTAGGGTTTGTAAAAAGTGTCGAATAATTTGTGTTAGGGTTAGGGTTAGTGTTGGTGTTGGTGTTAGTGTTAGGGTTAGGGCTAGGACTAGTAAAAGGTGTCGAGAAATTATTGCAGCACTCCACAAAAGAGCGCCGTATTGCTGTCGCTAGGCGGCGAGGCTGTAGTCTCAAACATCTGCGCACGAAGTGCGCGCCGCAAAATATTTTCACATTTTAGGGGGCAATAAGTTCCTTAAAATTACATCGTTCCATCTAATTTTTAGGGTTAGGGTTGGGGTTGGGGTTAAGGGAAGGGTAAGGACTAGGGTTAGGGTTTGTAAAAAGTGTCGAAAAATTAGGGTTAGGTTTAGGGTTAGGGTTTAGGGTTGGGGTTGGGGTTAGGGTTAGGGTTAGGGCTAGGGCTAGGGCTAGGGTTAGGGTTAGGGTTAGGGTTAGGGTTAGGGTTAGGGTTAGGGTTAGGGTTAGGGTTAGGGTTAGGGTTAGGGTTAGGGTTAGGGTTAGGGTTAGTAAATTAGGGTTAGGGTTAGTAAATTAGGGTTAGGGTTAGGGTTAGGGTTGGTGTTATGGTTAGGGTTCGGACTAGTGTTAGGGTTTGTAAAAAGTGTCGAATAATTAGGGTTAGGGTTAGGGTTAGGGTTAGGGTTAGGGTTAGGGCTAGGACTCGGGTTAGGGTATGTAAAAAGTGTCGAAAAATTCTTGCAGCACTTCACAAAAGAGAACTGTGTTGCTGCCGCAAGTCGGCGAGGCCGTAGTCTCACAACATCTGCGCACGAAGTGCGCGCCACAAAATAGTTTCACATTTTAGGGGGCAATACGTTCCTTAAAATTGCATTGTTCAATCTAATTTTTAGGGTTAGGATTGGGGTTGGGGTTAGGGTAAGGTTAAGGACTAGCGTTAGGGTTTGTAAAAAGTGTCGAAAAATTAGTATTAGTGTTAGGTATGTGGTTGGGGTTACGCTTAGGGTTAGGGTTCGGACTACTGTTAGGGTTTGTAAAAAGTGTCGAATAATTAGGGTTAGGGTTGGTGTTAGGGTTAGGGTCAGGGCTAGGACTAGGGATAGGGTCTGTAAAAAGTGTAGAAAATTTAGGGTTAGGGTTAGGGTTGGGGTTGGGGTTAGGGTAAGGGTTAGGGCTAGGACTAGGGTTATGGTCTGTAAAAAGTGTCGAAAGATTAGGGTTAGGGTTAGGTATAGGGTTGGGGTTACGTTTAGATTTAGGGTTAGGACTAGTGTTAGGGTTTGTAAAAAGTGTCGAATAATTAGGGTTAGGGTTGGTGTTAGGGTTAGGGTCAGGGCTAGGAATAGGGATAGGGTCTGTAAAAAGTGTAGAAAATTTAGGGTAAGGGTTAGGGTTAGGGTTGGGGTTGGGGTTAGGGTAAGGGTAAGGACTAGGTTTAAGGTTTGTAAAAAGTGTCGAAAAATTAGGGTTAGGGTTAGGGTTGGTGTTAGGGTTAGGGCTAGGACTAGGGTTAGGGTCTGTAAAAAGTGTCGAAAGATTAGGGTTAGGGTTAGGGTTAGATATAGGGTTGGGGTTACGTTTAGGTTTAGGGTTAGGACTAGTGTTAGGGTTTGTAAAAAGTGTCGCAAAATTAGGGTTAGGGTTACGGTTAGTGTTGGGGTTGGGGTTAGGGTAAGGGTAAGGACTAGGGTTAAGGTTTGTAAAAAATGTCGAAAAATTAGGGTTAGTGTTAGGGTTAGGGTTGGTGTTAGGGTTAGGGTAAGGGTTAGGGCTAGGACTAGGGTTATGGTCTGTAAAAAGTGTCGAAAGATTAGGGTTAGGGTTAGGTATAGGGTTGGGATTACGTTTAGATTTAGGGTTAGGACTAGTGTTAGGGTTTGTAAAAAGTGTCGAATAA